>NC_137971.1:31980797-32580797 GCF_963924665.1 Micromys minutus | reverse complement strand
GTGTGTGTGTGTGTTTGCATGACTTTCTCTCTAACCTTTCCTTTCTTGCCAACCTCTTAAGAGTCAAAAGAGTTCAGAGTTTCTCCCCAGCATTCTTGCCTGACCCCAGATAATTAAGTTTCCCTCCAGGGGTTGGGAGAAGTTGGCTTCTATCAGTACCAACTGCAATTGCCCAATGTAATCAAATGCAACTGTGTTCCTCAGTTTACCCTGAATCAAGCTTTTGACAAGAAATAAAGAGAGATGGGGGGTGGAGAGAGAGAGAGAGAGAGAGAGAGAGAGAGAGAGAGAGAGAGAGAGAGAGAGAGACCAAGCTGTATTACCAGGATATGTGGATATATGAGGGATATGGTTTAACAGTTCTATGAGTGAGCATGCTTTAGGAATTCAGGCACCATTATTTGTTTCTTTCTTTCATGGATATCTTTCTTTTTAAAGTAGTTTACAGTTACCAGGTAGTGTAGCATGCCTCCTAGCCCAGCACCTGAGAGCCAGAGTCAGGTATATAGCTGTGAGTTGGAGGCCAGCCTGGATACAAAGAGAGTTCCAGGACAGCCAAGGCCCAAGGCCACCCAGAGAAATCTTACCTTGAAAAAAAAGTGGGTTACAGTCTCTCTGGCTCATCAGAGCCAATGGCCTGCTTGAAGCACAAAAGAGTCATTGGGAAGCACACTTGCCCAACAGCTAGTTACTGATGCAACAACACATAAAGACCTCAAACCAAAGATCATAACCAGATTCCTTCTGCTTCCTTCTCCTCATCTCAACAGCTTTAGAAGTCGAACTTTGCCACACAAGTAGTCACATTATGAAAGTACATACAGAAGCACACATACATTGTGGAAGGTGTGTGTATACATGTGCACACGAACACACACAGGCATATGCTGATCTTTTTGGAGGGCTCTACATAGATAATAATGATCTCCTTTAAGCAGAACTAGAATAGCTGGTGCGAGATGGAGAAGAGAAAAATCATGAGCCATTAAATGTAAACAGCAGAGCAACTCAGGTTTTATCAGCTGCTGGAGGCAGATTTGAGAAACACAGAGTGCTTACCTCCAAGGTTAGCCAGCCACCCACAGATACAGAAACAAGACACTCACATTAGACACAAAGCCAAGAGAATGTGGTAATGACAAGGTAGGAGGGCAACAGCTGTCACCAAGGGAGCAACTACAGACATTATTTAAGCATTGTGCTCAGGGTTTTAGTCTGACAATTATCGTAACTCACAGAGTGATAGGAGTCTACATGAAAAGTCCTCAGATTCCATCTTTGCTTAAAATTACAAATGTTTCCTGAAGCAGGTGTATGGTGCTGGTTCCAGGAAGTTCCGTAGGGTCAGTCTGGACATGGAGCAGACCAAAAATCAATGGTACTGACCCTGCTTCCCGCCAATCATTTTCTATAATCCCCTCTGCACAATACTGGGGAACAAATGGGATCCTGTTAAATTTTTGGGAACTTTTCTTGAGACTGCAGGAAATCTATTGCCTGTCCCCATAAGAGAACACATGTTGTGTGATAAACATTCATGTGGCATTAACCAGAGTCACCACTGTAAGCAGATGCTATGTGAGGATCATCACTGGTTTTGACTACTGGAAGTCCATCTTCTGTTTCTAAGGAATTCCCATGCCAAAAGCACTGAAAAACCATGAAGAAGTCAGGAGAAAACTCTGCATTCCTTGTATTTCTCATGGAATTCACAGAAGAAGGTCATTAAAAGAATATCTGAGAAAGTTCTATCATTACAAAACCTTTTCATATCAGAAAGATAAATGGACATAGAGATACTTTGAAGGCCAGCAAGATCGCTCATTGACTAAAGGCACTTGCTACATAAGCTTAATGACCTGAGTTCGATCCCTAAAACCAGAGAGAGAGGGGTTGGGGAAGGGAGAGGGAGAGGAAGAAAGAGGGGGAGGGGGAGGGAGAGAAAGAGAGAGGGGAAGAGGGAGGGAGAACAAATTGACTACACAACATTGTCTTCTGGTTTTTACACTTGCCCTGTGAAATGTGTCCCATCACTACGGATACTACAGACACACACACACACACACACACACACACACACACACACACACACACACTGCATTTTATGTTTATATCAACACACATATATACACAATAATAAATTTGTAAAATGTAAAGATTAAATAAAAGAAGAATAAAGCACAGATGGGTGGATACTAGAAGTTCACTAATAAATAAGTTACAATAGAAAAACAGCTTTCTCCTTGATCTACTGTGGTCCTCTTTCTGTTCTTAAACAACCCAAAAATGATCATCCAGACCTAAGGAGGAAGGGGTTGGAGCTTGAGAGGGGTTATGAGAATGGACAGCTGACAAATCCACAAGTGTCTAGCAGACAGAAACTATCTCAAGGACAGTGGAAACAACGTTTCTTTTTCTCAAAAGAGGAAGTTACATGGGTAGAAAAGATGAAACTAGACCAGATGTGTGGAGTTGGATTCAAAGCATGATATGAACTGTTCTGTCTCTTCTTGCTCAGTTGACCAGGAGGACCCAGAAGCAGGAACACCCAGCAGTGCACAGGCCTTCATGATCAGAGTTTGGTATCTAAACACATAATACCACAAAGTAAAGCAGGGACTTCTGGGAAAATGTGCTATTTCTGAGACTGGGGCAGACAGAGCACAAGATGGCAGGAAGCACCTTCTTGTACCAGAGTGAGAACGTGGCCAGGAGTCAAACACAAGCAACAATGCTACAGAAGCCAGCCTGATGTGGCTCTCAATGGCCAAGCCTGAGGTATCTTAAAGACCAGAAGAGGGAATGTTAGAAACACACCATAATGTAGCACTTTAGCTGTGAATTCATGCATCCTTTCTGATACAAATAAACATTTCAGAAAGAATTAGAGATAGAGAGTCTCAATATGCATTCCCACTGACTTCAAAGGAAAAAAGAAAATGGCATTGAGGAACTGTACTTGACAGATACAATAGAACCCCAGTCAAGCTGAGCCAGTGATAAAAGAACAAAGTCATGAACACAACCCAAAGGGAAGAACCCAGGATCCTCCATGAGATCTTCCTGGCTAAGCTGTGCAGACAGATTTGAAGAAGCATCCAACAACAACAACTAAAAATCTAACAGGCATAATACACAAAAGAACTATAATTTTCATAAGTGCCATGTTGAGTTAAATCAGGAAAAACCAACTAATGGTATCATATCCAAGATGTTTGCATGCAGCCATTTTTTTAAATAATAGATTAAATAATGAAATGTAATTCAAAGCTCATAAACTTTATTCTTTCAAAATATGCGACCCAATATGTATGAGGAGAAAAAGGAGAGGAAGGGAGAGGGGAGAGAGGAGAGGGGAGAGGGAACCAAGTGCAGCATCCAGGAAGACCAAAGAGATCAGGGTAACCAACATGGTTAGGTTATATATGGGCTGGAGAGTTCAGGGGAAGGGGATGTCAGCCAGGGGAGCCCTGTAACAGGGAGGGGCTGCAGGATTCTGGTAGAAGCTGGCAGCCAGGTTTACTTTGATATGAAGTAGAAACCTCGGGCATTCATTAGGTTTCAAACCCAACATCCTAACACCACCAGACTCCAGACTTTTTTCTCCTGACCCTTTCAATTAAATTGCATAATGGAATACACAATCATTTGTGTGCTGTTTTACCTAATGCAATGTTTTCAATGTTCCACATGTTTAGCATGCAGAGGTACTTTATCACTGCAAAGCTCCACGAATCGGAAGTCAGTGCTGTGAGACCTCTGCTGTGTCTCAGCTCTTGCTTCTTCCTGGAATGAACCCAAATGTTTGAACGATATTCCTTGTCACTAGATGCTCCCTGGTCCTTGTTGTTCGACATGGAGCAGTGGACAGAGGCAAGTGCCTTGGTCTGTGTCGTACAACAATGCTGAGAACACATAGGTAGGGTTTCATTGTGCAAACATCACAATGTGAGCTTAGGCAAAGCTGGGTATTACATGTAGTCTGCTACCTGTGTCGGCTAATGGTACCTGTGGGCATCACATGGTTGGCGCTCCTAGGGAAACTGTGGCTAAAACATTGTAAGCTAAATGAAGCACAAGAGAAAATGATGCCATCAATGGAATGCCTGAATGATAGGGCTCCTGTCTCCATAACACAATATACTATTTGCAATAAATGTTTTTATACATGGAATGAATAAACTTTAAAATAATGACCAAAATATAAAATAGAGGAAATGTGTAAACCAACAATCTACTGGTACATTATCAAGTGCTATGACTATCCACAGTTATATATATATTGTACTTTTATATGACTGTGAACCGTGTGTGTATTTGTGTGTACAGTAGGTGTGCACCACTACAAACACATGGCTAATCTACTGCATTAGGAAGTTACAATGGTTTCGTCTTTCCTAGGTGACAGGAACTTTTCAGCTCCAATATCATCTTTAAACATGGTTTTGGCACAAAAATTATATTTTATTATGGACCATGTTGTGTTTGAATGCCTGTATTCATTGTGTGATGTAAAACTCAGAGTACATGTACTTAGCTCCCCAACACTTGCTGTTCTTTATGGCAAAAAAATATTGTACGTCTTTTCTTCTACAATTTTGATGTGCACAGTATCTTTATTATCAGCCTTCTCTGCAGTGGCACAGTAGTTCTTCTTTCCCATAGCTGTCAGGTTGCTCCTCGCCTAATGGTCTTCCCTCAGTCCTTCCTGTTCCTTATTCTCCCTAAGCTTCAGGGGTAGCTACTCTGTTCCCAGTCTATGAGATAAATAGTATTTGACTTCACATTAAGGAAGCTGATGAGGGTTTGTCCCTCTTGTGACAGATTTATTTCATGTAACAATGAACTTCAGTCCTCCAGGTCTCCTCATGTCACTTTCCTTTTATGGCCGAAGAGAATTACATGTGCATTCTTTCCCCACCCATCATGTGATAAATAAAACGTTTCCACTTAATTATTGTGAACAGTGTGATGCATGTACAGCTTCAGCGCACTGACTTCAACCACTGGTCACAATGTATTCAAATCAGAAATAGATCAAATAAAGAGTTTAGAGACCATAACACGTACATGGAAATTAAATACCAGACTGCTAAATAGGTCAACGAAGAAATAGAAAAAACTTCTTGGAACAAATTAAGATGGAAATAGAACACACACACACACACACACACACACACACACACACACACACACTCACACACACACACACACACACATACACACACACACACACACACACACACACACACACACACACATACACACACACACACACACACACACACACACACACACACACACACACACACACAAAAGCAAAGTCAATACCAAGAAAGAAGATGATAGCAACTGATATCTAAACTCATCACTGACTCATCAGAAAGATCGTAAAGAACTTGCCATTGTTCCATGGGGAACTAAAGACATCAGACCACCAAAGCACAGAGAGAGAGAGCAGAACAGGAATTGGTGATCTTGATGCTGAAAGTTTCACAAAAAGTCAACAACACTAAGAACTGGTTTTTGAAAGACGTAGGCAAAACTGATAAGCCCTTAGCTAGATCAAAAAAGGGGAAATGGAGGAAAAGTTCAAATAAAATGCTGAGCAACTATGGAGACATTGTAATTGACGGTACAGAAATAGAACAGATTACTAGAAGCAAATATGGACAAATATATTTGCCATTTAGCTTTAGAACAGGTCTGAAAGGTGGGAGGAGCAAGCCAGTAAGTAGTGTTCCCCCATGGCCTCTGCTACGGTTCCTGCTTCCAGGTTCCTTCCTTGAGTTCCTGCCCTGACTCCCCTCTAATTATAGACTGTCACCTGAGAGGCAAAATAAACCCCTTTCCTCCCAAAGTTGCTTTTGGTCATGGTGTTCATCGCAGTATTAGAAACACTGGCTGCAGGTCTACAAGATAAACCCCATCTTGAAAAACCAAAGAGATAGCCATGAACTGCCTCCTCCGATACATTGCCTCCTCCCAACTCTCATTTACCCCTCAGGCATGTTCTCTGGAGCTCTGTGACCCACTCAGTCCACATATGGGTATGTGGGTATGACTCTTTGTAGCATTCTGAGCCAGCCTCTGCTGGATTTGTATTTACTATTTCCCCACTTGCCTATATGTGGCTCGAGTTCTGCCAAACGCAGCAAAATGGCAGAGCTTTATAAACTGCTCTAGAAAGCCACCCTTTTGACCTAGATATCCTCCCTGTACACTGAGAAATGGTGGTCTATAGAATGCTTTCCTCAAACCTACCCCCATGGGACCACCACAGAGCCTTTCTCCTTTCATTCGATAGGGAGAGTGTGGTGTCTATGCATGCATCTGATGAAGGGAGCAGGGCTGAATCCGCCTAAGAAAACGATGCAGATTTCAATTTGGGAGGTGTGCAAAAATTCCATTATCTCCAAACCACAGGAACCACAATCACATCTGGCAAAAGAAATAAAGCTGGAGATGTAAGGAATAAACAGATTAGGAGGAACCGTGAAAACAGGCAGCTGAGTATTAGGTTTGATGTGGTGGGAAATAAAGATCCCTTGAGGCTTTAGGAGCCTGGGAGTGACATGATGCAGACAGTGATTGGGGAAGAGAAACTACAAGCAGGGCGAATCAAAGGGAAGCACCAGACACCGAGAGGAGGTGATAATCTAGGCCTGGGGGGAGGGGTGGTGGTGACAGAAGCCAGAGCGACTGAAAGAGAATTATGAATCTGTACAAATTAACTAACATATGCCCACCTCTAACTCCACTACCAAGTTACTACCTAGGAGTTTTCTTTTTTTAATGCTCTCATTGTGTTCGAGAATGAAAAATAAACCCACGAGGAGCTGAATACTTTCATTAAAATGATAATAAAATTTTCATCTCTGTGACTATAATACTTGAATATAATAGTTTAACTGTGTGAGCGCCCTGCTGAGCAAGTAAGCTTTATCATGAGCAAGTGGAAGAGTTTGTCGAGAGGAAACAGGTTTCAGGAAAAATTACATTAGCCCCTTATTCACAGAATAAACCAGTGTAATGCCAAAGGATTGTGTTTTTTTTTTTTTAAGTATCCTCTTGCCAATGAAGCCAAAATGGTAGCCGAAAACATGTCAGTTTGCAGCCCAGGACAGTGCTGAACTTATTGACCTGTACCTCTCTAAACATGTCCTACACAACCCAGCCTCTACTGTGGCATGAAGAAGGGGTTACTTGTCAGGTTAGGGAGCACACGTGAATTGTCTAGTCCCAACTCAGGGAATCCTGCGTTCCTAAGCAAGGATGTTCTTTCATTCTGAATACAATTATAAATGTTCCAGTAACTCACATGTTATTTTTATTAATTTAAATCTTGAAATATTTTTAAAGATATGTAAATCCATAGTTTAATAATTATTTTGGGGGGTGTATCCATTTTTATCAATTAAGTTCAAAGGAAATATAGTGGTCAAATATTAGGATGAGATTCCTTGGGTTAGGACAGGGGTGAAGGGCCCAGAACATCACCTGCTGACTCCCTGACTGTCTGCCTTTCCTGGATGTACACACACTGTAGTAGAATCTAAGGCTGTCAGCAGGACCTTGGGGCTCCAGAAAAAAAGTATCTGCAAAACAGTTAAGTCTAGTCTCCGTCTTTGTTTCAGTCTGTCTCTAGCTATCTCTTTTTCTCCTTCCCTCCCAACACCCCCTCTCCCATATGTGTGTATGTGCGTGCATGTGTGTGTGTGTGTGTGTGTGTGTGTGTGTGTGTGTGTGTGTGTTGGATCCAATACAAAACTGTGACCCAAAAAGCTTAAAATAGGACTTCTGTTCAGCTGTGTGGCACACTGAATATCTGGCAAGCTGTGTTCTAGCAGTACATAGAGTGCTCCTAAATGCATAGCATATCGATTGTTTAATTCCTGAACTCACAAGGACAGGACCATCCATGTGCACACCATGGGCACTCCCCAAGACAAAGAAATCCCTGTCTCTGCATGTGTTCAAGACCGCTGGTGGGAATGATTCTGCAGGTAGTGAGAAAACTTCACTACACTGTGCTGAGAAGTTTTGGAGTCAGAGGCAAGAAGTAGACTATATTCCCCTAAACTAAATTATAACTGAATAGAAATAAGATTTTATTTTGGGAAATGTATGTTCTGTGTACATTTGCATACATATACACACATAAATATAGCATAGACACGTGCTGTTTTTCCATGTACAGTGTACTTTTCCTGTGAGAGGAGAAAAGACTGCTGTCTTGAAGAGGCTTTGGTAAGATCATATTCAGGAGCCCCGTTTGTGACTGAAGGAAATGAGATGCAACCTGAATAGTCCTCACCTGAAGAATGGCTAACCATGTGTAGTGTTCTCTTTGGGAAACAGTATTCCAAAAAATTGCCTCAATAAATTGTTGCTTTGTGTTGCACATTTGCCAAAAGCTAAATTTCTATAAAAAAAAATCTAGTGACATTTGATTACAAGTTGCAGAATAACACGTTCTGTGTGCTTTCGTGAAGGTCTATTTATGCAAAGTAATATATCATCTTACTGAATTATACATGCGCACACACATACACAAGAAAATGTGTAAGCATGAATTGCATGTGTACACTGGGAAACACGTAAGGGTGCAGGCTGAATATAGTGTTCTTTGGGGTGGGAAGAAGAGCGCTAGAATTCAGGAGATGTCAACTGTCTCTGATGAGAACCTGTCACTCTAATGTGCCATGCCTAGTTGGATGACAGCACACAGAGCTTTATGACTGAGTTTGGTTTAGCTGCCAAAGGGCCATTGGTTGATGGTTGGTGTAGGATCTCACATGAGTCTGGGTCCAGTTTCCCTCCTCTGTGGCTCCCAACACACTATCAGTTTGAGGACTAAAGGACTTGCATCATGTATCCTAATATTAATAATATTAATGATGTGTTTTTATCTGAGAGACACTCCTGCCCACAGTTCATCAAGGTCACATCTGCTCTGGCCAGATATAGCCCAGAGCATGTTTACCTTGTGAAGGCTACACTGCTATTTCAGTTTCTCACTTGGCTCTCTGTGTTTCAACTTTGCTCAGATTCGACAACAGAATGCTAAGCTGTGGATAGGTCAGTGGAGAGATGACCTAACTATGGAAAGAGTATATGTATATGAGAGAAAAAAAGGGAGAATGAGGGAGGAAGAAATGGCTCTGTGTGGGGAACCAGATACACTTACAGGAAGCAATCCATTTAAGTCAGAATATTACTGAGAAACTGGAAATAAACTGCAGATTGTTTTATATAACAGGAATAACTTCAAATAGTAATTTGCTGGATCCTTCATTTACAAATTAGCTTCTTTCTGCTAGTCTATCTTAAGACCCAAACAACAGGCAGCAGACACATTGGCCAGGACTGGAAACTATTACTGGAGATTTATGGTGCTTCAGGAAAGCTCCGGCAGTGGTTTGATCATTGGTTCCTCTATGCCCTCCAGGTTACGTAAGAGGCTCTCACTTCTACTTCTCTTTTCAGACTGAATACTTAGGATAACCTTCAGGTCAGCGTTTGCTTTTCAAGTAGGTGAGCTGAGCTTTCGGCTGTTACAGGGGTGATGCTGGCAGAAAATGAAGATAACCCTGGAAGTTCAGGGTCCAGAGCAGATCAGTCTGTAGGGTTAAGAGAAATGGTCTTCAATTGTATCTTTGGAATATTTCCTGCCATAGAAAGGCTGCCCTTGCCATGACCTATAGTCCTTCTGGGATGCTGTAGAGCACTCAGATTTCAGTCCATGCTCCTGCGGCGGGATCAGCAGCCATGGGGAACAGCTTAATTGCATTGAGCATCCACACATCTCAGTTACAATTCTCGGTCTTTACCACCTTCTCAGGAAGGCTCTATTGCTGCTTTATTCTGTTCCTGGACTCCTGAGACACAGACAGTTTCTACCACATACCTCAGCTTCAGCATCAGAAGCAGGACTTGCATACAGCTACGCAGTTCTTACAGCCTGGCCTATGAGGTTCCATGCTGAGTCTTGTGGTGTTAATTAAATAAGAGAGGGTAAGGGCTGGAAGAAGTCTTCTTGGATGAAGCACTTGCCATGCAATCATGAAGACTGGAGTTCAGATCTTCATTATGCACATAAAAGCTCAGGGGCATGACAGTCCTTGTGCAATCCCTACATTAGTGCAGAAGAGAAAGAATCCCCCAGGCAAGATTGTGGCCAGATCTGCTAAACCATCTAGCTCTAAGTTCATCAACGGGCCCTGCATTAGGATGGAGAGTGATGAAGAAAGACACCTGCCATCAACATCTGGCCTCTGCACACACATGCAAGCACATACATGAGAACACAGACACACACACATGCTCACTACACACATAGTTACTCATACCAATATAAAAATGTTTTGATCATGAAGAGCTACTGAGAAGATACATTGTTTTGTCAGGGGCTTCATGGACCCTGCTTCTGCTGACATACGTTTTAATGGGACACTTCCCATAAGGATGGAGCACCACCAAAATCCAACGGCCTATGTTCGGACTCCTATTTACCCAGAATACCCACCTCATGCATAGAGGCCTCACATAACCTCTATGCTTTTCACCCCACCTAAATCATGGCTAATTTCTGCTGTGCCATCAAGCTCCTCCTTCCCCCAGAGAATGGAAATACAGGCAGACTTAGAATCAGAAGTCTCCAACCGCCACCTGCATTACTAATGCCAGCTAAATATATTTGATGATTCTGCTCTCATTTCCTTGTCTGTGGGAAGAAAAACGACACCAAGCACAGAGGAAGGTGTAAGTGAAAACAAAGAGGTGCAGAAAGGCCACAGGGTGGACATGTGAGCATCTGGTTTTGTTTGTCCTGTAAGATAAAGAGGTCATCACATCACAGCACCCTACTTATCTGTGAAAGCGCTGCATAGACCTTGAAGAACCTTCCTATGTAGTGTGAGCATCAATCTTGGTCCAGCTTGGGACTACCACTAGTTTATATTGCATCTGGAACCTCAAGGTCTCCCCAGTTTTGGCACTTGATATGTTTGCATCCCGGGTCTAGGAAATATGAACCAAGTTATCTGAAGAGGTAGGCTGCCACTTCTTGGCAACTCCATCCACCCAAGATGAATGATTACCCTTGTAAAGCCCCACAGTTCCACAAGGAAGGTAAATAACTGCCTAGAGCTGTCATGGATCCAACTGCAAGCAAGTTAGGGTCAGAGAAAAGACCAATGGTTTCCTCCCATAGCTGGTAGAGCTCCAGCTTAGTGGGCACCGTGTTAGAAACAGGGTATTCCAACACTTTGCTCTCGGTAATAACAGATGAATGAGATATGTAATACAGGATGACCTTTGAGGGAGACTGTGGTCCTGTGATCTCATGTGACTGCTTCTCTGATAAGTATCACTTGAAAATGACGCCAGGCATGAACAGCTGTGGCAGGCTGTGAGCCACTCTAGGCGGCATGCCATAGCCTGGGGCATTTGCCGACTCTCTGATTTGTTTTTTCCTGCAAAGGTCTTTCCATGGGCAGCCACCAGCAGGAGACATGTCTGACGTGACAGCAGGACCTTGACAGGGTGACTGGAGCATGGCCTGAAAGCAGCTGTGTCCTTGCTGAATGCTTTGCCAGTCCCTGTAGCCCATGACTGACCCCATTCCGAGGGAAGCCAGCCCTGGTGAGTGGTGGAAAGAGTAGTCCCCCAGGGAGCTGTGGCTAGGAGTGATGAAGCATCTCCAATGTCTGAATGGACAGAAGGAGATTAATCTGGGGGAGTATTACCCACCCACATGGACCCCAGAAATCCCCTCCACTGGGCTCGTAGCAGATGATAGGAAACTCATAATCCACACTGTATTACACAGAGTTCAGTCAGGACAAGGAGGTAAGATGCTGGTGCAGGGTGGGATCCCAAAGCCTCTGTAGCAGATACTCACCCACCAGCAACCTGTCCTTCAACGACCAGGCCCACGGGTCTTACTGTCTCTGTAATCACCCTTTTATCCTGAGTAGCCTTGTCCTCTGGATTTCCTCACTTGTCTTTTTTTCTACTACCCAAGTCTCCTTTAGAATAGCAATTCTTTAGACTTTGACGTTCACAGCTTCCCTTAACTTACCGACATGATGCTGTAATTTACATTATGGAAGCAGGCTCCTCACCACCCAGCATTAGCCTATTCATTTTATTCCGTGTCTATTGTCTCTTCCTTTTTGGAATGTCAGCTTAATGAGAGCCAGTATCTGCAGCCATCTGCCATGAGCACTAAAAAAAAAAAAAAAAAAAAAAAAAAAAACCCTAGCAGGTAAGGAGGGATGAACAAAAGTTGGTTTAATTAATTGATGAATTCCAGCTAGAACAGGGATGCAGAGGCTTGGAGAGTTTCTCCGTATTCTGAAGCAGCAGGGAGCCTCAGCACCCATTTTGGGACATCTCGTGCTTTTATGAGCCTACACTCCTCTTTCCCCATAGAGACTGGATCACTCTGGGTCAAATTTGTCTCCTGGCACCCATGTTTCCACTGCATAACTCTTCCAGTTAGAAATGCTTTGGTTGTTTTAAGTAAGAACAATAATTAAGATGTGAGCTCAACAGAAAGGGTGTCATTTTTCTCAAATAAGAAACAACCAAGAAGTTCCCAGTGTGGTATCATGGTGTCAGGGCAGTCATGAGGGGTGTTGGCACTTCCTTTGTGCCTTCTCTTCTTGGCATAAGTGCATGGATGGTATCCATTGGTCACATTGTGATCACAGGTAGCTGCTGCTCCACCAGACATGGTGTCTGCATCTGGAGAAGAAAATAAAAAGCAAGGACCGAAGAAACCCTGCCAAGTGAATACATGTCCCTTTTCCTAAAGAAAATTAAAGTCACCCAGAATTACATCCAGCTATAACTAGATAGCATGGCCCATCACCTAGAGAGTTTAAACAACTACAAAAAGTCATTTTTCCCTAATGCTGAGCTACTGACAAAGTCTGAATAATCCAGGGTTTCCATAGGAAAGATGAGAGTGCTACCTATTGGATCTGCTAGTACTGGGTAGATAACAGTAGGCATTTGATCCCAGACTGGGCTTAGAAAAAATCCCCTTTCTCAAGGTACCCACAGCAATTGAGTGTTAAAAACCTCTTATGCTGTTGTGTTTTCAAGCCTTAGGAGAAAGTTTTAATTTTTAAAATTCTATCTTTTGCTTCGTTACCTTCCTGCGAAGGAATCTTGTCTTAAGCTCACTCAACGTAGCCTCTGTAGTTTAGAACCGAAGGGTCTTTGTAACAGGACATCCACCTGCCAGCTCTGCTATGTGGTCAGCCTGCCTCCCTTGGCAGCTTCACTGGACCAAGTGCTGCTTCTCTGGGGTGACATGGGTAGTGTAGACATTACATCATCAGCTCAATGACACTTTCCTCTTCACCTTCAGACAGTGTGTGCTGAGCTCTCGAAGAGAGACAGCTCATGTAGACACCAAAGACTTGGGTGTGGACGAGCTTGGGTCTAGGTATCAATGGGACACTAACAATGAAGCACAGTGAGCACTAGGTGACAAAGGCATGTATGCTCTGCCTTCTGACTCCCAGCCCAGGATCACCTATTTGTTAAGGCCAAGCCGATGATGACTCATATTGTCACCACTTTCACAATTAGGAAAGCCCCTAGAGGAGGCAAAGCCTGTGAGCCCAAACTACCTACTGTACGTGTCCACAGCCATGGTGACATTCTGTGTCATAGTACTAGGATTTTCCTTCCCTGTGGAGATCTTGCTTTGTCACCTATGAGCTTACCATACAGCTTATTTCAATGCATATCTAGGCACGAAGATTATGCAATTTTAAGCAGGATTTCTCAACAACCTCCTTGCAGGTTTTGTACGAACAAATGGTGTCTTGATCAAGAAACTCATGGGCACATCTGCTTAAATTGAAACCTCTTCTTCATTGCTATTTAAACATCTGAATGCTTTCGATGTTCCAACAGGTACAAAGGTATCAGGGAAGGACGTGATACATGTCATTCTCCAAACCTATTTAGTCACTGACATTCTTTTCCTTGGCATATAGTAAAAGTCTGATGGCCTAGAAGAATTGCAAACTCCCCAGTTCAAGGCATGGACTGAGACAGTCTCAATGAAAGCAAAAGCTATTGCTGTTTGGGGTGACATCCTAAACTCACTATTACCTCTGTCAGGCACCAAGTACGGATGCAAAAATACAACACTCACCACACAGGGGACATTACTAAAGTTCCTTCTCTTGTAGACAACATCCAACCCCTCTCACTATGGTCTCAGTGATAAACCGAGGTTCAGTAACAATGTTCACCCTGGGGACCCAGTGAGTTTATTAGGCAATGGGTGAGGTTATGAGCAGCCACACTGGAAGATCTGTACCCAGCATAGATGATGACTCTCCTATGGCTGTGTGTCTGCAGACCCTTCCCTCTACCCTTCTCCACCCATATACTGTAGCATCTTCCAGAGACCCATGTGTGATTAGGGCGGAATTGCATATGACTGGCTGAGATGAGGGTAGGGTAGGTGAGTACTCAGTTAAGGGTATCATGAGTCTTCTTCCACCCCCTTTTCAAGAGGGAAGGCCAGTAATCAACAAGCCCAGTTGTGACGACCTTGGGCAAGCTGGCCAAGCTGGACTTGAAAACATGGTAGCAGTTTTGCTCAGAAAATAGTCCTATAAACAGGTAAGAGTCTATTCTGAAGCCAAATATGAATGACCATAGCTCGGGAACACAAAGTTAATTTACTTCAAAGTCACACAATGTTGTAACAGTTTGATGATGTTTTTAAGGTAACAGAACAAAGGAAATCATAAATAAAGACACTTTACTAATATATTCATAGAAAAATCAAGTGAGTAGATTAAAGAAAAAAGGGAAACACATTACAGCCTCAGGGGCTATCTGGCAGCTGTTTGGTTGGTTAGAAAATAGCATTCTATCTGTATAGTCCAAGGGACTTTCCCAATAGTATCAACGCTGTTAGGTCCCATATAGAAACAAGCAACAAATGACTATCAAAAAGCATAATGGCCAAAGCTAATTCATAATTAGGCTCTAGACCTGCAACCCTCCAACCCTTCCACAGCTGCTGGAATTCTAATCAGCCGGTTAACTCTGTTGAAGGTTCAATGGAGGATGCACTTTCCTTCTGGACACTTACAGGTTCCCACAAGAAACATGTTCTGTGTTATGGGTTAATTTGAAAAGCCTCCCCTGAGCACGGGGTTGGGTAGGGTAGTCATCAGCTGTGAAACACTGTTGCTGTTCTTGCTGAAGTCATACAAGTCTAAGAAGACTTTGACTGTGGGCTCAAAAGGAACATACTGGTACTTTGTCAGTAGTTACCCACTTCCAGCAAGCATCTTAGGCCACACAAGATGAGGAAGAATGAAGTCTTTGGAGTGGAGCTCAACATTCTGGTATTTGTTTTGAAGATGCCACAGATCAAAGCATCTTGGGTTGATGTGGGGCCGATAAGCCACGTTGACCTTGATGACCTGTGTATGGCTGGAAGAAGTATTTGCCTTGTTTAAAGCTTCCTTCCCCAAGAGGCCATTTGGTCAGCATAGGAAAACTATCTTCCTAGCAATGTGTGGGTAAGCCTCTACTGCCGTACTGACACAGCCGCCCCCTGCCCTCATATGATTTTAACACCATTCCACTGACAAAACCATTTTAGATAAATTTAATGCCTGTATTGTCTATGGTCCTGCCAAAAGTGTACCCAAGGGACATTGGGAGAAAAGAAAAAAAAAAGCTTAATTCCATGAGAGATCTCATCTCTCAGAAGTAAAGAGGTTCAATGGGGAGGGGGGGACAGACACATGTTCTCATCCTCACAATTTAATAACAAAATACAGCTTATAAAATAATTCTTTAAAATGATACCTACAAATTTCAACATCATCTATCCTCCATGAAGTAATGAAAAGTTCATGTTTATCCCCAAAATGAGTATTTCTGGAATATATTAATAATTGTCACTGCTATCTGGAATTCGTTTCAGGTTTATTTTTCTCCTAAACTGAATACTTTGAAGTGTCACTGCACTCTGGGTAAAAGAAAGTGGGAAATGAGAATATGGAAATTAGATTGACAGGAATAAAAGCTAACAAGGGTATTGAAGAACTGAGTTGCTCTCAGTCTTTAGGCAGATGGTGTTAGGAGTTAAATCTATCTTTCCCAGAATCCACTGTTGAAGTCTTGGTCCCCACAACCTCAGAACATCACTGTATTTGGATAGAGGTCCTTTACAGAGGTACTCCTGTTAAAAATGAGGTCATTCTTGTTGTCTATAACCCAGTATCACTAGTGCTCACAAAGGGGCTGAAACTTGACACAAATAACCATAAATAGAAGATCTTATGAACAGACATAGGACCAAGACAGTCACCACAAAGCTAAAAAGAAGGAGTTGGAAGAAATCTCTCACACATAGCTCTCCAGAGGAACAAGCCTGCCGATGCCTTGATTGTGAACTTCCATCCTCCAAAATTACCACACAGCAAATTACTCCTTAAGCAAGATGATTACAGAAGGCCCTCAAGTTAATCCTAACAAATTAACACAGCTGTACCTATCAGTTGCTAACTAGTTACTTGTGCTGCTGGGATAGACCACCATGGTCAATGATTCCATGGGGCTAGCCCATAATGGCAGGAGAGGCGTGGTGGCTACAGTCAAGTGGAACAGGAAACTGAGAGATCATATCGTCAACTCCAAACACAAACCAGAGAGAGAGAGAGAGACAAAGACAGAGACAGAGAAACAGAGACATAGATAGAGACACAGAAAGAACTGAAAAGTGGTGGAGTTATGAACCCTTAACAGACACCCTGGTAATGTACTTCCTCCAGAAAGCCTCTACTTCCTGAAAATTTCATAACCTCCCAAAATAGTACCGCAGAGCAAGGACAAAGAGTTCAAATTTACTTGAGCCAACTGGGGACATTTCTCATTCATATTACCACATAGTACCCCTTGGTCTTCGTAGGCTCATGCCATATCATAATCAAAATACATTTATTTCAATTTCAAGAATCTTTATAGGCTTCTATAATCTCAATGTTGTTTTTAGTCCAAAGTCTCTTGAGACTGAACACATTCTCCTAACTGTTATCCCCTATTAATAAAAGCACAAATTACATGCTTTCAACACCCAGTGGCATCAGATGTATACTATCATTCTGAAAAGGAGGAACAGGAGTGAAGTCATAAAACACTAGACTAAAGCAAAACTAAAATACAGTACGAAAATTATCAAATCTTCTAGCTCTATGTCTGATATCTACACCTCTACTTTCAAAGGGCTTATATGGTTTTGCCCCTCCAGTTTTGCTGTGTGCAGTGTGCTTTCCTACTCGTTCCGCTTTCTATATGAAGTTCTTCTTGGTAAATTTCTCACCATCCTGTCATCTCTACCATCTCATGGTCTTTCCTGAGACTCGGGGATTCACTTTCACAACTTCATGCAACAACCTATCATGGCCATGTGGATTTGTGGCTTCCTGGGGGTATCACACTGCAAGGACTTAATGCCATACATTAACTTCAGCTGCATCCTAAATACATGCACGCTGCAATGACCCTGCAAATGGCCTCTATAGCCAGTACCACATGGATGACACTGCCAAGTCCAGCTACCTGCTTGAGGTAGACATGTTCCCCTACAACCACATTCATAGCAGCTCTTGTATGTTGAAGCAATTACTTTTTAGGAACAAGAAACCCTTAATTCTTTCTCCTTTCACAAGTAGAACTCTTATGAGACTGTGGAGTCTCACTTCTAGGGCATCTTTGTCAATGCCCCAGTGCAAAGCAGGAAGTCTCTCTTCAATGACATTAAGCTCCTGAACAATTGTGTCCTCTCTTTCAGGACAATCTTCAGCTGTTAAGTTAAGCTTTCTGGTAGTTTTTTTCTCTCCAAACTGTGCATCTTGTGTTCCTTTTTGCCATACTAACTCTTTATTGTTGTAGACTTGCATAAGAGTTGCCAGTAACCACCATGCAACATATTCAGTGTTACACTGTCTTGAAATTTTCTCCACCAAAGAATGAGTTCATTTTTTTTTTTTACTTTAATCTTATGCAAGTTCTTAGGGCATAGGCAGACATACTCTTTCTAAAGATTGTAAGAATGGTCTCTAGCCCGGTTTTTATCGGGATGTTATTTGAAACCTCCTGATATTCCTTAGTCTACATTATTCTCAGCATTTTTTGCCACATAGACTCTTACTAGAATGGCCCATTAAGTTCTGTTGACAAGAAATTTGTAGTCCAAAGTTTCAAAGTCTTCCATAGTAAAAAAAAGCATTGTCAGGTTCTTAACATCACTAGCCCACTCTCTGATACCAACTTTTATATCAGTTCCTCTCTGATGTTGTGACAAAACACCATGATCAAAGTTCAATTATGGAAGAGTTTATTTTGGCTTATGTCACCAAAGGGTATTTAACGAAACCACCACACTGAGTCTAGGTGTACCTTTTTTCTATAATGGCCTTTGAAGGTTTTTATTTCTTTCGATTAAATATGGAGACACCCTCTCATCAGCTCTGCAGAGATCTTTCTACGCAAGCGTTTCCTTTTATCATCATGAGAATGTACCAGAGACCAATTGAAACTAGCTTAAAATATATACATTTTGGCCAGCCTAATGTATTTTTCAGTAATGACTTGTAAAGTAAAAGAGGCTCAAAGTGATATTCATGAAAGGGGGAAAACATACAAACTCATAACTTTTCACAAGAAATTCATTAGAAAAACTAATAGATTCTAAGACAAGTGCTAGGGTGGGGCTCAGTCAGTGAGACCAATCAGAAACATCAATGTGATGATGTGGCTCTTTGTGGCAAAACCTCTGTAAGAGGAGCACACATTTCCCCCTCTTTCTATGGTCTATTCCTGAGTCTGCTTTCAGTAAAATGTTTATCATGAACCATGTTTCAGGAATAACTACTAAACTTGTGAATGTTGCTATCCTGTCCCATCCCTACAATAAAATGTGACTAGCAATAATTTTGGCATCATTTATTTACCCCTCATTGGCATGCTTTCCTTTGTTATAAACCCAGGCCACCAATGCATTTTCAAAGCTGGAATATAGAGTTGATGCCAAAATCACAAGGAGGAAGATGCGCAGTGGAAAGTATAATTCTAAATGCTGTAAAGCAAAGCTGGTGCTCTGGCCCCTTTTCTGCTCTCTTGTGCCAAAGGAAATAGAAAGATAATCATTTTTCTCTATATATGTTTTTATCGTTGCAGACCGGGTGACCTTTGTAAACAGAGAACAGCGGGCATGGCATCAACTCAACTAAAAGAAGAGTCGACGCACTCAGAAAACTTAAATCCAGAACTCTCAAGAAAAGTTCTGGGTTTGGGTCCCAAAGAGATGAAGCGCTTTTATGAGAGTAATTTGAAAATGGCATATTTAAGTAAGCTTGCTTGCTTTGTTTCTTGATTTTATTATTCATTTATTTTACAAGTGTATATGTAGATATAATAGAACCATAAGAAGCTGAAACACTTTTATCACTCCCAGGCCCTAGAAGACCAGAAGGAGTCATCAGGATGTTAAAGGAGAAAGGCCAGTGGTGGCCTCACAAGGAGAAAACCCAACCATGTTGGTCAACCACTTGCTTTTACTCTCCTCCTTCCCATCACCTTCCTGATGGAAGCTGGAAACTCCACCCCCACTGATCTCACACAGACAGGGATAGAAAGCTTAAAGCCACTGATGTGATAATCCACAAGGATTAGTCACTGAGACCCTATTGAGTAGAGTTCAGTGGGTGGCTTGAGGCATTGTGCTAAAGAACCTGAATCAACTCATTGGATAACTGCAGACTTTGAGAATAAAAGTTTCTGTTTCTGTTCATCATTTTATTCCCAGATACATTAATCAAATAACAACCTCTTCAATTCTCTATAACAACAACTGAGTGGCCAACAGTGGGATTCCTTTGGCTACTTCTCAGTTAGTGCAGTCCTCACAAATAAAATTTGGACAGATGTCAGCGCTGTAGGTGCTAGCTACAAAGACAACTGTACTTAAGTCTAGTCTACCACAGACTTAGGTACTATTCTCCAAATGTATACACAGGTTCAGTCATTTGCTCAGTCACTGACTCACTGAACTCAAGAAAGCTGCCTACTTTCTATTGCAGTTTTATTATGATGATGCAACCTAGAAAGAGCCAGTCTAAGAGCTCCATGGAGCCAGGTATATGCCTGGGGACACCCAATTTCAACGGCCTCTCAGAATTTCTGTCTGTGTCCACCAATCAGGAAACTCACTTCGACCCAGGACTCTTATCGAAGCTTCATTTTGTAGACACAACTTTACTAAATCATTAGCCGATGGTGATTTAACCCCATCTTTTCCTTCCAGACTACCTCTTGGAAGTAGAGGTCAGATGCAGAACTCAAAACTCGACTCTCCCAACCACATGTTGGGTTCCTCTGGTGACCAACTTCTTCCTTCAAGGGAATTGTGTCCATCCCTACCTTAGTTGCCTTATTAACATACATAAACATTCCTCTCACTCAGAAAACTTTACAACGTTTGGTGTCTCTGTGTTAGAAATGGGTGTCAAGACTAATGTATTTTTAAAACCATGTCATAGCAACACATCATACCACAGTGCCTGGCACACAAAGGACAGAAAATATTAACTTGTGAATGAATAATGTAGTCATTAGTAAGCATTCTGAACCTATTTCTTATTTCTCTTGTCATAAAAAAAATTTATTGGAAAACATAAATCTACATTCCAGTTTTAAAGTATCTAGTTGGATAATTTAAAGGAGAGAAATCCTGATGGCTCCCAGAAACTAAGGATACTCCACACCCTTGACATCTCAGACACGGGAAGACTGAGGGGAAAAACATAAAGGTCTTTCTAAGACAAAAACCTAACTATACATTTCCACTCTCTCCTTTATCTCTTTCTTCCAACATAACTCACAAGCTCTGATGTCCACAAAGGTAGAAGACTGAGGATGGATATGTTCATGGGTGGTGGGACAGTGGTTGCGTATTATGCTACCCAAAAGCATTTCTATTCAGATAGTTTCCAAGACTTTGGATCTCACCTAACCCTTTAAAAATTCAAATGAATAGTATTACACACCACAGGGAAAATTAGATTTCTAACAGAAAGATCTAAAACGAGGGGTGAGCAAAACAAAGTGCAGTAAGGCTTTTTTAAAGCATCTTGAAGGGGGGAAGCAAAATGAAAATAAATGTGATCCAGTCAAGAATATGACCCACTTTGAAAATATGATGCAAAATTCTCAGTGTTAAATGGGGGTCAGGGTGGAGCTAAAGCAGCACCTGGATCCTGTGTCTTCTCTGTAAGAGAAACTGAACATGCTGACATGTGGACCTCAGATACTCTGGTGATCTTCCAACCCTGGGGACTCAAAGCCAAGCCAGGGATCTCGGAATCTAAATTGTAAAGCTACAATACTAAACTAAGAGTCATAGTCAGCGTGCCTACTGATCCGGCAGTAGATGAGATTTATTTGAAGTAATGTGGAAACTTGAGCAGGTTTCAGACTTGCTCCTCTCAGGAGAAAAGGGCACATAAGAAAGCTCCCATTACCTGTGCCTGGGCAACTAGTAGCTATAGGAAAGCCAACCTGCTATACTGGCACCAGGATGTACAGAGCCTCAGGCTCAGTTAATTCTGAGTAAATGATGACCATAAGGTTCCAGGTATCCACAAGGATCCAGTCAAGAGTTTGTGTGTTTATGGTCACAGTAGAAACCCACCCAGCCTACCCTAAAACCAGTGTACCCACAGCAGGGATGTGTTGGAATGTAGTGAAACCAAGTGCGAGACTTGTATGATATTGTAATGATATTTTGTGAGAAGATGTAGAGAAACATCTATTCACCCAGAAAGGACACTGATATACCAAAGAAAAAAAATGCAGTCTTAATCAAGCATGCTAAACCAATGGACTTATTGTAGATACTTATAGAAGCACAGAGGGGTATCTAAAGAGCATAGAAAATTCAAAGCAGCATGGAAAAGTCTCACCTCAGCATGGACAATGACTCACAAAAGCAAAGGAACTGAATTTCCATCCAACCTTCTTCCATTGATACACTCTAGCATCACCCCAGACCTCATACAGCTTGGTATATGAGCAGGAAGAGATGTGGCCTGAAATCTCAAGTAAGTATCTAGTGAATGGTCTCCCTTTGATGCCTACAAAGAAAAACTAATAGCCATAGATCTGATGTCACTATATTGTTTTGCTTATCTCATTCCCATGAATGCAAATCAGGTGGTCATGTCTCCCTTAGGGAAATAGCTTTCCTGAACACAGGAAATGTCTCTGGCAGGTATGTCTATTACTTACTTATCTCACTGCTATGACCAAACACCCAACAGAAACACTTTATAGGAGGAAATCTTTCTCTTGGCCCACAGTTTAGCAGCTATACCTCATTGTGAAAGACAAGATAGATAGGCGGTGGCTGGAGCAGCTCAGTCTGCAATGGCAGGACCTTACAGTGGCAGATGACATCACCATAGTAGAAAAGAAGCAGAGACCACCTTTGGCTTGGAGCAAGGCAGGGGTCTAACATTCAAAGGCTCTCTTCAGGAACTCACCTCTATCAGCCTTGGCTCCTACTCTGCAGCATCCACAACCCCATCCCCAAGTCAGCATTATCTACACACGTGAGTCTGTGGTGAGCACTTTAACATAGAGTTGTCATAGAGGATCATCCAGTGGCATATGACCCAAGTTAGTATGTGAAGACAAGAAGCTATAAGAGTATGTCTCTTCCCTGTGAAGGAAAAAGAAAAGAAAAGAAAAGTCATGAGAAGAAAGAGACTAAATTTTCCCTCCTTTGGTGGAAATTGATATCACTCTCCTGGATTAGTGGGCTTGTCAATGGCTAGTAACCACCTTCTAGTGGCAAGAAAGGTAGACAAAGCTCTGTGCAAACTCTAGGTTCTTAACTAATATATGCATCTAAATACTTGACTAGATCCCCCTCAGAAGACAGCTTTAGCTCTGCCTAGCACTCATGGCTCAGTTCCCTGAGGAAGTGAGGTGCCCCTCAGCTTGAATGAAAACCATGGCTCCTACTCCATCAGCCACAGTGCTGCCTCCGTGTGCACATTCCAACCTTTGATCAGCAGTGCATAATATCACTTCGGCTCTCCAAGAACAGACTGTAATAGGCAGCTTAGAAAATTAAGACAGATACTCACTGTTGGGAGAAAAAACTTCCTCAAAGTCACTGCTCTAAACTCAACTGATGATGCTCGTATTTGATTCAGAGGGAGGACGTCTGCAAAGGTGAGTGGGCCACAAAGGACACAGAGAGAATAGGGTTTCTAGGCTCTGCCAGAGCTTCACTGAATCAAAACTTCTAGAGGGCGGTGTCTTTTAAAAGTCACACGCTCCTTCTGACAACAGCAAGAGACACACTAACTGCCCTCCCCGTAGCTTTAAAATAAACGGTTTAGACTGCACATGCTGTGGTTTGAATACGAAATGCTCGCCCTCCTCCCAGCTTCTGTGTTGAGCACTCAGTCTTCTCCCACCCTAACCTCTCCATCGCCCCACCCTACCCCCAGTAGTGGCACTGTTGTGAAAGGTTCCTTTTACTTTGAGACATGTGCCCTAGCTAGAGAAAGTAGGTCACCTGGGATGAGTCCTTAGGGGTACTCCGTTCCCAGCCACTTCCGGTTTCATTCTCTACTTTTTAGTTAGCATGATGCTATTTCTATCCTTGGTCACACACTCTGGCTAATATGATGTTCTGCCCAAGTATGTGGTGCTAAGCATTCATGGACCCAACTTTCTGGAACCATGAACAACATAAAGACTGGAACCATGAATGGTGAGTGGAATAAATCTTATAATCTGCTCCTGTGAGGTACTCTGTATTTTGGTCCTAGTGATGCAAAAATAGTTCATTTGTGAGTAACAGAAGTAAATGAACACACACACACACATACACACACACTCACACACATACACACACACACACACACACAGAGAGAGAGAGAGAGAGAGACACATAGAGAGACAGCTGCCCTACACACTGGCCTATACCTACAAGGATATGGCTTGTACACTTGAAAAGAGCTCCCTGGGGGACACATCACCCCCTTATCTTTCCTTCATGTCACACTCCTGCAGTTTAGATCCATGGAGTGTCAGTTCCACATTACACTGAGTTACTAAAAAGAAGTACAAAATTTGGGTCACATCGTAATTCCCTGCTGACGTGCATTAATGGAACAATTATTTAATAATACACACTTAGATCAGCAATGTTACAAGGTTTAGCTACTTAAATTTTACACTGTTAACAGTTTTATGAATACCTTCAGTGTTTTGTTAAGTCACTAATACATGTTTGTTACGGTAAATATTAAAAACTGAGGGCTTATCTCGTTATCAGCCCCTGTGGTCTCACTCCAAGGACACGGCTTTAGTATAGAGCCAAATGCATGGACTCTGTCATTCGGTCCAAGCCGTCCTCTCCACACGATTCCCTTCCCAGAAGGTTCACTCCTCCTGCCCTGCTGTTTCTGTCGCTGGTGCTGGTTACCACCTCAGCTTTTCTTTCTTTCACTGCCTGGGACAAACGTTACTCCAAGGCCCGGATGCTTATCATGTAGGTTTATATATTACAATCTCAATCCACAAACCCTTTATACCATAAAATTACATCCAATAGGATAGCAATGTCTGGCATCCGTGTGAGAAGAGACCTTTGGTCCAGTGAGGGCACGTTTTCACAATGTAGGGGAATGCCAAGGCATTGAGGTGGAGAGGGGGATTGGGAGCTAGTGTACTTTCATGAAAACAAGTAGAGAGAAAGGGGGGATGAAATAGGGATGGGCAAAGGGGAAAACATTTCAAATGTAAACACAGAGAAGATAAAAAGAGATTACATCCAATAGACAAAGACACAAACTGCTCTTCTCTATGAGATAAAATGATCTACAAAAACCCTTAAAATATGCATATCTACCTATGTCTGATTACAGCCACCAGGATCTAAGTCTGCTTTCTCCAGCTCCATCTTCATTTCTCCTTCCAATCTGTGCTCCTCTTTCATTTTCTTACCTTTTCTCCACCTACCTCTCCACTGTCCAATCATGTATCAACTTAACACAAATCTATACCTGTTCTGTAAGTCCCTCCCCAAACTCCATGTCAGTAAAGGGATGGTCCCAATAGCCATATGTTCATGACTTGCTCACCAATGCCACAGCTGAGTTAACACAATAATGAACATTGCCTCAGAGCATCTGCTGGGACACTGATGACATCAGAGCCCTTGTGATCCTGTCACTTCTTACTGACTAGATCCACCATGGGGAACCTGCCCTCAACACATAAATCTTTCGGGTAGTCACTTCACACCCATCTACAGCTCTACTGCAACATCTCCCAGACCTCCAGCATCTATGACTGAGTGTTTCCCCAGACTTTGGGAACACCTGGACCAGACAGTGATCTCTTAGATGGCTGGAAACTTATGAAAGAAGCCTAAACCTCACTTAGATTCTGCTTTTGTATTACATTTATTTTGTATTACATATATTTATTTATAATCCATTATTATTGTATTAATAATTGCTATTATTATCTTTTATTAATTTATTTTATTTATTTGTTTGTTTATTTATTTATTTATCATATCTCTAGTACCTACCAGCTGCCTGGTGCATGAGACACAAATAGTGGGTTAAGAAATTAATAAGAACCATTCCTACTTTCTAAATTTTTAGAAATCCCTCCTCAAGGCTTAGCATTGTAGAAGATAGGATCAGAAAATGTTTTCAGGGAAGTTAAATACTTTTAGAAAATGCAAGAATTCCTACACCTGGTTATTGAGGAAGATAACAAGCCTCTCTCATATCTTCACGTGGGTGAGGTGATCTCCAGGCCTTTGAGGATTTCCAGCTAGGAGTCTGAGTGTAGGAATTTAATCATCTTATTTCCAAATTGTCAGTGAGGGGCAAGGGGACTCCTTCGCCTTTTGGCCTTCTCGCTTCACCCAGCTTATGCAAGGCTGCGGCAATCTCTCTCTGTCTGCTTAATGAAGTCCATCATCTCTAAGACAGGGTATGGAAAACACCTCGAGCTCTAGCTTCCAGCTGCCCTGCACCCCTGCAGGAGACAAATAGGATGAATTCAGTTCTGTGGCTCCAGAGCCTGAAAGTGACATTTGTCACAGGTCATACATTTTAACACTTTTTCACTACCAAATCCCAGATAATGATTCTCTCTCTAATTAAGGCCAACCTTTCTATGACTAGAAGTGTCTCACCTCTGACACACAGAGTAAGATGCAAAGGGGGAAAAGACATTCCTACCACATACACAGATCCAACCCATATCAGATTTCACACACTGTCCTTCACTGTCTACTTCCCTAAACTCTGTATGCTAAGCTTCTGGATAAGATTTTCACTGTAACAGGGAAAAGCACCCTCTCAGGTCCATCTCACTGGCCCTGCACTTAAAGAAACCACTGCTTCCAAACAGCCAAACTCATTAAGTCGGACTATTCTATCAGCCCAGGATACTTGCTACAATTAATGGGTGGAGGGAGAAAGAGCCTGTTTGTAGGCACCTATCTTCCCACAGAGCCTTGAATTGCAGGTTACAACTTTGAAACACCTTGGGAGCATTCGAATATCCTGACTTTCAGTCTGTAATCCAGACTAAATCATAATCTTGGGGGTGATGATGGGGTATTTCAAATGAACATTTCTTCTGAAACAAATGTTAAGTCTATATAAATTGAAAAGGGTATAGCCTTTTCATATACACCACAATCAATTTCTGCTATCATTAGTATGTTACATTTGTACATTTATTATTAATAAATCAGTGTTCTTTTTTTTTTCTCCTCCCTGTCCTCTTCTTCTTCCCTTCTCTACTACCTCTCTGGGATTTAACCTAGGTCTCTCAAATACTAGACAAGCATTCTACCACTGAGCTGGATCTTTAGCCCAATGACACATTGTTGTTGATACAGTATCATTATCTACAGTCCACACTGCCTTCCTAGGGTCTTACCCAACATCTCCATGTTTCTTTTCTAGGGTCTCCTCTAGGCTACCTCACAGCATGAACAGCGCTGTGCATTGTGTCTTCTTGGACCCTTTTTGATTGTCACAGTTCTCTATGCTTCTCTTGTTCATCGTGACCTAAACTTTTTTTTTTTGAGGAGTGCTACCAAGGTATTTTTTAAAAACTATTCCTCACATGGAGTCTGTTGATGTTTTCCCAATGATTTAGCTTCAGTTTATGTGCATTTGGTACCCCTGAGAATACACTTTGATTCCTGAGGATAGAGTGTCTACACACAATAGACAGGATTCTTTTGCCAAAAAAAAGTATTTACTTAATAACTTACTCCTTTTGGCATAGTCATATGTGTATTTATTATATATGCATGTTTACTATATATAATGTGTGTAATATAACACATTATATATTGTATTACAGATATATTTATAAATGTATTACTTTGGATGTATTTTTTTTTTCTAATGTGCCATGCTGGGCCACTGGGAGTTAATTTGGTTAATTTTGGCTAATTTGGTATATCCCCATCTGTGTGCACACAAGCTTGTGTTCATGAGTAATTTTTAAACTTTCAGTCTTTTTTACTTCTCATCTTAGTCCTAGAACCAGTCATTTACCCAAAATATGTTCCTTTTACTAAATAATAATATTGGAAATCAAGATTTACACAGTAGTCGTGGCTGTTACACTTGGGGTAGTGTTAATATAAGGCATCTCAGCTGCTGAATCACACAAATATCTGTGTGTATACTGACACACATACATATTTCTGTGTTATCTATAGATACTTCCATATGTAACAGCCTGTGTCTGTATACAGTGAACAAAGTTTACATTGAAACCCTCAACTCTAATCTTGTATCACACAGGTGATTCCAAAATCCTTCCTTTACTCAACTGTCACAACCCAGTGCCAGCCATGAGACTCCTGGCTCCTTTCACTGTGTCTACCTCTAGATGTCCAACTCTAGAAAGCATGTGTAGCTGTACAAAATCTCTACTGTCAACTATCATGAGAAATGCTATCAACTACACCACAGAGCTTCTTATATTTATATTTCTCTTAGTTTTGGCCTTATATATGTGAATTATTTCTACAGTCACTTAGGTTTGCCGCACTTTGTATACCTTTCAGTGAGGTTGTTTCCAAATTATCGAGTACACTAAAGAGATTTGTCACAACTCCACATTTCACCTCAAGACTCCTCCAACCTCCTGCATGATTCATTTACCTACTATACAATAAAGTTAATACTTCGTGTTATTGAGTTTCTGTAGGCCTTGAAAATATACAGTATTATATAATTAAGAAATATATAATACAGGATACCATAACATAATGTGTAAGAGAATATTATATATGAGTATAATATTTTTTTCTGTCCCCAGTGGCCTCAAAGGCATACTTCCATGCCTTTGGCTATGAATTGAAATAATTTTTTTATTTTATTTTATATAATATAGAATAAGTTTACTGTGTTAAACGGTTGCCCGTGCTCTCTCTCTCTCTCTCTCTCTCTCTCTCTCTCTCTCTGTGTGTGTGTGTGTGTGTGTGTGTGTGTGTGTGTGTTCTTTCTCCTCATATACTATCCATCTCATGTTTCTATTTCTTTTGTCTTTGAGATCGGGTCTCTTGTCGGGCTGTGTTGATGGAGTAAGGTAAGTAGTTTGGTTGGTGAACTCTGGGATCTGCCTGTCTCTGCTTCCCCAGTGCTGGAGATACCCATGAACCAACACTTGACCCTTTACATGGCCACTGAGGACTCACACTCAAGTCTTCAAGCACTTTACCAGTTGAGTGCTCACCCCACTCTTAAATGACAGGTTAAATGTGTTTGCAATTTGTAATTGTTTATTTCTATCGTCTCTGCTCTACTGATCTTTGATAGGGTGGAATGTTTTAAAGATGGAGTACATCTCAATGTATAGGGCATCTCTAATTTTGCTCCTATCCAGCAATGTATCAGGCAATGCTACTTTTGATAGTGTTCAAAATTATTTCAATTCACAGCCAAAGGCATGGAAGTATGCCTTTGAGGCCACTGGGACAGAAAAAAAAAAAAACATAGATTTTAAGGTCACACTGCCTTTGACATTCTATATCTAGAAACTTGTAATCTTGAGCTTCAGCTTCTTACTCAGAAAACGCCATTTTGAAATGCTTCCTCTTAGCATCATTTTAATAGATAATATGAAGGTTCTCTGCAAGAGGGTGAGCAGCTGACCACCCAAAAATGACTCTCTCTCCCTCTGCTTCCAACACATCCATGACTGCAAACACACAAAGTGTAGTCACTTTGATCATCTCATTGCCAGCGTTATGAAGGACCATCTTATCTAGTACCATGAAATTCCTCAGCACCAAAGATGGGCTATGAGCTAGAGTGAAGCTTTGATTAGACAAATGGTTCCCTGGGTAAAAAAAAAAAAAATAAGTGAATTTGACAAACTTTGTACAAGAAGTGATTCATTGTGTGCCCACGGGGGAATTAAAATCAATCTGGCTTTTTTTACTGACTTGGGATAGTAATGAGAACTTACTGACTCTACAGAAGCCTTAATAAAAGAACTGCAGGTGGCACAATTTAAAGACATTTAAAAAAACAAGGCAAATAAGAAATGATCAGAACAATCATTTCTTAAAACAACAGTCAGTCTTGCTAGGACTCTAACTTTGTAAATTTTTAAAATTTGAATTGTAGTTTTCGTACACAGTTTTGGGAGATTATTAGTTTGAAAATTTATATATATTTAAAGATTGATATATACAGGCCATCTTGTTCTCCAAAAACACACCCACCACTTTACAGAGTAGTGTGTGTGTGAGGGGTGAGTATGAATGTGTGTACATATGTGTGCGCACACATGCACACACACAGCAGAGAAAGAGAGCAGGAAAACAAACAGCAGCAATAAAATCAAGTCTGAAATGGTGATAAGAGAGTGGGAAATTAAACTCACATTTGTCAAGTGCATATGTGCTCTCAGCCTCATATTACACACACTTAAATTACTTAATCCTCATGACAAATTTAATGCCAATCTCACTCCACAGAGTCCCAGAAAGGCTGTGCATGTATCTTGCCTAGGGGCACACAGTTAGCACTGCAGAGCCAGGATGTTCCCCAAGTGAGCCTCAAATCCAGTCTCCACATTCCCATCCCAAGAATCACCCCATCATAATGGCCCAAGTCTTTAATTTCTTAACAGGAGAATGAGCATGAATAAAATTTTAATTTCACAAAATATTCCCAAAGTTTCTAGACATTTTATAACCTGAGCCCGAAGTCCTCGGCATGTTTTATGGGAAGCCTAAGAACACCAGCCTGGCTCCTTCAGAGGCTTTTAAGGGAAAGACGTCTTTCATGCCTTACTGGACACAGACTGGCGAATTTTCACCACGGCATCTCCTAGGCAGCATCCCACCTGTTGAATCTCTCTGGGTGTCATTAGTGAGTCCCATGGGTCTCCGTTCCAGCTATCAAAAGATCTGCCAGCCCAACAGTAGTGGCAATTATGAGGCTCAGCACATCCTAACAGAAAGCAGGGACTCAGAGGAGATGCACCCAGGCCCTACGAAAGTCCTCACAATAAAACTGACAACAGGACTCAGGGAAAAGGAAGATGCCAGGGGGTCAGGTCTGGCCATGGAAACCACTACAGAACCCAATTAAAAGTTGGCTTTCCCAGCTTCTCTCTTGACAGGTACTTGGTACACAACTCCCTGCCATTTCCCAGAGGAGAGGTGATGAGCTACAGCCCAGCAGAGAGGCTCAGTTCTGTGAGGAGCTGTTCTGGCTGCCACTGCAGCAGGTGCAGAGAAAGTCTGGGGAATTAAAAACACTCGAACAGAAAACAGCTCTCTGCCACTGTCACTTGAGCTAGCAGGGAATGGAAGAGGGGTGACCTAAATTCTATGAATTTAATCCATTCTTTTAAAAATGCCAATTATAACATAATGCATATTTGACTGTGTGTGTGTGTGTGTGTGTGTGTGTGTGTGTGTGTGTGTGTGTGTGTGTGTAGGTGTGGGTGTAGACATTCTGACTAAAAGCAGCAAAAGGGAGAAAAGGTGTTTTTTAAGCTTACAATTTGTATGTCGCACAATCCATCACTGAGGGAAGTAAACTTTTATTTTTTGAGACAGGACTTTTCTGTGTAGCCCTGGCTGTCATAGAACTCGATCTGTAGAACAGGCTGGCCTCAAACTCAGGGACCCACCTGCCTCTGCCTCCTGATTGCTGGGATCAAAGGTGTGCACCACCATCATCTGGTAAAGACTTGTTTTATTTTTATATGTACGAGCATTTTGCCTACATGCATCTATGTCCACCATGTAGGTGTCCAGTGCCTGAGGAGGCTAGAATAATTTTGGAGTCTCTGATAGTTTACTTACAGATGGTTGTAAGGTGCCATATGGATGCTGAAATCAAATGTGTGTCCTCTAAAAGAGCAAACAATGCCATGAAGCCATTCCTCCAGCCCATAGGTCTGAACTTATGCAGGCAGTTTTAGATAGATAGATAGATAGATAGATAGATAGATAGATAGATAGATAGATAGATAGAACAGCCAATGTCCCAAGCAGAGAGAAACCCAATGCATGCGGACTGCTTGCTTGCTTGCTTACTCTCATCTAGCTTTCTCTACTCTTAAGCACTCAAGGGTGCCCTGACTAGGAAATGGTGTCATCACCAGCATGGGGTTGTATCTTTCTATATCAATTAACAATCTTTCTATATCAATTAAAAAACCCCTACAGATATGCTTACAATCTGTTTCACATAGTTCCTCACATGTGACCCACTTCCTGGGTGATTTTCGGCTTATTGAGTTGACAATGCAAAAGTAACCAGCACAGGAGGCTGGATCCAGTGGGAGTAATTAACACCCACTCTCCTCCAACCATTCTTATGGCTGCATGTCAGAGTCTTAAATAATGCCTCCCTTCTAGGTCCTTCTCATTACGGGTAAGGTGGAAATGTAGGAGTCTTTTGGAAAATCCCATAGCTTTATGTCAGAGAGCCTGCCAGTAAAGAGAGCAAATAGGCCTGCTTTCTCATCGTGGCACAGGTTGGCCCATGTCCATCTCATGGTGGTGGTATATGATCCAGTGAATGGGAGAGGTGCATACCAGGCCTCCTGAGACCCAGGCTCAACACTGGCACACTGGTCCTTCCAGCAGGTTCTACTGACCACATCATGACATAACACAAGGCCGGTCCAGAGAGAGGTAAGGAATTGTATGAATTGCAGGGAGGAATGTCAAAGTCACACGGCATGAGGACTGGCTCCAGAGAGGGAATAATTACAGCTGCTTTGGCGCATCTACCACTTCCTTTCTCAGACTCTTGGAAATTGAATTAATAAGCAGGAGTTGCTTGGTGAATACAAAATCAAGTGTACTTGAGTATGCTCAAGGATTATTTATACCAGACATCAAAATAGTTTGATGAACTGCATTGGCCCCAAACCTAGAGTGAAACAGAATGTCACAGATTTTCTCTATGCATCTGTCTCTCTGCTTCTGTTTCTCTTGGTCTCTGTCTCTGTCTCTCTCTCCCTCTCTCCCTCTCCCCCTCTCCCTCCTCTCTCTCTCTGTCTCTCTGTCTCTGTCTCTGTCTCTCTCTCTCTCTATATGTGTGTGTGTGTGTGTGTTTCTCTCTGTATCTCTCTCTGTATCTCTCTCTGTGTTTCTCTCTCTGTATCTCTCTCTATATATTTCTGTGTGTGTTTCTCTCTCTGTATCTCTCTCTCTGTATCTCTCTTTCTTTATATCTTCCTGTGTGTGTGTTCCTCTCTCTGTATTTCTCTCTGTCTCTCAATCTCTCTCTGTGTGTGTGTGTGTTTTTTTTTTTTTCTCTTCCCTCAAGTGTACATCTGAAGACCATTTCTCAGGATCAACCCCCTTTGCTCATGTCTGCTACTGAACAGTGAGCTCCGTCTCTAGACAGCAGCAGCAGACTTGCTTTCTATGGGCTCTGTCACGCTTACTATGTTTGGCTTACAGTCGATAAAAGTTTACGAGCAGCTGAAACTATTTCAGAAAGAGACAGGGAAGTCTCTCGCCTGCCCCTCAGGGTTCTAGAGACAGTGGCTCTCCTGGAATCTGGAGAAAGAACTCTTCTCTTCCTGTTCTTATTAGCTAGAGCTGCAATGACCAGGAGTCTCCTGCCCTTGTGATTTATGACCTAATGGCAGAGCCCATGTTTCTGAAGGCTACTGGGTTATGGATGCCAAGGAACATGTCCTGGGGTGATCTGAAGCTGAGACCTGGTTGTTCCATGGGAATCAGGGTGCCCTCTATTCCATTAGAGTAAATTAATATTCTGCTTCTCGACATGGCTGTGGACGGAATCTTCCTGCGGAAATGAGTTCTCTGGGTCAGTAGCCCATTACATGCTGCCCTCTTTAATGAGCTCGGAGACAAACTTCTCTGGCGTCAGAATGGGAAGTGTGCGCTGCTTTTTAGGATTCTCAAGTCTGCGGGTGGTTCTTTCTTTCGACAACACAGATCCTGTATGTGAGGGCATCTCCTTTCTGTGGGTTGCCTGCTGGCCAGTTCAGTGCCAAATCTGAAAGCCATCCCTGGCAGGTTTCCAGGCCCATCTGCTGTGGGTTTTAGATGTTAGCTTCACACCGCCTTTGCCTTAGATGCTGCAGTTCCATATACATGGGCTTCTGCCTCTTTGTCTAAATATTTTAACATTCATTTTGTCCAATTTCAAATAGTGATGTAAGCAGCCTCCATCCAGCACTTTGGGGAACTTTAAAGAGGTGTGGCGGGGGGGGGGGAGCAGATAAATAAATCAATGCCTCTTTCCCAAGAAAGCTCACATTTGAATATTTCTTTTTTTTTTTTTTTGTACATTTAAAATTTTTTTTCCTCAGTTCCATGTATTTTGAGAGAATGCTTACTTTTAAAATTCAGGTCCTGAGGCAGAATTATCACATTTCTCTGCGTTTATTGGGTTTTTTGGCCCAGCCTAGACCCCTTCCACTCTGCCTCATGCATCCTGCTTGTTCCCTTTACTGCCACAGGGTAACAGTTCTGACTGCAGCCTTTGGCTCCTTTGTAGCTCTGTAGAACATATAGTTTTCACTCTGGCCTTAACTCTATGCAAATGTAACTTTTATAAACCCAATCTGTTTCTCTTCCCATCCAGCCCTGCTTTTACGATGCAAGTGTTTTGCGACAAGAGCATTTAGTCTGTTGCTTCTCTGCGCTAAAGAGCAGGAATCGAACCCACTTTGCCTTTCCGCAAAAGTGGAAAACCTTGAGATTTGGGTGTAAAATGTACCCCGAGCTGGTGTGCTCAAGCACTTGGTTCCCAGATGGTGGCGCTGTTTGTAAGGTTGTGGAAACTGCAGGAGGAAGAACCTCACTGGAGGTTGTGGGTCACTGGAGGTCAGTCTAGTTCCACTTCCTGTCGGTTCACTGCTTCCAGCTGATCAGTGACCTCTTACCTCGACTCTGATGCCTTCCCAGTCAGGATGGTCTGCATCTTAAGCCATAGGCCAAAATAAACCCTTCCTTCCTTAAGCCTCTTCTTGGAGGGAATTAAGTGAGAACAGTACCCCCCACACCCCCCAACCCCCTGCTCTACATACATTTTTTGAGAACTTGGCTTCATTCTACCAACTTTGAAGCTGAATTCAAAAGTAATTTGTTTGGTGGAGGAAATAGAAAGACAGAATAGGGTTTAGGCCATGTCATGGTTACTGCTCACTGCTCTTAATCAGGTTTTGCAGTAGGAGAAAGTAACAAATGCAGGAGAAAATGTGACAAATGTCGACTTGTTGAGAAGAGCAGTGGGTGACAGTGAAGTTTCAGATAATGAGGGAGAAAAAGTAGCTAAAATGATGAACCCTTTAAAGAGATGTCTGGGGTTTTGCAATGAGACAACAGGACCCCGCCCACTGATGGCTCCAAGTAGTGGAAATGCTAATTCGTTTGAAAAGAGGTAGCATGAACTGAAAACGTTGCCCAAGGAGTTCCCTGATCAAATTAAACTGCCTGCTGAGAGTATTTTTCCATACTTTTCCACCAAGACATACAGACATCCTTGCAGCTTTGATCCAAAGGGACCGGACTACATCTCAGACTGGTTGTAGGGCTTTGCAACAGCAGGCGTGTAGTCCTGGTTTTTTTCAGGCATGTTAGATGCAGCACTGGGTGAATCAATGGAGTCTCCTGGCAAGGTTCCAGAAGATCACTGAAGCCAGGCCCTGAAAAGATGTTTTTGAGAAGTTCAGAAGGTGAAGTCTTAGGTACAGTGGAGATTCCACGGTGGTGATGATGTCAAGACAGTACGTAGATCATCTTCCAAAGCAAGCGGCAGGTGGGAAGTGTAGCTGGGGATAAGCCTGTGTGCTGCGGGTAGAAGGGCTGGGGGAGCCGGGCTAACCAAGGCCACTGGAGCCCAGATGAGTGTCCTCAGTCCCAAATGCTGGATATATAGCTTCAGGGTCTTGTGGTCTAGACTGTTGAGTTGAGTTCTTGCTTTTTTTTCAAGGTTTGTTTTGTATGCTCCCATTGTTTCTTTTTGGAATGGAAATATTTATTCTGTGCTATTGCTTACTAGAAGCATGCAACTTTTTAAATTTTTTAATGGTTATTCTATTTATTTGCATTTCAAATGTTATCCCCCTTCCTGATTTCCCTTCCACAAACTCCCTATTCCATCCCACCTCCCTACTGCTCCCCCACCCACTCATCCACTCCTGCCTTACCACCCTAGCATTTCCCTATGCTGGGGCACCAAGGGCCTCAACTCCCATTGATGCCAAATAAGGTCATCCTCTGCTACATATGCAGCTGGAGCTAAGGTCCCTCCATGTGTACTCTTTGGTTGGTGATTTAGTCTTTGGTAGCTTTGTGGGTCTGGTTGGTTGATATTGTTCTTCCTATGGGGTTGCAAATCCTAGAAGTATGTAATTTTTAATGCTTTTAAAATATTTTTACAGGAGTCTCTTAAAATACAATCATAAGTTTGCACTGGGTACCAGAAGAGACTTTGGACCTTTATATTTTTAATCTTGAGAGAGAGAGAGAGACAGACAGACAGACAGACGAGAGAGACAGACAGACAGACGGAGAGAGACTGAGTGCACATATACACACTCATATAAAGAAAGAGTGGGTCACTGAAGGTGGGTTTTGATGTTTCAACCTCATTACCATTTCTTGTCTGTCCTTCTCCTCCTAACTGTGGATCCTGTGTGACCCAATACTTCACATGTCTGCCACGATGCCTTCCCCACCATGATAAGCTGCATCTTCATTTTGATTGTTATCCAGAATGACCCGTTCTTTCTTAAAGTTCCTTCTCAGCTATTGGTTTCAGTGTCGAGAAAATGAGAAAAGTAGCAAACACAAGTAGCCTCAGATAGAAGGCGTATACTCTTGAAATAAAAGAGTGATGTCAGTAATTAAACCAAGACCAGAGCTGTTTAATATAACTATCCCGAGCAAGCTGGAACACTTATGCATCTGATTCATATGAGTTTTGATAGCTCCGCTGGGAAACAGATGCCCAGCAGTGGATTTGGCCTGCTTTATCAGAGAGAAAACAAAGATCTAGTTTTCTGCTGCCTCTAGAGTGTCTACAGCAGTTTCTACTCCATCAGCCAGGGAACAAGGGTTTCCATTAGTCGGGGTCTGTGCCAGCTCTTTGATTTTGCTTCCCTAACACGTGTAAAATTATTTTACATAATTAATGTTCTTTATCTGTCTGTCGATAATTACTTTGAGTAGTTCTTCCTACTTTTCCCAACTTTTTGAATCTCCTCTTCTTCACCATGTAACCCTCCAAATCTTCTGCCCATTTTCCACTGGGGGCATCTCCCTGTTTGTATCATTTGTTAGGAGACAGAGCTTTCTCTGGAGCACAGATTTTCCTGTCTTCCAAAATGATTCACAATGAGCACAACTACACTTTCCTGAAGAATAGGACCACATGATGACATGCAGCAATGCTGATTATGAGATGCTGCAGACTGTAGACATTAATGTCTGCAAACCAATCAGCACCGAGGAGCCCATCTTCACACTTCCCATTTGTATCTTTCTTCCAAGGTACAATAAAAGGCGTCCAGCTGTAAGATGCATCAAACAATGGCAACTAAGCTACAATTCCGGGAAATTATTCACTGAGTCAATGGCTGCAGGAGCACATCCCAAATAAATGTTCTCAGGCTGTAGCAAATCTCTTCTTAAGACATAGCTATTGGTGTCATCTGTCTCAAAAGAATCTTCCACAGCAGCACAAACAGCAGGTCCTGGGTGTTGCCAGACAACTCTTCTCCTCTCCTCTGTGTAACTCATTCTGTTTGTTCAAGGGCTCATTCATCCTCCTCTCTGACTGGAACATCAGAAGGAGTTTGCTTACATACATAGATATTGCTCATCTTCCAGAGGGGGTGGGCAGGTTACTTTTGAAGATATGTTACTGGAATGAGAATAGAAAACCACTTTTGCCCTTTTTGATACAGACAGAGACCATGACAGAAAACTACAACTGAGTCTGGGCAAAATGCAGAAAGTAACTGACCATGAAGTGCCCAGCTCCCAATGAACAGATCTACGATATAATTCCTTTCTTCTCATGGGGCTCATAAAACATCATCGAAGGTGGGGGAGTAGTAGAGTGATAGAAAGAACCCCAGGACCAGGAAATATGCTATGCGATTGTGTCTCCTATAAATTACAGAAAAGCTTCACCTGTGATAACAACATAGCTGCCGGAACAAGATATGAACAAGGACAGTACCAATAGACATGCTAACCTTGGAACAGGGAAGTCTCATGGTCCCCATCCATAGACAAATGACTACAGGCAATTAAAGAATGTCAAGAGTGGGAGAAAGAGTACAAAGACTGGTTATCTAATATTGAATGATCTGCTCTAAAGTCATATAAGATTATATTCATGTATTTGTGTGCCAAAAATACATATAACAATAAGACAAAAAGAGGTAAAGAATTTGAGAGGAATGGAAGACATGGGAAAGGTTGGAAGAAAAAAATAAAAGGAGAAGAAAGGATGTCATGCGCCCACGCTTCCCGCCGCTAGGAACAGGCGTGCAACAAAACAAACAGCTTCTTCTGCGGATAACCTTTATTGAACAGCACTTTGAGCAGGGGCTTCTTGAGCAGGAAACTTGTCTCTGAGCCGGGGACTCCCTACCGATTTCTACTGTCTAGACGGCCTCTCACGCGCGGTCCCCCACGAGCGATCTTTCTGTCCAGTCTCTGTCCACGCGGGACCTCCCACAATCTCTCCTATCGGGTCCCTCTCCACGTAGTGCCTCTCCACCATCCCTCCACGTGGGGTCTCCCGCAATCTCCCCACTGTCTTCCTCTTCTTCTCCTCACGTGGGGGAAAAAAATGCACTGCTATACATGCCTAGGAGACTCGTGTTGCTACCTAATTGGTGCATCCTCCTGTAGCTCAATCAAGTGCCCCAAGAGTGGGCTGTGACTTATGTGGTGCATGCGCATTAAGTCTCTTGGCTGGGCAACAGCTCTGTTTGCTGAGTTCTCGGCGGGAAGCAGGCACCATGTTTGGGTGCAGCACAAACGGCTCCCTACAAAAGGATATAATTATTTTCTTATTTTAAAATGTAGGAAAATAAAACAAACTGGTGGTTGGGCACACAGCAGAAAAGACAGCATATCTGTTGGGAGCTGGGATGATGTTTGTGGCACACTACCACAAGGGCCATGCAAATGTCCACACTCTGTGCAGAAGCCTAAAGCCACATCAATGATCCTTGGCCAAGCTGCTGCTGGGGGCCATATTGATTTGAGTGGCTTGCACTGCCTTCTAAGTCCATGGTAATGTTCAGATCCTTGCTGCCACAGAGGGCCATCCCTGGATCTGTGGTTCTGCTGTAGCAGGGCTCTATGTTGATTCCATGGTTTGGTTATGACCAAAGGCCATGAAGATGTCTGTGGTTTGTAGTGCACTACTACTAAAGCCACATCAATGTCCACAGGCCGTGATGCCACCGGGGGTCTTATTGATGTGGGTGGCCTGCACTACCTCCTGAGGACATGTTGAAGTGTGTGGTCCAGGCATCCTCCAAGGGCCTTTTCTAGATCCATGGTCCTACTGTAGCAGGGGCTACGTTTATGGTCTGTGTTGTTGTCAGAATCCATGTAGTGGTCTGTGCTCCATGCTTGCACTTACTGGGAAGAGAAAGGAGGCTATTTTCCTCTGCTACCGATGACTGCAGATGCAGAGTTAATAAGGCTGATGTGACAACCCCATCCCTTTACTTTCCTCTGTCTAATCCAGGAAGCCACCAAAGAGAACTTTTAGGAGCGATAAAGATGCTGAGAGGTAGCTCTTCACACTTGATGGCCTCTAGCATCGGTATGGTAGGAGGCAACTCAGGTCTATTTAAAGATCAGACCACTAAAAGTTTGATCATGCTCTAGTGAGTGTATAGATGGCACCAAGTAGACCTATTTTTATTTTTACTTCTTTTGGGAAGCAGTCACAAAAGGGGAGGTCGACCAGGAAGGACTGAGAAGGGATTGTTATAGGGTGCATGATGCAACTTTCCCAGAGAATAGAAATATTATGTGGAAAAACATTTAACAAAACTAAATCAAAAGAAAATAATCTTTTCTAAACTGTTTTTATTACATTATGATCATTACTAAAATATTACATGAACCTGATAAAAACAATCCTGAACCATACTCAAGGACTGTAATGAACTCCAACAATCAACCCAATAATTGATCTGGTTCCTCTTCATTAAATCTAATTCCTAGAAACTGGCTCATCATTTCAAAAGAATTATAGTTACTTATATCATCAATACTCATTAATTGACAACAATGTCTAGAGTATTATATGAAGAAAACTTTGGAGGCAAGTATGAATTCATTAGACAGTTATTCCAGATAGATTAGTAATGTCTGCCACAGTCCTAGTAAGGGTTATGGGTAGGTCCAGTGTGTTTGTCAAGTCTATCTGAATATACCCTCATAATGTCTTTACTACCTGGCTAAGAAAAAAAAAAGAGTCCTGACATAGACAACTTTCAAATTTTCATTATAAATTTGGATTCCAGAAGTTTATGTTATTTACAAGATAAAAAAATATTTTATTGTATTACCTTTTATGTCCATGGTCTCCTACAGAAAATGCTTAACTAGTAGTATAAGTAAGCATGATGATTCATTCTAGAATTCAAGAAGCAGAGTCAGGAGGATGTGATTCATAGTCTGTGAATCATAGCAATATCCGATCTCAAAAGAAAAATAAGTAAATACATAAATGAAAACCAATCATTAAACATAGGATCTCCAGGGTTGGTTTGCTTGCTTAGTTGCTTGCTTGCTTGGAGACAGGATCATGCTACATAGTCTGGCTGTCCTAAAACTTACTATGTAGACCAGGCTAGCATTGAACTCATAAAAGATCTACTCCCTCTGCCTCCCAAGTGCTGAGATTAAAGGCACATTCCCATTATGTTCAGCCAGAACCCCCATTTTAAAAGTAAATGTAGCATAATGTTTTCATGCACTGTGTACAGTTTACCCTTGTGTTTTCAAATGCTGGTTTTTCTGCCCTTGTTTCAATCTTATTTCAATACCAACTGGCTTTATGTTTATTCTTAGGAGCTTCAGTCTCAGGTTTTTATGAACATTATTCCTACTCCATTCTCTGCCTTGCCAATAAAAGCCAATGAGCCAGTACAGAGCCAGTACGGAGAATAGGTAAGACTTCCAACTCTAGGGGTCATGGAGAAGGTTATGGGAAGTAAAGGGGGGTCCATGAGGGAGTTCATGAAAACATCAGGGAAAGAGAGCTGAGTCAAGAAAGAATGAAAAAAATTAAGGAGGATGTGAATATTGCTTGGGAGGAAGCCAGACTAGCTTGGAAGTTTAGAATGGAGTAATAATTGCTTAGTATTTGGCTCAAGGCAATTTTAACAGATCTGAGTCTCTCTGTATGGTTGTTAGTGAATTAACTGGTTAAGGAATAACTGCCACTGTAATAATTTTATGAATCAATATTAATATGATAATAATTTTACAGATGAAGACGAAGGGGCTCAACAAGATTAAGCAACTTCTCAAAGTGTTGAATTTAGTGAGGCTTCAGACCCTAGAAGCTCAAACTATAATCATCGTTCTTGATGGTCATGTCATCCCAATATCTACAAAAGTTTGGCAAGAACCTTTGCTGCCAAAATAAAAAGTAAGCAAAGCAGAAACCTCAGAAGTTGATGCTGGTTTGTTTGTTTTGTTTTGTTTTTACTCGAGAGCTGCCTATGAAAATGGTTCCTGCATGTTAAGTAAGTTAATAATTCTGTTAAGGAAATTCAAACAAAAAAAACTATAAAACTAATCTTAGAAAGATACTGCTTACTCATTGCCATACCAACTGCACTTGCTAAACACTAGGTCAAAGGTGTTAGAACCTTTCAGAGGTGAGTCCAAGTGTAAGGAAGATGGGTTGTTAGGGACAAGCTCTTGAAGGGAATATTGAAACAACAGTCTTTACCTATTTTTCTCTTTTTCCTTCCTCAACATCTTGAGCTTTGGTCCACCATGGGCTCCCACTATAATAGTCTTTCCACAGATGAACAGAGCCCCTATCAGCCATGGGCCAAAACCTCTGAAATTGCCATCCAGAAGAAGCAAAACAAAACAGAACAAAACAAACCCCATTCTTCTAAGCCAATGGTTCTCTTGCATTTTGTCACAGTGATAGAAAGCTAGACATCATATTCTTCTGTGTTTCTGTGACATTCAAATGCTTACTATGGCGAGGTTGACGTAGATGACCTCACTTAATCCTCAAAACCATCCTAGAGCGCAGCTGACCATGTAATAGGCATGGGTGACTTTCGCAGAGCTCACACAGCTGATATGTGATGGAGACACTATCCCCATGGAGGTGTTCTGTCACTAGAAGCCAAGTTTTAAATCTCATATGTGACTCTTTATTCAAATCTACAAAGTTCTATTTTAGGTTCACTCTAGGTTAGACAAAAGAAAGTACATTCTACTCTCTTTAATTGCTTTCCCCCTGAGAACTTAGGAGCATTAAAATGTGCTGTATGACACTCAGAATGAGCTATGTAAAATATACCATTTCAGAATACAAATGTGTTCAGAAACCAATTATTTGTTTTCCTTGAAAACCAATGGGCTAACAATACTGGAATTGTCAATGACTTTCTCCACTGGGGAAAGCTTGTAGGTTTGGAAATGGTATTAATAATTTTTTGTTTTGTTTTTGTACATGACATTGGCATCTTGTATAATCACAGGCATCCTGTTTACTTCCTACACATCCATGAAGAACAACTGCAAATATCCAGGATAAATGTCACTAAGGAGCTTGCTCTCAGCAAATTGCATTTGCTCAGACACCCAGGAATTATCTTTGGATCTGCAAGTGAAAGACACACACACACACACACACACACACACACACACACACACACTAGCTTATTTTTAGATGCTTTGGCTACCTCAAAGGCTGAGCACTTCTAAGTCTTCTCCTGCTACCCCAGGCCCAATCAAAAAAGTGGCCAGTGGCTACTCACCTAAAATCTCACATGGCTGGTTGTTTTTATCTCCTGCCACTACTGTGTGGCATTCTTCTTCCCCAAGACATGTCGAATATGCCCCATTCCTATCTTGTCCTATTTGAGTTTGCCCTGGACCCAGCCAATAGCCATTGGCATCTTTATTGATTGATCAAAAATCAATTGGAGACAAGGACCTTTAACATTTGGGCATGCAGATTCCTAGAACCAATCTGCCACAGATCTCTATCAGTCAACAAATCTCCAGATTATCAAACCCTTGGAAGAACCACCTTGGCCTTCAAGTCTGTAGAAGTGGATGAAGAGTGGTCTAGCTCCTAACTACATGGTGTACTATCTTCCTCCTTCCCAGGACTCACCACCCTGTGAAGAGCCAACTTCCTGTCCTTCAGAATAATAGACTTTCTCAAGTTTCAGGCACCTGTGGGAGTCCTTCTCGTTTCTTTCCTTGTCATCATATTTCCTGTTTAGTGTTTTTTATATCTTAAACCATTCAGGCTACTCTCCTTTCTCTGCCTTCCACTCTCATTCACTTACTTCCAGTCTCTTCCTGTGCACAATTGCTCCGCCCCTGAGCCCTGCTTTGGGCTGTGACCATCCATTCAAGTGCTGTTTCTCAGTTTCACCCTGTAGATATGTTTCCTTCCCGTATATATCCCTTTGAAGTGGCCTAGCAAGTTAGGGATGTATATAAGTGTAGGCACCTTCCTACAGACGGAGGTGTGGCAACCCCTATACTTCATGTAGTTCACAGTTGCCCATGTTCTTGACTCCTTTCCCAAAGCCAGTAAAAACTTACAGTTTTAAAAAATAAATCATTGTGATTTTATGGTCATGATTGTTGCTATCCCTGTTGGCACCAAAATGGGGTGATTGAATGAGCAGAATTCAAGTGATTTAAGCAACTGTAACCTTGCTGTAGGCAGTTATGTCTATCAAAGGCAAAGCTGAGGCTCACATTGTGTGAGAATCTTTACATGAGTCACTGTGACTAAGCCATATGAAAAATACAAACTGAAAAATAAGAATCTTGATTGTGAAGTTTTTTTTTTTTTCTCTCCTCAACTTCATTGGTTTGGGCCAATTTGGGAAGAAATCTCTTCTTGAATGGGAAGCCAAGTTTCAATAGGAAAAAACCATTCTCCCCATCCCCCTCATTTCCTCATTATTCCAGCCATGAATGTGAATACAAAATATGAACATGTAGCAGCCATCTCACAGGCCTCGAAGTAGCAGAGAGTTGGAAGGAATGTCAGCTGCTGGGCCACCATCCCAGCTTGTGACTCTTTACCTACAGACAAATTTTCATATGTTACTCAATATACATTTGGAATTTAAAAACAAGAGGTAAAAATAAAAGCATGAGTTAGGAACTTTTTTTTTTTTTTTTTTTTTTTTTTTTTTTTTTTTTTTTGCTTCCTGCCCATGCCTTGTGTGTGTATACGTACACTCCAGGGACAATCCTCTCAGCTGATGACTTCTGTCCAATAGGGCAGATCTTATTGTGATCAGGGGAAACCAGCAACTTAGCATTGATGAGGAGAATGGAGAGAAGCAAGATGGCATGCGGAGGGATATAGGGAAAGAAGGTAACATTAATAGTACAAGACAGGTCCCACCTACCTTCCAAAACTCACAGTTTCCTTCCAGGTGTCTTTGTTACATTGCTGAGAGCCTCTACCCTCTGAACCGACACCCTCCATTCCGCATGGCCATTTGTGATGCCCAAGAGCCAACCAGGCATGCAGCGAAGAAAATAGCTGACTTCAGGTGGCCTCCAGCCAGACCTAGAGAAAGGGACATTACAGTGGTGAACGTGAACTCTGTGTGGGATTTTCCTGGAATGACCACATTGTCACCCAGATCAGTGGACCTCTCCATGTCTCACCACACTTTTACTTCCCCTAGTCTGTTCCGTCAGAGTGACAGGCAGTGCATCTGTTGGCACCAGGCAGCATTCTTCTGCCTCTCCAGAAAAAGAAGAAAGACAAACTTTAAACACATAAACATACACCCGGGATCACAGAGGCCATGTCAGCAGCAGAGAGAAACACAGACCCCACTCTGTTCCACTGTCACAGCATCCCACCTGCCCCTGGGAATTGCTCCTGAGGCCTCCCATCCTTAAGAAACCTCACCAGGGAGGCCTTGTCACCTCCATCTTAAATTTGAAAAAACTGTGGCCTACCCTGTTCATTTAATCTTTCCAGAGCTAGCAAAATGAAAATCCAAGTGTTGAACTCGGCTCTAAGTGGCTTCCAAATATAGGCTTTTCCCTAAACTTTAGCACTGACTCCAGAGTGTTTGATCTGTTGTGGTGGCGCCTGTTCAACACTTGCCCACAGTGCTACAGGGATTCTGAGCTATAGAATCTTTACAAGATTCCCTCCCACTGCTGCATCCCTCTCATGTCTAGTGTAGGGGATGCTTCTGGAAAGAGCCTGTTCTTTTAGCAGCTGGTGATATTCCACTTGATTAATGCCACGGGACCTGTCTCCAGACTTGAAGATGCTGCCTAATTAACTGCTCGCATAAAAGATGTGGGACTTTGTGCATCTGGATCGCCCTGGCAGCCCTACTCATGTTCTCCCCTCAGCAATAATAGTTACATGATTAGGCAGGAGTTCAGTTCATGCCCTGCTATACACCTAAGCTATGCAGGTGACATCCCCAAACAGATGTTGCCGATAGTAGGAAGAGACCTTCCCCCAGCAAGAGCCAGCAGCCAGCCAGATCGCCTACATATTTTGCAATGATATACTGTGCTTCCATCTAAAAAGCATGAATTGATCATTCATCTAGTCCTTGGACCAGATAATACCTAGGTCTACAGAAGCTTAAATAATACAGAATGTCTGAAAAGTGAAATCAGGTGAACTTAGATGCTTCCTCTATTCCCTTCTTCTACTTTACTTTTTATTTTTTTTTTTTGGCCCAGAAGCTAGACATATAGATTGTTAACTTACATAGAGAAATATGGATTATTACCAGCTGGTATTTTGTAAGACGTTTGCTAGGGTCTTCAATATGTTTCTATGAAAAAGGTAGAAGCAAGTGACTTTAATGACACCATAATTAAGGAAATTGTATGCTAAATGGGCCTCTATGATGTTAATGGCAAATGTCAAAGTAGAGAGAAGCGACGGGAAGGCTGTTCTGGGCAGGTTTGAAGTTGGCAGTCCTGATAATGATGCAGAGAAAGCACATGAGTATCTTCAGCTAACTGAAGTGTATAGGAGGAAGTGTTTCAGATGACACTAGGGTTACAAAGTTTATGAGGAACAAAGACCAAGGAACACCAGCACTCATGGCAATGAGTATGGAGAAGGTTGATGGCCGCCATCAGCCCCAAGCTTAGTATGAGGGGATGGTACCCTGTGTGGTCCAAATTGTTGGCTTCTAGATGTGACTGTAATTGTAAGAGAGACCAGCAAGCACCATTTTACTTTACCTATATGGGGAGGGAGGGTGTCCTTTCTTGCTTCTTTCTCAGAAGCTAGGCTGTATGAAAGTTAGGCATACTCAGATCTCAGATCAGTAAGTCCCCTCCTAGAATTCTGCACATGCTTATCAGTTCTGAGTGGTAACTATTACCAAGAATAGGAAACTGTTTAAAGTTGAAAAGATATGTTCTCTTTTGTAAATTCCATATTGCACTGAATCTGTGCTGCCACCACTGCTGGGAGCTTTATTTAAAAGTATATTATGTGCCACCAAGGGATAGTATGGGACATTACACTTTACCTGATATTTTGCCATTTTTAGAGTCAGTTGTGCTGCAGTCACCTTTCCAACATAACTGGCATGCTTTTGGAATTGGTAGGCATGTCGTCAAAAGTATTAAGGATATAGCATTTATTTTCAAAGAATCCTGTGACTATTGGATCTAGAGAGATGACTCAAAGTTAAGAAAACTTACTATTCTTGTAGAGGACCAGAATTAGGTTCTAGCACCTATATCAGATAACTCACTACCACCTTGAACTCTAGCTCCAAAGGATCTAATGTCCTTTTATGGTCTCCACAGACACCCACACAGAATAGAAGAAAAGGAGGAAAAGGAGAAAAAGGAAGAAAGAAAGGGAAGGAGAAGAGTAGGCAGGCAGTAGAGGCTTTAAAAAATTGCAGGGTTACAAATAATTCCGTAGTTAATAATACTTGCTGTTTTTCCAGAGGACCTGAGTTCAGATCCATCACCATCAACCACCTGCAATTCCACCTCCAAGGGATCTGATACCCTCTTCTGGCATCCTTGGACCTCCATATACATGACATTCCCTGCCACCGTCTTCTTCTTTTCTTCTCTTCTCTTCTCTTCTCTTCTCTTCTCTTCTCTTCTCTTCTCTTCTCTTCTCTTCTCTCTCTCTCTCTCTCTCTCTCTCTCTCTCTCTCTCTCTCTCTCTCTCACACACACACACAGCAAAATAAATCTTTTTGAGATATTGCACAATCATGTACAGAATTCTTTTCTAAGCAACTAACACTCAGAAAGATTTTACAATATTACATCTTTAAAAAGAATATCTAACCAGCAGAATATGATATAACTTGACTCCTAGACAAAAACAGGGTCTTCTTTTTTTCTCCAAATGGTCTGTGACTAGCTTGTTGACTGAAATTTTGAGGAGTCGAAGGTATCCAATAATGCTACTTTGGCTAGTAAAAAAATTCATCAAGTATGAGCAATTATAATTCTGTTCCAATGGCACCAGCCTGGCGGTTGTCATGGATAATGAAATGTAAAAGTTGTATTATTCAAATGGATCAAGTGCACTTTTTTCCTTTGTATGTCTGTCTTTGTATTCTAGGCTGTACCCTTCCCTGATAACCCCAGCATTTTCCCAGCAACTGCGATAACCTCAGAGCACTGCTTTACTTATTTGAATCTCCTTGGGTTCCTTGCATTTTCCTTACTTCTATTTCTTATTCAACCTAATCCATCTCAGAAAGTTTCCCAGTCATTTTTTTTAATTAGTTTTCTCTTAGTTGAAAAAAGAAACAAAGCAAAAAAGAAGAAGAAGAAGAAGAAGAAGAAGAAGAAGAAGAAGAAGAAGAAGAAGAAGAAGAAGAAGAAGAAGAAGAAGAAGAATAAAGAAAGAAAGAAAGAAAGAATGAAAGAAAGAAAGAAAGAAAGAAAGAAAGAAAGAAAGAAAGAAAGAAAAAAGAAAAGGCCAACCAAGACTTTGTATCTAAAAGAAGACATACTTGGAACTTCAAAGGGCAATAGTTGCAGAATGTTTAGCTGCCTATGTTTTAGGAACCTCTGGGTTCATTCTCCTTCCCCTCCTCTTTCTCCTCTTCCTCCTCTACTCTTCTTCCTCCTTCTCTTCCTCTTCCTCTTCCTCCTCCTTCTCTTCCTCCTCCTCTTTCTCTCCCTCCTCTTCCTTTTTCTCTTCCTCCTCCTCTACTCCCACCATCACCATCACCAGCAGCAGCAGCAGCAGCAACAACAACAACAACAAAAATAACAACATCAACAACTCCACACAGAAAAGCCATTCACTTAGGGGCTAGAGAGATGCCTCTGTAGTTAAAACCATGTATTGATCCTGTAAGAACCCAAGTTCAGTTACCAGCCCTTACATAGGGTGGCTCAAAACTGCTTGTAACTTCAGCTCTGGTGGGATTCTGAACCCTCTTCTGTCCTCCACATTCAGTGAACTCACATGCATGTACCTACCCCTCACACACATACAGATAATTAAAAATACAAAACCATATGCATCTTTTCAAAAATAGATGCACTTCCTCACTCATTGCTTTCATTAGGAAGAATGATACACATGTAGAATCAAGAGGCAATTATTTATTTATCTATTTATTTTTGAGACAGGGCCTCTCCCATGTATTACTGGCTACCCTGGAACTCTTTATATAGACCAAGCTGGCCTTGAACTCCTAGAGATCTAACTGCCTTTCTTTCCCAGGTGCTGCGATTAAGGGTGTGTGTCACCATGCACTAAGCTAAGAAGATGACATAATCTGTAGAGATTTTTTAAGAGCATGAGACATGTTCCAGCTCACCTGGAAACAACTCTTCCTGTCACCCACGAACACAAATTTGAAATTAGCAGGCATGTGCCACAGAAAACTTCATATGGATGAACCATGATTCATATATCCAAAGTGTGAGTGTGTACACCATTGCGTCATGATGTGATCTGCTAAAGGGCATGCTAGAAGTTGTGAGGACTGAGCCTGGGCATGGGCACAGTTGTTATAGAGGCAGGAAATGGGGATGAGGCTTCTTTGACCAATTCTCCAACGCCCTCACTCTGCAGTCTCCAGTCATCACTCAGTTAGGCCATTTTAGGGGCAAGATGACCTGAAGCCTAATTAAAAGATGGCCCCATAATAGGGGTGGTCCTTAGAGGGCTGCTGTAATGAGGGCTTATACTCTGAAATATGCAAATCCCAGCATAAAGAGACTCTGGAACTGGATTTTATGGCTGGGAAGAGTTTTGATATTCTCCCATAATCGTCTCAAGTCCAAGCAAAGTTCTTCTACATTTTGTCAAGCATTAAGTCTGCCCTGGTCTAGTCTGGGTCTAAGCAAATGATCTATGGTTCTGTGGCTTTTGGAGCAAGGGTTTCTAATGCAGTGTCCAAGCCTAAAGCAGGTCACTTCACCTCTCTATGTAGAACCAGAAGCTTCTTCCTCATTGTCAAGGAAGGGCCTAAGATTGACAGCTTGCATACATTTCTTTTCCATCAGGGCCTAAACCAGAGACTGGAACTAAGATGGCCTACCCCAAATTGCTAGAAAGAGTGTGGATGGTGGAAACAAACATTGTATCCCAACCCCCTCCCTCCCGCCCCTGCTACCATTAGCTGAACACACACCAGGTCCCAGATCCCGCATTTGTTCCCTCTTACTTGGCTGTCACCATACTGTAAGAATCAGGCATTGCTGTCCACCTCTAATTTAGAAAGGGAAAGTCAGATAACAAAAACAAAAAGCATAATCAAAGCCACATACAGACAGATTGAGGAAGGGGATTAGTCCCACATCTGGTCCAAAGTGCTCCCGGGCATTGGACGAGTTTGAAAGCCAGAGAGGCTGGATAACAGGGTTGGCAGATGGGTAGATAGAAGAACACAGGTACAGGAGAGTGGGTATTACAGAAGCTGGGTGGTCATGTCACTCTTCATTGGGCAATTCTTTAAACTATTTTGTGGGAGGGAGGGGGGAGGGGGGTAGCAGAGGCAGGTTGGAAAATAGAAGAGGAAAAGCAGCATAGGACCAAACACATGATCAAGCTCCAGGCCAAACTAAGTGCATGTTTCAGAACTTTGGCTTCAGTCCCATTTGACACACAGATACAAGGCCCACAACCATCTGCCAGCTCAGGATGCTAAGATGCCATACAGTCACACGTCGGAACACTTCTGGGGCCCCCACTCTGGTAGCTGGCATGAGATTAACCAAGCACCGAGGCTGCACAGCTGCCTTTGATAGAGGGACCGAATGAATACAGCAAGTGCTCAGGGAGTGGGAACGGGCTGGCTAGACAGATGTTTATGAACTGGTGGATTTGAACTGTGCCTAGAAAATGGAAAAGACACCAAGGGGACAAAAGGAAGGGGACAGTGTGCAAACTAGAAGTGGTCTGAACAAAAGCAAACAAGTGGGTCACCATAAGGGACACACAAGACAGAGGAAGTTGTGTTGATGGAGGATTCAGGGAGGGATGCCCCAAAATATGGGAACAACCTGTGTCAGGCAAACCACACAGTTACAAGGGTTCTTCCAGCCTCACTCCACTGAGCCTACATTTATCTGTCAGTAGACCAGAAGTAAACTGTGGTCTTCTGAAGAAATAAATGAATAAAAGCAGAGAGAGTGCCTGGGGTGGTTCAGGCTGCAAGGCCAGCTGGTTTGTGAAACACAGATTGGAGACCTTTTAGATATATTTTTATTATATGTGTGTATGTCTGTCTGTATGAATAAATGCTGTGTGTATGTGGGTGCCTAGGACACCAGAAGAGGGCATTGGATCCCTTGAAGCTGAGTCTTGAGGTGACTGGGGCCACCCTGTGTGGGTCCTGGAAATGAAACCTTGGTCCTCTAGAAGAGCAGCAACACTCTTAACTACTAAGGCATCTCTCCAGCTTCCTTATCAATTTATTGAATAACTTACTTCCAAGTTCACATTTCAGTTTAGAAACACAATTGTAATGAGATTTAACTTTATGCCTTTGGTGTAGGAGTCATAATGTCACTCAAATCTACATTCATTTCTGTCGTTAGTACGTGGACAATGAAGGGATGCCCCACCCCCATCCCCCTGCATCAGCTTTGGCTGAAATGTCCTGCTAGCTGGTGGATCTCTACAATCAGGCTGTCTCCTGACCAGGACTCTTCCTCTGACTATTGGTACAGCAGGGCAGATCACACCACAGCCTTCATACCACAGGGCTTCTAGGAAACGCTCTGGGTCCTTTGCCACCTGTTCGGTGACGCTGTGAGCACAGAAGGCACATTCACAAACGTGCCTGCTGTGCTACAATGTGCAGCATCCCTTGAGGTTGGCTTAGACCGTGTGCTTCCTAAATAACACTCGCCAGCTTTGGTTTTCAGGTTTGCAGTCACATTGGGTTGTACTTGAGGACGAGGGACAACACCAAGCCATCTGGGTACTGTCACCAAGCACTGTTCCCTCTGGGGACCACACTAGGGAGTCTTTCTCAGAGTGAAAAAGGTGCAGTGTCCAGTGATCTCTGCTTCTCCTTCATCCCCTCAGCCGCCCTCCCTCTCTGTACCTCCTCCCTCCACATGCACCTGCTTTCTTTCTTATCCTCTGCCCACCCCCACCTCATCCCTGCCTCTGGAAATCTCACCTTCTGCTGTAGCAAAACCCGCACAGTTTCTGGACCAACTGTCCATAGAGCCTTACCTTTAAAGTCAAAGCCTATTTTTCTTGATCTCTGATGAAAATATTTTTCCAGAATGGAGTAGAGGGGAGAAGCAGAGAGCTGTTGTAGTATGGGTGCACTTATTAAAAATATCCTGGAACAAGGTCCTCTACACCCCCTTAAATTAAATTAAATAAATTAAATTAAATTTTACTTTGGAAATACCATTCCATCTCTCCCTCCACAGGAATAACGGGCTTCTCTTGGCTCTTTTGTCTCAGCGCTCCATTTCCCAGTGGCTGCTGTAGCCTGAGCTGGAGGTGCAATGACAAGGGACCTTAACATCTGTAAAGGGTGACTCCTGTCTCCCCAGGGGTCACATCACTGAGGATTCTCAGGAAATTCAGCAGAAGGGCCTTAAGCTTCAATCATAGAAGCATAAGAAGACACAAAGCTGTCCTGACAGTTATGTGACCGGTGACCTGCCACACAGCCTTTGTCCAAACCACAGTGTAAGGTCTGCAGTCCGAGGCTGCAGGCTTGACAAACAGCATGCGCTCATCCTGCTATTGGGATGCATGGCCCTGCCCTGCTGGCTTCTCTTCCATCCCTGGCTCACTCCTCGGGTGAAATGCTCCAGTGATCTCTGTGTTTGTTTCTGTTCTTCTCCTTCTGAAGTTTAGGTGATGCTCTCCTATCTGCCCCCCTCCCTACAGGATCCCAAACAGAAATAACTCTGTGTTGTTGCCATTTGGGTTTGAGTTTGGGTTTTGGTTTCTGTCCACACAGATATTTGAGAGAAGCAGAACCTTGTTTCTTTTTTTCACTAATTGCTTCCCCAGGTGAAGCTCTGGATTTTATTCCTAAAAATAATGCTTCATCAGAAAGGCCCCCCAGCTTGTGTTGATTGTGTGTCCACAGGGGTGACTTTCTCCCACCATAAGTGCTCACAGGTAAGGACCGGGGAACAAAGATGTCACTCCCAATGAGGCAGAAAGAAACTCCCCTTGTCACAGATAAAAGCCTTCGTGTGTCATGGAAGAGCTAACCAACTGGCTTGTAATGATCACTTTACCAATAATCAGTGGAAAAAGAAATAATTTCTTCCTGCTAATCAGGCTTTTCAGATTGCTTCAGAATGTCAGCCTTCCTGCTGGAAGGTACTTTTCCTGGGGGTAATAACAGCATTCTATGGGAAAGTCGGGGAGTAAAAAGTCAGAGGCAGGTAGGACACACAATGAACGGTTTGTACCATAATCATTTTACATATATTCGTTATATCTCATTATTTTCATTGTTGCATCTCTGCCACAGTAGCATTGGATTTCAACAGGGCATGATAACAGATGCTTTCCCAGGGAGCCACACACCCCACCCTCACCCTCCTTAAATGCAGAGCAAACTAACCTCAAACATGCTATGCGTTCACTCATTCTCACCCACTCAAAGCTGACTGCTGCTTACTTGAACTTTTACTACTCAGTAAAACAAAGAAAACAGCTCACACAAGATCCTGCAGTGAGCATGGGTGTCCCCAGACCTCTCCTGTCCTCCTTTCTGGTGCTTAAAAAGGAAGCTTCCTTCTACTGGAAGAGTAAAAATTCAGGTCACCAAAGGATAATTCTACTATATGAAGAATAGGGCCTCTGAAAAGCCATAAATCACCAACATCTCAAGCAGTAATACTTTCACACACGAGAAAAGACCCAGAAATATATTTAATTAATTGTGGGTTTATCAATCACTTCCATTGTCTTCTCGGCGCTGCACAAAATGCCCAGAAATATCTCTCTCAGCATCCTCCCTCAAAGCAAGGCACGTGCTCATAATAAATATCTACCACCAAATCAGACACTTCCTCTGGAGGACATACAGGTATTTTCAACTCAAAGCAACAATCAGACCTGTTAAACATTTCTCAACTCCTCCGAAGGCGCCAAGAAAGCCAGGAAAGAATATACACTATGCACACCTGCCCGACTTGAAATAGTGTATGGCAAGAATTATCTGCACAGAGAGTTAAACAATGAAGTTTTCTAAGCAGATGCCCACTGAGAGAATCAATAGCCTCTTCAAAAACCATCAAATTGGTTTCAAGTGTTTGGTTCACTGATTCCATCCCACGGCTGCAAATAAGAGGCCTCCTCCTGAGTGAAAGGGAAGGTGGAGATGAATTCTTGAAGATCCATTCTCATCAGGATTCTTGTTCTTGCTGCACGCACAGTATTTGCAGGCATTTTGTACTCAATGTCAGAAAATGCTCTTTGTTGAGGCCTTGGTTTGTTACTTTTTATTGTTGTTTGGTTGATTTTGTTTGCTCTTTGCTTGGTGTTTCATTTTTGTTGTTGTGCGTTTTGTTGTTGTTGTTGTTGTTGTTAGTTTGCTTTTGTTTTGTTTATTTGAGAGAGTCTCATGTCGCTCAGACTGGCCTAGAACTCGTGATGTGATTGAAGATGATCTTGCACTTCTGATCTTCCTGCTTCTCTCTCCTGTGTGTAGATGCTAGAATTACAGGGTGCTGCCCAGTTTAGGCAGTGCTGCAGATCAAACCAGAGCTTCTTGCAAGCCAGGCAAGCATTCCACCAACTAAACTACATCTCAGTCTTTATTTTATTGGAGTTTTAACAGAATTTAAACCTTTTTCCAGGGTATATGGTTTTAGCTCATTTCATGAAAGTGGACCATGACAATGAAATTGCACAACTGAGTATTTGCTAGGTGCTAGCCCTGCCTTAACTTCTTAGCCAGACTATTCTTTCCAAAAGAAAATTAACTCCCTATTTACAAAGATTTACCTGAAGTGAGTAACCAATCTACCAAGCTTTACTCTGGGAATATGTCAGACAGCCTGGTGGCCAGAAGCAGCTTGCTTGCATCCGAGGCTGCCAGGCAGGCCTCCTGAGTCTTCTCCCGTCCTTTCTCTTCACTGCTTAAAGATTCTCAGCCTTTCTCTTTGGTGATCAGTGTCTGCCATCACTCTGCAAGTCGCCTTTACTCTCCTTATCAGGAAGCTTTAGAGCAATCCAGAAACTCTGGAATCTTTCATCTTCCTCTTCTTATCTTGAAGTGTTTACAGAAAGTCTCACCAAGTTTATGGTGACTGCTGTAGTCTGGAGGGGAGAGAAGTCTTCCCCCAGCAGGGTAGGCTGCCTTCAGTAGAGGTTTACATACTCTCAGTTACATATGTAGAGAAGACGAAAGGTCCCCATGGACCCATCCATTCTGTCAGCCTGCCCACCTCATGCTGTCTGCCAGAACTGCAGACCTTAGCATCTGCTCCAAGGGCCTATTCTGTAAAGCTCTGAGAGTTACTTCTTATTAGAGTCTGCTTTCCCTCCACAACCCTAGCACACCTCTCAAGCCACAGGAACATAGACGCCAAGGATTAAATTACTCTCAAAGATGTAAGACTTCAATAATGACTAGGGAGATAGCTCAGTTAGTAACATGCCTGCCACACAAACATGGAGACTTGAGTTCATAGTTGCAGCAACCACATAAACAATCTAGGCACTAAAGCAATGCATACCTGTGGACCCCAGTGTGGGGAAAGAAGACAGACAGGTTTCTGGATCTCACTGTCCAGGCTAGCCTGACTAAATCAGTGGGCTCCAGGTCCAGTGGGAGACCTTGTCTCAATTAATAAATAAGCAAATAAATACACCCAACACTGACCCCTGGCCCACAAGAGGCCAATAGTCATATACGTGCACACACACGCGCACACACACACACAGAGAGAGAGAGAGAGAGAGAGAGAGAGAGAGAGAGAGAGGGAGGGAGGGAGGGAGGGAGGGAGGGAGGGAGGGAGAGAGAGAGAGAGAGAGAGAGAGAGAGAGAGAGAGAGAGAGAGACCACTATTATCACCACCAGCACCAATAACAACAGACCAATTTGTTAAGTTACCATGTATAGGTTGGCTAGGACCAAAGCTAACAGTATACAAATGGCACATATAACAATGTGTCATATACCAATACTCTCACATCCTTGCTTGTAAAAGGGGTATTACCATTACTAATGATGGAGCTCATGAGACATATATTCTCTGCAGCAGTGGTTCTCGACCATCCTAATGTTCTGATACTTTCGTACAGTTCCTCGTGTTGTAGTGACCCCCACCTATAAACTTATTATCATTGCTACTCCATAACTGTAATGTTGCTACTATTACGAATCCTAATGTAAATATCTGAGTTTTCTGATGATCTTAGGCGGCCGAGAAAGGGTTGTTCAGCCCCTAAAGGGGTCAAGACCCACAGGCTGAGACCCACTGGTCTGAAAGAATGTATAAGAACTGAATTATGCACTCAGTGTTAAAAGCAAAATCTAAGTAGAAGACAGCTTTGTTCTGCTCACTTTTCCCTTGGTCCACCTTTCCACATATTTATAATCTCAACAGAACTTGCTAACACTGTTACAAAGTTACAGGTACTGTCTGTGACCTGAACAACTGGAGACAGTCCTGTCTTAGCAGGAGTTCTAGTGTAAGAGGCCAAACAAAAATGGATGACAGAAAAAAAAAAAAAAAAAAAAGCTATTCCAGAAGAAGAAATAATGTGTGCCAAAGCCCCAGAGGAAAGGAAGCAGACAAGACATGGGTCTAAGATGAGCCCCTAGAAAGGTATGGGGCAGGAAGGGAGGACAAGATGAGGCTGCACAGGTGTGGGACATGACAGAATAAAAGTCAACATGGTCATTAAAAGTTTCCCTTGGAAGCGGTGACAGGACAGCTAGGAAGCTGAGAAGGTCACTGGCCTCGTCAGGAGCTGAATCATGGGAAGCCGGGGCGCCTGTCAGCAGGCTCCCTGTCTATATGGCTGCTGCTGGAGTTCTCCTAAGAAAGATGGCCAGGTGTTCAGGTGGGTGGAGCAAGCTCGGGACACCGTGTGATGGAGAAACACAAGGGATTTGACAATGGGTGGGGTAAGAGGACAGAAGTACAGAAGCATGAAGAACAATATATCTGACGTACTCTGTGCAAACTGCTAGACTCTGGCTTTATAGTCTAATGTTATCGGTGGTAAGTTCAGATATTTTATTGTTTTTCTTTCTTCATCTCAAGGGGAAAAAATCTTCCTATTGTTTCAAAACCAAGAATGCACAAAGCCCCTGGGTACTTCTTTAACAGTGCTCTGAAATCGAAAGCCATTTTAATACTACAAGAATCCCTGATTAGTTTACAAGGTTTTGGGTTTCTTGTTTATTTACTTCCGTGCCAAGGGACAACCTAGAGCTTGGGTATGACAGGCAGACTCCCCATCACCGAACAAGAACAGGCTCCAGTCACGTGCATAATTTAAAAAACACTTCTGATCATCCTTTTTCTGCCAAGTATAATTTTCTTCATTGAAATGGGAAATCTGGATGTTTAATATAATGGAGGATTTTTTTGGCACAAATGTGGAAAAGCAATTTGAATCCACTTTAATACTAAAGGGAATTTGTTATAAGAAAATGAAGGTATTTTGCGGACATTGTAAAAATACAGCCAAATCAGAAATGGGTTAGAAGGCCTATGGATTCTCACCCTATTTTTGCCCATACTTTCCTGTGTGGTGACTTCTGCTTTTCAACTCTGGAAGGTTGGCTTCCCCTACTCTTCAATCCCAGGCTGTTTAGAAAGAGTGCCTGCCTTTTATGTGATCTGAGCTTAGCCATATAGATTGGCTCTCAGTTTCCCAACCATAAGAAGGGAATGTAACCTGGAAACCGGACAGTTCACCTCTCGTCGGTTAAGTGGGAGTGGGGGTGGATGGGTGCAGGAGTTCAAGGAAGGACTAGCAAACACCAAGTTGGAGTTTCCAGAGAAAGGAGAATTGTTATAAACTTGGCAAAGGGCCTGCACGGAGAAGGAGGGAAACAATCGCTCCTTTGCTTCAAGTGAGCTTGTGTTAAGAAACATCTGCATTCCTGAGCTAGGCCAGGCTCATAAATATGAAACATATTGAAAACAAACCTCTACCTTTAGGGGCTGGAGAGATGCTCAGTAGCTAAGATCTGTTGCTCCTCTTTCAGTGGACCTGGCTTTAGTCCCCTGCACTTCCATCAGGTGGCTCACAATGAATGTTGTGAAAAGACCTTTAACACCAGGTTGAGGGAGTTGAACACCTTTTCATACCTCAGGCACCAAAAAGTGTGCCAAATGCACATGTGCATACACACACACACACACACACACACACACACACACACAAATAAATAACAGACATTTCAAAATTGACAAATCCTACCTTCAGAAAATCTAACAGGCAGCATAAGAGCTAGGCCTCTGTATGTGATCACTTCCTTATAGTGTGCACCTAATGGGCATCCATGACATACACAGTCTGACTCTGGTGTCAGCATCAGCACCTTAAACAGTAAAAATAAACCCAATGCAAAACAAGAAGGCAAAGACTTAAAGATTCCTCCCCAGTGGCTGTTAGGTTCTCACAAATAAGGAAGGCATAAAATGCAAAATGTATCCTGCAGAGAACTTTAGTATTTCTATTTTCTGACATACACCCATCTGCAAAGGAAAGGGCTCCTATCTATATATTTGTTGATGGGAAAGAGGAAAGCAAAAGACTACAATATCATACCAGCAAAGGTGCTAGGCTAAGCCCAGTTTGCATGATCAGACTACATCAGAATTTGAATGTAAAGGCCAATCTAGTCCATAGAAGCTCTGTGATTTAAGGGGACCGGGATGGGTAGCCATGTTTCTATCTGTCTTTCCCCTATAAAGTCCATTCAGTAAAGACAAATGAGAATTGGAAGGAATTCAAAGTCTACGGTTAGAAAATAAGCCCGGAGGAGGCAGTCCACGCCAGTGTGTGGATTGTATGGAGTTAAAGATGTAGAAACCCACAGGAACTGGTAGGAAGCTGAGAAGCTGACCTGGCAGTGAGGCATCCAGGGAGATGCCATGGTTAGCGATAAGGCTGACCTCAGACAGAAGCCTTCTACTGAGGGCTCCTAGACATCATAAAACGAGTGACAGCGGCAGAACAAAGACAATAGATGTAAACAGGCTCGCCAGGAAAAGAGGGGAGATTCCAGCCCTGTGCTTTGATAACTGGGTGATAACCTACAGGCTGTCTGTTTGCAGTCTGCCCCAATGCATGGCGTGCTGGGTTTTTCACTCTCCAGATTTCACTGTGTTTAATCTTTACTTTTCAAGCAGCACGGGGGGGGGGGGGGGGGGGGCACCTAGTTACTGTACAAGCTTTGACCCACAAACAAGAAAAGTTCTTAATAATCTTTCAGCTTCCTTATCCATCAAATTACCCTGCCCTCAAATTGCCTCTCAAATGCTTTTATGCTTCTGTTTTATGATGTTATAGTCAGATCACTTGTCTCTCAGGAAAACTTTAATCTCCTTTTCAGTTTATCCTGTATTTGGGCCAGATTTGGGTTTTTTTTTTTTTTTTTTTTTTTTTCTTTTTTTGCCTCCAAGATTTCAGTGAAGTTCCATGCATGTGTGTGAGCATCTGAAATCAATAGTGTGATCTTTTGAACATTAAGCTATCGTTTCAATTTGATCCTACATGCAGAACACGGTTATCGTGCATCTCTCAATTGAGCAGGCAATGAAAGCAGCGTGCAAAGCGGCACTTGACTAAGCTCACTCCCATTTCATTCCCTCAGTGGTGGGAAATTTCCTCAAGAGTGCTAAACTTGTCTTTACGGGGTCAAGCATGTAGATCAACGGAGCCACTGAGGACACTGCTCCAAGGTGTGGTTAAGGGCAAGGTTTTTTTTTTTTTATTGTGGCTATGAGGGAGAAAAGAGCCAGACGTCTCTGGAAGAGTCCAGAGTAGAGAAAGTGATAGACTAGGCCAGCCGACTAGATGGGGCCATGAGAGAAGAGAGAGAGGAGAAGAGGAAGAGAGCAGGACAAAGAGAGTGCTGGCAAATGAGACAGGGCTAGATAGAGGGGACCAAGAGAGGAAGACAAAGATAGCGAGCATATAGTAGAAGCAATTAGCTATAAGAAACCAAGGAGATGGGAATGAGAAGGGAGGTTTAGGGTAGGGATGGGTAAGAAGTTTAGGGTAGGAATGAGAAGTTTAGGGTAGGTAGAGAAGAGCTGAGAGGAGCCAAACATTTGTGATACCACACCAAGGAAGCAAGCTAGCCAGCATATGCTTCGTTATGGTAATAGCCACCATAGTTGTTGGTCCCATTTTCTTTTGGACTCCACTATCATAGTGAAGTACAGCCCCCAAACCTCAGCCATATCCAACCACACAAACAGATGGTCTGTCCCATTAACATGTCACAGAGGATAGAAGCAAAAAAAGAAAAAAAAAAAAGAATGTTGAAGAACAATTCTAACTTTATTTATTTATTTATGTTTTTGGTTTTGGTTTTTCAAAACAGGTTCTCTATGTAATTGCCCTGGCTTTATAGACCAGGCTTGCCTCAAACTCACAGAGATGCACTTGCCTTTACCTCCATAGCTCTGAAATTAAAGACTGTTGGGCTTCTGTTTCTAGTTAAACTATAGTTATATCTTTTCCTTCCATTCCATTTCCTTCCTCCAATGATCCCTCAAACATGGTTAGCACCCGTATCATTCTACAAACAATTCAATATAGTCATTGATACTGCGTCTAAGCAACAACAATAACAAAAACCCAGGTGATTGATATCAATTGGTTGAAATCAATCCTTTGTCCAGGCTGTATAAACCAACCATCTGAGATGTTATATTCTGACCCTGGGACTTTGATGGCAAACTCCCTACCCAGAATTGTGACATAACAGTGTGTCCATCCTTTTAAAGCAAAAGTCTTCAACCTGTGGGTCATGACGCCTTTGGTGGTAGAAAACCAGACATCCTGCATATTACACATTTACATTATGATTCATAACCGTAGCAAAAGTACAGTTATAAAGTAGCAATGAGATAATTTTATGGTTGGGGACCACCACAATATGAGGAGCTGTATTAAAGGATCACAGCATTAGGAAGACTGAGAAACACTGGATTAACATCCCTCAAGCACTACTGACAGTATGAGGAGCATGATTTTTTGTATGACTGCCCTGTGCATTGTGGGACATTTAGCATCACTCACTAGTCTAGACCTTAGTAGCAACTCTATAATCAGCAGGTCTTTTTAGATACTGTCAAACACTCCCTATGGGGAACTGGGTACTATGAGTTGAATACAAAATGTCCCCACAAGTTCATGTGTCTAATATTTTGTCCCCAGCTGAGAGTGTTGTTTTGGGCAGTGGTGAGATCTTTAAGAAGAGGTAGCAGATCACTGTAGTAGCAGGTCTTAGGGGTCTCTATCTTGTCTTGCCCCCTCCTGTGTCCCTTTGCTCTACTTCCTGGCTGCCATGAATTGAAAGACTATGTTTTGCCAGGCCCTCCCCTCAATGATAAACTTTATCTTCTCAAATAGAGAACCCAAATAACTAATTTCTCCCTAAGTTTAATTCTGCCAGGTAATTTGGTCACTACAACAACCAGACTCACATAATGAGAAAGGGAATATCACTCTTGATTCAGGCTTTCCTGCAATTAAAGACTACTGGGTATTCTTCTCAGTGCACACATGTGCCGTGATAGCCAATAGGTACTGGGATAATAGTTCACTGTGTGCCCCTTCCTCCTTCCAACAGCCTTGTGAAGTAGACAATAGTTCTCATCATTCACATTACAAAGACACTTGGGCTATCAGAACCATAGATAATAAAACAAAAATAGGATAAGTGACTATTGATGCTGAATTTATTTCACAAATAAATATGTGAACTGTTGACAGAAATGCAACTATTTTCCTCACCAAAGTTCATCTACACCAAGAACTATTACTGTGTTCACTTTGAACATAAGCCTTGCTGAACCCATGCACTACACTATCACATAAGAACCTAAATGGCCTTAGCTAATTTCAAGATCTCATTGTTTTTCTTGGTTACTGCATTGACACACAAGAGTCACTTTATTGGAGGGGTTGCCTTTTAATGTGTTGCTTTATTTTATTCCCATTCATGTTCAAAGTAAAATTATGGCAATTAAAATGTAGTAGTATATAGATGACATATTAACAGATTGTGGTGGTTTGAATATGCTTGGCCCAGGGAGTGGTACTATTTGGAAGTATAAACTTGTTGGAATAGATACTACATTGTTGGAGGAAGTATGTCACTGTAGCCATGGGCTTTAAGACCCTCATTCTAGATGCCTGGAAGCCAGTTTCTTCCTGTTTGCCTTAAGAACAAAATGTTGAACTCTCAGTTCCTCCTATGCCATGTTTACCTGGATGCTGCCATGTTCCTACCTTGATGAGAATGGACTGAACCTCTGAACATGTAAGCCATCCCCAACTAAATATTGTTCTTATAAGAGTTTCCTTGGTCAGGGGTAAAGATAAATGTGTTAGATGACATCTCCAATGATGAATTGCCTGTGTACTACTAAGAGTCCCTCACACACAGATAGCTGGGCCTAGATGAGTATTTTTAATTCCTGTAATCTGTTAATTGGCATGAAAATTACCCTTTTCCAGTTGTTCAAAGACAATTAAATTTAGGAGGAAATTAATTTTTTTCTTTTTATATATTGCCTTAAGCCTCATTTCTACCTGAGTTTATTTATAGAAAGTCTATGAATAGATATTGAATTGACATATGAGTGAATATCAAATGAATATTTGGAGCAAAACTTACAAATCTAAGGAGCTAAAAGTACTTCTGAGAGTATGGACAATTGTGTTTGGCAAAAAAAAAAAAAATTAAAAATGAGAGTTTGGGTGGGATGGCTTTGCAGGCAAAGCTTGCTTGCTGCCAAACCAGATATGTTGAATAAGAATGACCTTCATAGGTTCATAGATTTGAATGCTTGCTTACTAAGAGTAGCACTATTTGAAAGGGTTAGGGTTATGGCCTTGTTGAAGAAAGTAAGACACTGGGAGCAGGCTTTGAAGTCTTAAAAAGTCCATGCCAAGTCCAGAGTTTCTCTCTGGGCCAGTGGCTCAGGATATAGGACTCTCAGCTACTTCTCTAGTGCCATGTCTGCCTGCTTCCCGCCATGATAATAATAGACTAAACCTTTGAAATTGTAAGCAAGACAAAATTAAATTCTCTCTTTTGTAAGACTTATTATACCCATAGTAGCTCTTCACAGAAATAGAACATTAACTAAAACAATAAATGAATGAGTTTGATGCCAAGAACCTTCATAGAGGACAAAATTAACTCTTGCAATTTGTCCTCTGATTTCCATATATAAGCTGTGGTTTGTGTGTGCCCATGAATACTTACACACACACACACACACACACACACACACACACACACACACACACACACCACAAACAGAGACCCTGAATACATGTAAAAAAAAAAAAAAAAAACAAATCTTTTGCGACTATTAGTTCAACCATCAGCCCATGAGAAAATATGTATAAGCTTTTCCCAAAAACACATACAATCTCTGGGATCTAATCCTAACCACTTCCACTTCTGAATTAATTTATTAAGTATCTATTTTGTAAATGATTATGTTGCCATTAGTGATGTAAGCATGAACAAAGCAGTCCCTGTACTGGGTATACCCTGGTCAGAAGAAAAGCATTCACAGTTCTGTAGTAGGAAACTAATAACCAAGGGCTATGCCTTAAAGGAATGTGGGTGACTCAAGGGTGCCTACCTCATTGGGAAGTCATGCCCAGTATGGATGACTAGCCAGGAATGCTACAGTGCTAACACTCCTGGAACAATTCTAGGCAGCTCCACCTGAGCCAGCATCCTTTCTCCCACAATTGTTTGCAGTGGGAAGCTCACCCAAACGTTCTGTTTTGTGAGCTTCCCACTGGAAAGCTTCATTAGCTTCCTGAGTTTTATGAGCCTCCCTCCTCTCTCTGGAAGGCAAATGCTAACAAGTATGATGACTTCCCAGTGCACAAGCAGAGGTCAGAGAGGACATCATCAGACTCCTTGTTTCGGCTCTCCTAGTGGAAATGTGTCCTATTTTGAAGCATAACTAATGTAAGGCTTCACACAGCAGACATAAATCAACAGCTGTTAAGGAATACCAGCTAATCACCTATTAATAAAATACAAAACGCTGATGTCCCTTTTCAACAAGAATTTGGGTTTTGTTACACATACATTTATTTGCATGTGTTGGCCAACATCTACTAATACTATACAAATACTTGGACAAACTAATTATGAAACATTAGATTTAAAGTAAATGTCAATGTATTTTCTTTCTCTCAGAAGTCAACAAATGTCTTGTGGATCATACCTTGAGACTATGCAAATCTCTTTGTGTCTCAAGATTCTGCCCACTGCACTCAGCACTGGTCAGAGGGTTCATCTGTAATGATTATCACGGTGATAGCTTCCTAATGATAATTTTGTCCAACATCATCTTCACATGTAGTCATGGAGAAAGGAATTGTTGCTTTGTCATGCCCAGTTTTCATTATTCCTATTCAGTATTTATTTTATTATTGCATACTTGAGGATATGTGTGTGTATGTGTATTTGTGTGTGTGTGTCTATAATTCCAGTATTGACACTACACAGGCATGTGCACAATAGCAAACAAGAGTGAACAACCTTGTGCACACATCCCCAGCAATGGTTGAGCAAGGTATTTCTGCTTTCTTGTTTCATCTCTCCTACTGGAGATGTCTATTTTTATATTCTATCTAGTCCCAGACTTTGTATATTTTTGTGCTTTATTTGGACATGTTGCTGTTCATATTGAACTGAACCTTAAGGCAGATGTGTTATCCTGTGTTACAAGACACAGAGTTGTGATAGGAAAATGTGCTTGAGACACCATCCAAGCATAAGTTACCATGCTGATAACTCTGACCTTGGTGTTGGGAACTGAGACACACAGAGAAAATGTACAACAAGATATTTTATTGATGTGCATAAGTATAAAGATCTAAGATAAACATTTGTGTCCATAAAACATTTAAGGTTGAGATGCCTCAGCATTTTTAATAATATTCTGGTAAAATACTATTTTTAAGTCATCAAATATAAGAAAATATACACTAGGTACTTTACTGATTCCCATATAATTAGTGTTCAGATCCCCCCAAAAGCAATATTTCATATATTAAAGTTTCCTTGGATATTATGAAAATTTGGTAACTTGTCAAATGTTTCTGTTTTGTGTCCATATTATGAATAATGCCTCCTTAGCCCCTTAGGAAGAATGGGATGTGGGAAGCCATGTTCCTGCCTGTCAGAATGCAAGGACCTCTCTGCCAGAGTGTCCGGGAGCGGCAGTAGAAGAAGTTAATGTAATGTGAATCCTTCTAGCTAAAGAAATCATTTCTCCTCCTCGCTTTCTCACATGACAAACTCATTGATTATTGGGACAGTTGAGAAATGATGAGAAACAAGGGTAGTGACAAGAACGGAGTGTGCCTTGGTGTCTTCTATGCTAATACTTCTTTGCTTTGATTTCTGGGAGGCATGAAAGGTTTGGTGTCAAAAACAAACTTACAAAAAAAACTTACATGTTTTGAACCACAAATATTATACTTGTAATTATTTGATCAAAATCTAATAACTCATTTAATTTTTTATTAAACACAGATTCTTTTCTTATACAACATATCCTGACTCCTCTTCTTCCTGTATTCCTCCCAGTTCCTTCCTATCTCCTCTCCCATCTCAATCTCATTAGAAAAGAACAGGCCTCTAAGATGCAGCAACAAAACATGAAGAAATAAAATATAATAAGATGAAATAAAAACTACCATATGGAAGTTGGACCAACTAAGCCAACAGAAAAGAGAGCTCCAGGAGAATGCATAGGAGTCAGAGACCCACCAGTTTACACATTCAGGTATCTCATAAAGCATAGGCTGAAAGTTATAACACATATGCAAAAGTCCTGGGGTAGACTGGTATAGACTATGATTACTGCTCCTGTTTCTAGGAGTTCATATGAGCATTGCTCCATTGTTTTAGAGGGCCTGGTTTCCTTCATCTACTCTGTCTCCCCCATTCCTTTGACCATCTCTTTTGTAGGTTTCCCTGAGCTTTAAAGACAGGGCTTTGGTGAAGATACCTCATTTAGAGCTGTGTATCCCAAAGTCTCTGTATGTCAGTTTCTGTTTCTGTCTCTGTCTGTCTGTCTGTCTCTGTCTCTGTCTCTGTCTCTCTCTCTCTCTCTCTCTCTTTGTGTGTGTGTGTGTGTGTGTGTGTGTGTGTGTGTGTGAATAATGCTTAGCTTCGAGTCCTTGTATTTGTTCCCATCTGCTGCATAGGAAGCTCTGATGATTGCTGAGTAAGGCATTGATCTAAACTAATTTTATTTTAAACTAATAAACAAATGAGTACACTCAAATTAAATAGTAAAATACAGTGTCGATGGAACTCACTTAGCACGGATCTAACACACTCTTCTCTGCCGGAGACTCATCCTTACCAGTGAAGTAGCTTCCTTCTGTAGGCCCTATTTAACCAGTTTAACATGAGAACAATTCAGATTGTAGCACCTAGGGCAGAAGTTCTTAACCTCTAGAGCCCAATTTCTTTGGGATCATGTATCAGATATTGTGCCAATCAGATATTTACATTACAACTCAAAACAGTAGTAAAATTACAGTCATAAAGAAGCGACAAAATAATGTTATGATTGCAGTCACTACAACATGAGGAACTGTATTAAAGGGTTGCAGCATCAGGAAGGCTGAGAACCACTAAGCTGGGGTTATAATGAAAATCAAATAATTTAATATACATGTAAGGTGTTACTCCAGGTCCAATGGATGCTCTACACACAAGAACTCTCACCACAACTCAACTTTTTAACAGACAAAATATTCCATGTGTGTGCTTCTACATTGAACAATTGTGTCAGGAAGCAAGAGAGAAACACGGCAAGGTATTTATACCTGTAACCCCCAAGCAGGGATCATAGTGACTGTCATTTCCTTTATTAGGTTTCTTTGTCTTGTTAAATTTCCCACAATAGATCCTGAAACATGGTCTGTTATAAACCAGTCAATCTAAAAGGCAGAAACCTTTTAAGCAAGTGCTTTTAAAAACACTAATCATTGTATTTATTTACATTTCAAATGATATCCCCCTTCCTGGTTGCCCTTCCACAAACCTCCATCCCTTCCCTCCTTTCCCTGCTCCCCTTAGTCTCTATGAGGATGCTCTTCTACCCAATCACTCACTCCCACCTCACTGCCCTAGCATTCTCCTATGCTGGGGACCAAGTCTCCATAGGACGAAGGGCCTCCCCTCCCATTGATGCCAGATAAAGTCATCTTCTGCTACATATGCAGCTGGAGCCCTGGGTCCCTTCAATGTATACTCTTTGGTTGGTGTTTTGTGTCTGGAAGCTCTGGGTGATCTGGTTAGGTGATATTGTTCTTCTTATGGGGTTGTTCCCACACTCTCCCCATTGGGGTCTGATGGTTGGCTGTGAGTATCTGCATCTGTATTGGTCAGGTGCTGGTAGAACCTGTCAAGGGACAGCCATACGCGGCTCCTGTCAGCAAGCACATTTGTGCTGTCCTAATAAAGCCTGACACCAGGAGAAACTGTTTAATTAGAATCTAACATACTAGATTCTTAGCAGAGTGTATGTAATCTAAGAAAGGAAAAACGCCCAGTTCTAGCCCCACCCTCCACCCCCAATCATCCTATCTCACCCAAGAGAGGGAAGGCTCACTCACAGATCAAAAACCTAGTCCTACCAAGTGGTGAGGGCCAATCACAAAATGATTACCATTCCCACCTCTGCACATTAGTCTCATGTCTGTTTACAGTTGCTAATTTTAATCTACTACCTCATACCTGGCTGCTAGGAAAGTATTCCAAGGCACACTAGAAAACAAAAACACAGGCTAAAGAGAACACAAGTGTCAGACTAAGGTTCATAGATGGAGGGGAAGTCGGGTGATTAGACAGGAAGTTAAGGCAACTGTGGTTCACCTGCTGACTATTGGGTAAAGCAGGCAACAGGCTGTAACAGACCAATGCAAGCAGAGTAAGAACTTCTAAAACAGACTTGAAAACAAACTAACAAAAACACTGACTACTGTAGTAGTTGCCAATTAATCTTTTTAATCAACCAGGCATCGGCTCTCCATTCCTCGATACCTGCCTCAATGATTTGGGTTCCCAAATGAAAGAAAGACACACACACATACACACACACAGACATACACACATACACACACACACACACAGAGAGAGAGAGAGAGAGAGAGAGAGAGAGAGAGAGAGAAAGAGAGAGAGAAAGAGAGAGAGAGAGAGAGAGAGAGAGAGAGAGAGAGAGAGAGAGAAAACACAGTCTTATATTTTAATATGCCTTAAACAGCTCAATGGTTGGGCCATTTTCAAACCTCCACATGGCTAACACCTCCTTTTCGAAATTCCTGAAATATTACTTATTAAAACCTATATTTAAATGTTGTTGTCCCACACCCAGTGAGGGAGGGGAGACACTCTTTCCCACCTCTTAAATATTGGCTTTCTCTCTCTGTCCTGCCTTCTCAGAATAGTGGCAGCTACGCCTCTCACAGCATAGCAGCTGTCTTCTACCCCCTCCTTCTCCTCCTCCTCCTCCTCATCTCTTTTTCTCTGTCTCTCTCTGTGTCTCTGTCATCAACAACAATAACAAAAGACACTTCAGGTAGATGTATTTCTTTCAATGTAGAAAAGTATTGGTAGAGATTCAAATACAGAAAATCATACTGAAAAAAGTTAAGGAAGGCAGGTCTTCCCACAGAGGACAGCAAAGATAAGAAATGTGTCTCATGTCTCTAAAAACTGCACAAACTAGTGACTATCTCTAGTGCTGAGAGAAAAGAGAGCAAGTTAGAACTCCAACCCATTCTGGTTTCAGTTCTTCTGAGATAAAGAAAATAAAAACACTTTTTTCCCCTAAACGAAGCTGTGAATGAACTACGTTTCAATAAATATTCTTGGGCTAGTGAGACCACTCATGAGGTAAGGGTGCTTCTCACACAAACCTGGTGACTTGAGTTCTATCCCTGGGTTACACAGAGGGCAGATGAGAGAACTGATTCACACAAAGTTTTTCCCTGACCTCCACATAAGTCATTGGCTAAACTGTTGTCTTTGTAGTCATCACTCTGTGTGTGTGTGTGTGTGTGTGTGTGTGTGTCCCCACACATCACTCACACAGTACATATACAAAAATATTTTAAAGAGAAATGCCAGCTTCAGGAGTCATTTATAGTTTCTGGTACATAGCTGGCAAATATATTCTCTGTTCTATGCACTATCTCTTTACAGTGCTGAATGTTTTCTTTGATATGCATAAGTGTTTTAATGTAAGAATGTCCCGATCAAAATCCCAAAAAATACTTTCTGGATCCAAACAAACTGATTCTGAAGTTTATATGAAGAGATAAAGGATCAATAATACTCAACATAATATCAATACAACAAAAGACAGAGGACAGACACAGGAGATTTTAAGGCATAGTATAAAATTACAACAATCAAGGCAATGTGGTACTTGGTGAAAGAAGAAAGTAATGAATCAATGAACTAGAATAGAAAGCCAGTAATGGACCAACAGATATATAGATAACCAATCTTCTACAAAGAAGTAGATGCAATACAATATAGAAAAAAAATGATTTCAATAAAATTCTCTTGGAAAGCTGGCAATTCATGTGAAAAAAATGTTTTTCTTTTACAGTCTAGTCATACACTGACTCTCTTCACAAAACGAGCTCACATAGAACTACACACAAAATCATAAAACTCTGAAAGTAAGAGAAGAAAATCTGGGTGCTTCTGAATTTGAAAATTATGTTTTAAATAAAACAGAAAATATGCAGTTTTTGAAGAAAACGGTTAATAAGGCAGTTTATTAAAAACTAAACTCGTCTGCTCTATAAGAGATTTTAAAAGACAACTAAATGAAAAATCCACAGATAAAATGCTTAGGCAACACATGTAACAAAGGTCTAACATGTCATCTGAAACACATATTCTGGTGGCTTGAATAAGTATGCCCCCCCCCCATTGACTTGTGTGTTTGAAAGTTTGGCTTATAGAAAGTGGCATTAGAAGGTGTGCCCTTGTTGGAGTAGGTGTGGCTTAGTTGGAGGAAGTGTGTCACTGTGTGGTTAGGCCTTGAGGTTTCCTATGCTCGAGCTATGACCAGTGTGGCACACAGTCTCCTTCTGCTGCCTGAGGATTAAGAAGCAGAACTCTCAGCTCCTCTAATACCATGTCTGTCTGCACACTGCCATGATTCTTGCCATGATGACAATGAACTAACCCTCAGAAACTATGATCCAATTAAATGCTTTCCTTTCTAAGAATTGCCATGATTATGATGTCTCTTCACAGCAAGAAAAGCCCTAAGACACATATAGAACTCATACACTCAACAATATGAAAACTTCACTCAAAGTGTGATCTAAACACATGAACAGTACATCAGAGATGGCATATAAGTGACAAACAAGCTTATGAAAATATGACCAAGATCCCAATCAAGGGAGAAATAGAATTCAAATTTTGACCATCATACTTTTCTTGGAATAGCTCAAATCCAGCTCTGAGCACACCTAAGTTTTCACCAATGTGTGCAACAGAAAAGTTCTCATTCCTCGATGATAAGAATGTAAATTGGTGCAGCTACTCTGGAAGGCAGTTGAGCAGTTTTCTACAGAATGAAGCCTACTTGTGTGTCAAAATTTAGCAATCATACTTCTCTGTATTTACTCAAAAGAATAAAAAATGTTTACGTTCACATATAAATATACACACAAATGCTTATAGCAACTTCATCCTGAACGAGGAAGGAACCAAGATATCGTTTAGTAGGAGGAGGTATGCATAAGCTATCATAGGAGCTAGAGAGATGGCCTAGTAGCTAAGTGTTTATACTGCTCTTTCAGAACACTCAGGTTCAGTTCCCAACACCCACCTCAGGTGGCTCACAACAACCTATAACACCATCTCTAGAGGAACAGAACGCCTCTGGTTTTTTTTGAATTACAGCCCATAACCACATACCACACATGTACTCGAACACACACACACACACACACACACACATACACACACACATACACACCACGGTTACACATTAAAAATAATAAAATATCTGAACAATGGAGTATCATTTAACACCAAGAAGGAGATGAAGCAGAAAGCTTATAACATGACAAGAAGAAAACTTAAGCTTTCACTTAGAAAGTGTGAGAAGTTAACTGAACATATCACATTCCAGCTTTATGACATTCTGGAAAAATGACAGAAACAGTTAAAGATCATTTATATCCAGTATTATAGGGAAAAGGACAAATGTTATTAGGTATTATGATACTGGATACCTATCACTGTATGTTTGCCTAAATCCATGGTGCACACAATAATAATTAACCCTGGTAATGTTATCTACATTCCTATTGGTCAGTTGAGTCTTGCCAATTGCCACCCGGTGGGGTGGAAGATAATGAAGGAGACTGGAAAGGTGTAAGATTGGGGATATATGGGAAGTCTCTACCATCCACTCAATTTTGCTATGAATATAGCGAACTCCAAAAGCCAACGTATATTTCAACATTTTACTAGGAGCTAGACATTGTTGCTCACACTGGTAATCCCAGCACTTGAGAGGCTGAGACAGCAGGATTATCATAGTTCAAGGCCAATCTAGGTATATAATGATTTCCACACCAGCCTGCCTAGAGAGTGACACTGTCTCAAACAAACAAACAAGCCTATTTGGATTACTAAGGAAGATAAAAGGAGCCAGAGATTTCCTGGGGTAAATGAGTCTTTCTATGTGGCTGAGTCTCCTCGCTCGAGGGCTCCTTTCCAGTCATGCTCATGGGTTAATGATTAATTTAGATTTATTTTGAAAATCTGTGAAGAGACTTCTGACCATGATAAGGAAACAAACAGCCACCAGATTCTATTAGGAATTTTCTATTCACACTTCCTACTACTCGCTAAACAACTTGAGTTGTCACCTATGACTACTATTTTCAGTGTTACCCATTTAACTGCGAAGCTGACACCTACTGAAGGAACTGCCAATGACCCTGTGTAACCCCAGGTAGACTGCGAGCTACCTCTGCTGCCCTTTTCTCCTGGATCAAGAGCTGTACTTAAAACAGGATACTGCTGAGCTACCTAGCAGTGGCCACCCAGACAAAGTTTCCAGTGAGGTAATTACCCAACCACGCGTAGTTTTTACCACTTAGTCCTCCCCAGGGACCTGTTTGCCACAGCTGACCGCAGGGAAAGGTTCAGCCAGTGACCACAAGAGAGAGTGGAGTTCATAGTAAAGCTAGAAATTGGATCCATGGAACCAATGATTCAGATGGCTAGCCCTTTCCGGTCAGAAGACGACTGGGATTACACAATTGCAAACTAAAATTTGGTGCTATAAACACAACTGAAAACAGAATTTAAGTTGTCTGACTTCTATTTTTAGGGACAACTAGAAGATGCTTTTTGATTAAGTATTGCTTCATTGTATTTTATTTTATTTTATTTTTATTTGTTGTAGGTATCTGTGTAAGTGCATGCTACAAGCATGCAGTTGCCTGCAGAGGCCAGACTGTGACATTGGCTCCGCTGGAAGTATAAGTCACAGGAAGTGGTGTGCTGCCTACATAGGTACTAGGAATTGAACTCAGAACCTCTGGGACAACAACTCTAAGCCATTGTGCCATCTCTCCAGCTCCCCAGATGAGTTAGTTATTAATAAACTAAACTTAGTGTGAAGCCAGAGTGTGCCAAGAATTTATTCTGTGTTCCTGAAATGACTCAGTACTAAACAATTCTTGCCAATATTTGATCACTCCCTTTGGGAACGCCCCATATGCAAATAGAATCCTTGTAATCCTTGCAGGCCTTTGGAAAGGTGCTGAGAAAGGACCTTCATCAATGTAGACTTGATTCAGGTCTGTAATTACCATTATTTTTTCTTAAATATAAGTTTTTATTTTTACATTAACGTCGTTGGTGTGGAGTTAGTTTGTCGCAGGTTGTTAACCAGTTCTGCTCTTTAATGACACCCTGCCCTGTGCTGGGGTTTTCACATGCTTCTTCTTTATCCTTAGGACCCTTTAGAAACAGACATTACCATACTTATCTATAGCTGGAACAACTAAGCAACAGAGATGAGGTTTTTAGATAACTCATCTAAAAAATCACACAGTAGGAAATCACAGAGCTTGTGTTGAACTTTAAGTCTTTGCTATAGTTTGGGGATTAGTTTGCTAAACTTTTTTTTTTTTGTAAAAGATCAAATACTGAAATTGGGGCTGTCTTGGTTGATCATAAGTTTATTGACAAATACAAGAAGCCAGTAGGCCTTAGAATCATACCCACTACATCACTAACATTTTCTTACTTAGCTTCACCTGAATGCATATGGATCAGAAGGATAAAATGCATTAACAGCCACAATAAGACACAAAGACATTGCAATTCAAACATTACTCACCTATACCTTTACTGGTACAAAAGACATAAAACATACACCTGCCCAGCAACATTTTCATTGGTGATTTGAGGAAGATTTGCTTGCTTTTTCTTTCTTAGAGTTGTAACGTAACCAGTGAGCATGTCAGGTGCATTTGACTGTTGAAACCTATATTGTAATATTCTAGGTTATGACATCATTCATCATTAAGCTTATTATTTTAATTCTTTCCTGCTGCTCTCTTGTGAGACGGGGTTTCTTTGTGTAGCACTGGCTGTCCTGGAACTCTGTTAACCAGGCTGGCCTTTAACCAACAGGTCCACCTGCCTCATTATCCTCCTAGTGTCTGAGACAACTAACCACGCCAGGAAACTTGGTTCAGACTTCCCGGAACCCAGGCACCCACCTGAGACAGTAGGGTACCTCCCTGTTCTCTACCAGATTCCTGGCCTGGAACGCGTCACACTTTCCACATAGGAAATGTAATCTGTGCTCATGTAGAGCAGAACAGAGTTCTCTATGCTAACTCTGTTGTTTAAATGAGGTATTTAGATGAGCATCGAGGGGTCAGCCAATAAGCTTCCCTTCTCAGACATTCATCCCTGTAAAAGGTATTTAATCCCCAGTCTAACCTGAGGAGGTGGCATGTACCCATTTTCTACGATGAACAATCTATAAACAGTTTGGAACCAAGGACTGTCTCTTTCATCAAGAACCGCTGTAGGGAGCAGGGAGAATTGCCTTCACCGACAGAGGCTCCCTGCCTAAACCTCCTGCGCTCCCAGACAACTGCTGCTAAGCTAAGGACTTTCACCAGTGAGCCCACTCCATGGATGTCCCGAAGCTTGGGAACCCCAGCTTTGGTCTCCAACATCTTAGGGCTTCCCACTCCCTAATTGGTGTATCAGTGCTTTGCTCAAGCCCAGCATCCAACAGCAGCAGCACAGAGTAAACACAGTTTAACATCTCTGAGTTCTGCCCACCCAAGAGGCCATTCCCACACCCCAAAGGCAGAGCAGAATTTGAAACCACCTTAGTTTTGGAATTAAAGGTGTACAACACCACACCCAATATAAGCTCATTATTTTAAAGTAAGTACATAATCCACATAGGTTTTGGCCCTAATGCTTTATCTAATCTAACTGAAGCATGTCAAGTGCAGAAGCCAAGGGATATTTCATGTTGCTTAGGATAGCTATAGTCAGAACTGTTTGGTGAGCCACTAAGCTAAAGGAAGGAGATTAGCTAAGCTTCCACATCCCAACCATGTCTGGAGAGTTTAAGTGGTGGCAGCAGGAACTTTAGCATTTTATTGTGGTTGGCAATGGTCTAACGCAATTGTTTCTGCTGGGGTCTTAATTGGGCTTTCCCCAAATTCATACATTGAAGATCTAATCTCCTTCAGAATGCGTTCAGAGATAGGTCTATCACTTAAGGAGATGGTTAAGGTTAAATGAGGCCATTAGGGTAAGACCTAAAGTCAGTAAAAGGCAAGATACCCTAGTGTGACAGTGCTTTCTGTGTCTTTGCTCCTCCCTTCGTCCCTCTCTCCCTCTTTCCCTTCCTCCTTCCTTACCACCCTTTCTGTCCACAGGCAAGTCCAATGCCATGTACAAACATGGAGTGATGACAGACATCTGTAAGCTAGGAAGATGAAGCCTCACCAGAAATTGTAGGTGTGGGTCATTCGGAGATTCAACGCTCTGACTCAAGTTTTGGTTGACTTTATTGAGTACCAGTAGGCACTGGATACCCATGGCACCAGAGCTGCAAGTGAGAGCACTGCCAAGATGCAGCATCTTGTCATACCATCCTAGGGCTTATACAGTCAACAGCCACAAGATGACATGTATTCTGCCCATGTGTAGACAGGGGCTAGTTTTTACATATGGATATTACAGTTGTCTCAGTCATCACAAAAGCAGAAATAACAGCTAATCTTATGACCTATTATCTCACTAGAACAGCAAATTTTACAAGATCCGTTATTATAATAATAGTTTTTAACATTTGGGGAAAAGGGGAAGTGGGTTGCAGGGGAAAGTCTACAAACTAGGGACTAGTGGGTTCCAGGCATTTTTATTTTGCTTTTTGGTCTCTCAAGTATGGCAAGTCTAAATGTAATGTTACTCATCATATTCCCAACTCTCTTTCTACCTTGATTTGGCTTTCTAGATTCCAGAACTGCTAGAAGAAATATCTGTCACTGAATCCACCCAAACTACAGTCTTTTCTTATGGTAGCTCCAGTTGACTAGTAGAACTTCCCAAAATTTGAATGCCTATGAATTCATAACACACACACACACACACACACACAGAGAGAGAGAGAGAGAGAGAGATTTCGTAATGCTTTTGGCTTTCACCAATCATAATGTTATAACTATTTGGGTGGAAACCTATACATGTATTTGAGGGAGGGATGTAATTTCATATTTAACCTGCAGATAATACTAATCAGTTCTCACAATCAATTCCCTTACAATTATACTTCATAGAGCTCCTGGCATGCTCAATCATTGTGATAGAAATCCTACTCCCAGCTTCTTCTGAGTCCAATTATATTGGTATTGCTTGTGTAAGTCATAGAATGACTCATGTCAGTCATTGTTAGAGGAAGCCACAGTTACAGGCATAGGCAGGAAAGAGGTTAAGCCAGGGAAGAGTCATAGCATTAAAAGTGGGCTGACTTGCAACTATTTAACTGACCACTTATTGGTATCATTTTCTGCAAACTGGAGGATCACAGGGAAGGAAAACTTCTTTATCCTAGAGCCGTGGTTTTCAAACTTCCCAATGCTGTGAAGCCTTAATATAGTTCCTCACGTTGTGGTGACCCCCAACCATAAAAGTGTTTCATTGCTACTTCATAACTGTAATTTTTCTACTGTTATGAATCATAATGTAAATAGCTGGTATGTGGGACATCTGAGAGGTAATCCCTGTGAAAGGGTCATTTGACCCTCCCCAAAGGGGTTATACCTAAAGGTTGAAAATCTCTTAGACTTTCTTCTCTTCCTTGTGGCCTTTATGATTGAAGAGGAAAACTAGCACTGTTGAGCACAAGAAAGGTAGTGGTACTTAATCTTCATTGTCAGCTTAAGTGGATTTAAACGTACCTAGAAGACATAGCTCTCATGCTGTTGTGTTTTTAGAGAGGGTTAAGTAAGGAGAAAAGACCTTCCCTAAATTTAGGTGGCTCCTTCCCATCAGCTAGGATCCTAGAGTGGATTGAAAAGGGAAAAGGGAAAAGCAGATGGGTCCAATATTCTCTACTTTCTGCTTCCTGGAGGTGTGAGGAATTCCAGTTTTATGCTCCCAACACCATAAACTCTGCCATGCCTTCCTTATGATGATGAACTGTACTCTATTAAGTCACAAGCCAAAATATGCACATACACCCCCACCCCCACACCCCATGAGTAAGCCAGGAATAGCTGGCCCCCCTGGCCTTGGCTGGGCAATGTGCCTCCCACATTTTTCTAGCAGGTTAGGCTAGCATGCTATTTCGATGGCTGATCTCCAATATCCATCAGGTATTTTGCCATATAAAAGGGAAAACTGAAAGTTCTAAAATTAGGGCTTTGAGACTCACTCATCAGTAGCACCTAACCAGTTTTTAAGATTGTGAATGTTGCAGTTAGAATGAGAAACTTCCCCTCCCTCCAAGTATTTAAACACTTGGTCCTAACTGCCTGCTGTCTGGGAACACTTAGGTGGTGTGGCCTTACTGGAGAAATTATGTCACTGGGGAAGAACTTTGAGAGTTTACAGCTTCTCTCTGCTTTCAGTTCTCTGTCACTTTGCCTCAAAGTTCAGCTGATGATGTGAGAAAGCTCAGCTTTTACTCCAGCTACCATGACGGACTCCTATTGCTTCAGAACTGAAGGTCTACACTTCCCCTTCTATAAACTGCCTTGGCCATGATACCTTATCAAAGTAACAGAAAAGAGCTAAGCAGAGGACGATACTGAGAGTGGGCTGTTGCTAGGAAGAGCCTAACCTTCTATTGCTGTCTGGAAGGAAGTGGAAGACTTTGAACTAAAGAAGCAGTTGAATGCTGTGTCTCCTAAAGGACTGTTCTCAGAGGAGTCTGGAAGACATAGTTTGATACGTAGGGTCTACTCCACGCAGGAACAAAGAGAAGGGTAACCTCAGGGCAAGACCCCACACAGCTAAGCTTCTAACTTGTGAAAGGCAGCATATGGTGTTTCTGCTCCCAAAAGGCAAGTAAAGTACTAATGTGATTATGAGAGCCAGAATCTGAAGTTGGCAGCCCACATGGGGCAGTGTCATCCTGGCTTTAGAGGATGAGGATACAAGAGTAAAGGATTATGAATTCTTCCTCTACAGAGTCACTGAAGCCACACATTGTGTGTCAGAGGAGTCTCTCCAGGAAGTCCCTGAGAGGCCATGATGGGATGCTGTGGAAGGGAAGCCTAGGAACCTTAAGATGTTGAAGATGCCAGAGCCATGAGGAATTTGTCCAAGGGATCTGCAGACAGGAAGTGGAATTGCCCCCAAGAAGGAGAATTGTGTTGTAGTCAGCAAAACTGGGGAGATAGAACCACTTATTGCTTAACATCAGACATGGAGCTACAGGGTTTGGTGTTAGCCGTTCTAGGTTTGGGTTTTTCTTTGGTCTAGTATTTCCTCACTATGCCACAATTCCTTCCTCTTGGAATAACAGTGTATTCCATGCTGTTACTCAGAGGTAGGACTCTTTCTTTTCTTCTTTCAAAAGGTTACAACTAAGAAATTGCCTGAGTCTCAGACAAGACTTCGGACATTTAAACAGTGTTGAAACTCATAAACACTATAGTGACATTTGCAGTTAAACTAAATGCATTTTGTATTATGGCATGGTTTGAGCCTGTAGGAGTCTGGTAGCAGCTTTTGGCAGCTTGAATAAAAAATTACTTCATAGGGTCAGGTATTTGAACAGTTGGTCTCCAGCTGGTACACTATTTGGGATGTTTAGGGGTTAAGACATTGCTGGTGGAAATATATTACTGGAGATAAGGGGGTTCAGAGGTTGAGAATGAAGTCTAATCTTACTTCCAATTTCTTCTGTTTCACACTTGAGGTGGAAGATCTTCCTGCCCCTTGCTGCCATGCCTCCCTCCATGGGGGGACTCTGACCTGTCTGGAACTGTAAACTTAAATAAACTCTTCCACCTATAATTTTCCCTGATCATGGTGATTTTTTTTATCACAGTAACAGAAAGGTAACATATATAATGGGTAACAACCTCTTTGTGATCCTCTGTTGGAGATGGGAATCTTGGGAGTTGCATTGTTTCCACCTCTGCTCTAATTCTGAAGAGGACATTTAGGAACCATTTCCCAGGTTATCATTAAGAACTGTGCTAGATGCTAATCACTGATGGCCTCCATTACGTTAATGTCACTCATAAAGTCTAGCCCATGACTTGCCATGTCTCCCACTCTTCCTCTCAGATCACCTAACTCACTTATTATGGCCAATAGATTATGGCAAATATGCCAGAAACTTAAATCTGATACATGAGTCTGTTCTGGTGGCCTTCTAGAAGAAGAATGTGAGTGGCCCATGGGTTACAGAAGAGTCATCTCAGCTGTAGATGGGCCAAACTCATCACCCCCAGCCTACTTACCAGCAGGATAAGCTTAGCTGAGATTAATCATGACCAACACATCTGCAGAATCACCCAAGGAACTGTCAACTTGGAAAAATTATAATAAATGGCTTTTGATTTTAAACCACTAAGGACTGGGGTGAGTTGCTCTGCAACACAGATAACTGTTGGCAACAATCATGAAGAACAATGACCTGAGGGACAAATCACCTAAGCTGTAGACGCCTTAATTTTTAATTTTGCAGGATGCTGAAAAGAAAATAAAAGAAGTATTTATACATCCAGGGGTGTGGGAAATGTGAAGTCAAAACTCACCCTATCTAGATTATTTGTTGCAGGATATCAACACCTTTGATTTGATTAAGGATAAATCTTCCAATGGAAATGGTGACAAGTGATGTCTCCTAAACTTGTATGGTCACAGAACATTCTGTTACTGTGCTGAGAATCATGTAAAATGGAATGTTTTATAGAATATACTTTGGTGTAGGATTGAAAATGAATGGCTTTCATCCTGCTCCAGGTGTTCCAGAGGTTGAATTATGCACATACTTGAACAATAGGGAGCAAGGGATTAGAGTAAATAAGGGGTCAAGTAAAATTCTGCCAGCTAAGAGAGTCATGCAAACACAGATGTGGCAACTTTGTGCAGTGACTCCAATCCCATGACTGGAAACATGCAAGAGATTAACAGTGAACATGGAGGGCTTTGGTGGTAACTAGTTAAATTCTCAGGATGTCTTCACCTATGACAAAGATTTCAGATGGCTTCTTTCAAATATAGTAGTATAATAGTTTTGTGTCTAATTTGTGGTCTGCCCTGCAAGAACTTTGGCTTTGCACAGTGATGTAAACAAATTTATTAAAATAACTCACTTCTGTTCTCTGTCTCTCTGTCTCTCCCTATCTGTATATATTAGAAATTAAGTAACATCATGATGATACATGTCTTTAATCTTAGCACTTGAGAGGACAGGAAGATGTCCGTGAGTTCCAGGTTCACTATACACACATGGTGAGGGCCTGTCTCCCCTCTCTAATACATAAGTAGATATAATATAATATAATATAATATAATATAATATAATATAATATAATTAACATTCAGAAATTTTATTCTAACAGCCTCCTTACCTAGGATAGGTAAGCTAGCATTAGATTTTACTGATTTCCTGTTTGGTTCCTGAGGACTTATAGCAGTCAGCAAAGACAAGAACTCATAATTGTATTCTCATAATAGATAGCCAAGAGGCGACACTGCTCACAGTCCCTTTTTAGGAGGAACAGATGTCATGAGTCACCTTGGGTGGTATAGTAGATTTGAAGCTATGCAATGTTTGTAAGGTACTGACAGTCCCTTGTGAGCCACAGTGACCCAGCTTGGCAGGGCCCAGCTTGGCAGGACCCCAGCACCTATTTATAGCTTTAAATACAGGGGAAGAGGTCATGGGAGGTGGTTCTCTTGTCAAATGATAACAGTGCAGGTCAGAGGTAACTTCATGTTGGGTTTACTGCAACATGTTCTCTGAATGACTTCCTGGGGCAGAACTGAACTACTATAAACTCCATGACGATAATCCAATATCCAGTAAGTTAAAAAAATTAAGGAACCAGAAAATTAAAAATAGGTTTGAAAGGGGGAGAAAAGTGTAATAAGTACAATCCAGTGACTGGAATACAGAACTGGGACAATGTCTCAGCAGGCTAGGTGATCTCTTCACATTTCTGCCCTACACTGTTACAATATCCACCAGAACTAATCCTCTTAAAAACACAAACAAATTATATGCCAACCAATCCTGGATTTCCTATATCTTATTCAATAACTAGCTCACATCATGATCTTTAAAATGTCCATCTAAGGCTGATCATGGTGGCACAGGCCTTTAATCCCACCACTCTGGAGGCTAAGATAGGTGAATCTCTAGAGTTGGAGGTCAGCCTGGTCTACATAGGCAGTTTTAGGCTTGCCAGAGCTATCTAGAGAGGACTTTTCTCAAACAAACAAAAAAAAAATGTGTCCACTTTGGGATATAATGTAACTCTCATTTATGTAGTTAAAATCTAGTCAGGACATTCTTATGAGCAGCAGCTTTTTAGGTTAAAACAGGAGAACCATTTACATAAAAACAATAACCAAACCACGCCAACACTGAGACAAATTGGTATTGCCTATTCAGAGATGAACTCCACCAGGGTATCCAGATACACAGAAGGGTCTGTTCAAAACCTTAGTTGCTGGAAGTGTGTATATTCAAGAGTTAGCAGCCCTGTCAGTCAGCCAGGTTGTGGTTTTGGTTTTTGCCAAAACCAACAAGACAGTAACAAAAGGCAACATTCCAGCACTTGACCAGTGCCTTTCATGTCCAACACTGGTCAGGCATTCCTGATGCAGGTCAGGAAGTCTGTGCTAAGGATGCTGATGATGAAATTCATAAACATGTAATGTCTAACATTCTGCATCTCCCTGTGGTTCATTATTTGACTGTTATTCTTAACTATTGCAGCTCTGGGCCTGAACAACACACACGGCTGGCCCATAGGTCTCAATTCCACTAAATCAACCAATCATTGGGTCAAAGGTATTTTTTTAAAAATGAATCTATATTAAGAGTGAACAACAGCCTTTGCTTAACATTAGGTCCTAAACATTGTAGTATATCAAGTAATTATAGAGAACTTACATTCTATTAGGCATAATAAAGAAGTCTACTTAAAGTATGAGAGAGATATGCATAGGCTATATGCAAGTACAAGACATATGAGAGAATTCACTATCCTCTGATTTTGCTATCTCTGGAGGGATGAGTTTTCCTGAAAATAGTCACTACAGAAAAGACTGTTCTGGCTCTAGTAAACGCCTTGTTATATGTCTAGGGAGTGGATGGAAAATACTACCACAGTACTAGTATGGACAAAATTGAAGGTTTGGGCTAGAGAGAGGCTAGAGAAGTAGCTGATTATTGAGACCTGTATTTTAGATGTAGTACTACGATTCTCTAACCGAGCTGATGTATGAAGTATGACACATGGTACATGAAGTTGCCAGCATGTGGTGACTTGAGATTACTGGAAAGAAGCACTTTACGAACACAGAAGGGACTAGGACCACACCAAGGCATCTTCTGAAAGCAGGATACAGTGGCTCATAACCACAACTGCTATGCTACTTTCATGTAACCTTAGGCCAGCCAGTTGAGACAAGACCTCTTAACATACCTAAAGAAGGCACACATCACTCAGGTGAGGTTTCTCTGATGGAGATGCATATATAAAAGGATAGTTAGAAAGACAGAGGCTCACTATTCTGTCGCATCTTGCATAGCTCGATCACATCCTGCAGGAACTGGTGCTAGAAACCTAACAGGAACAGTGAAGAAAAGACACACATACAAGAAAGTTGGAATTGGGTTGGCTCTGTGTATTCTAGTGGAAATGCAGCAACTCAGAACCTCAGTTTATTTTAAATATCTCAATCAAGGAGGTGGGTATATTGTGCACAGCTGAATAAGGAGGTGTGGGTACAATTTAACTAGGGACAGGTGTAGCCAATCTCAGTAGGAGGTCTGTAGGGGAGCACAAACAAAAGGGAGCTGTGGTTGATAGTTTCTGCATACACTATCAACACTAGCACTTGGACCAAGGGAAAGCTTTGTCATTTGAAATTCTGTGAGCCTGTCCTGAGGGAAGGCCTTGCCATTCATTCCCATGGGTCTGAGACACTTAGGGTCCTTGAAATGGCTGTGCCCATAGGAACAATACACACTCACTCAGGACTTTATCGGCCTCTACACTGTTCCTTTCCAAATAGTACCCAGAGGAAGCAGGCTCTGCCAAGTAATTTTAATTATTACTACGGTCCCATTGGCAGGGCTGTGACTACTGTAAGGATTGATAAAGGGAATTAAAGCCAATTGACTTCAAGCAGCCTGGACCTTTTGCAATATAGACCTTATTGTTGGAGATGAATGCTGACTGCTTGGCAAGGACACGGGCAGGAATAAGAAAAATCTGGCTACTGCAATCTCAAGCAAATGCTATTAATAGGGAGGGTAGGAGCTGAGAATAAAAGGGTACACATTGGGAAATCACTGGTCCTTGCCAAAGTGCAAGAACTGTGGTCAAACTGAAGTGCTGCCTTCTATGGACATGGGAACCCTTTTAATGCCTTTTAAATTAAAGGGCAATAAGCCTTGTCACATACCGAATTTTGGATAAGAAAGGACTGTAATGAATTTTCTTCAACCTTGGCTCTAGGTAGCAAAGAGCCTGGTTGATTGTTCTTTATGGCTGAAATATCAACGTTAAATTTTGTTAACTCTTGCATAATTCAGTTGAAAAGAAAATTATTCTTTTGAAAATGACATCCTGTTGACTGACCCTAGAAAATATTTATTAAAGGTCTGTTCATACATGAGATTTATCAAGGTTCTGAAAACAAACCTTTCCACTGAAGTAGATATTTTAAATGATTGACTGCAACCAGCAGGCATACTAATACTTCAAGAACCATGACAAAAATATTCTAAAAACTGATTCCACTTTTTTCTGTACTCTTAGACAAAAGGAATGGGAGATTTAGACCTATAATCATGACCATTAGTAATCAAAATGCCCTTAAAATTCAGTGATTTTCTTTGAGAAACATATCTCTGCACTAAATAGCTAGTATTCAAAGTAAATACTATTCTCTTTTGACCGAAGCTGGTATCTTTGTTTTATTAAGGTGCTATGGGCAGAACTGTGTTGCCCCCAAGTTCATGAAATGGGGTTAGGATTCAGAGTGATGGTGTTTGCACATGGAAGCTTGGGAAGGTATTTAGGATTAGGTGAAGTCAGTCCCATGCTTAGCTTAGGATATTCATAAGATCAAACTCAGGAGAGCTTGCTTTCTGTTCACATTTGTCCATGAAAGGAAGTTCATGCAAGAAGGCTGTGGGCTGCAAATTGGGAACTGATACCTTACAGTGAAGAGTGAATGTCTGTGGCTAAAACTCCTTGTTCCATGGTATTTGCTAGGCTGGCCCAAACTGACTTCTCACATACTTATGATTCACTGCTTCCAATCCTATCTTACCAAACTTGGAGTAAACTAAACAATCTGATATGATCTCAGGTACTATTTGAGTGCTAAGAGTCTTTAGTACCTACATTGAAACTCCAAAATATGTTCTGGTATTTGGAATTCCATCATTTACATCAGTATTAGATAGTTATAGTTGCAATCCTAATTGTATTGTTTTGTCTGAGTTTAAGTAGGAGATCAGCCTTCAATGTCCCTCACATCTGAATTAACAGAAAGATCTTAACACATTCTTAACCTCATGGAAGTTAGAGTTCCCTCTGAGAGTATAGGAGGGTGTGGTCTAGATGGATAGAATCCTTAGAGGGGGAAACCAACAGCGATGGGTTGCTAGCATTTATTTTTCTCTTCTGGGATAGTTTAAAAGATGGTTTTTGTTGTTAGCTCTTCATGGGAATTTGTGAGTATTTGGGAGCGCAGGATGCAGCCCTGTAGCAAATGCCACCTCTAGAATAACAAAGTAATTAGAATGCGGGCCAACAAGCTCACTGGGACTGGGTGACAGCTATGGATGAGCTGCAAGAGACTATTATTCTCAGAGTAAGTAAAGTGACTCCTGGCCAGTTTTTGGCATTATTGGAATTTGTGGTGGGTAAGGAGAGTTTGAGGGGCACAGGGGTCCTTTCTCCCTTGAAGAAGTTTTTCTATGAATTTTAGCAAAGTGTTCAAGACCAGGAACCATACAGAATGGAGTCAAGGAATACGTGATGAGTCCTACTTAGGAGTGACAATTTTAACATTACTAATTGCTAATAAGGCCCCAAGGAGGGGAAAATGGATTTTTCAAGTAATGAATTGTTATGCCATGTGCTCTTAATGCAATGTATACATTATGAGGGTTTCCAGATGTAAGCAAGGGAAGGAAATGAAAGTTAGTTATAACGCAAATAAAGGAAGCATTTACTGATTTCGACTTCCACCTTTGGCACCGAGCCGAGAGAGTCATGTGGCGAATGTGCGTAATGAATACAGATACTCTAGGGGCTGGGTGCCAGGAGTGTTAGGAGTGGCAATCAGAGAGTACGAAAGAAGTAAAAGACAAGCCAGGAAGGAAATACTCAAGGAAATTGTCACAAGATTCCCATCCAGAGGCATAGTTACATGCCACTATCTCCCTCCCATTTTATAACCTGCCCGAGCACAGGGCTCACATACAGTAGAACAGCTAGCAGATGTGTGTGTAAGATATAAGCTGCAATTGTTACACATTTGTAAGTACTCGTACCTAAACCATCCCCGTAATCTGGTACAAGAGGTTGTATTATTCCCCCTAACCTATGGGGAAGTAGAACACAAGACGTCTTTCTTGTTCTTCGTCCTATAACAAACCTGAACTCCAACTTGTGTCCAGACTCAGTGATGTCTCCATTTAGCATATCAAGACATGACACACTGGACAGAGAATCAGGTGCTGATTCTACAGCCCTGGGATATGGGTTGAGCACAACCTCTCAACTCATAGAATTAGCTACGAAGAATCCATACCTGAGTGATGAGTTCTGCACTCTACCTTCCATTCCTAACTTGTTTCAACAGTCTGCATTGTCCCCAAAGTACAAGTGACATCCTGGCTCAGAAAGAGCCACTTATCCTACTAACCATCTTATTTCTTTAGTCGCTGAAAACGTATGTAGAAGCCCAGTCGTCGTCATGTGACTACTGTTCTTTGTGCAGCTTTCAAGCAACTGTCTGTGAGCAACACTGGTGAAGACAGAGCTTGTTTGCAGTGACTGACAGGGTGGTTTCTGTCAAGGTTCAAGCTTACGGACCAGCAAGCTTAAACATGTTAAGTGCATTTGGAAATGCCACCACATGAAATAGTTTGAAACAGTTCAAACTTTGAAGATTTTCCATGATGTGCACAAGAGTGACCTAGCTACTCATGGGTGCTGTTGGTTGGGCTGAAAATAATTTCAAAGGCTAACTTTACATGGAGATACCAAGCAAATATTTTCTTTCCTAAAAATTTTTCTAGTTCAAGTCTTTGATTCTCTCTGAACTGGATCAGACCTAGACTCTTCTGTTTTTCTCTGCCATCCTTTCCTTAGAGCCTGACTTGCCTCAGCTCCACCCTTAGATAAGGAAATTTAGGGATCCTTTCCTTACTCAGTTTCTTTGACTTCTCCTTTAAGTCATTTAGTTTGACAAATAACACGTGTCTTTTTGATTTCTCACAGGCAGTTGCCTTCATCCCTACTCAAAATAATATTTTTCCTGAAGGTAAGAGAGACTCTCCCCTGCAGATGTACTTGCATACTACAGTAAAATCCAAGCAGTGTGTGAGCAACTGCAGTAGGTCTTTAAGGTAGGGCCAAGTTAAGAAGAACTGATGAAGAGAAAAGTTGCTGTTAACTCTAGGGAAGCCTGGAGTTTCTCCTATAGTAACACCAAAGGCAGTATGAGGAACTGATGGGGTATGACACCACCATGTTGCACCAAAGACAGCATGCAGCAATGCTATACCTTGCCCATGATGGTTAAATCAAATTCTCGGTTATCCTCTGGGGACATTTGCCAATTTAGGAAGAGGCAGCCAAGAGGATAAGTAGCACTTTTTACAGCATCAAATCACAAGGGCTGTAATCTTGAGCCTGGAAGAAGAGCCTGAATCACCTTGGCAGGTGTGAACCAGAAGCAGACTGGCTCCTGTAGGAATTTCAGCTTGGCATCATCTTGCCTGAAATTGGATTACGGTGATTCCTGACGCACAAGCTGCCAGGCAACTCAGAGAAAATGTAAATCCTCCCCACAGGAAGAAAGTCTCCTAGGTATCAAATTATTTCTACCCAAGATTATTCAATATAATTTCTGCAATACAATAAATAATATCAAGAAGACAAGAGCAGGGGCTGCGGAAGATCAGAAAATGGAAACAGATCAGTAATGGATCCAGATGGCAGACTTACCAGCAACAAACGTCAAAGTAACTAAATGGTAAGTTGTTGAAACCGGATGAGAGCTGCGTGTGTTCATGTGCATTGTCCCTTTCCGTATGCTGTACGTTTGTTTGTTTGTTTGTTTGTTTGTTTGTTTTTAAATAAAAAGGTTAGACTTGGAAGATGGCTCAGTTTGTAAAACGCTCACCAAATGAGCATGTGTTTGGATCCCATACCCCGTGTAACTAGAGACCCACCCCATGGGCAAGCACCATTCCTAACACTATTAGTGATGCTCTGCTATGCTTGCAGACAGGAGCGTGCTGTCCTCTGAGAGACTCCACCCAGCAGCTGACTCGGACAGATACAGACACCCACATCTAAATAGTGGATGGAGCTTGGGCATTCTTATGGAAGAAAAGGAGAAAGGATCGATGACCCCAAAGGGGATTGTAACTCCACAGAAAGACCAGCAGAGTCAACTAACCTGGACCTTAGATTCTCAAAGTCTGAACCACCAACCAAAGAACATACACAGGCTGGACCTGGGCCTCCCCACTCATACGTAGCAGATGCACAGCTTGACCTTCATGTGGGTCCCAAACAACTGAAACAGAGGCTATCCCAAAAGCTGATGCCTGTGAGGGGAATATGTTCTACTAGCTGGGCTGCCTTCTCTGGCCTCAATAGGAGAGGAAGCACCTAGCCTCGCAGAGACTTGAAATGCTAGGGTGTGTGTGTGGTGGGATACACTCTGGGAGCCCCCCACCCACCCAGAGAAATGTATAAGGGGTGACTGGGAGGGAAGAGTGAGAAAAATGTAAAGTGAATATGTTTAAAAAAAAAAGCTGAGACATAATGGGCATATTTGTAATCTCAGAGCTTGAGAGGCAGAGACGGGAGAATGCCTGGGGCACACTGGTGGGCTAGCCTACTGAAAGGGTAAGCTCCAAGTCCACTGTGGGAGCTTGTCTTAAAAAAAAGAGAGAGAGTAGGAAGTAATCGAAGGAAACATTCAGTATTGACCTGTAACCTCTGCATGCACACATGTACAAGCTCAAATATACATATCCAAGGCACCCACACCCACATGAACGTACACTCAAACTTACATGCACATGTTCACACTTATAAAAAAGACACCTATATACAGACATAGAATTGGGGGATAGGCAGATGCTGGCCAAAGGAAGTGAGGAGAAAGGGGTATCTCTGAGCCAGTTCAAATAGAATTTTGTTTGGTGCCTTGATATTTCCGACATTCTCTGTTGTGACCTACTTAGAAAAGAAGCACAGCATAATAAAACTTTGCTCAAGTTTACAGAAGGATAAACAGCTAGATTGTGAAGTGGGCTCAAAATAGAAATTATTTTAAGGACATAACAGATTAAAAAACACCTAAGTAAAAATTCAGTGACTGAAAAATCAAACTAATAACCAAAATGAAGGTGGCATCCGTTTACCTCGGATTTTCTCAACTAGTGGGTGGTAATCTCGTCAGGATTGAATGACCTTTAGACAGGGTTCCATATCACATATCCTGCATATCATATATTTACATTATGATTCATTATTGTAGCAAAATTATGAAGTAGCAGTGTAAGAACTCCATGGTTTTCGGGAAAGTATTAAAGGGTTGCAGCATTAGGGAGGTTGAGAACCTCTGCTCTATCATAGTCTGTACAGAAATAAAGAGAAGCTTAGGAAGGAAAACATTAATAAACAGGACACATTCAACTCACATGGAAGCCCAAGGACACAAAAGTTTGGAAGATGTACTTTTAAAGAAAGTAGGAAGGTAGAGGAAGCAGAGAGAAGACAAGCTACTCCTGAGAGCTGGAAGAGAAAGTCAGAAAAGAGGAAGCCAAGCAAACTGCTGAGGAGAGAGTGGCTGAGCGCATTCCAAAACAATGATATCATTACCTGGGCCTGTCATAATAAAATTACTGAAATACAGAGAGAGAGAGAAAAATTGAAGAGTGTCACAGTAAACGTATTTGCTTTCAAGAAGAGTTGAGGGCCAGTACCCATCTCTCAAGACACACTAATGAAAGGTGGAGGCTGATGGTTGATTTTACCAAAATGGCTGTTTTAATTAGGGAAGAAGGACAGGGACAATATAGAGAGACTTCTGGACCTCTGGCTATGGTTTGCTCCTTGACCTGACATTTACTCAGTGAATATGTGTGAGTTAGACATTCACATTTTCTGCATGCTGATAATCATTTCCATAATTCATACAAATTTAAAGACTGTCACTGTAGAAAGAATTCTAAGTACTAAGTAGCCATATCGCCTTGGCTTTATGAGAAAGAAAACTGGATTCATATTGCAAAATCTTGGGCTTTCCAAGGAAAGGTTGTATGTTTGAGAAAAGGACATTTCATGAGTCCCAACTTACACCTAAGTTGTAAGCCAGCTATCTCCCCTTCATTATTAGTGATCCTAAGAAATCCCAGATGTAATAAATGAACAGTTACAGTAATCACCATCTCATACCATGTTAAAGATACTTAGTTGAGATTTTTGAAAGGCAGCTTTTTTCTTAACTGCCCAGCATCTACTGGTATTTGTGTTGCTTGTTAAAGTGTAATTAAGAGTCTGTTCAGATCAGTCATATGCAGAAGAAAGATTGCTTATTGTGCTTTTCAGATCATTTACTTTATAATAAACTTTATATATAAACCACTGTGCTTCCAAAAGTGATAGGAATGGAAACACAATGATACTGTCTAACAGTGTCAGGCCTTTACCCAATGCTACTTGCTACTCTCCCCAGGGCTGCCATAAAATTGTTAGGAAAAGCTAATTGCACATAGTAAGCATCTTAATTGACGAGTACCTGACCATCACTGTAATTTGCAGAAGCATCCCAGATGACACCGTTGGAGAGGTAGCAGGGCTGAGAAGACTTGGACTAATTGGAGCAATTAATTAAGAGAGCACAATTAGCTTCTATGGCAGAGAATTCTTGAGCTTCTTTTGTTTTTCATTGCTTGAGGCCTGTGAGCATTTTATTGAGTCTTACTACACAAGGGCTATGTGTGCTGAAAATTAACAAGAAGAGTCTGGAAATAGAGGGACTAAGCTCACAGCCTGACCAGGTAATGGGGTGTGGCCACATTGGTTCTTGGTAAGCCAAGAACAGAACAAAGACCCAGGGCCTAAATGGGAATTCTGGATGAGAATCCTAACAGCTAGTAAAACAGAACTTGAACTCATGTCTCCATCTATAAAGAAGATAAGTATTCATTGACTGTTTGTCACAATTATCAAGATGATAAAATAATCATTAGCATCTTGGCATAAAAGAATGCTGCCCTTTAACCTTGTGCCTCACTACTGCCCAGCAAACATTTGGGGATTTAAAATTTTGATATATGAGTTTTAGTATTAAGCCTGATTTTGTTTGGTTGGTTTTTGTTTGTTTGTTTTGATTTTAAAATGTGGCTTCATCTCTGAATGACACAAAGAAAACCAAAACCTCTAGAAAGACTCAAGGAAAGGACATTTTTTTTTTACTCTTCCATGATCAGAAACCGGAGCCTCTTCTCATCTATAAACATCCCCCAGTGACAGAGTACTTAGAAGCCTATGGTACAGGAGAGACCACACAGAAGTCTATTATAAGAAAAGTGAAGATGTCACAGTTAGCTCACAGTTAGCTACCACAAAGGAAGCTAACAGCAAAACATCCGAAATTGATCCCTCTCAGATGGCTTTCTCTGGAAAAGGCTACTGGTTTATTTCCTGTGTTGATGATGATAAAGAAACTTATTGGATTTTATTTTGTAAGCTAGTCCTGGACACTCGGCTAAGAAACATTTTGTAAGCTTTTTCTTCCAAACATGATCAATCTCTATCCCAGTCAGACGGGGCTAGAATTATAGTCATAGGGCTTTATAAGGAAGATGCCAATGAACCTGAATTAGAAGTTAGCTTCAAAGAAGTTAGCTCCTTTTCTTGGGTACTTTCAAGGCCTAGACCATGTGACACCTGAAATAGATGAACTTGGGGATTCTGGGGTACAAATAAACTAGATCTTTCTTTAGCACTTAATTCAAGGTCAAATTTGTAGTTCCATGTTATTTTTGACATTCTTTCATAGATTTAAGATACTTTAAAGTAGCTGGGTGGTGGTGGTGGTGCATGCTTTTGATCCCAGCACTTGGGAGGCATATGTCAGTAAATCTTTATGAGATTGAGGTCAGCCTGACTTACAGAGTTCACTATCAGACAGGACTATACTGAAAAACCCTGCCTCGAACAAACAAACAGATAAGATTCTTTGACATTAAGAAACTCGGTGAAAGTCTCATTTTAAAACGCCTCAGTTAAAATTGTGGGATAGATAAGCTGATGGTGGTGGCAAAGGGAGGGAGATAAATTCACCTTTGTTTCACAGCCTGATCCAACACTCAGCTGTCACAGTGGTGACTGAACACATGGTGTGCTCCTCCTTAACCTCGAGGGATCTGCATTTTCTTGGCTATCCCCCAGCAGCACGCACATAAATCACAACTGCTTGTGTTCAGTAAATATGTACATCACATAGCCAATCAAAAATTTATGATGCTTCAGTGATTGCTGCAAAATGCCAAAAGGTTTTAATTGCTTTGTATACCCAAGGCTTCCAGTTCACTCTATCAAAACCAATTACAGCACTGGCCAGAACATTTGTAAGCACAGAATAAATATATGTAAGTTCAAATTACATCCATTAGCAAAGCCATATCAATGATTAAAGGTGAGAGAAACTGTGTCAAGATTGGAATAATGTGAAATACTTAGACGGTAAAATGTTTGAATATCCTGCCTTACACATCACATACTCACCTTTCTGGACCTGGAAAGGACAGAAGTCTACAAGAAACCGTGCTATGTGCAAATGATGTTTTATTATATGTGTTTGAGAATTTCCTAATTCAAATCCAAGAGCTTGTACAAGTTGGTACAGACAAATATCTTTATTTGTTCTTATTGCATTTTAAAAGGTAGTAGTCTGAAGCATGCTCACATCCCAGGGTAAGTCAGAAATATAATCAAGGGCAGATAGCAAGAAGCAATGGCTTTCCCCAGTTCTTAGTCCAGGTCCTACACAAGTCTGACCACTGTCACAAGGGAGAGGAATGAAAGAAGGTGATCGGGCCTGATCTCTCAGCAACAGTAATGGTCTTAAGTCAGGCCTTACATAACAGCAAGAGAAATAGTGAGTCATGATCAATGGCTGACTCCAATATTGACCAATATGTAGGTAACACTGACTGAGGGTGAGTCTTCCTCGTGAAAGAATGTGGATAATAGTGGATGCTCAAGTCTCCACACTTCTATTCATCTTTTTCTCTAGTTTGTTAGCTCTTGTTTCCAAGATGAGCAACAAAGTCCAAGCATCCTCTAGAACCCAAGGCTAGAAGAGACGAGGGACCACTAAGGCATAAAACCATTCTTTTCCTCAAAGGCCTCTGCAGGATTTGGCTTACATGTAGAAGGTTAGAAGAATTAATTGGCTCAGGTGGCCACTATTGGCTGTGAGAGCTTCTGGAGAAGCGAGTCTATGAGAACGAAAACAGCACAGGTCTTCTTGGGGAAGACCAACACAGGACAAAAAGGAAGGAAGGACTGTCTATGGGACCACATGGATAAATATCTGATCTGGGAATCTGAGACAAAATTATTTTAAAAAGAAATATTTTCTTCTCTTCTAAACTAATGAAAATATCTCAAGAAAACATCACCTAGCAGTGTAAGCATTATCTGTGATCCAGTACTGGGGAGGCAGAGGCAAAGACAAAGCAATAGGCTAGCCTAGCCTACATTCAGACCTAGTCTTACAAATCCAAAGGCTGGATTTTGGAGGTAAAGGCAGGTAGATCAAGACATCAGGTCATCCTTCATTATAATGAGTTCAAGGTTAGACACTATCTCAAAACAAACAAAGAACAAAAAACTAGAATAGCAAGTAAAAACATGGTTTTGGGGACTGGAGAGGTGGCTCAGGAGTTAAGCGCAATTACTACTCTTGCAGATAACCTACATTTGATTCCCAGCACTCATAGCAGGAGGCTCAAAACCATCTGTAACTCCAGTCCCAGGGATCTGAAGCCCTCTGCCTTGCATGGGCATCTGCACACGTGTGGTGCCCATAAACTTACCCAGGTATGCATACATACACACAAATAGTAAATAAATACAAAACATGGCTGTTACTCTGATCCTAGTGGATGTATTTCTCTGCCATTATTAACCCTGAGATGGCCTCAGTTATCTAGTCAGTAACTTATATTTCTTTTCTTTTTCCTCCTTTCATTTTTGTTTGGTTGGTTTTTTGTTCTTGCCTTTTGCTTTTACAAGATAGTTCTCTGTGTAGTCCTAGCTGTCCTGGAACTTACTATGTAGACCAGACTGGCCTCGAATACAGAGGCCCACCTGCCTCTTCTCTCCAGTGTTGGGACTGAAGGCATAAACCACCACAGCAGGCCTATTCTTCATTTATTTAAACAGGGTCACTCAATGTCGCTCTGGCTGGCCTGAAACTTGCTATGTTAACCAGGTTGGCTCTAACCTTATTAACAATCCTCCTGCCTCAGCCTCTTAAACATCAAGAGTATAGGCATGCACCAACATACCCTGCTGCATGCATCCTTAAAGCATAGTTATTAACACATTGATAAAAATAACACAAAGATTTCGAGGTTTGATGAAATATAACAATAATAAGCAAATGTACTTAAGATTTAACTTAAAATTTACAGTTAACAACAGTTCTTATGGATTATATTCAAGTTGACATGTAATAAAATCTAACTAATGATTACACCAAAAAGTTTGTCAGAGCTGAGGACATGGCTCAGGATTAAGAAAACATACTGCACTTACAAAGGACCCAAGTTCAGTTCACAGCACTCATATTGGTCATCTACAACTGCCTGTAACTCCAGTTCTTCTGTGCTCACAAGACACTCGTATGCACATGCACATATCTATACATAAATACACATAAAAGAAACCTTTTAAAATCTTTTTTAGAAGTTTGTCATATTCAATTTAATAGAACCTATGTTTTTCTTCACTTTCTATTTTAAATAAAACATCATTTTTTCTTTGTATTCCCTTACAACTTCATTTAAAAAACAGAGATACATGTACAGATTATTAAAAGCATTTTAGCATAAAACTATATGAATATATTTTTGTCAGTACTTGATTTTTTTAAAGGTTTAATAGTATGCATTGAAATCTTACTATTTCCAATGATCATAAAGTATATGTAAACCAAAATGCAACTTGGAAATGGTCAAAGTTCTCTTGGTGTGTAAAGATTAAACATAATGATGATAAAACATCATTGTTATGAATGTATTTACAACTTTGTTAAACACATGCTGTCGTGTATTCAATACATGTGATCAACATTCATGTTGTTCTGCATGCTGTAACCTTCTCACCAATGTTATCATGTGGCATCAATTCTCTTACAGTTCACTTGTTTTGCCTTGAGCTCACATTGCTTACATGGTTCCCTCTCCTTTCACAACCCTTCCATAAGGCTGAGAACCAAATCCAGGGAGTATATATACCTATATATACCTGCACATTCTCACCACTAAGCTATAGCTGCATTTCTGAGCTTAGTTTTTTGTTTCAATACATTTTTTTGTTTAGAAATAACTTTGTTTTCTACTTGAGAACTTCATACACAAATGCACTGTATTTTAAGCCTTTCTATTCCACATCTGCCCTCAAACTGAGACTATTGCTAGACTCACAGAAAAGTTGCAAAGGTGTAAAAGAGATGTTGGTATTCAACGCTTACCTACTATGCCCAAATCTTAGGATTCAATCCCCAGGGCTTCAAAACAAGCAAACAAAACCTCAAAGAACAAACATCTAACCTGGGATACCATGTTACATTTACCTGGTTGCAGCTTTAAGATTTGTTATACAGGACCTTCCAATTCACTCATTCCAATGAGTTATAATTCCTGTCCTTAATGAGACAGCCATGAATTTATTATCCTACCGGCATCTGTTTAGGTCATTTTCAAATTCTCAATGAAGCCTTTGTTTTGTGTTCTAATAATGTCAGAAAATAGAGGGTGTCTATTCCTATTTTATGGTAAAGGTAAGCCTGAATCTTTCCAATTACGTTGTAACTCTCTTGTCTAGCATCTAGTCCCTAGCCCATAGGCCCTAGCTTGACTAACTTTTCTTCAGTGTTTCTTGTTTCCAAGACTTGACTTTTCTACTCATCTTTCTCAACCCATCCCGGCCACAGCAATGACTTGAGAAGTTGCGTAATTTAAGAAAGGAATGTAATGACTACAGAAAGTGTGGACCTACTTTGAAATGGACTTAAAACCCTATCTATCTTCTTGTTCATATATAAGCATTACTAATCAACTCTCCTAAGGTAACACTAGGTAGGTACCCAACGCTTTGTACTTAGTTTCTTGTTCTTATCCCCTGTGGTTTTATTCATTTTAATGGCTTATAGACTAAAGTCTACAGCTATAGCCCAGACTGTCTAGGCTTTGACCCATTTACCTGCTTCTTGGATTCCTTACTTAGATGTCCCACATATTACCTTAAGGAAGAATCCATCATCTGTTCACAGTGCCCCTCCTCTGGCTTTTCCTAATTAGGAAAATGCATCAGTCAGTTCCAAGGGTTACAGGGAGATGCTTCTTTTCCCTAGTGTCAATCCAAGGAAGCACCAACTTCTGTTCCTACTATTGTCTTGGAGCTAGTCACAAATCTAGGTGCATTCAGGAATTCAGCTTGCATCTATTTGGTACTTTTTAATATTCTAACCATCGTGACTATAGTAATAATAGTTGCTTTGCTGTTTGCTGGGGTGTGAGGGAGGGTAAGGTCTTGTTATGTAGTTCACTCTGGGCACCAGTATCTTCCTGCCTCTACCTCTCAAGCACTCTGATTTCAGGTATGCACCACTATGCCCAACTCCAGAAGTGTGGCTAACTTCATTGTTCATTTCTTGCCTGCCCATTTAAGATGCAAATGCTTTGAGAGGAAGAACTCTGATATGTTTTATTTACAATTGTGCCTCTAGTACCAAAACAAGAAAACAACTAAAGCACGAGGATTGGAGATGAGCTCAGTGGTAAAATGCTTATACCATGATGTGAGGGAGAACAGAGTATTGTGACTATAACTGTAATTCACCTGTAGTAATTCTTGTCTTTGTCTCTGGGGCTTATAGACTCAGTCTGCTAACCTATGCCTGGTCCTATGTTTAGTTCATTCTCTCTGCAAGTTGTTTCTCTTTTCTGTCTCTGCTTTGCTCCTTAAATAACTCCCCTTTCCTCTTTCTTCTCATGACAGTTGGGCATATCCTAGTCTGTCAAATTTTTGTCTGACTTGTCACTTTGTCTGCCAATTAGACATCACTTTCAAACATGGGTATGTCCTTCTACAGACTTACTTTAACTTCATTGTTTGGAATTGAAGGTATGTGCTAATGGTGTGTCTATATTCCAGCCAGAGGGATTAAAGGGGTGTGCTAAAGGGCTGAGCCACACCACAACTAGAAACAAATTTTTAATAACCAACACAATCTCAAGGTTCATATTGTGCTCAAATATCATCCAGCAGAGTATTATACTTCTGCTTACACTAACAGGCTAAGTGAACTGGGCTTCCCTGGACTGACTCCATCAGAAGCATGACCCAGAAATGTTAAGGCACCTCCATGAATCTAATCAGAACTGGCAGGTTCAACTGGCATGCTATATTTAGCCTCCTTGATTACTATCTACAAAATAACATCTAAGATACACAGAAAATGATACCATATGATAACATAGAAGAAACCCTTGCATCTGGCAATGTACATTCAATGTTAAAAAATAATATATAAAATGTTTGATAAACAGTCAAATTGAACAATAATTAAAAATAAAAGACAGTATAAAATATACCATTCTGAGAGTTCCAAATAGAAAACTTAGACAAAGCAAGGAGAGCTCCTCTAAGTCTTGTATAGGTACCAATTGGTGACATGCTGTGGGATGTTGTTTAGATGCAGGATGTCATAATTTTCTGGGTATCTAAGGGTTCTAGAAGCAAGTGGGGAATTCAATTAACTTTAGAAGGAACTATTTGGGAAAATTTTTCTTTACATGTACATACAGACTGGAGGAGTCATTATTCCCTAAGTAATATAGTATAACCAGTCTCTACACAGGATTTGGATAGTATTAGGTACTACATATAACATAGGGATGATGTATATTATATGCCAACACAATACTTAAGGGGCTTCAGCAAAAGACCCTAGTTTCCAAGATGCATCCCAGAATCAATACTTCACGATAGCCAAGGTACAACTCTATGTGAAAGAGAAATGCCAAAATGCTTTGGCCAGGATTCTAGTTTCATAGTATGCTTTTCAAGCTAATAAAATAATGAACACGCACTACTTAAATTCTAATTCTCCTTGTGACCATAAGAGCTTTAGAAGAGCATTTTTATTTATTCAATTAACAAAGTGGTTCTACTTAGCCACAAGGGAAATGCAAATGAAAATCTCATTGATATTCCATCTCACCCTAGTCAGAAAGGCAGTCATTGAGAAAACAAACAACCACAAATGATGGCCAGGATGAGGTGGGTAGGTATGAGAGAAATGAGTGGAGAGAATCTAAATAAAGGAAGGAAGGAAGAAGGAAAGAAGGAAAGAAAGGAAAGAAGGAAGGGAGAAAAAATGAGGAACGAAGAAAAGAAAGAAGGAAGGAAAGAAAGAAGGGAGGAAAGAAGGAACAGAAAAGAAAAAAGAAAAACTAAAGTTAAAATTGTAAATTTACTTATGTATTACGTATTTATGTATTTTTATTTATGTATGTATGTATTATGTATGTATGTATTTATTTATTTATTTATGAGATAGTGTCTTACTTTGAAGCTCTGTCAGGTCTGAAACATTTGACATAGACTAGACTGACCTCTGTACTTCTTCATGGTTTGGTCTCCTGCAGGTGTGTGCCACCAGGCCTGGTTAATATTGTCATTTTACCCTGGTTAATATTGTCATTTTACCCTGGATAATATTGTCATTTGAGTTCTTTGAAAGTTACTAACATCTTAGTTCCCCTACTTTTCTTAGAAATTTCAGCTTAATTAGTTTAAGACAAAGGTCAGTTCTAGACATATTTGGTGCTCTCTGTTGGTTTTTGTTTCAGGAAATATTAAAAAATAAAAAAGGTTTATGTCTCTATCAGCCCTGAGGTCTCACTCCTCAGGCCCGACCCTGATACACAGCCTCAAGCACCTCTGGTGCCTGATCGGAGCCACCACGGTCCAACCCTGTCTGCAAAACTCCTTTCCCTTGGGGGTTTGCTACCACCTGTTCTCTGCCTCTGTCCTGGGGTGTTCCTGTACCCCAAAATCCCACAAACACAACTCTACAGCCTAATAGCTTTTCATACAGGTTTATATATCCAATTCTCAATCCACAAACCCTCTACACAATAAGATTGCATCAAAGAGACAAAGACACAAACTGCCCTTCTATATGAGATATTAGACCTGTAAAATCCTTAATGTTCATAGCTTTTTAACACCAATCAATCCCACCTGGGTCTACTGGTCCTTGGGAAGCTCCATGTTGCTATAATCTTCCAACTCCATCATCTGACCTCCTCTGACCTCCTCCGACCTCGACCTCTCAGCCCTCTCTACTTCCCTTGCCCCGCCCAATCACTGGCTTTCCTTTATTTTACTAATTAAAATGGGAAGGCTCAGTTGGAGTCATATGACTAGGCAGCCCTTCTTGTGGAAGTGGAATCAACATTAAAATACCAACAGCTTCATGACAATCTACAGGTTCTAGTATGAAGCCAAACCAGAGGAGTACCTCAGGAAAAAAGACACCCACTGTGTTACTAAAGGTTTATTGGGGTGCCTAGAAACAACAATACATAAAGGTGTGGACCATCTGTTTAAGCACAATTGGCAATACGTAAGAGGTCTAAATAAATAAATTAACCACCTTTCTAAGAATTCAAAAAGAACTAAGCATAAGATCAAAGCTTATCACACTAAAATATTTGTTGCAACATTAGTAAAAAAAAAAAAATACATACAAGAAAAGCAAGAAGTCCATTGGTGTGTGGAAGAAATAATGGTCTCAGTGCAGAATTACACTGTGGTGGTCACCATTAAACTTTCCAGTATTTTTTAAAAAAATATTCTAGGTACTCACTAATTTTATGATCAGATAAATATTTTTTCCTAAAACCTTGAGTGGCAGCAGCCTTTGAGGTCCCCACTTGACTAGGAAATTGCCTTATTCCTGTATATTGATTGAGTAGAGGGTCTTATAGTAAGAAGGAATAAAACATAGGTTCTAATCATTAAATGATTGGATCAAAAACCTAAATGGATAGAAAACAAGAAATGTTTCTTCTTCTTTTCTTGATTTGTACATTTTTATTTTATGTGTATTGATGTTTTGGATGCATGTATATCTGTTGGGAGGTATCAAATTTCCTGCAGCTAAAGTTACAGACAGTTGTGAGCTGCCATGTGGGTGATGGGAATTGAGTCTGGGTGCATTGGACGAGCAGCCAGTGATCTTACCCACTGAACCATCTCTCCAGCTCCTGTCAATGTTTTTTTAATATGTTAAATATATCACATAGCCCATAGTATAATAAGTAACATAGGGAGTGACTCACAGACATTCATTTGAAGACATTGTCTTCTATCTCAAAGATACTCTCCTTTTCTTATCCTCATGATCTTTCTCTCTGGAAGAGAGCTACTTTGATATGTCACTGACCTATAATTATATTTATATTTTCATGTACAATATTGACTTTTATTTCATGGTAGTTCATGGTTGACCCAAGCATACTGCAACATTGGTTTCCAATTTTACATTCCCCAGGGAAACAGCTGGCTTAATGTCATGGTTATTGAGTTAATTGCTGTTTGTATGACTAGGGGTAATGGCTTGTATAACCCCCTAATTTAATGTTTATAAAAATGTGCAGTGGTTCCAATGGGCACGGACATGAGTACAAGCTGAGTCACTCTATTGCCACAGTGGGGGGATATTAGGGAAAGGACCTGACTAGAATGCTGGCTCTGCAAAATCCTCCCACTGTGGACACTCATCAGCTGTGAGAAAGGGAAAGGGCTCTTCCTCAATTGCCTGGAAGAGGCAGCCTTGAGCCTTTACTCCTCAAGTCATGAGGCTTTCTTCATACATACACAATATGTAGTTTTCCTCATACATACACAGTAGAGTAGTTATGGGACACTAAGAGGGAAACTGCAGTTTATATGGATTAGGTTCAGCACAATTAGTAAGAAAAGCCAGACCAAGAGCCAGTGTGATGAGACAGTCCACATTTGTTAAGGACAAAGGGAGTGTACTATATTTAGACTGTATCTTAAGCAGGCCTAGCAATGGAGCTGCATGGGAATTAGCTCAGGAAAACCTATAAACCAGGCAGTTTGTCTCTGACACTTCTTCCCTGCTCCACTCACTGGCTTTTCTTCAGCACCAAACTCAGGTTCTATTTTTGCTTTCAAATATCAGCTAATGTTACTCTAATACCATCATAGGTTGGTTGTAACTCCAAATGGTGATGTTTTTTGGGTGTGCTATTTTGGAAGAAGAAAAGAGGCAGATATTAAAATTTCAGAACAAAGAACCTACTTATATCTGGTACAACCAGTAGCATTCTTCCTTACAGGACACTAGCATCCCTTCTTACAGGCACCAACATTCCTCCTCTCCATCAGCATCTCTCCTTTCAATTCATACAGCTTCCGAGGAGGACTAAGGAAAATCCATCTCTCTGTTAGCATCCTGGGAGCCTTCAGAGGAAGATTATGTTAAGAGGAAAAGCCCTAGTATATAAGACTTTATTTACGCAAAAATAAACAACCTGTGCATCTTCCATGAAAAGACACATAATACATGACTAACATTTACAAACACTTCCTTCTGATCTCAGCATAGCTCTGCCAACAACCCAGAAATACAGCAACATTTTAAGATAGTTCTTTTTGTTGTTATATTTTGATTGTGTCTTTGAGACAAGATCTTTCTATGTAGCCCTAGCTGTTCTAAAATTTACTATGCAGACCAGGATGGCCTTGAATTAACAGAGATCTCCCTGCTTCTGCCTCCCAAATGCTAGGATTAAAGGAAGATTCTAATATTTTGATTCTGTAGAGATTGCTATTAATAATTTTGTAATAAATAATAACCAATGGACACGGTCTTGTTTTCATTTATTTTTGTATTTAGCTCAAAACTTTGAATGAACTTAGATGAAGCATCACTACCACCCTCACCATCATTAAGTCTGAGATACAGAAACCTTGGAATGAGGAAAAGTTTTGCCCCAGGCACATCCGAGAATGGGTTTTGAGCCAAGAGCAGACCCATGAAGCCCCATGGCTACGTGGTTGGCTTCTGAATCACTGTAGAAAGAAGTAGGAAGCAGAAGAGCAGCAATTGAAGTCAGTTATACCTGCATGCTAATTCCCCACTACCTTCTGTTCTAAGCATTTGTCAAGCACTTTTTCTCTGTGCATCTCAGCATCAGATAGCTTTGTTTCATCATACTCATCAAAGGGTTCAATGAATGACCTAAGGTCCCTAAGCTATCATTTCTGGAGTCAACAAAGAACCCACATAGCCAGATGCCCCAGTGACATTTGACCCAATATTCCTGCCAGCAAGAGGCACTTACTGACAAATCTGGCTGAAAATATACAAGAGTATCTGGGGTTTTCTGTTTTGTTTGTTTGTTTTATTTTGTTTTGTTTTTTGGAGGGTTGGAAAAAATTTCACTTGATCTTTCTCTGCCTGATGTGTGATGTCATTTCATTTATTTCCCTTCAAAGGCCTAGAAAGGGGAACAGGTAAGAGAATTTGAAAGCTGTAAGTTAACCTTGAGAAAAGACAGCTCCATAGCACAGAGAGAAAATAGATCAATTACTACTCTTTCTCACAAACCACAAGATAATCACTGGGGGACATAAGACCAAAAAAGCTAAAAATGGAATATGCAAAAATAGCAATGTTCTTTGCCTTTTTATAGAAGTTGAGACCCTCCCCACTGACAGGAAACGCTAAGTGGAGCATGAGTCCTGGATTTCAGATGCTTGTTGAAACCCATGACTCATCAGTTTATGCCCCTGCTATCTGAGGAAAGTGAGAAGGGCTGAAGACAATTTTGGCAGGCTTTGTACAAGGCTGATCAATATTTTCCATTTCTCCATTTATGTATCCCTACAATTCATTAGCTATGAGAACACATTGACCAGATGCTATATGTAAAACTCCAGCAGACCCATAAGTTGAAATGAAGAGAAAGAGAGTGATGAAGGAAACTGAGGAGTTGGAGGGAGCAAAGCAAGATGATGCTCACAAAGGCATCTGCAGTCCACCCACTGAGCACATGTCACAGAGTCAATAATGGACTCAGGAGAAGATCTCTTCCAATACTCAATGCTAGCCCAGCAGTATCCACCTTGTACTGTGTTGAGAACACCCAAAGCTATGGGAAGTAGGAGCTTCAAAAGAATATAGAACCCAGAACCTACAGCTATTTGCATCATTTATTCTCAGACCTGCCTTGGTAGGCAAAAGGTCATTCATTGGAGTTGATGTTGACATTTCAGGCTTCAGGCTCCCTGCCATGGTTGTGTACCTTGCCTCAAGGGTCTGCATTTATTCCTAGAGATGCAAAATTGGAAATGAAGAAACAGAGATGTGCAAAAGTGACCAAATATTTGCCAGGTGAGTAGTAGCCTTTCCCTAGGTCCAGGCTTGCTCTGGTGGACTGTATAAAAAGCCATTATTTAGACTCTTCAATTGGACAAGAGACAGATGATGGTACAAAGTTAGGAACACAAGAACCAAACCATGATGTGACCAAGGAATTAGGGCACAGCCACAAGACCAGTGACCCTGTTGTAGATATTAAAGTTGTGGAAAGCAACAACAGTTAAAGGACAAAACCAACCAACCAACCTACAAAACAAGCAAGCAAAGAAACAAAACTACAGTATCTGGACCACTGCAGATCCAAGTTAGCATGTCCACAAAATCTGAAGAAGTTCAGAGCAGTCACTAGAAATCTAGCTGCCCAATCTGAGGAATTCTCAGAGACAGAAGCCCAGCAGAAAACATAGATTTGGGCTTAGAAGATCCTGACTACATTGCTTGAATCTCCTAAACTTGACTCTTCCCCACAGGCAGCCAATCTACTCACTCTCCAGACTATTTCTACATGAGGCATTTATTACATTTATTTCTGAGTTCACCTAGAACATGGGTTGAGCACCCCTCACCTAACATGCATGGGACAAAACTACTGCAGGTGTCAGAGCAGGGATATCAAACTATACTAATAACCCAGAGCAAGAAGGCATCCTTTTGTGAAGCAGATTCTAATGTATCTATGCTGATAGACAAGAGACAGAGAATCATGTAGCCTTCTGAGAGTTTTGCTAAGAAGTCCCCACTAGACAAAGGAAAAGGGAACAGAGTAGAATCCAAGCATAAAAAAACGTTTGCAGAAAGAGATGGCTCTGAAGAAAAGAGCACCTACCTTCCAAGCCTGACAATGAACACATTGTGTGTGTGTGTGTGTGTGTGTGTGTGTGTGTGTGTGTGTGTGTGTGTGTGTGCTAAAACTATTATTTTAACTTTTGATCTTATTTATAGCATTTTATTACTACAAAATAAAATTAGACTTTAAAATGTTAGTTATAAGTGGTGTATGCTTTTGCTCTGTTCTTTTAAGTGTGTGAAAATAAAAAGACTAGATCATTCAGAATGGTTGGTACAGAAGGTACAGGAGAGTAGAAAAGATGGAGGAGGGTCTAACAGGAAATTAGGGGCAAGAGTAAGAAAAGGATGCCATTTAAATAGCTACTAGGGAGCCCTGGGATAAGATGACAAAGAATCCCTCCATCAAGGGCGTTGAGTGCCCGAGGTAAAGGAAGAACAAAGATAAAGGCTCCAAAAGAAATTTCTTTCCTTATTTATTTGTATGTATCTGTTTTTGTATGTGATCTTATGTGCATTTGTGTGCAGCTGTTTGCCCCTATGCATGCATGTGGAAGCTAGAAAAGGGTCTTCTCTTTGTCTGCCTGTTGCTTTGAGGAAGCAGCTCTCTCCAAACATGCGTTCTCCACTAAGCTAGAAGCGGGAAAGTCCCAGAATCCCTCCCATTTCTTCCTGCCTTGGAGCTGGGGCTACAAGTAAGCACCTGGCACTCAAACTATTGATTTTTCAGCAAGAGCTTCTAACCATGGAGACAGCACCTAAACCTCAAGATAAAGGTTTGGAAAACCACAAATGGAGAAGGAGAAATTCCTTTAACGTAATATAAAGACTTGGAGAAACTGGGCCATCAGAACTCCTAAGAAAAAGATCAGAGTCACCAGGTAAACTCTGATGTCCCCAGAATTCTTTGGTCACCATCAGACATTCCCATCAGATACTTTAAATGGACTCATATTACTCAGCACACAAGTGTTTCTCTGAATTTGAAATTAAAGCGATTGTGCACAGAGAATTCATTTTACAATCAAAATCTGAATGAAGTGTCAGGCAGCTGGCAGTCTGGTCTGTGTGGTGGGGGACATTCACACTTCTGAAACACCAGTGGGGGCTCTGAGGAAGCTGAGCACCCAGTATTCACCCACCTGCTATGCTTGACACACAAAATGCACATTTATTTAGACAGAAAAGACAGGTTTGTTTCGTGTGTATATATTTGCCATTAAATATTTCAGTATTCAGTAGTAAAGATAACAACTTTTGAGGCTGACAGTGTTGGCTACAGAAAGAAAACCATGGCAACATGCATTGATTGTTTCCATTCATTAACTGAATACTAGAAAATGGAGGAGGCTCCATCACTGGGCAGAATCCATCCTCTTATTTCCAGCTGCTTAATTACATCAACCAAAAGCTCCTGATTTCATTGTGTCTTTTCAGATACCTACATTCATTCATTGGCAAAGGAAAGTTTTTAGACAGTTAAAACTCACATCAGCTGAAGTTCTGAAAACATGGCCTCCTTAGCAATGGATTATTAGGGGAAAGTTAATGACAAGTTGCCTCCCTTCCCCTGCTTTTTAACATTGCCAGAGAAGAAAAGGATCATGTATTAAGATTCTGAATTCTACAAGCCTCATCTTCTGGCCAGCAAAGAACTACCAGAAGTTAAGAAGATACATTTCCCATCTCTTTCTGGAACAGAAGTAACACAGAAGCAAGGAAGAGAGGGAACTACTTGCTTCAAAGCCATCTGCGCAAGACCATAGCAGAAATATCAGATCCTAGATAGAGGCCACCCAAGACATTCTTTCAGGGCTGAGGTCAAAGCTCAGTAGAGTGCTTTGCTTGTCTTGCATGCAAAAGATTCTGGGTTCAATGTCACTGTCACACACACACACACACACACACACACACACACACACACACACACACCACTTACTAATTCTGATATCTGGAGCTTGAGAGGTCACTCAGCTCTCCATAACTTCAGTTTTGGGGAATCCAATGACTTCTTCTGGCATTCATGGATATCAGGCACATGCATGGTGTATGTACACACATGCAGGCACTCAAACACACAAAAATGAAATGAAGTTTTTTTCAAGACATGATTTTAATGAATTTGTTGTTGTATTAAATAATCAGAAATTCTTGTTTTCTGGAAAAGCTGAATAGAAAGTGGAACAAAGTGAGAGCAGATAGTTGGGCGTTTACATGGGAGAACAAGTTCAAACGCATAGGCTGTGTCTGCTTCTATAATTAAGATTCTGTTTTGAGCTGTTCTTTCCAAAGACCAAGTTCTTGACAAAGTGGCTTCGAATACATCTGCTTTGAAAAGAGGAGGGAATCATTACAACATCATGTCACCTCTTGCTGCCACCAGTAGCTGCTCTGTTTTTACCTTGTATGAAAGGACAGATCTTATGCACACTTCAACTTTTAAAACTTGTCGCATGGGGCACAGTTGCTCTGCCTTGAGACCCACATAACTGAACCCTTGAGCCCCAAGGCTTCTCAACTCTCCACTGGTGTAAATTCCTACAGACACCTTCTTTTCTGATTGGGAATTGCTGGAGTCTCTCCCATACCCAGGTCTCACCCCCTGCCATCCCTCCACCTTTGCACTGATTCTAATCTCTTTAAGTAGCCTCTTTGCCTAATTTCCTAAGGCATCACTTACTTGTGGCATGTGGCATATGACATACTTTATGGAAGGCCTGATGCACAGTGGTGATATAAAATGTAATAACCTATTTTATGCTGCTTAGTTAAGTGAAAAATGGAAAGAATTTGTATGCACACCCTCATGGTGCTAACATTACCCATGAGAAGATTTTTATTTTAAAGATTGGAATATGCAAAAGTGTGACAAGCAGTTAAAGTAGTAAAAAATTACCATTAATTCTTTTCTGCCCCCTCCCTTAGATTCTCTGCCTCTCCTTTAAAATTCTTGTCTCCTTCCACGCAGAGGCACAGACAGTCTTCTCCTGCTTCATGCTTTTGGCTTCCTTTTTCTGTGGATAAGGAAATGTTGCCTTTGCCCAGCTAAAAGGGACTAGGCTGGAGTCTTTGGCTTTGCTCTCAGGCACCTGCTAAGCAGAGGTGTCCTTGTCCCTCCATCTAGCTCTGTAGGCTCCATGCTTCACATGCATCTGTGACAATAAACAGTGAGAACGCCTGACTGCCTGGAACTTATTTCTTTTCCTTTACGGAGCTGCATTTTGGCAGCATAGCAACAAAACCCATTATACAGAGCAGCGCTGTACAGTTGGGCGGCAGTCGGTGCAGGGAAACTGAATCATCAGAGTTGCAAACGGCCTTTTTTATGAGGAGCTACGAAAATTCACTTCTGCTCGGTGTATGAGGGAGAAAGGAGCCGTTTCTGAGAAACTTCATTTTCTGTCTCAAGCAGGTAACCATTTGAGATTCATTTCTTTTTAGTTGTGGCCGCTAGGATAGTCACTGACAAACTTTTATTCTGTGAACATACATTCTCTATAGCTGACTTAACTTTATTCCTTTAACTTTTTTTGTCCACAGTTATGCATTTTGAGAGAGAGAAAGAGAGAGAGGGAGAGAGAGACAGACAGATAGACAGACAGAGAGAGAGGGGTGAGGGAGGGGAGGGAGGGAGGGAGGGAGGGAGGGAGGGAGGCCTTATCAATCCTTAATCCAGGCAACTCTCCACTGATTTAGCCACAGACCATTCTGGTTGATAAAATTTTTCACTTGCATTTCTTTCTTCCCTGGTGACTTTAGGTTGTATAAAGTTGACAATAAAAACCAGCAAAAATGCTCACTTTGTTCCTTAAAGAACCTTGCTCCCTAAAGACTTTAAGGTGATTTCTAAAAGGATACAATGTAGCTGGGTGTGTTGGTACACATCCATAATCCCAGGGCTTGGGGGACTGAAGAGGGAAGATCAAGCGTTCAAAGTCAGCCTCGGCTGAAATAATGAGTTTAAGGCTAGCTTAGGTAAACTTTTGGTTGGTAGTTTATCCCAACCACAGAATGAAACTCGGGTAGCCATCAGAGAGAAATGATTACTGCTAGAAAGGGAAAGAAAAATAGAAAATGACCTATGAAATGATAGCCCCATGTGCCCAGAACTTCCCTTCCTCGGGAAGGGCACAGCCTGCATCTTCTTTGGCAGAACAAAACTGATAAGAGGACAGAATGCTTGTCCCACTTGTAATGTTTTCCCCAAGAGTCTTGGGCTGATTTTCATTGCAATCTCAGCTAAATTCCAAATGCTTTCACAGAACACACTCAAAGAGATTTTCTCGGTGCTTTGTCCCAGGAACATATATGTGTAGAAGAGTGTCATGTCACTTGCTTTTCATCACCACAGCATGCATTAATAATCATACATTTGTTTTAGGAAAAAAATATTGTAGGGTGAGTCACAAGAATTCCTTTTCCAAGTGCCTTCCTTAGCTCAACAGTGGATTCCAGGGGATTCCAGCAAACCTGTAACTCCATAAAGGCATTGTGGACAGCCTCCGTGGTGTAAAGCAACAGTTCTCAACCTGTGGGTCGTGACCTCTTGGAGAAGTGGGAAAACCCTTTCACAGGAGTTGCCTAAGACCATCAGAAAATGCAGACTTTTTTGCATTATTATTCATAACAGTAGCAAAACTATAGTTATGAGTAGCAACAAAAATAATTTTATCTTTGTGGATCACTACAACACAAGGAACTATGTTTAAAAAGTCACCGTATTAAGAAGGTTTAGGGTCACTGGTATAAAGGTTACTGTGTCCTGGAGTAACTTATAGGTTCCATTGGAGCTCAGAATGAAATGTTAAGAGTAAATCCACTTAATTCCAGAAGTGGTGACGTGTCTGTAAACCAACTGATGTTGGAGAAGTTGGACCAAGGCTAGCCTGAGAGCCTGAGATGGAGAGAGAGAGAGAGAGAGAGAGAGAGAACAATAATGAGACACGGGAAGAGTTGGAGTAAGGTGGGAAGGATAGCAACAACATGAATACAAATCTCATATACAAAATTCTCAAAATAATTAGAAACATAGAACAGATGAACAGAGATGGAGGGGACAGACAACCAATAGCTGACACAACACAACTTGAGACCCATCCCATTGGGAGAAAGCCAACTCCTGATGCTATTAGTGATACTCTGCTATACTTGCACACAGGAACCTAGCATAACTGTCTCCTGAGAGGCGTCACCCAGCAGTGAATAGAAATAGATGCAGAGCCCCATACGCAAACATCAGGCAGAGCTCAAGGAGTCTTGTGTAAGAGTGGTGTAGAGAATTAATCAACCATAGGGACCAATGACATCACAATATTTACAGTGTCAACTAACGTGGGCCATAGGGGCTCAAAGAGACTGAACCGCCAACCAAAGAGCACACAGAGGCTGGACCTAGGCCCCCATGCACATCTGTAGTATAAGTGCAGCTTGGTCTTCATGTGGGTCCCCTAACAATTGGGGCAGGGAATGTCCCTGACTCTGTTGCCTGCCATTGGATCCCATTTCCCTACCCAGACTGCTTGGTTGGGTGTCAGTGTGAAAAAAGGTACTTAGTCCTACTGGGACTAGATATATCAGAGTGATGTGGTGCCCAAGTTGGGCTCCCTAGAATTAAAGGAGGTATTGGGGGAGGGATTTGTAAGAGCAGAACTGGGAGAAGAGAAGGAAGGCGGGTATTGGGAGGTAATAAAAATTAAAAATAATAAGTTATAGAAAGAATAATTATTTGTAAAAAGGAAAAAAACATTTTAAAAAATTCTAAAATTCAAATAAGCAAATAACATGAAGGACTGTGTTTCCTGACAGCTGGCTGGTTTCATGCCCTGCTGTTATGCCTTCCTCGTTGTGATGGACTGTGGATGTAGGAGGCAAAATAAATACTTTCTCCCCTAAGAAAGTAAAAAGGTGGAGGGTTATGGAAGGTCACCCAGCATCAACTCTGGCCTTCACATATACATACACACATGTGCATCTACACACACATGAATGCATATTTATGCATATACACACATACACAAAAGAAATTTATTCTGACAAGGCTATACTTCTTTCTCCCTCAGATAACACTGGGCCTGGGAGTATCTGGTCTAGGACCATTTCAGAACCCATAGAGAACATGACAGATTCTGTTAAGATGGCTGTCCAAGCATTTCTCAAGGCTAATCCAGATTGAAGTGCACCGAGGGCCACTCAGATCTCGAGGAGAAAGGTGTCTTAATGAGGATTTCTATTCCTGCACAAAACATCATGACCAAGAAGCAAGTTGGGGAGGAAAGGGTTTATTCAGTTACACTTCCACATTGCTGTTCATCACCAAAGGAAGTCAGGACTGGAACTCAAGCAGGTCAGGAAGCAGGAGCTGATGCAGAGGCCATAGAGGGATGTTACTTATTGGCTTGCTTCCCCTGGCTTGCTCAGCTTGCTTTTTTATAGAACCCAAGTCAACCAGTCCAGGAATGGCACCACCCACAATGGCTGGGCCCTCCCACCTTGATTACTAGTTGAGAAAATGCATTTCTCTCATTGGAGAGAATCTGGATCTCATGGAGGCATTTCCTCAATGGAGGCTCCTTTCTCTGTGATAACTCCAGCTTGTGTCAAGTTGACACATAAAACCAGCCAATACAAATGTCAATGGCTTGTGGTCCATAGAATATCAGTGCTTGCCACCTCTAGTGGGGTGTCTCCAGGCATAGGACAGAAAAGGAACCTCCAAGCTCAGCCATCAGAGTATAAAGTTAAGACCAGTGTACATCGCCATATTTCCATCAATGAACACACACAGAATCCCTCTCAATGGTTATAACATACAATGAAATGCTGTCATAAATTTCTTTCCAAGAAACAACATTTGTTGAAGACAGACATGGATGGCTTGAATGGAGTCCAGGACTGTGTTGCTATCATGCAGGGAAATTGGTACCACAGATGCTTTCAACACTCTGGGGATGAGTCTAGGTCCTTGGAGGGATTTAAGTAGCTAAAAAAGATAGTAAATATAACCCGGGTACAAGTTACCCTTATTTGTCATTAAAGGACTTTTAAGTACCTCCTAAGATGGGCCCTGGATATTATGAGAATATCAACACAGAGAATAGATTAAAAATAAGTAGAGAAATGCTTTGTGATCCCAACCTTACCCAACTGGAAGACATGTCTGAAGTGACAAGTGTCACAAACCCTTCCACATGACACTAGTGATCAAGAGCAAAGGGTAATTGTGAAGAAACATGGGACAGTATTGTGAGACGCTGTGGGAAGAGGGGATAGAAACTCATCATGATGGCTGGGAGGAGGCTCCAAGGGTCAATATTAAAGTGCTTACTAAGCCTTTGGAAGGAGATGTGACAGTGTGTACAGCAAGAACAGGTGAGAAGACAACTTGAGCAGCACAATCCTAACTACATGTGCTGTCCACCACTTTCTGTATTCGGTCCTAATAAATACCCCCACCATAGTCTCACTGGACTTCCTTTTCTTTTTCTTTTTCAATTGTTAGTATTTGAGGAGAAAAAGACAGAGCCCTCCTGCAATCTAATTAACAAGAATAAAACCACGGTCAAACAGCTTCTCAGTGAAAAACTCAGTATACATGGGGCCAAGTCTAAATACAGGACAATTGTTTGTAGCTGACAGAGATTTACCTGGGTGGCACTGCTTCCTATACAAGCTCCCTTGGTAATCAGGAAACAATGAGACTAGTGGTTACCAAGAGCCCTGGAGAAGTGGGAAGCAGGGAGTGGAAGCTGGTGGCCAAAGGTACACATGGAAGGGAAATACTTTGCCATCCACTGCACAGCCAATTGAACATAAACCAAAATAATGTATCTTATATTTCACAACTAGGAGAGGACATTTCAAATGCCCTACCATCAAAACTGATAGGTTAGCTTGATTTGATCATGCAACATTTATATTAATGCAACACTTTATATCCCATAGATGGGCAACCACAATGTGTTTATCAAACACATTACATTACAATAATTTAAGATTGAGTTTTATTTAAAAAATAACAAAAGAAAAGAGTGAAAGAAAAATCAGACATTAATGGGATAATAACTCTGTCTGACAGATGAGAAGACCCATTTGTAAAAATAAACTCCAGGCAGTTCAGGTCAGGAACAAAGGAAACCGGAATAGAATTGGACCTGATAAATAGTTCCTGTTTTCACCTTCAATTTCCAAATAACCCTTGCTGCAACAGTTCCGATAATTTCTCCAATGACTGCCTCCTGAAATCAACTAGACTTGAGGAAATGTTATTAGATGCATAAGGAACAGCTCTATTTTTCTTCATATCCTATGAACTTTCTTCCATGGCCAGAGCACTTAAGATACTTTCAGACAGGCAAGCAGAAAAGAGAACAAGGCTGGGGACAGAAAGAAATTAAGAAATAGAAAATATAAACAACTTGACTAAATGTGACTGACATTTTCTAACAACACAGAAAAAAAGAAGATATATTATATATGTTCATGTATATGTATATAAAACTATAACTCCTGTTTATGTTGTGCACTTCAACTCATTTAGGTTTAAGCAACTGTACTTTAATCCAAGATGGCACCAAACACCAGAGTAGGGTATTTACTCTCCTCTTCTGGAGATGCTGAGACCCCAATCTCTATCCAAGGGAATCCGGCTTGGTATCTCATTTTGTTCTTGTTCTCTCTCTCTCTCTTTTCCCTTTCTTAAAGCAAAGACGTTTGATAAATATCTTTATATACTAAGACTGATCATTACGGTGAAACAAGCAAAAAGTGATAAAACCTCAGTTTGCCTCTTTAAAGTCTGAGTTTACTAAGAGGCTTCATCCAGCCATCCATGAGTAACAGTGACCGTTCTTCTGTAAGTGAGGGCCAGGAGTTAAATCCATGGAGGACACTTTGCATAAGCTCTACATGGCTCTCATCTGTCCTTGAGCTCTATAAGCTCCTAAAGGGAGACTCATGATCCCCTTCAAGGGAGAATGATGTCATGTTGGCAGAGTTCTTTGAACCCACAAAGAACAAAGGCAACGCCCGAGTTGAAGACATTCTTCTCACACTATGCAAGACATAACTATCATATTTCTGTTCTGCATGTAGAAAGCTGTCCCTCTTGCCTGGCTGGCTCTACAAAGTCCTTACACAAAGCGATAGAGATCCTTCCTTTATCACCCTCTTAGGCTGAGTGCTTTACATATTCTCTCCTGCTCTTCTTTCTCCTCCCTTCGCTCCTCTCTATTCCCTCTTTCCATCTTTCTCTTTATTTCTGTTTTTTGTTTGTTTTGTGTGGGTTTTTTCTTTGTGTGTGTGTTTATTTTTTGTCTTGGCAAAGGGGAGAAGGAGAAAAGAAAGAAAGAAATACAAAGAAAACCAAGCAGTAGTCCAACCTCCGCATAGACACTTACTCATTGAAAGGGGCTGTTCTGGGAATTCAGGGAAAGAATCTGATCGAATGATACCTCCCCATGATTTCATTTGATATTCCACCAACAAGGATTTAAGCCACAAGTTCTGCCCTTAGCATGCATACTCCTTACACAGATAGCAAAGGGGTACATTTGGGCTGCAAGGAAATCTTTTGATGTTGCTGGGACTATACGATGGAGAGAATGAAAAAAATGTGTCAGAAGCAAAAGGCAAACATTGAGATTGCTATCTAGCCCTGGCTTCCCTAGAACTCACAATCCTGCTTCTGCCTCCTGAGGGCTGGCATTATAAGTCTGAGCCACCACACCTAAGTTCTCTTTATGATTTAGCAGAGTAACTATATCGTTATAATGTCAACCAAATCCATCATTCTTTTATTCTACAGATTATAGTTTATTTTCTATAAAACTAACTTGAAAAATCTTTAAAGCTACAATGGGAGTCCCAGCTCTTAGTAAAAGGGTTTCCCCAGTTGTAATGAAATCCAACCCCTAACTCTTTGATCTGTCTGTCTATTTATTCCAAACTTCTGACTCTAAGAATTCTTAAGTGGTCTTTCCTTTCTCAGATGGCAAACTCTGTCATGCCTCATAATTGAGTGGGCACTCGATAAATGAATGCTATAGTGCTCTGCAAAATAATACACTTCCTATTGGCAGCAAATCCAAGAGAAACTTCCTTAGAAGAAAGGACTGTCAGTTACCACTTAACAAGCCTGAGTTGGCTCCCATAGAAAGAGCAAGCAGAATAATAGCAACTTGCTCCCCAACAGCAGCCACATGGCTATCTGGTTGCTGCCTCCAGTCACCTGGCACACTGCTGGTCACACAGAAGGAGCTCAACAAGTCCTTGTTGTCAGATCAATTCAGAAAGGCATGGGACTAGTGATATGTAATCCATCACCTGATAGGTGGAAGCCAGCTGGGTTTCTCACAGTCTGGCTGTGCCAGTTTTTGACCTCCTGTGGTCTTTGGCTTTCTTACAGCTGACAAATTTAGCTAACTGTGAGATGCCAGGCCAAGAGCAGAATGCCCAGAGCATGGAATGGGAGGCTGTTTTGGAACTCTGGTGGGTGATTTGCTTTTGCAAGACCTGCATCCACTCTATGGATGATATCTCCTTCAAACGTTATCCCAAGATGTCCTCTATAATAACCCAGGCCAGAGCTTCATACTGGACAGGAGGGATTCAGAATTAAAACATACATCAGACTTAGTTGGGAAGTCTGAAGCTGCTGATGGGCAGACCCCATTTATAATTACTACCATTCTTAAGAAGGGCATCGGTGTTGGCATTCCCATAAACCAACCACAGAGGGCTAGTAGGCAGCAAGGATCAAAAAATAATTCTTTACATTTTTGCAAGGTCTGTTATTCCTTTCACATCATCAGAACAACAAGCATCACTCTTATTGCCAATCAGAACTTTCTTATTGATCACCTGATATATACTAGATACTATCATGAAGTGGGTACTGAGTGGGTATTAAGTAGCTAGATTAGCTAACCCACTTTCAGATTGAGAGAAAAACTGATATAAAGGAGAGCTTCAATAATGGACTAAGTTTTCACAACTAGTTAGCATCAGAGTCAGGCTTTTGAATCCCCAAAAGCCTGCCTCTACCCTCCTGTTCTTTTAACAACTGACTTACACTACCTCTCCATATTCATTCAGTGCCAATGACTTTCAGGTACCTAGTGGGTTGTCTCCAGATCCTGTGCAAAGAAAATCACCTTCTTGATCATATTTAAAATTATGCATATCAGCTCTCATCAACTCTTGACCATAAATCTTTAATGATGTACTGGCCACTCTGAATAAATAGAGAAGGCACCAATACCTTCCTCAGTTGTGTTCTTCCCTTTCTCTGGTATCTCCTCTCAATTTAAATCAACCTAATTTCCTATTATTTCAAACAACTTGCTAATCCTAAATCAAAGCAGTTTCCGTATCTGGCCTTTTTTCTAGTTAGATAAGCCACTTGTGCTCAATATTTGAACTCCAGAATATATATATATATATATATATATATATATATATATATATATATATATATAAAACAATAAAGATGTTTGGATAACACCCTCCCAAAGAGCTTGGGAGGTGACATGTCTATTTTTCATGGAACACTAGCTGCAATGTCACACGAACCACACACGTAGCCAAGTAAGAAAACATAAGGAATATCACTGCTGCCCATGTGCAGATCTTGTAAAAGTTCACAAAATAAAATTATTGTGATAGAACTGCACACATGTTGGCACAATGACCAAAGGAGCTCTGGTCTTAGCCTACTTATAACATTAGTTGGAAATAAACATCTGTCCAACCAAGAGAAAGCTCAAAACTAAGCACTTGAGCCTCTGCACAACTCAAGCAACTTCAGGGATGTGCTTAGGGCTTAAGTCTTGAAGGATATACCTGGAGAATGCCTTGGGCTAACTGGTGAAGGCCCTGAACCAGCTTTGTAGTTGAGGAAGTTCTGCAGGTAGGTTTAGGAGTGATTCTCAAAGCACATTTCCTGACCAACAGCATCAATAGTCTTGGGAAATAGGTTAAAAACTCAGAACCTTCAGTAGCACCCTGGACCTTTTCAGGCACAAACTCTCAGGGTACACTATTGACACTGGCCTTTCAAGTGAGACTCTGATATAAACCAGCAGGCCCTACCCACACAGCCTAGAGAGGTGAAACCTGTGGGATTCTCTGGCCTCTCACACAATTAAAAAGGATAGCAGGAGATGTCTGGGTGTAAGCACCAGAATACATCAGGAAGGGTCAGCTCTGTTTACTTCTGACTTGCTAAGGCTTCAGTGATCAGCAGGACAATTAGCCAGTTGGTCTGAAGATGACTTTCTAGTCCTATGCGTACTTATCTAGGAACTCTGAAGAGAGGGAAATGACAGAAGAGCACGAACTTCCAAGTTTTCTGTAGGTCCTGACCTGATTTCAGAAAAATTGGATAAATAATTTTACATAGTTTTCACAAAAATAATATTCTACTTCTCAAACAAAACACATTGGAGTCATTTCCTAAATATAGTTTATATGTTAAGTAATTTGTTTATTGAGAACTTTTTAGGTGTATACAGTGAAATATAGTAATCTCTGCCTCCCAGATCACTGAAATTGAGGTATGCATACAGATTTTTTATGGCCCCATTATAACAGGATTTCTGAGGATGAGGTTGAGTCTCTGTGCTGAGAGCAACAATTTTTCTTTCTGATCTTTAATATACTCCATCACCACCCGTGTCTCTTGGGTTTCCTTCTTCAATATTATTCTGACCTACCTTGCACCACTGGAGAGTCATCTTTTGAAACAAAACTGGATGACTAACCTCTGATCAAATTCTATTTTCAACCCTCCCTGTGCTTCCTAGTAAATGCCAAAGACTTAGGGTGAGTCCCCAAGCCACACTAATCTAGTCCCCATCTCTTTCTTTAGCCCTGCTTCCCACTGTTCCATCCTTGAGCCCATTCTGAACTCATCACACTGCCTTGGACACATGGGGATTATGGTGGTTTGTATATGCTTGGCCAAGGGAGTGGCACTATTAGGAGATGTGGCTTGGAGTAGACGTGGCCATATTGGTGTAGGTATGTCACTGTTGTCCTAGTTGCCTGGAAGCCAGTCTTCTCCTAGCAGTCTTCAGATGAACATGTAGAACTCTCAGCTCTGCCTGCACAGTGCCTGCCTGGATGCTGCCATTTTACCGTCTTGATGATAATGGACTGAACCTCTGAAACTGTAAGCCAGCCCCAATTAAATGTTATCCTTATAAGAGTTGTCTTGGTCATGGTATCCGTTCACAGCAGTAGAACCCGAACTAAGACAGGGCTCTTGTGCCTTGGATTCCTCACAACCTAAGCCCTTCCTTCCCTCTTTCCAGTGTAGCAGTTAATACCAGGTTTCATTGTGCGCAAACGCTCAGTAGATTAAGCCAACATGGATTGTTTTCTCACTCTATGTCACTGGTTGGCAAGTCTTTCCCTAACAGGACAAACAGTAAATACTTTAGACTTTGTGAGTAACATGGTCTCTGATATGTGAGTATATGTATTCCAACCTTTAAAATGTATATAAAAACCCTCATATTCATAGACATTTATAGAGATGTGTGTATGGCTACTCATACAAGTCCATCAGAAACCTGGGCTAATGGCACAGCCACTTTTTGAATGCCTCCTGTTGCCAGGGAGATTAAAAGAGTCTCACACAAGCAAATAAATGTCTGGGTCTGGACGTGATGCGCTTGTAACTTCTTTCCTTTAATTAGCGAAAGTTAATCTCTTAGCCCAGCGAATGATAAAGAGGCTGAGGCAGACTGTAACTTACTGAGTGAAAGATACTGACCTATCAGCTCAAGTCAAGCACCTGAGGAAGACTTTTCTTACATCATGCAGCTAGCTGGGTTTTCCCTGTAATCCTATTCATTCATTCATTCATTCATTCATTCATTCATTCATTCCTTTGTTCATTCATTCAGCCTTGTGATGCTTCAGGTGGAATGCACAACTGTATACTAGGCAAGCCATCCTAGTAACAGCCACAGCCCCATCTCTGTATTCTACAGCATCTCAAACAACTTTGGACTACAGTGCTGTATGTAAAACACTGCTGTAATTTTCAACAAGTCTCTCTTACTCTGACCAGCTCCCATGACCTCCTCAGCTAAGTGTCCAAGGCTGTTGCCTTCCATAGCATAGCACCCAGCACTGCTCACTGTGTGTTGTTTGGACACACTAACTCCCTCGGTGGATTGTGGGAGTAAATAGTACTGCTCACACAGTTACCTGAGGGCCTCTGTTAGTTTCCCGATGCTATCTACTTGCGATTCATTTATTCTTTTAGTTATCAGTTACTCTCTAGATTAATCACATGCATGCCTTCTTTGTAACTTCTTTCAGCCAATAATGAACTGATTTGAGAGCAAGAGAGAGCTGGTTCTTGAAGTCACAGAAGATTTTGAGTATCCTGTGGGTTGTTTGTTTTTGGTTTACAGGTCAGAAGAGTGGCACAGAAGAGGGCGTGGTTCGGTTTTGTCGTTTGAAGTTGCAGAGGCAGAGTCAAAAGATAGACCAGACTGAGTAAAGAGCTGTAACTTACCAACAGTTTATTTATGCTATGGAGCATAATACACGTTTGTCAAAGATAAGTCTTATCGTACCATATCAGTGTTTCCCGTGTAGTGTACATTTCTCTAGTAAAACATTGAAGACAGGCACGTAATGTCGCTCATAGTGACTTCATAGTGACTTCACCCATGCCCCCCCCCCCCATTTCACCAGCTGTAAAGTGATTATGAGCTTTTGAGCCCCAGAGGTGTGAAAGTTAGACCGTCCCCCTCAGACTTGGTCTGCGGGGGGGTGAGTACGAGCTCTGAGCACCTGCACTGTAAAATGCCAGGGACCTCGTTTCCCATGCAGTTTGAGGCCATCGGCTACCCTCTGGTCATACACAACAGCATCCACATTGAACAGCTTTGAAAGATGCCATCTGCATGTGGGCTTATCAATCACAATGAGGTTAAATTACACGGACCAAAAAAAAAAAAAAAAAAAAAAAAAAAAGTGTTCTGGCTGAGAATTACCCTCAGGGTGTCCTGGGTACAGAAAGTTTCCTAATAAACATCTCTCCCAGTAGTCTGCCACTGAGAACTAACTCCTCAGGAGAACAAGGAAAGCTAGGGCATGGAATCTGAAATCTGTCAACTTTGATCAGTTCGAGGTACAGCAACTTACACAGCAGAAGTGTGTGCACACCACATTAACAGGTGAATCTTTCCACTCTGCTTAGACCAGAGCACGGAAGGCTTCTCAACCAGGGCGGCCTGTTCAAGAAAACTGAAGTACAGTAAAAACAAATTATAGACTTAGGTCCTGTCTGGTACCCATCTCTCCCCGATCTATCCTTTCGGGGAGGGTTGACTTTACTTCCTTCTTTCCCTCCGCAACACTTATAATTGAACGTTACAAAGTATACTGAGAATAAATCTACCGGGGCCCTCTTCCTCCAACCAGAAAAAGGTTAAGTTTTTAATTACAGGCCCTCAAACTATCATTTTGTGCAATTAGCAATTAACTATAATCGTTGATGAGAAAATGCAGAGATGCGCTAGCAATTTCCCTCCTCCCCATCCCAGACTGGGTTATTTTAGTCTTGTTCTATTACAGATGACAAGCCACAACCGCGGGAGCGCTCTTGTTCTTTCTCTCTCTCTTTCACACACTCTTACTTAAAGCCACATCTAATTCTTAACAAAATGGCATCTCAGCTTGCCATTGAGATGGGACTCCGAACCCCACAGCAGAACACCGGAGCATTCGCACCCCTCCTCTTCATCACTTTCAGGTTGGAAAGAGGAGTCCCCCCTGAAGATGCAAGCTACCGACCTCACAACATCAGCCCTTCCTAGGGGCTCAGGAGAGGTGGGGGAGAGGGTTCCTGGCTGCCCCCAGACCCCTCAACTGCCAACCCCATCAAGCCTGGAGGCGGTGGCAACAGCAGCAATAGTTGCATCAGCGCTCTTAGCCAAGGCGCCAGGAGGGTACAGTAGCGACTGTAGGGAGCTAGGGAGCGCACAGCTGCTGCGGTCGCAGGTTCCCTGGATCAGGAAATTAGGACAGGCACCCGGGATTGGAGGTGAGGACGGTGCACGAGCCAACCAGCGGCCGCCCCGGGTCCCCCGTGAGCCCGGGGCCGACGCTCAGAGCAGTTGAGCCCCTGGAGCCGTCCGGATGGCGGCGGCGACAGCCCCAGCCCCAGCCACTCACGCACGCACATTGCCACTTGCCCCCGCAACCTCCTCACGGCGCGTGGGAGAGCAGTGCGTGTCGGAGCTGCAGGGCTGAGCTCCCCCGCTGGGGTCCCCGCGCCGCTCGGCCGCGCTCCTGCCGCCGCCCGAGTGGGTGCCCCCAGACCGCTCACTCGAGCTGTCCCCGGCGGCGAACGGGCTCCCCGCCCCCTCCTCCCGCGCCGTTCCCTCCCCCTATCCCTCCCCTTCTCTGCAACGCCTGCATTATTTTCTGCCCGCAGGGTCCGCGCGCACACCGCGGACGCGGCGGGGGAGGTGACCGGGTGGGTGGCTGGGTGGGTGGCTGGCGAGGAGTAGAGCGTGCAAGTTGCAGAGAAGGGGTGTCCGCTCCTTGCGTGCTCTCCGTGCTCCCGGCTCCTCACTCCTTCCCCCTCCTCCTCACCTCCTCCCTCCCCGCCCCCACCTCCTTCCTCCTCTCCGAAGGGCTGGTAACTTGTTGTGCGGAGCGAACGGCGACAACGACGGCGCGACGGAGGCACCATCCGGGCGGGCAGCATGGGCACGTCCGCGCGCTGGGCGCTGTGGCTGCTGCTCGCGCTGTGCTGGGCGCCCCGGGACAGCGGCGCCACTGCAAGCGGTGAGTGGGGACGCGCCCCTCCACACTCGGCCCGAAACAAGCTGGGGCTTCCGCGATCGCTGCGTTTTGGGGGACCCCGGGGTTCCTCTTGCCCATCCCCTCCTAGCAGACGCCTCTCCACGCTCCTCTCCTGCCTCCCCTCCCCACCCGGGTGGCGTCTCTGAGCTGTCAGCGCCGAGGCTACTGGGAGCTGGGCCCGGGGGACTGTGGGGTTTAGGGTGTCCTAAAGCGTCCCTTGAACTTGTTGTTACCCTTCTGTGTCCCCCTTCTTTCCAGAGCCTCTGTTTTACATGGTTTTCAACCCCCATTGACAAGGGCTAGGAGATGTGGGCTTTGGAGCCACTGAACAATGGTTCTGCCTCCTCTGCCAGGCGGGCTGTTAGGACCGTGGCAGAGCTTGGGGCCTGGAAACCCGGGTGCGCCCCTCCGACTTAAGCAGGGTTGAGAGCGCGCGGTGGGTGAGGGTGGGCGTCTCCGAGGTCACCGGGCGCCAGGTGCCGGCCGAGCCTGTAGTGCTCTCGCCGCCGTGAGCAGGCGCACGTTCGGTGGGCGGCAGCCTGGAGGCCGAGCCATGTCAAGTGCGCAGCCTGCGCCCGGGACTGCGACTCCCCAGGCGCCGGGTCGTCTCTCAGCCTCCAAGTGTGGCTTTCAACTGGACTGTCCTCCGAGTGCTTTTCTTTCTCCCTTCCCCGGGGATTCTGCAGCTACTGCAGGGTTTCAAAACCTCTGGGGTCTCTGAGATAACTGAACGGGGGAGGGGAGTGGGATCAAGACTTAATCAGGTTACTTTGCTGAGCCTCGCTCTGGGTAACACTTTCCTTCCCCCAGAGAAACTGAGTCCCAGTGTAGTGACTGTAATTAGCCGTCCCCCCCCCCACACACACACACACAATAAGATCGGAAGGTGTGGTGCTAAAACTGAAGTGTGACTATAGCTTGGGGAGGGCGGGGGTGACTCCAGTCGAGTCCCCGGGAGTGGGCCCACTGGCTTTGGAGACCCGTGCTTTCAGCACCTCATCTTGGGTCACACAACTTTCCAGAGCAGGTAATAAAACGCCTTCCTAACAAGGTCCGGTCTGCTCTTTGGCGGGCCACTGAAGAGATCTTTAGAGGTCTTAAGAGGTGACACCAAAGTGCTTGCCTGTCAACCAGCTCTAGGCAGAATGCTGTCCCAGATCTAAATAGTCCACAATCCCCATCTCCCGTCGCTGGGTTGCTTAGAAGGCCGGCTTGCGTGAGGTCACGTGTGTCCTGGAGTGAAAGCGAACTTTCAAGTGTGTGGTCAAGCAGTCTGTCGAGCTACGCTGGGCTGTTTAAGTCCCCCAGCGCCCCTGGGCCTTTGGTTCCGCTGTCCGGAGCGTGAGAAGCTGGGCAGGGCTTTTCTAACCCGTGCGATTGGCTGGTAGCTGGATTGCGTTTAGCTTGGTCACGTGTCTTCGCGGAGTTAATTGAGCTGCCCCAGCTGGGTTACCTTTAAGATCTGCCGGGCTCTGAGGGTCGCTCCCTCTGGAGTTTTCTCCACCTGCACTCTGAAAGGGGCCCATGTATAGTGACGGCTAGAATCCTACGTGTGACAAGCCTATGCGCCCAGAGAAGCCCTGCTTAACCGAACATTTCAGACGCTGACATTAATCATTAATGGATGAGTAATATTAACTTATTAAACCATCTCTCAGAAGAGTGACTTGACTCGCGTTATATATTTTGTAATATTTCAATACACGAATGTATAAAATCCATTGTTGACTGTGATCCAGGGAGGTGGGAGAAAGGAGTCACTTTAGCTGCAGAACCTTTTCTAGTCTTGGAATTTTTTTAAGTGCTAACTTTCCATCAGATGCTGTTTTCTATGGCATGGTAGGAAGCGCCCAGCCTGCTGCAAAGAGCTAGTCAAACATCGGAAGTCATTCAGCCGGGATCAGGAAAGTGGAGATAACCTTTGTTCCTCCTTCACTGCAAGTGGAATATGGTGGTGCTGCAAAAGTAGAAGAGAGAAGCAGGCACGAACCTAAATAGTCAGAGTGGGAGAAGCAGTTCTTTCTGAGCTGCAGCAAACTTGGAGCTGGTTGAAGCAGGTAGTAACCATAAGTGAACCCAGAAAGTCGTGTCCTAAGTTCAAAGTCTCAAAACATTCAGACTGATGTTTCTGTCCCTGATCTTCTATGCTTACTCTTTTGGTCCAACCCTTCCCTCTGCCCCCCCCCCCCGGAAAAAAACACATCAACACACACACACACACACACACACACACACACACACACAGAGGTTGCTCCAAACTATCTGACACAGGGCAGGCATGTGTGCACAGAGTTTCTGCAAACAACCGAAATGAGGCTAACAAGGGACATTAACAGAAGAGGAAATGTATAGTAAATATTTTCTAGTCTCCGACAGCACATTAAGAGGCTCTCAGTGGATATAAGATGGAGATGAGCTTGTTCCCATGTCAGCCTCTGCCTCTGGTCCTGGTCCTGACTGACTTAATTTGACCTTGCTTTGGAAAGCCACTGGCCAGTGTTAGCCTACAAGACATTATTAAGCCACCACAGAGCCAAAGTGGGCCTGAAATAAGCCTCTCACATATAGACCTGGCTTACAAGGGAGATTCAGAAAGCTAAGTCATCTTTCCTTCACATGACAGGTGATAGGGTCATCTCACTTGAGATGATCTCAAGAGATGATCACCCAGGATGATTTCCCCCAGACCACAGCCAGCAGATGGCTTTCAAGGAAAACAGAAGCCCTCCTTTGGAGGTTATGAGTAAAATGTACTTATTAAAAAGGAAGACTCTAAGGCTGTTTCCCCTCCTAGCTGAGGAAGGGATAATCTGAGGGCTTTTTTCTGAGGCCTCCAAGGCATACTATAACCCAGATATTGCCTGATTTTGTAAGCGAAGACTGGCTCAATATGTGTCCTATATGAATCTGAATCTCTGTGCTGAGCTTCAGGGTTGGTTTGCAATCGCATGTAACATGTGCTGTAAACGTGGTTAATTCAAGCTAGTTAGACATGCTAACTGTGGTATAGCTATGTGAGAAAGCCCCTTAAACTTTTTTTTTAAGAGTTTAAGGTAGAGAAAGAACGCTGGATGATTTGGGCCTGTTAGTCACTTTTAGGCTCTGTATTAGAACAATGGAAGAAAGAAACCACTCTTTAGCGGGAGAATAAGCATAGAGATCTTCCAGAAGTGTTTCAGTTTTTGTGCAGGGACCTTTCACCAGCTTTCTGTAGTCGAGATGCTCCACTCAGCTTTGTGTGGTATTGATGTGCCATGGGGAGTGGTGAGGGGATGCCTGAGCCAGCGCTTAAGAAGTACATTTAAGGCAAGGAGCTACAACTTGGAAGGGTTAGGTACTCACCAGAATGGCCAGTTATGCCATCAACTTGGGGCATCTGGGTTGGCAATTGACCAGTAGTCTTTGGGTGCCCCAAAACAGTTTTGCCATGGAGGTGAGAGAGTGGGGATGCTCAGTTTGCAAGGAAGTGGTGATTGACATTTGAGAGTTCATATATTATAACCACACTTCCTGTAGAGACTGTTAGTGTATACTGTCCTAGTCTCTATACCTGCCTCTGGGCTTGAGTTTTTCTAAGAATGCTTTCTCAAGATCTACATTATTAACTGGCAAGAAGGTTGGTTACCAGGCATGTTATAAATTGAAGCCAGTCTCCTTGATACATCTGTTCAGGATCACTTGATTTCAGGCCAGCCAGAAAGCTGGCCTCTGGGTGCCATTTTTATGTGGGAAGTCAAACCAGGAAATTCGAGATCCAAAAAGAGGTGAGCATAGAAGCTGTAAGTGGAGTGGGCGAAGGTGGTGCTTCTTAATCAGACACAGACATCAGCTGAAGATGTCCTGGGAGCTCCCACATGCTGCTTTGAGCATAGCTCAGAATGTTTCCCTGAAATGACCAGAGACTTAGACTTCAATATGCCAAAGCCAGAAGGGATTTTAATCTCTACTACATGGTCCCACAAAGTTGAGTATTGAAACAGTAGTGGTTATGACCAGTGTTCCCCCAAAACAATAGCATATCAAAGGTAAGACTCTGGTCTGACACACCAACCTCCTAGCCTGCCCAGATCTTCCATGTGCTTTAGATTCTCTCTCATGTAGAAATGTGGCTGACTCGCTAATTAGGGCAGTCATGTGTGCAGCATGTCTTTTTTTTTTTTTTTTTTTTTTTTTTTTTTTTTTTAATAACTTGCCACATGGATAGGATGAAAGTACTCTCATGGGCACAGAAAGCAGGTACCTTTATAACTTTATCCTTCAAATGATTCTACCAGGCAAAACTTCATTGAGCAGGTCACACTTCGTTTCAAGTTTAGAAAAGCTGAGAAAATATTTTGACAAAAGTCTATAATGCAGAACAACTTGGCAGGTTAATTCATTAACCCAACTAATGCATTCATGGCCATTGACTAGGACTGAGCAAATCTTTGGATGCTGGGTGATAAATCCTCAGTGCACTGGCTTTGGGAAAGGCATGAAAACTTTTGGGAAATGAGCCAGATCTCCCTTGGTTCTGGGGAAAGAATTTAAAGACCCACAGGGGCACAGAGGGCCTTCATGAAAAAGTGTATCCGAACCCTGCCTCTGGTGGGGAACAGGATGGAATCATATGGACAAATGGAACCAAAGTATCAGTGAGAGTGGTTGAAAACAGGGGAGACAAGGAAAGCCCTTTAGAGCTGTTAGCTCAGCTGCTGTAGCCAGGGCAGATGGCGGGTGATGACTGAGAGGAAGAAGTCAGGAGAAGCTGGTAGGGAACTGAGACTCAATTCTGGAGTCAGTGGGGAGCCAGGAAATGATTCTATCCTTGGCCCTTCTGGATATTCAACGTGGCTTAACTCACTCTCTTAATTTGGATAGAGAATGCCACAGCCTGGAGGCAAAGGGAAGGGCGACTTAAATTTAGATCAAGTGAGAAATGAGGGGTTAGCCATGGCCAAGATTTGATGGCCCAAGGACAGGGGAGAAGAATCCCAGCTCCCTCTGGGCCAGTGAACTAGACTGAGTGTCAACTGAATATAGGACTCAGAAGAGAAGAAGGTGGGTTTGGGATCAAGCTGCTTTACATTGCATGTCTGGTAAGCCATCCAGATGAATGTTTCTCCTATCATGTGCTCAAACCCTGTACTGGGGTTGTCATCAACATGTCTGTTATAAAAGTTTTATTTATCTCCTATCTCCACCCAGTGACAGACATGAGGGCTTATGGGGGATTAACAGTATATTCAGTATTGAATTTCACATACAACCTTGGAAACAAAGTCTCTGCAATGATATGTTGCCTTCGTAACTTCTTGATCTTCATGCTGATGCCCCTTGGGCTGTTCTCCATCCCCAGGCAGATGAGGTACAGAGCCTTTACAATGAATTGGTCAATGTACACTAATCAAGAAAATCAAGAGACTTAGTCCTAGGAAAAGCTACAGGGGGAATTCTTTATTTAAAAGGCTACAATGGGAATAGAAAAACAGGCCCTATCTCAACTAAAAAGCTATCCTGTACAGTTTCCTTCCTGAGAAGAAAAACCGCTTCCTTGATAGATTTAAGCAGGCCGTACTAGGCAAATTCTAAGCAAATGAAATATTCAAGAATTATGCAGTCCTGAGTTGGTAACTGTCCTTTACCTGCTTGGTAGGTAGCACAAAGAAACTGAGTTCAGATCTTAGGTCAGCCCAGAGTAATCCTGGGCAAGCCATCATATTTTTGTTTTCCAAAACTATGAAGAGGGAGAAGGGGAAAGGGACACTTCAAACTAAGGATAGAAGACAAGAGAAGCCTTAGAGCAGCAACTGGCCAACAATAAAAAGCATTTGGCTGTATCTAGGATTCTAAGACAGTCCCATCAGGTGTAAATGGAACAGAACAAAATAACTTGGGACAACTGAACTGTAAAATTTATTTACTCTGTATCTCAGGGCCTCTTCCTGGGAACCTTGCTGTAGAATTTGCTGCTGATAGCCTCTCATTCCTGTAGGAAAACTTTTTTTTTTTTTTTTTTGCTGACTCAGAAGTCTGCTTGTCCTAAAAGGAGTTTTCACCTATGAATAGAAGGATTGGCATTAAATTAGCAAGCAGTAGAGATAAAGTAGACTAAAAATAAATGCCCTTGGTGGCCCTAGAAGTGCCAAAGGAAAGGACTGAAGAAAGACCAGTAGATGCTAGCACCCTTCCTTCCGCGTCAGCCAGTCAAGTGAATGCTGGTCCTGGCAGAGCTTGTCAACTCTCTACCCCTACAGACTCAGGTTCTTGCTGAGCCTAATACTCTGATGTCTGGAATACTCAATATTCCAGGCATTCAAGCAAGGGGACTCCTGCCAATGTTACTCAAAGCCTACGGGAAAATCTGTGGCCCATCTTGAAAGCCAGCTAGGCTATTCACTGTAAGGCCCATGCAGTGCTTTATTGCTTTAATATGCTGGTTTTCCATGTTAACCCTTGCAGAACCAATTAGACAGTGGCAAGCTTGACTTCCCTGTGCGCTCAAGCCCCTACACCTGAGGTTCATGGACCGCTGATTGCGGGGTGGAAGTGAGTGAGTGTGTGTGAAGTGTTTAGGTGAGCAAACCTCCTGAGACATAGATACCTTCTGAAGCCTGGAGCCACCTATACAAGTGACAACAGAAGCATTTGGGGGGATGTAGCTATCACTAATCTACCTAATAGCCACATGAGTGGGTAGACACCAGCAAACCCGAATCTCTGAGCTCAAAAGTGTTCCTGTTCAATATTAGAGCTAGAAAGAGACTTAGAGAGTTTGATCTCTTCATGGAAGAGGAGGAGCCTTTTCATATTCCTAAATGAATACCAAGAGAGTCTTTCTCATTTGCAATGGAAGTAGAGCTCCAGGCTCCATTCCTCTCCACTCTAGCCCACCCCACCCCCATTCCTTTAACCCCAAGCTATTTCCTGAGAGCACAGCAGCTTTAAGGAACCAGCTGAAAACTGTATTTTACTTCCAGCTACCCACCTTTCAGAACAAGACAGGTGTAGGAATCCCTAGCATTTCTACTCCCAAGGTTATTTATGGTGTTCCGTGGCTTCAGCTTGGTTTAACAATGAAAAGAAACCTGGCGGTGGACGATTTCATGCCAGTCTGTCCCCTCTGTGTCCTGTAAAAGTGAACTTGAGATTTAACGTTCATGGGTGAAAATAGACTACAGGTCTACAATCCTATAATCCCCAAAGCTTTGAGAACCAAAAGCTTCTTAATTCATGTGGCGCTTTCAATTCTGGACCTCCGCATAGTGGTGGTCCCAGCGGAGCATCCAAATAGAAAGGTAGAATCTTTTTGGAACCTGCGGAGAAAATCTCTAGTGTCCCAGGAGGGTGGCTGGGGTCTCTGTGTTCAATTTAGTGTCTGAGCTCTCCCTGCTGTGCATGAACACAGAGAACTAACTGGAAGCAAGGAGTTCTTCCTACTTAGCAGCAACCTCCTAAAGTGCAACAGGGAACTGGACCTCTGAGAGGCATGTGTGACCATAAAGCCCAGAGTCTTTGATTCTCTTTAGAGGGCTTTTTATCCTGGCTGGCTCCCCATCATTCTTTTCTCCATCATCTTTTAGACAAGTGGCAGTGTTTGGGTAACCCCTGTCCTCCTTATGTACATTCTTCCTCTTTGCTAATGGGGTGTCACGTGTGTCATGGTAACATAAAACTTTCTGGTAAGCCTTCGTGACATAGACACATGTAAGAAAAAGCAAGCTAGACAGTAGAGCCCTTTAGGATGTTGGAATGAGCAGATGAAAATTCTTATGTCTGTTATAACCCTGTTTTGAGCCAAACCTCCAGGGATTTTAACATAACCTATTACGGTTGATCACTTGTGTATTACAACTAAATCCAGAGTCCAGAACGACCAGGAACTGTATATTAGCTTTATCGTGCTATACACTGGCCTTCTAGCTCCAAGACAACTTTAGGGTCTACAAAATCCATCACACAAGCCTCATTTTTGAGGAAGTTCTCTCCCACAAACCTAATTCTGAGGCAAAAAAAAAAAAAAAAAAAAAAAAAATTCCCCCAAGTCTCTCATGAAGTCTGATGGCATGGTTATCATTTTTTTCCAAGTCTCTCATGAAGTCTGATGGCATGGTTATCATTTTTTTCCAAGTCTCTCTTGAAGTCTGATGGCATGGTTAACATTTTTTCCAAGACTCTCTTGAAGTCTGATGGCACAGTTATCATGATCACTACGCAGATCTCAATGTTAATGTTTTTGGCTTATTCTGAATGAAGTGAATTTGGCTCTTCAGAACAAAAGCCTTGAATGTGGCTCTTCACCTTTACCGTATCCTAACTGCAGGGAGTAGTTTTAATAAGTTTATAAGTTTGTTTCATTCTATATTCTGAGTGTAAATTCCTTTTCTTCTAATAAAGTCCTCTGAGCAGATTCCTGCCATTCCTGAATAAGCTTTAAGGTTATAGAGCTATAGCCAAGGGCCCCAGAAGGAGGAAGGAGGCAGGAGGGCAGGTGAGAGGAGGAGACTGCCAGGTACCTCACACTTGGGTTTCTTGGTTTTCAAACAAACAACTGGTGCTCGCCTGTTGATTCCCTTTGTAACTCCCTGGTATTGTTTTTTTTTTTAATTTGATAAAATATTTTTAGGATGAATAAACATTATGAAATGGTGGTAGGAAATATCATCAAGTTATAGTGCTCAGTTGCCAAGTTCTATCTTGCTAAACATTTAAGAGCAGAAAGGTCCATATAGTTTTAAACAGCAATATACATATAGTACGGGAAGGTAGCCACACCCTGGTGTTAATCTTGTCTTGGGCTGAATTTTAATCTCTTTGGGAATTAGCCACAATGTGCAGAATTCTGACAGCAGGGTGTAGTTGACATTAGGGAGACCAGCTAGAGCATTGTGCTTTTCACACAAGTGTTCCAGTCTGTGCTTGCCTCTGCCCTCTCTGTTTCTATGCCAGCATGCCCCAGCTGCAAATGCAGAGAGGTGGCAGGAAATCTGAAGGCTTTATGCTTGGAACCACCCTCCCCCAGCAAATCTGCATGCACCCTGGGACACATGCTGGGTTTTGTAAGTCTATGCAGTGTGTTTAAGAGAGACCTTTGAGGGACAAGAGCTGCACCTTTTACTGCAATGCTATCTGGCCTTGCAGAAGGATAGAAGTGTTAATGATTAAACTACCTGAACATTCACTGTCCTGGCCATGGAGTACCGCCGTGAAAATCTTCGTTCACACCTCTCTAAAGGACATGTCCATAATGAGCTGAAAGCACTGTGGCTCTAGCTTTCTCTTCTTTTCTCTCGTCCCTGAGCTAGATGTGGCACCCCATTGCTTCCTAACCATGCTTTCTGGATGCCTTTGACTTGGTTTTGGAGCTGGCTTGTAAACGTGTTTCCCAAGAGTCCTCAGTTTCTAAGACACCCAACCATTATCAGTCCATTGTTTCTGCTTGCCAGGCTCACACATTGTTTGCTCTTTGCTGGTGATAGCAGAGTCACTCCTGAGTAAAGCTATGGCTGTGGCCAGGAAACGTTATGAAAGGATTAGGATGGTCTGCATGTTGGTGGTCACACACACACTTATGCAAACTAGAGGCCATGTGATGGCCGCTTGTGTCTCTGACCTAATCTTGGTCTGATTCCATTGGCCCAAGATCACTATTCCAGCCACCATGTCCAAGTTTTTTAGACATAAAAGGACTGAAATTACATTTATTTACTCATGTATGTATTTATGTGTATATATATACATACATACATAGGTGGGAGCTCTGAGGGCAACTTACAAGAATCAATTCTCTCCAACCCTGTAGGAATAGAACTTATTTCTCAATCTTGCTAGCACATGCCATTTCCTGCTGAGCCATCTCACCTCTGGTCCTGGAAGCAAAAACTAAAGGGAAGGAAAATGAATTCCCTGTTCTTGTAGAGAGATAGCCGTGCATCACGTAATGATAGAGAAAAGTCCCAAGCTCTGCAACTCAAAGACTTTGCTTAAACACACAACAGTGGTTATCTTAGTTCTGTCCTATTGCTATGATGAGACACCATGAATAAGGCAATGTGTAAGAGGAAGTACCTCACTGGGGGCTTGCTTACAGTTTCAGAGGGTTAGTCCATGACCATCATGGTGGGGAGCATAGCAACAGGCAGGCAAGTATGACACTGGAACAGAATCTGAAAAGGGGGGGGGCAAGCGTGGGGGGGCGGTGCTTAGTTTGGGCTTTTGAAACTTCCTCATCATTCCCACAGTTCCAACTGGGGACCCTACATTGAAGTGTATGAGCCTATGGAAGCCATTCTCATTAAAAACCCAACGGTTTGACTTCACACCTGGGCTATTAATTCTAGGCTGCTTGTATACAGCATGGTACTTGCACTAAATTTTGTAGACAGCCATAACACAATGGCAGGTATGTGTATATCCAACTATATCTAAACACGAAAATGGTACATACAAATCTATCTTCACAAGGTTAAAATGCTACCTCTGCACAGGATGCTGAGCACAGATGGACTTGGAAGGGCTGGAGATTGCTCTGGGTGAGCCTGGGAGTGAATAAAAAGGAAAATCCAAGACCTAGGACATCGCTGTCACTTCAGAAACACTGTATACTTAGTGGGCCTTTGATCTTGAAAAGTTTATGAAACTAGTTCTGTTTTCAATAATGAATATTCTTTTATCCTTTTAAATATTTTTAAAAAATGGTTATTCAGGGGGCACAGCATCAGTGTGAAGGTTGGCAGACAAATTTTAGGAGTCATTTCATTCCACCCTAAGCTCCAGAGCTTGACCCCACATGACCAGACTTGGAAAGCAAGTGCCTTTACCCACCTAGCCATCCTTAAGAAAATAAAATAAACTCTAATAACAGATTAAAACACATGGTGCACAGCTGTGCAAAAACATTTTCTTTATATGCTCATTCTATATAAAGTTTTTCTGTATTTCTCTTTTGGTGTTTCAAACTTTTCCTGAGAACTAACACAAGGTCATACATCAGCTCCTCAGCCTACAGTTAGTGTCTCCCCCTATGTGCAGGAAGCTGTTCTCTACAACACTAAGGCCTTCTCCACTCTCTCCTGGAGGAGGCGATGGGAGGTCTCTTATGCCCATGGTGCTCTATATCTTCTTTTCAACCAGACAGTTCTCTGTGAACTTACCATTCTGTCTGGAAGCACGATTAGGTGTTAGGTGTCCATGTTTGCTGATACATTCTCAATCAACTTGAAGTCTGTAATCTCCTGATCCTTTGGATTTTCTCAAAGGTGGTTTCTTTTCTTCTGAGGTTTTCTTTTGCTAGTTCTTCATCTGGGTGTTCTCTAGATACTGGAATTCTGTTGCTCAGTTGCAATGCTATGATCACCACTGGAGATGAGGTACATGTTGACATATTAGCCAAAAATGTCAATGGCCAGCATGCGTCTAGATTTCTTAGAAGCTACATATTTTTTTTCTGTTTGTATTTTACAAGTCGGAACCTGGTATCACAACTGTGGCTCACTGGGAGAAAAACTGGAACTTTAATGTTCAGTTTTAGTTTGTTGACTAGGAAAGGAATCTGCAAGTGTTGTCCACTGTCCCCAGACACATCCGAGGCTGGCCCCTAGAATGTTACAGCTCAGTGAGTCTGCAGCTGTCCCTGTCCATCGGCTTTAGGGAACTTGTATCTCTAATTTACCTTCTATGTGTGCATTAGCCAATGTTCCTCCCTCCTCCTAGGGAAGAAAGCCAAATGCGATGACTCCCAATTTCAGTGCACGAATGGCAGGTGCATCACTCTGCTCTGGAAATGTGATGGAGATGAAGACTGTGCTGACGGCAGCGATGAGAAGAACTGCGGTAAGTGAAAACTTTGGCTTCTTGTTCACCACCAAGTTTCATTTCTACATTGAACTTTCGCACTTGATTGAATCGTGCACATGTTCTTTTAGCTTTTGCAAATATATTGAGATTCTGTAAGTAAAACTCACACAAAAGTATTGCTTTGAATCAGAGTCAAGTAAATCTAGACTTGTCTAGAGGAATATAATTGAATATTTGACATGAGGTAATCAACTTGACTATGGAATGTTGACTACCAAGTGGGATTTTTTTTCCTTCAAATGATGAGATGTGATTTATCTAACCTCAGACAAGTGTGCTGTGGAAAGCTGAGAAAGGAAAGACAACCAGACACAGAAGCAGGCAGAAGACTGCATAAAGTAACTTTATAAACACACAAATGAGGGGATGGGTAGAGGGTTCTCTTAGTGGTTAAAATTGTATACAGCTTTTTCAGAGGACTCGAGTTCAATTGCTACCACCCAGATTGGACAGCTCGTAACCTCCTGTAACTCCAGTTTTAGGAGGTTTGACACCCATATTGGGCATCCATGGACAGCCGCTGAGAATGTGTGTGAACACATACAAGCATCATACCGTTATCCAGAAATGCACATTGTGCATAAATAAAATAAATATATCTTTAAATTCACAAATGGCTTTTGAACCAAGAAGATAGGAAGCTATCTAACATTTCAGAGGCTAACTAGTGGCTATAAAGGAACATGACAACAACAGGCATCAAAGGTGAGAAGAGGAGTCTGTCTATTTCTCTGTTTGCAATACTTGCTTCTACAAAACCATTAGGCAGGGCAGAAAAGATTCCCTTCCCAAACAATTATAAATATAACAGCATACCATTGATCAGAACCTATCAAAAGATCATTGCAAGAAATGCCTGCATGTGTTGACCTCACACCCTCATATCACAAAGAATAGCTAAGAAGTATATGTCAACATCACATGGGCCTAGGATTTTTTTTTTTTTTTTTTTTTTTTTTTGCTGAAGTTTCCTTTTTCACTACCTTCTGTGTTGTAAAATCTCAGGGGAATGTTGAGAGGAAAGATCAGTGTGACCATTGTCATTTGCCTTTGGAAAGACAATGCTGGGTGTGGAGGTGCATGTTTACCCCAGCACACGGGGAACAGAAGAAAACTAAAGGCCATGTCGGATTTTATTGACTGCCTTGTTGATTAGGCCTTTGGAGCTTCTTTGTTTATCAGCATTAAAATGTCTCAGACATTATATCCATACTCAAATTGATCATAGTAGTTGTCAAATACAAAAATGAGCCCTTCTAAAAATTGCTACCATGCACGGGTCAAAGGTTAGAAGGAGGCTTCAGAAATTTTAAGTAAATATGTAGTTTCTTCCATTTCAGACACACATTTAAGGCTGCTTTTGATGATGCTCACACCTTCCCTGTTTACCTCCTGGGAGCCAGCAAGAAATCTGCAGATTGATGTGTTTAATTTATCCCGCCTCAAGAGATCTTGAAATATCACGGCAGCAATACCCCAGGTGTTTCTGCGCCAGTGCCAGCTCTGAACGTCTGTCCGTTCTGTAATAACTTATCCTCAGCCTTAGAACCAAGAATAGTTCTCTTGTTCTATCACTTTCCGTTGTGTGCTTCTAATGTAAAGACTCCAGTCTGCTCCCCACAGGACATTGAGTTCCCTGCTACCTCTAGGTCGTCTAAAGACTATAGTTCTCTCAACTCATAGCTCACTAAGAGGACTTTCAGCTGTTTTATGGGTGTAAGGTGCAAGGCTACCAAAAAAGCACTTATCAGGCAAAGGATATCTTATGCCTATTTTTAAACTTTCCATTATAGGAGGCTTTACCATCTACCCCACCAGAGACACCTGGGTCATCATGGGAGCAGTGACTGCACTTTCTTAAGTCCTTTCTGCATAAATACTCTCTATCAGCCATGTGGTAGAAGCTCTTGGGTGGTGGAAGGTGTAATGAATCGAGATCTCTTGAGGTGGGATAAATTAAACATATTCACTGGCAGATTTATTGCTGACTCCCAGGAGGCAAAGGGGTAAGATGTGAGCATCGCCCAAAGCAACCTTAAATGTTTCTCTGAAAGGAAAAATCTACACATTGACTTGAAACTTCTGCAGCCTCTGTCCAACCTCCCCATCTAACCTTTGATCGATATGTAGTTGCAGTTTTGGGAGGGCTCATTTTTGCACTTGACAACTACTATGATCAAAGATTGTGGATTTCCTATGCCCCTTGCATCTGTGGGTTCCTAGGATACGTGTCTGGTAGATTTCCTCTCCCCATGGAACGCTATCTGCATGTCAGTGTCAATTTGAATAGCTTTGCTTTGCTCACAATTGAGCAAAGCTCAGAATTGAGAAAGATAAAATCCATGGAATCCATTCTTATTTATCTTTTCTCTAACACTTCATGTCATTTTCTACTTGCAAAAGCATCTGCTTTCTTCATGGCCATTACCCTATTCTCTCTTTTTCAACTTAAAGAGCTTATCACAGGTTGAGTTATAGCATCCAGATCCTATAGCCCGGCCTCTGTTCCCATACGAGCCCAGGAGAGCACAGGCCTTGTACAATATTTGCCATGTTAACATTGTATTGTGGTGATTTTAAAAATGGGTGAATGTATGAGTTGGCATGGCTTCGCATGGTTCCTTAGCTGTATTCAGGGATATGAATAAACCCTTAGCAATCACCGTAATTTATCAGCTCATGATGAACATTACAAACTGACCATCTTCCAAGGTTATAGGTTTCACAAGAAAGGCATAAGAACAAGCCCTGCCCTTCAAGGGCTCTACCCGGCTTAAACTCCTCATGCCCAGTGCTCTTCTTTAAATTTGCAAAGTATTGCAGACTTTGGCTGATTTAAAAACACAGAAAATTGATTAGAGGGGTTTTTAAATGGATGTTTGAGTAAAAAACATAGACATATAGGGATGGAGGAATCTAGTCTAAAAAGACAATCACAGTGTGTTGGTATCTCATTTCACTACTTTGACAAGACTCATTCAGATTCTGGGATAGATGGCATTTACTTTCCTGGTCTAAAGAATGGGTGGCAAGATGTAGTGTCACTCTAAGGCTCACCATAGGAACAGTTTGCAGAATTGATATTTTGCCTTAGGCTATTTGATGGGAGCTGTGAATTATGGGACTCAATCCTGCCAGCTCGAGTGACTTTCAGTTGGTTGATGTTAAACCAAACTTTGGCTGAAAGCCTAAAATCTCTTTGAATTCCAAGTCCTACTACTTGTTATAAGTGTTATAATTGGCTTTAAGCTTGTCTAGTGGGTGAGTTCCTCTACCCCAGCAGACCAGCCAGAGTGGCACTATCTGGTTCTAGAGCATACCTCTACATACCGCATTGCATGAATTATGACAGATGTCCCTGAAATAGCCTTGGTTTGCACTGCTGTAACATAGGTAGGGAGGCTTAAATAATAGAACTTTGATTTTAGGATTCTAGGTGTTAGGAAGTCCCAAAACAAAAAAGTGGCAGATAGAATGTCTGATAAAAGCCCTCTTTTCTGAAATGCAGAAGGCTGTTTTCTTCCCATGTCTTTCCACGATAGGGGAGGAGAGAGAGAGAGAGAGAGAGAGAGAGAGAGAGAGACAGAGAGAGACAGACAGAGAGAGAGACAGAGAGACAGAGAGAGACAGAGAGACAGAGACAGAGAGACAGAGAGAGAGAGACAGAGAGACAGAGAGACAGAGAGAGACAGAGAGACAGAGAGACAGAGACAGAGAGAGACAGAGAGACAGAGAGAGAGAGAGAGAGAGAGAGAGAGAGAGAGAGAGATTGGAGGGTGGCAAACAAGTATTCCTGTTTCTAATAAGGGCACCAATCCCGTCCGAGAAGGCTCCAGCTTCACCTCCCTCAGTCCCCCCCCCCCCCCTGCTTCCTAGAACAGAACTGTAAGGATTTCAAAAATATGAAGTATATGAAGAAACACATACTCCATATCAAATAGTTATTGCAGGGTCCAGTAGAATGGAGTATTTGGTTGTTGAAAAATCTTTTCTGTGGTTTGTCTCCTCTGGAGCTCACGTTGAAGTTTGATTTTTAATAGTATTGTGTTGTGAAATGGTAGGGTACTTAGGAAGTGATAAGGTCAGTGAGAGGGAATAAATCCTTTCTCCCTAGACCTGATTGCTTACTAAGAGAGTGGGCTAGGAAGCAAGCCACAAGGTCCTCACTCAAAGGTAAGAGGGTGCTAATGACATCCTCTTAGAATTCCCAGCTCAGAACCTTGAGCCAAAATCAGTTTCTTTCCTTTATAAATTTTCCACTCTCAGATGTTCTATTATAGGGACAGAAAATGGTCTTGGGGAAAAACATGTCACACTGTGTGAAGGAGTGGGAGGAAATCCATGGGGCTAACATTGTACAGACAAGTTCATTTTAAGATGACCCTGGGTCTTAAGACAATGGACAACCTTTGTCTGTCCTTGATTTTATCATCCTCCAAGTCCTTCCTCTGAAACCTGAGGAAAAGATGGGCTTTCTGAAGTCTCCCAGGAGATGCCAACAATTTGATTATCCGTCCAGATTCCACATTATTTTTAAATGGAAATATACCAAAATATGGTCTTTACTTTAATAAAAAAAATTGAAGTCTGGGGCAACTGACCTGAATTGTAACTCTGAGAATAAATGTTTATAGTAAAGAAGACATGTGCTGAGTCAGACTTCGTGTGCAAAAACGGCCAGTGTGTTCCTAACAGATGGCAGTGTGATGGGGATCCTGACTGTGAAGACGGTTCTGATGAAAGCCCAGAACAGTGCCGTGAGTGTGTCTTGACTTGCTTTGGACTTGACCTCTTTTGTGATGTTCTGTCTCCGTTCTAAGTGATGCTTTATCGATTGCTTGGCATTCATTTTTCTTTGCCTGCCTTAAACTTGAGGCCAACTGACTTGAAGGTCATTCAAGCTATTAACAGTTATTCCCTCTCGTTTAAAGACTGCTCTCCGTAGTCTAACAAGACTGACATTCTCTTGGGTAGCTTCCTCATTGAATACGTAAGACTGAAGCCAGCAGATTCAATTAAGAACTCCTTGACTAGGTGCACAGATCTCAGATGTTTGACAGGAACTGAATAGATGGTCCCCTGATCCTAGAAGAAAAGTCAAGATGTGACGATTTTCTCAGACTCACACATAAGCTTTGAAACACACAGATTTTTATATTATGAAAACAAGCTGTTATTAAAACAGGAAGACGATTAGTAATAGGGTAATTTGGGGATGTTTAGCAAATGTGTAGCCAAAACCAGGGCCATACAGTTTGTTATTGAGTAGGAAAAACTTCATAAAGGTACAAATAAATCTCTCTTTTCATAGGCTGTTATGCAGGGGCAAGTCCCAAAGCCACAGAGAAGGGTGGGTTGGAATCAAGCTGGGATCATTTAGATGCTAAAACAAGGACAAGTGTGAGGACCCATCACAGTAGAGGCCTGCTCTCATAGGAGAAAGAGGATTGACATGAACCAAAGAACTATTTTGTCAGTGAGTTAGAAACCAGAGGGTCCTAGACAGGATCTACACATATTCAGTCCCATGTTTCAGTGGAGAATGACATGGTAAAACTCAACACATAGTCCTTCCTTGTGTAAAGATGTGAGAGGGGACCTAGGAAGGAAACTGTTCCATCAGAGGCCTCATAGGCAGTAGTGCATCTGACCATTAATGGAGTCAGGATTAGGTGACAATATCTGGTATGCCCACTGATATTCAAACATAAGTAATGGACTAGGAGCAGGCTAACAAATCAACTGAACTGTGCCAAGTAAAACAAAAGTCAGGACTAAGCGTGCGGCAGAACCTTGAAGGAATAACCTGGTCAAGGTTCTCGGGTATGCTGCCAGCTGGCCTTGCTTGGCGTAGCTTCTAAGGACGGAGCTGGCGAAGGATCTGCCTGGCTTCCCCTACTCAGTGTGCCCTGTGTACCTGACCACTGAGTCCCAGGTGTTGCACTTCCAGGCAGCACGGGAGCAGCAGCTTTGCACTGACCAGTTTGGAGGCTCTTTTGAGACTGTATGTCATCAACAGATATGAGAACATGCCGCATAAATGAAATCAGCTGTGGCGCCCGTTCTACTCAGTGTATCCCAGTGTCCTGGAGATGCGATGGTGAAAATGATTGTGACAGTGGAGAAGATGAAGAGAACTGTGGTAAGAAGACCAGTGTGCAGTGGCATACCCCAAAGACCCTTTTCCTAAAGAAAGGTGGGCAAGGGATGCTAACTTAAGCCCGAAGATCCAGTGCCGCTGACCCGCTTTGTAGTGGTTTCGCTGTCTGCTCAATTGTTTGACCTTCCTAACCACCATAAAACTGGGAAAGGCCTTTTCCTGGTAATTGCCTATTGCCTGGTGTGTCGTCCAGGCAAGCAGAGAAGTCATCTTAGTGCTTAACGTCCAGCATAATACATTTAGCATAGCTTAGTAAAGTAGCAGGGTCATGGGCTTCTGTCTTTTAGGACAGTAACTCATGGGCCTTTCTTACAGTGGCTCAATAAAACCAGAAGGTGATGGGACCAACAAACACAGCCTAAATTTAGTTAGATTAGCTTCTTGGAATAAGATATGCAAGTATGAGACAAACATTTTCACCAAGTAGAATCTATGGTTAAGTTAGCAGAGAAGCATGAGCTAGCATGGTGCCAGCAAATGCTTACAAAGCCTACCTGACCTATTATGATTCCTGTCTCTGAATGCTAGCACTGTTTTCTATTCTTTCATGCTTAGGTTCTTGGAAAGTCTATAACAAAGTGTTTCATGTTAAAGGGGAGGTCCTGGAGAAAATCTGCAGGTTAAATAAACTTTGCCCGGATTTCTTTCAAATGTCTGCCCCTTTAAGGCGCCTCTATAACCCAAGTTTGATGAGTTTCATAGCTTCAGGCTTCAGCAGTATCCAAGGGAGCTCGGGGTCTCCACAGGTCAAACACTAGTATGGCGTGTACAAGTCACTTTGTGAGGTAATATCACTGCACCTAGTCCAATGAGTTTCACGGTCAGTCAGAGAATTGACCTTCATATACTGTAATGGCGAGTATTTCCAGTATTCCACTGGAGCTGCCAAGCATTTCCCTTGCAAATCTACACTTTGCTTCCCAAGAGAGTCATGGTCTCCTGTCCAATCACCACCAAATCATAACCTCGGTATGTTTGGCAGGAATTTAAGTCAAAATCTAAACTGGCTACTATGAATACCTTGTCATCAATAGCATGCGGGGTTGCTAGGCTGCAATTCTGCTCCTAGCAAGAATGTTTTTTAAAAAAAAAAAACCTAAAAATTATTAAGATGATATTCCTAATGATTATTTAAAAGACTCAAAATGAAGGAACCATGTAGAATGTTCTTTGGTTTGTTTCTTTTTGGATAGTGCCTTAATATCCATTATACCTTGCCCATATAGCTGATGTGTATTCTCAGCTAGTGTTATGATTTGGGCTGACATGAAATAGGTTGGTCTAGATATAACTCTGCTTTCCAAAATGAAATACCCAATACAGCTTAAGCTGTTGAACGCTGTTCCTTTAAGTGTCAGTTGTGGGTCTCATCTCAAGTTAGTTTCTAGCCTTCTCCTGTTTTCTTGGTCCTTTATTTCTGCTCTTATACATAGTATGGCTGCATCTTATTTTATATTGTGAAACTGTTTTGTCATATTTCAGAATTGTTCTCAATATAACAGCATTGTAGCTTTTCAATTAGAAAGCTAAAGTTAATCAACAGAGATGAATATATTTGATTGGGTGGTGAGAGTCTTTTATTATTTTTTGAAAGTGCTGATGTACTTTCATTGGGGCGTCCTCCCTCTAACAGGCAACATTACATGTAGTGCGGATGAGTTCACTTGCTCCAGTGGCCGCTGCGTCTCCAGGAACTTTGTGTGCAATGGCCAGGATGACTGTGACGATGGCAGTGATGAGCTGGACTGTGCACCACCAACCTGCGGTGCCCACGAGTTCCAGTGTAGCACCTCTTCCTGCATCCCCCTCAGCTGGGTGTGTGATGACGACGCAGACTGTTCCGACCAATCAGACGAGTCTCTAGAGCAGTGTGGCCGTCAGCCTGTGATACACACCAAATGTCCCACCAGTGAGATCCAGTGTGGCTCTGGCGAGTGCATTCACAAAAAGTGGCGGTGCGACGGAGACCCTGACTGCAAAGATGGCAGCGATGAGGTCAATTGTCGTAAGTGACTTTCCTGTTCTGTTCTCTTCCGCGTGCCAACCGGAAGCTATTTGGCTTAATTCCATCGTTGTTGCTTACTTCCATAGCTTCACGAACATGCAGACCTGACCAGTTTGAATGTGAAGATGGCAGCTGTATCCATGGCAGCAGGCAATGCAATGGCATCCGGGACTGTGTCGACGGTTCTGATGAAGTCAACTGCAAAAATGGTGAGTGAGGTTCTTTCTCTCCATCGTGTTTGGTTAGACCATTGGCTACTCCAGTCAGACCAACAGTGGAACTTTTCTCTTGGTTTTATAGTCAATCAGTGCCTGGGCCCTGGAAAGTTCAAGTGCAGAAGTGGGGAGTGCATAGACATCAGCAAAGTATGTGACCAGGAACAGGATTGCAGAGACTGGAGTGACGAGCCCCTGAAGGAATGCTGTAAGTGAGGGGGTTTCTCAGAGCCAGAGCAGGGTGGTTCGGTTCCGCCCATCAGAACCAATGCTGTTTGGACCCTGCTTAGTGCCTGTTGAACTCCGAAGGAGCTAAAGTTTAATAGTTAAGCTTGAAGATAAATTGTTACAAAATTGAATTCTACTCAGTGACTAATTAATTCCGGGTTTAGGATCCCCTCAAGATAGCTAAAAAACCACAGCAAAACTTCAGTAAATCCTTCATAGCTAATTACCTTCCAGCCTGAAATGTATATCTACAAAACAAATAATCAAATCTTAGAAAAGTCATCACCAGTAGCCTGAGATTGGATGTGAACAAGACAACTATCAGTTAAGAATAAGATGTCATACCAATTTGGACTCTGGGTTTAGAACACAGAAAACAGAATGAGCACCATGAAGTTGGGGAGACCTTTGTGCAGTGTCTCCCGAGAGTTGGGTGGGGTGCAGAGTGCTGGATATGATCAAAATGCATTGTATCTGTATATAGAACTCTCAAAGAATAAACTTAACTCATTATATTAAAAACAAAAATAAGCTATCAGATGACTTTGCTACCCTTTCATTCCAGATATCAACGAATGCTTGGTCAATAATGGTGGCTGTTCCCATATCTGCAAAGACCTAGTTATAGGCTATGAATGTGACTGTGCGGCTGGGTTTGAATTGATAGATAGGAAAACCTGTGGAGGTGAGTTGAAACTACGAGCCTGGCCCCTGGAGGACATGGGAAAGAGCAACATATGTCTAGTAAGACAGAGGAAGAACAAGACTAATTCTAATTTCCCTCCTAGATATTGATGAATGCCAAAATCCGGGGATCTGCAGTCAAATTTGTATCAACTTAAAAGGCGGTTACAAGTGTGAATGTAGTCGGGGCTATCAAATGGATCTTGCCACTGGCGTGTGCAAGGCAGTAGGTAAATGGACTTGGGCTGGTGTTGCTCTGGTACCTTTTTGAGTTAGTGATTCTAAAAGGTACAGTTGGTGACTGCAGCAGTCAACCTATCCATAAAGTCACACCCCAGAGCAATGCTATTAAACTCCTAGTGCAGCAGGATAGCTTAAAATAAACCATCTTTCCAGCATCTGCCTTGGTCCTTCCCTTTGCATAGGATACTATGAATATTCACTATATTTTCTTTTTTTCTGTTTCTAAAATTGAGCACAATTCAAACAAGTAACTTGTTTATGAGCCACCTTACTCTTGAGTGCTGTAACCCCAAGACTGCCTTTCTGCACAAGGCAGAAGTACTTGCAGGTCTGGGGGCTGGAACTCCAGACTGGATACTACTGAGATGTTCAGCAGTATCTTTATAACTGGTCCTCTGTGGAGAGGAGGTGACTTAGAGGATCTTGCCTTATAGCAAAACTAAGTCAACCTGGCTTATGTCTTACAGGTAAAGAGCCAAGTCTGATCTTCACTAATCGAAGAGACATCAGGAAGATTGGACTAGAGAGGAAGGAATACATCCAACTTGTAGAACAACTAAGAAACACAGTGGCTCTTGATGCTGACATTGCAGCTCAGAAGCTATTTTGGGCTGATCTAAGCCAAAAAGCCATCTTCAGGTAACTTCCACTTGCATTCCTAACATCTGGGCATATATCACTATCATTAGGCCTGTGGAAAAGATTAGAGTAGGGGGTGGGTCTTCTCTCTAGCTCCAGTTTACCACCTACTTAGCCGGAAGTTTTAAATTCACCACTGATTTTTTCAGCTATTAAATAACCATCAGCTGTTACTTTGATGATCATTGACCATGATGTAAAAGGTGACAATGCCCATGTAGGACATCAGGATTCCTCGTATTTTCTCCTCTTTCGTAGCTGTCAACTGACTTTTCTTGCTGCAAATAGAAATGATTGCAACAGCTTCTCCTCAGTGGAAACTGTAAAGCAGGGAAGATGGCTACTCAGTTGAATGTCTCCTTTCTAATTTTGTTGGGCTCTGAGCTCGCACTGGAAGTTCATGTCCACACCTAAATAAGATCCAGTATCCCTAATTTCCCATCCCCAAGCAACATGGCTGAATGATTTCAGTGCTGAGGATGACGTTCCTAGAGTCCTTTTGGAGTAAAGCAATTGAACATTTTGTAAGCAAAACATCCATTCTCCAGGGCCCAATGGTGACAACTTTTAAATTTCTTGTGACCTATTCTGTTTCAGTGCCTCAATTGATGACAAGGTTGGTAGACATTTTAAAATGATCGACAATGTCTATAATCCTGCAGCCATTGCTGTTGATTGGGTGTACAAGACCATCTACTGGACTGATGCGGCTTCTAAGACTATTTCAGTAGCTACCCTAGATGGAACCAAGAGGAAGTTCCTGTTTAACTCTGACTTGCGAGAGCCTGCCTCCATAGCTGTGGATCCGTTGTCTGGGTTGGTATTCTATGTTTTCTTCCACTTCACCTTCTAGGTGCTAGCAGCATAGTCGGGATCTTTTCTCATAAAGAGCTTACTCATCCTAAGAATGCCCAAGAAAAGAATGAGCTAGTTCAAGACATCAATGACAGCATTCATCCCCTAGCCCCTCCTACTTTCTTTCCTTATGCCCCTCCCACCGTTCCCGGTTCATTCTCTTTTTTTTTTTTTCTGATCTCATGTCTCTGTTCTTCCCACACACACACATACAATTCATCTTTATAAAACCTAGGCTCTCTATAAATAGAAGAAAAGATTTGTTGTTAGCATCTTCCTATACTTAATATGATCGCCTACAATTGCCTCCATTTTCCTGAAAATGCTATAGTTTTCTTCTTTTTCTTTACAACTAAATAAAATTCCACTGTGTGCATGATAAATTTGGATGAAAATGTCTATGAAATCAATCGTGCTATATAATGAATATATACTAATAAAAAAAATGCTGTGAGTGACAAAATATGGAGCAGTTCTGGGCAGCTCTTATGTGTCATTGGCACTCCCAATCTCATGACTTCTTCTTCTTTTTTCCTTTTTTTTTAATTGGATATTTTCTTTACTCACATTACAAATGTTATCCCCTTTCCCAGTTTCCCTTTGGGAATCCCCCTATTCTATCAGTCTCTCCTTATTCAGCTGTTTGGTGGCATTAGCAATGCTTTAGATTTCATAGAGTACATACACCAACAGCTATGTCTGAACCGTTTACCTACCCAGCTTCTCTGTGTGTGCATGTGTGTGAAGGGCAGGGGAAGAGGGTAGAGAAACAGAGACAGAGAGAGAGAGAGAGAGATAGAGACAGAGACAGAGGAAGAATACTTTACTGGGTTTGTTAGCTCTAGGTATTCAAATCTAGGACTTGCAGGAAATGCTGGGATTTTCATAGCCCTGTCCCCTCAGAGTTTCTATATAAAATGCAAATTATATGAAAGTTCAATTGAGAGGAAAAGACCTTTGTCAAAATGTTTCACTGAGGCAGGCTGCTTAGAGAGTTGACTGCAGTGATCACAGCTGATCCCTATGAAATATCATTAGAACAATCTCTAAGCTCTTCCTGTAGAATTGATAGGAAAATGTACCTTTAAAAAGGAACTTTGGGCTGATAGTTACATATTACATCAACACAGACTAATATGGCTGGGACTTGGAAATTATATTATTGCATCCTATAGTCCTGAGGAGTGAACCCAGAGCCTCACACATGGTAGGCCAAATATTCTACCACTAAACTGTGCTTCTAACCCTTGTGAATTCTAGCTGTTAAGTTTAATTTACTCAAAACAGAATTAGAGCCTTAAGCATCAGCATTTATCTCAAGAGCCTCAAGCTTAAGCGTTTTCTGCTCATTCTTTAAGCTTTTGTTCTCAGGTAAAACTTTATTCTTCTAGTCCATTAAGGCACTTCTCTGATTTCATTCTTCCCAGCTTTGTTTACTGGTCAGACTGGGGTGAGCCAGCTAAAATAGAAAAAGCAGGAATGAATGGATTTGATAGGCGTCCACTGGTGACAGAGGACATCCAATGGCCTAACGGAATTACACTTGGTATGTATGTCCTTCCCCAACCCCCACAGGCTAGTTAACTCCCGTCATGGTTTTTAAATGTATGCCCATTATTCATTTGAAATGATTTTCCCAGTTCTACCTATAGTGGAAACTTTGGGAGAAAGTAGCTAAACAAACATCCAGACTTAACAAATTACACATGTCAGGAAGGCTGGCTTGTCATCTGGTTGGTCTAATAGGCAACAGAAACTTAGGAAACCTTGGATCTTTGTTACTTCTCATATGAGGCATGGTGCATTTGCCTTTCCCATGTGGTAGCTTGTAACTGTTTCCTTCTGCATTATCTGGGAAGAAATACAAAATACAAGCCTTCTCTCTCTAATGTAGCATATCGTGAGTCAATGGCTTTGAGAATCTTAGAAACCCCACTGGCCCCCACAGAGAGAATGCAAACACATGTTCTTTTGGTGGCTTCACAAGTATTATATTGTCCTCATTAAGAATTCCTGATAGAGAAGAAACCATACATAGAATAGGTTCTTTGGGAGTTTTAAATAGAAGCCAGAACAGCAATAGCTTATATCATGTGAATTCTTTTCCTGCCTAGACCTTGTCAAAAGCCGCCTCTACTGGCTAGATTCCAAGTTGCACATGCTCTCTAGTGTGGACCTGAATGGTCAAGATCGTAGGATAGTGCTCGAGTCTCTGGAGTTTCTAGCTCATCCTCTTGCACTCACCATATTTGAGGTAAGACTCATGCCTCATGTCTATGTGGATGCTTTTGGGACAGTTCTATGAGAAGAGGGAGGAGCAGTAGCCAACTGAAAAACCTTTATCTAAAGCCTGGTGTACATTAGACACTATGTCTTTAAAGTCTGCTATACATTAGATGCTAAGTCCACAAAGAATTTGCTTCTCTTACCCTCGGTCCTTGGTGTTACAGAGAATCATTCAGAAACCTTGCCTCATTAAATGGCAAGTAAATCATGATAATCTTAGCTCTTAGTTTATGCCAGCCTTGGATCTACATGCTAATTGTAGGGTTCTGTTTTAGGATCGTGTCTACTGGATAGATGGAGAAAATGAAGCAGTGTACGGCGCTAATAAATTCACTGGGTTAGAGCTGGCTACTCTAGTGAACAATCTCAATGATGCCCAAGATATCATTATCTACCATGAACTCGTCCAGCCGTCAGGTAACATGAAGACGCCCACTCCTTAATGACCATGCTAAGAAGTAGTATGATCCAGAACTTACTACTTACTAACTCCCTTAGCAACTCAACTCCCTTTAAAACAGAACATTTGTCCTCTTGAATCCTAGGCCCAACTCTACACTTGATGCCTGATATCTCCTTCTAGCCATCTTAATGAAATGGCTTCAGAGTCAGCTCTTAGCTCCTTCCAACCCTTAGTGGCATAGCTTTCATCTCTGCATCTTCTGGGTCTTCCATTCTAAGCCTGTTGTATCGGTTTCCATGGTAACCTTCAGGCCACAGACACTCCTCATGATTAGTTTTCTAGGTTTACTGTAGCAAAATAACACAAATTGAATGCTTAAACAACAGAAATATAGTATTGTCTTGCAATCTGGAAACTAAAAGTATAAAGTCAAGGTGTTGGTAAGTTGGTTCCTTTTGGAGACTTGAGGGAAGGCTTTTTCCCTCTGTTATTGACTAGAAGATGTCCATTTCCCCACAGCATCTATTCATATCTTCTTTTGATATGTGGTTGTACCCATAGTTCATCTTCTGGGAAGGACACTGGACACTTAAGATTAAGACCTAACCCTAATGACTTCATCTTAACTCCAATATGTCTGTCAACACCATATCTGCTACTAAGGTCACATTCTAAGATATTTAGAAATTCAATGTGCAAATTTTATAGAAGGACACAACTTAATCTGTAACACCTTTTCTCCACCATAACACATCTTATAAAGGATTTAACAAGTTATCAATTATATCTAGTCATGTTTTCTTCTGCCCAGAACACCAGCTTGTCTATCTAATGAGACCCTCATACCTCCCTGAGACTGAGTTTCTTAACACATTGCAGGAGTAAGTCAATATAAAGCCAGGAAATTATGATTTGTTTCTGTCTAAGTCTTTGCTCTGAGTTTGAATACACAGTGTGAGCCAGGCCTGGTCTCTCCCTTCTCATCTACCCATGGAAGACATAACTTTTACTCTGTTTCCAAGACTCCATTGAATCAGGTATCTTTAGAGTTTACTTCCAATACATTGATTGATACCCATCCAACTCCAGTGAGACCCGTTCTTCATTGATGCTAGTCTCACTTGAAGAACTTAAGAGTAGACCAAACATAGGTAGTTAATACTACAGTGCCTATTTTAAAGAACCTTTTCCCTCCAACTAGGTAAAAACTGGTGTGAAGAAGATATGGAGAATGGAGGATGTGAATACCTCTGCCTTCCAGCACCACAGATCAATGACCACTCTCCAAAATATACCTGTTCTTGTCCTAATGGGTACAATCTCGAAGAAAATGGACGCGAGTGTCAAAGTAAGGCTTTCAACATTTCAACCCCAAGCAAGACATAGAATGAGCATTATAAGACACCAGCTACAACTTGCCTGGATTTTAGAGACTCTGTTATGGCTAATCTTTGAAATTGATTTCAGAATAGGTGATCAGATGTTACAGTTATATGGCAGTGCTTTGGGGTTCACTTGTGACCCATTTCAACATCAGTTGAATTTAGAGGGGACCAAAGTATCAGTGTACCACATGCTAACTTGTACCCATTAATATGCCCTAGGCTAGCCAGTTTTTAACTAATTAAAGTCTTCCATAGTGGGTAGCACAAATATACTGAAGGCACTTGAGAAAGGAGGCTATGTTTTCAGGACACTACTGGCTTCATAGGATGACACAAATTTAAACTCACAGATAGTCTGAACTTAAATTTTAACAGTTGATTCTCAGCTTTTGATTAAGCAGCAATCTGAACTTGCTGGTTGTAAGCAAGGAGCTCACATGATAATCTCAATTATCCTCATGTAGTACCATAATAAGTGCTTACACAGTTTTCTAAGGAAATAGGTAAAAGATCCCCCTGGCGTGCATAGCACACTAGTTTGAGAACATTTGTGGAAATTTCTGGAACTTGGGGCTTTGTTGAGAGGAATCCATTTGTCTGAATATTTCTGAATTGCCATGCTGACCACAATGCCCAATGTTTCCTATGTTTCCGAATTTTTGCGCAAGGCTGGCTGTTTCTCTCCATTCTAATATTTCCACTTTACAAGTTAATTCTGCAGTGGGTTGTCTTCTTTTACCTGGTTAAAATACCCTTTCAGCATGACTTCTCTGGACTACACAGTCAGCCACTCAGGAACCTTGACCTTAACCAGGTTCTTGGTTTTTATAATCCAGGTACTTCAACTCCTGTGACTTACAGTGAGACAAAAGATATCAGCACAACAGACACTCTACGAACTAGTGGACTGGTTCCTGGAGGTATTGGGTCCAGCACTGCAAACTGTTAATCTCAACTAACTGCCGCTTAAAAAATTAATGCAGCCTTTAACTACTGGCTCTGCCCCGACTGGCTACTCGTGCCTAAAATACAAAAATTTAGACTCAAATAATATTAAGCCAAAGTTTTTCTGATATCTAATTGTAGATATCAATATTAGGTGCAAAGGTATGAGGATCTCTACCTAAACAGTAGATGTCTAAGTCTTAATTCATATCTTTATAGACTGATGCCTTCTCTTTTCTTGTAGAGATCAATGTGACCACAGCAGTATCTGAAGTCAGTATTCCCCCAAAAGGGACTTCAGCTGCCTGGGCCATCCTTCCTCTCTGTAAGTAAATTTGCTTCTCATATAGATTTTATGGACAGTTTTAGTTCATCTACAGCCACCTTCCAGCAGTCTCTGAGGCTGTCATAATGCATGAGACACTGAATTCCATTCACTCTCTCATTTACTTGGTACCTACTGTTCAGTGCCATCTTCCCCTTGATGGTGAATATCTATCAATTGTCTATAAGGCTTTATGGTATGTTTAACTTATTAACCTTGCTTATTATCCCTATTTAGAGGAAGTCTCTAATAATAATCCCATTCTAGTCCCATTGTTGTATACAATCACTCCCAAAGAAGAGGTGAGCAAAAGGTCAATGCTGTAGAATCCATAAAGGGTAAATTAAAAGTAGTTTAAGTATTTTCAAACTCAGAGTAAAAGTCTCTAAATCCACTTTCAGTCATGTGAATTTGAAGGTATTTTGCTTTAATGTCTCCTTTGACCTAGCTTACTGGTTGACCTAACTCACAGAACCACCTGACTAGCACTCTACAAGTTTCTGTAATTTTTATGTATTTGGCCTAGGACTGGGGCTCAGGACTCTATACTTCCCTGGATACACTTCCTCTACCCCACCCCCCAGTGCAAAGATTGACACAACCACTGAGCTGAACTTATTTCAAAACTTTGTCTCACCTATATTACAACTTCTAGTTGTCTAAGCTCCCTAAAACATGGAACTCTTGTTAGTGTAAATTACCATAGACCCATAAACAGTAGACTTTGCCTAGTCACCTCTGATTTTTTTTTATCAGTGCTCTTAGTGATGGCAGCAGTAGGTGGCTACTTGATGTGGAGGAATTGGCAACATAAAAACATGAAAAGCATGAACTTTGACAATCCTGTGTACTTGAAGACCACTGAAGAGGACCTCTCAATAGACATCGGTAGACACAGTGCTTCTGTAGGACACACATACCCAGCAGTAAGTGTGCTTTGTCTATATTCACTGGCTTGACATGAGTTGCATCAAAAGAGATTAGAACCACTAGCTATGGCTACCTGGACTGGGAAGGAACATTAAGTCTCAGACATTTTTCCATTGACTGCATGTTAAATACTAAATGTCTGGCCCACTAGAATGTTAATAAGCATCTCACCCACAGAGGAAAGGGAGGTAAGTCCTACTTGACCTTATTTTAGATTATAGAAATGACATGTGAATAGTGTATGAACCAACGAGCTCCTTTTTAAACTTCAATCCTTCCATACTGGATATCTAAAGGTAAATCAGTGTGGACATAAGAGAATTGTGGATGGGAGAGTTGACTGAAAGTCAATAGCTTGAGTAAGATTCAATTAGCCAAAAGTAATAAGTGCTTTCCTTGGAGAGGTGCTCCATCCCACCCAGGAGAGATAGCTTTCTACAAAAGCAACAACAGCAATCACTTGTTCTTCTGCTAAAAACCCAGGTACTTATTGGCCTCTACTTCAGGACCATGCTGAACGGAAGCATGCTCTCCACTGCAACAGGAAGTAGTGTTTGCTTCATATTGTATATCTTTTCACATTTGTCTTTAAGATTATAGTCCTTAAACAGAATCAGTCAAACTTTTTTTCTTGCCAAGTAGGTACAGGTTAAATATTCCTTATTTAAAATACTTGGCACCAGAAATGTCCAAACTTGTAATTTTTTTTTAAAGGAGGACATGGATTTTGAATTTTTTTCATACATAAAAAGTTTGAACACAAAGTTCATTTGTCTTATATATTTTTATATACATACACAGAGCCTATAATACTTTACACAATATTTTAATGTATGTTAATTTTGACCACAAACAACAACATAAGGATAGATGTGGAATTTTCCTTTTGTAGCATGATACTCAGAAATTTTCAGACTTGGGAGCCCCTTTTGTGTTTCAGATTTTCAGCTTGGGGACACAAACAACAATGTATGTGTCTGACTTCCAACTCTTTGGGTCTTTAAATGACTAACTCAAAAGTGAAGTACACTTTGTAGAGTTACTAACAGTAACCACCAAGCTCAGCGGAACCTTTTTTCTTCTCTGCAGATATCGGTTGTAAGCACAGATGATGATTTGGCTTGAGTTCTGAACAAGTCTTGATCTATGAGGTCTACTCCAATGACACCCCACTCTGGAATGGTAACAGAGCCACCGCTGAAGTCTCTTTTCTTCCTCCCATCTGGAAGTACATCAAGATATCTTTTCATGGATCAAGTTTGTGTACTTGATCATTTTTATATTACTTTTGTAAATATTCTTGGCCACATTATACTTCAGCTTTGGATGTGGTTACCAAGTATCTGTAACCCTTGAATCCCTAGACAGTATTGCCATCTCTGGCCAAATATGCACTTTCCCTAGAAAGCCATATTCCAGCAATGACCCTTGTGCTATAGTGACTCCCACCTGTACATACACTGTATAGGCCACCTGTACATATCCCAGAGAACAATCACTATTCTTAAGCACTTTGAAGATATTTCTATGTAAATTATTGTAAACTTTTTCAATGGTTGGGACAATGGCAATAGGATAAAACGGGTTACTAAGATGAAATCGCCAAAAAAAAAATTTGTAACTAATTTTGTACGTATGAATGAAATCTTTGACCTCTGTAGAGGTTTGCAAAGACTGACTTCAGACTACTGTACATTTTTTTTCAAGTGCTAAAAAAAAAAAAATTAAACCAAGCAGCTTCACCATGGTTTTGATTATTCCTCTAAGATGAGCTTCTGGGAAGAGTAGCAGCAAATGTCCTAGACACCTAAGCAATAGTTAGTTCTTGATGCTGTATACCTAAGCCCATAACTGAGTTATCTTTTACAACCAAGAACTAGCTAAACAATTAGGTACCATTTAATATTTGTTCTCCCAAATCTATCACTTCCTTCTTTCCTTCCTTCCTTTCTTCCTTTGCTGGCCTCAAGTGCACAATGCTCTTGCCTCAGCCTCTCAACTTCTAGAATTACATGTCTGCACCACTACACCTAGCTTGTGTACTTTTTATTTTTAAAATGACACTGTCTTCCCAGAATTCCTTTCACTAACAGATTTCATTTTTTTCTTTTTACCTACAACGATCTAGAAACACATGACAAAATCCTCATGGCTTTTCTTGCTTTGTTGTTTATGTTCTTTTATTATTTGTAGGTCAAAGACAAGTGCCTTCTATGGCATGGGAAAGGGCTTCATTCTTAGAAATAAGAGTCTGGCCTGTCTTAACTGTGAAGATGGGTAGGAAGGATACTAGGCAGTGTCTCTGAACAATCTAAGATATGGTACTTAGCTTGTCCTAGGAACAGCAGCAGGGGCTGCTAGGAACTTAACAGAAATGAGGATTCTTGGTCCTCACCCCAAACCTACTTAGTCAGAAACCCTAGTAATATAGACCAGAAAATAGTTTTCATTAATTCTTCATGTGCTTTGGGTATAAACTTTGACAAAAGCTATTCTAATGTTGTTTTTATGGAGAGTGTAACTGTAATGTATTCAAAATTGTCAGTGTGATGGCATCAAATATGTAGCCATAATCTTTCTGTGGAGAATTGTGGAATTTTGTGTGGCACACAGATAAGGAGTTGGAGAGGAAAAAGTGTGGTGCTGTGTCAAGGGAAGATCTTTTGAGTTTTCCATCACATTGGCCATCACATCCTGACTCAAGTCTCAAGATTCCTGGAAGTGAAGGAAGATACAAAGCTCAAAACATACAAGATGCTCTGACCTCAATGTGAAGTGGTCACGATAAATGTCACTGGTTCCTTGGGATGAAATGGCTGAGCCAGCATCTGAAAAGTCAAGGTCATTTTTTAACCTCTTCTGTAAAAATCCAACATTAGGCAGAACTTTCTGGAATTTACAAGTCACAAAGTCATTTGTAAAAATGAAGTGCTTAAATATTGACAGAGTATTGTTAAGTTTGGCTAGAGTAGCTAGTTAACTGGTGAGACTGCTAATTGATTATATAATTCACAAGGGATGAGAGATCCTTGGCCTTTACCACTCAAACAAGACCTTAAGAACTCTATATGGGATGGGTTGCTATAGTTGGTTGAGTCTCTAGAGCATCCGTTTTCAACATGTAGGTTGTAACCCTTTTGGGGGAGAGGATCACATAACAAATATTCTGACTATCAAAGATTTCCATTGTGATTTATAACACTATAAAATTTGCAGTTATGAACTAGTAATAAAATAATCTTATGGTTTAGGGCCACCGCAACGTGAGAAACTGTATTAAAGGCTCATGGCATTAGAAAGGTTGAGAGCCACTGCTCTAGGGCTCAGTAGTAGATAATTCAAAATATGAAATATCAGATTCTAAAAAGGATATTTCTAATTAAAACAGCCTGTCATGAGGCAACTGAAAGTAGAACATCTGGGACTTGAGGGATATCTGAAAAGTATAGAATGGTAAAAAAAAAAAAAAATTCAGCCAAGTCTCAATCCAAAATTTTGAGAAGTTGTTGCAAGCAACATGCCTCTTGTCAAGAAGCAGGGCTCATATATCACCAGGTCCCTTAGAATACTCTTAACAGCTACACTGAAGATGTGGCATCATTTCTGAGCCTTTGGATCTGTGTAAATAGGGGGCAAAACTCATTCTTTGAGGCTTTAACTTGAACACTTGGCTTGATTCCTTTTAGTATTGGAAGCCAGATATCCCCTCTCAAAAGTGAGCTGGCAGGTTTTAAACAGCTCAATTACTGACCAGTGAAAAGATTCACTTTTCAGTCAAGAACCCTACAGAAATCTGGGACCCACCCAAATCCTAGCTTTTAACTGTCTTTGCTCCACCCTCAAAGATGCTGGTGGGTTTCCTGTGCATCACATACTGATTTCCTAGCATTCTTCACTAGTAAAATCCTAATAAACAGTATGTTCCCTTAAACCCAAGTGAATACTGCACTACTTTCTTTTACCTGTGGCAAAACAAGTTTTTTAAAAAAATCATACACCCTAATTTTTAAGAACAACAAGAAAAATGCTACTCCTAATACAGTGTGCCCTTAATTTCTAAAGTCAGTGTTTTGCCCTCTTTAGAAATACTGAGAACCGTGTCCTGACTTCACCTATATTCTAGACTCTTAAACTTGGCAAATTCTAGAAATGGAGAAAACATCTTTGAGAGTGTCTTGCTTTCAAGGAGAAAGGAAAATAGCTTTGAAGATGAGACAGTTTTTGTGGGTTTGTCATTGGTTTTTGTTTACTTGGTTCTCTCACATCTAGCATGGAGGTTGCCAGCTCACAGGAGCTTCATAGGATAATAAACATGTTTGTCGGAATCTCATTCCCATCCATCGACCTTTACCAATGAAAAGCTAATTATAAGTTTTTTGCCCTAAGAACTAGAGGGTCCTAAGTTGAGGGTTGTGATCAGAGGCCCCACCTCTTTACAGTGTCAGTTTACAATGTTTAGTGTTTCTGAACCTGGTTCATCCAAGACACAGGGATGAAGTGGGGCCAAAAACCCAGAGTCCATTTAAGTTTCCCTGTTGTATGTATGTGTTAACCCTGGGACAAGTGGGAAACAGGAAGAGCGTGGGGAGGATCAGCTCAGCAGTAACTCTGGAATATCTCAAGGATGGCTTTCTTTTTGGCTGTGCTTAGGGGCAAAGTAAGATGGGCAGCTAGGTGTGTATTTATGAGCTATTGTCAATAGCACATGCTTCTTTGTCCCTGGTGTGCTTAGCTTGGGCAAATATATAAGCATCTTTGTAGGATGGAGATAATAGGAATTCACTGGGAACATGGCATGATACAGCAGGAGAATCCAGGAGCTCAGCACAGTGTCCAGCATCTGGTGTGTATGGGCTCATGTACTGACTATGACTGTCAGTGTGTGTTGTTCCACAACCCAGGAACTGGTAAGTGCCCTCATCAGTGAGCATGGCAGGCAGCTTTACTCAGTGAGTAACAGGGTTCTTAGCCTTGATACATTTGTTTCCCATCACACCATTCAGGAAGGATCTCAGTTCTTTTAAGTGGCTGTTGAAGTGTTTTTATGACTCTTCAGTACTTACTATATGCTTAATATTCTGCAAAATAAGTGCTCTGCTGTCTTTTATTAGTGCTTCTCAGAAACCCTAATAGGCAAATATTATCTTGGTTTTGATGATGTGAAAGCTAAGACTATGAACCACTCGAGATTCCAAACCAAATAAGCTTGCTGCCATGGTCTAGGGAAAGGGTGCTCTCCGGTGCAAATGTTAAGTTGGATGTCACATTGTGTATTTTCTGAGTATCTTTTCCTATAGGTTTGCTGAACATCTCTGCAGTTTCTCAGTTGTTACAGATTTCCTGTTTATCCAGGATGATGGTGCACAGAACTATAAAGCCAGTAGCGTGGCATCACAATAGCACAGTATAACTCAGTTAAGCCGTGACTTCAAGATGCTAGACTTGGTAGAATCTTTTTACTTGGCCATCCAAATAGAAATAAGAATGGCTTTAAGGAAAAAAAAAAAGATTTCCTAAAGGAATTTGGAGCTATGACATCATTCCCCAGCAGAGCATATTAGAAGAAAGCAAGCTACCATACAATAATTTTAAGATTCCAATGCAGCCAAGTGGAGAACATATCACAGGAGACAGGAAATATGGCTTATTCACAGAATGATGATGGTACTGTGACTTTAAAACTGTACCAAGTGTTTTTAAAACTGATCTCAAGTGTTCTAGAATCTGCCGGGACACAAGACTGTTTCTCAAATTAGGTATACAATTGGAGAGGAGAGAATGTCTCTGAACAAAATGGCTGGCTTTCACAAAACTCTCTTGCCTCTTTTAAACATTACACTTGATACTCGAAATATGGCTGAAGAGCATGTAATGCTTCAGGGGGCCCCCACACACATACACCAGACCACTGTCTTAGTACCGTCATTGTTGTAAAGGCACATGTTGGAACACAACCAGTCCTGCTGACCTGTAGATAATTATTTTTCTCTAAATGAACTGTACATTTATCTTAAATAAAAATTTATTTTTGAAATAATTGTTGCAAGTCTACTTTTTCTAGAGACCTTCTTGGGAAAACATTTGTTCAAATCCTCCTTCTTTTCTCAGCTAAATAACTAACACAGTTGCACTTTAAAGAAAACAACAAGAATCATTCAGACCTGAACTGGTCAGGTTAAGATGACCCCTATCTTGCCACCCTGAAAAGGACAGTAGGGCCTGATCACAAGTACCAGTTTCTTAGTCATCTCCTCAAAATCCTCTACCCCATTCCTCTTCCTTTGAATGAAACAAAGTCAACGCTGTGTTCCAGAAAGACTATTGAAGCAGCTCTTTCTCAGCTCAGGCCACACTCAACTGAGAGTCCATGCTCCAAAATTCGAGATGAGACAGGCATCGAGAAGCAGGGAAGCCACTCATGAGCTTCCAGCTTTCATCAGTTCTTCCAAGGTCTGTTGGAACTGGTTCATGATAAGGCTAAATCTTCATGAGCCTGAGGATTATTCCACATGAAGCTTCTCTAAGAAATAGGCCTGAATGTTTGAATTATACTGGTTGCAAACTGAGTTCAGAAGGAGCTAATTGGAAGATAGGAAAACTCAAAAAAAAAGGGGTGGGGGAAGATAGGAAGGGAAGAATAAAGGGAGGGGGCACAATGAAGGGGAGGAGGAGGGAGAAAAAGAATAAAAAGAAAAAAGAGAGGAGAGAAGTCTCTAAAATTTTAAAGTTCACTCACTCTAGTGAGTTCTTAGTGAATGCCCTCCCACCACTTGACTTGCTTCAGTTATGGTCATACAGCCCACCATCTGTGTTCTTCTGAAAACTATCATGCCCACCTCCATGAGTGTCTCATCTTCTTGTACCATCCCTAACTCATCATTATCAGGTTTTTGGTTTGGTGTGGTTTGGTTTGGTTTGGTTTGGTTTGGGGGCATGTTGTTTTGTTTATTTGGTTGGTTGGCTGTTTGTTTGCTTGTTCGGTAAAATTAAAATCTTTTACTCATGTTCACTTGGGAACTTAGTTTCTGATCTGCCTCTTTGAATTAATCTTCCATTATGAGTGTTCCTTCTTAATTCTCTCCTTGAAACACTAGCATAATGGCCTTTTCTACATTCAAAAAAGAAGAAGAAGAGGATGATGATGATGAATTGTGTACTTATTGGCTTTGCAGAAAGCCTCACATGTGACTTTCTGTTGATTAAAGAATGTAAGTGACTAACTAGAGTTCACTAGTTATATAGCAAAGTCTTTTAAATCAGTGGGGGGAAGGTAGCTTATACCTTAACACCACTTGGGAAGGAGAGATTATCACACATTCTAAAATAATTATGCTCAGTAGATAAGTGCTGTCCATGGTGAAAGAAAAGGAGAGTCAAGGTCTGAATAACTAAGGCTGGAATGTTGGATTCTGGCACAGAATGTATTTTAAGTCCAGTCTATATTTGTGATTTTGTCTTTTAAAAGATGATTTTCAATTATGAGTAGGTGTGTGTGTGTGTGTGTGTGTGTGTGTGTGTGTGTGTGTGTGTGTATGTGTGTGTGTGTCCCCATGTGAGTGCAGGTGCCCATCAAAGCCAGTGGTGTTAGATTCCAGGAGAGCTGGAGTTATAGGCAGTTGTAAGCCACCCAACATGGATGATCGGAACTAAGGCTGGGTCCTCTGCAATAGCAGTTTGTGCTTTTAATTGCCGAATCATTACTCTAGCCCCTGTATTTGTCTTAGTCCATTCATATGTGACATTTTCTGAGATTTAGTTTTTTTTCTAAGAAAAAAAGCAGTCTTCATGGAGGATAGTGTAAGGTAGTTAGACAATGTTTCTCCCTCAGGCCTCAGGGCAAGAGTGGTGACAGTCTCTCAGAGGTTCTAGGACTGTTTCAAGATGGGCTGATTCTGGATGGAACAATTAGGATAAATTGGACAAATAGAAACAAATTAGTACAAAATTAAAAACTTTTAATGAAATTAAACTAAGACTTATGGACCTACACCTCATAAGTTACTTCTTCTCATACACACACACACACACACACACGCACACACACACACACCACATCCCATGTGTTATCCTTATTTCATTTGCTCAACATGTACTATGGATCAGGCACTGTCCTTGATGCTGGGGACCCAATAAGACCATAACAGACAAAGCCACACCTTTCTTGGTGTTCACTATATCTGGAAACCAAGAACTGAACAGACATTTTGCCAGGTGGACACAAGAGCTATGAAGGAAAACAAAATAAACTGTGGAACACAGTGTGATCTAATTTAGATAACATTTCTAGGACACTGTCCAGGGAGGTGACTGGAGCAAAAAAACAAAACAAACAAACAAAAACAAACAACAAAAACAAAAACAGATGAAGTATGAAGCAAGCTCATCAGGGTAGGGGTAAGGTTCTCTGAGTCAAAAGCATGCATGACTTATCACAGACAAAGAAAGGTGGCTTTGTAGCCACAGATGCAAAGGCAGAGAATAGGAGGAGAGGGGGCAGCAAGGACCAAGTGTTGTCAACTTCAAGGATCATGCTTAGAACTCAGGAATGTCTAAGTATGGGATAACAGGAGATGGTGTGAGACAGCAGAAGCACACTCAATTTTAAAACATTTCCACTGAATGCTTTGTTTGGGAGGCAAACACACAAACAGGGTGTGCATTAGAGAATGATGACTGTAGATCTGGATCAAGTCCAAGGCCTGGGTGGGGCTGATAGAAAGCTACTCTTCACGTTTATGACACGAGGAAGATGTGTGTAACAGATGCCTCCCTGAATGAATAATGGGGTGTAACACATGTCTCTTCATCCAGGCTCCTATGTTAGCTATATCCTCTTCGTGGAGATACCAACTACACAGTCCCTAACAGGCAACGGATGATAGGCACAAACCACATAGATGGAAAAGCTAACGATTCTGGGCGCAATGTGGGAAGAACATTAGTGGTACTGCTCCTGAGCCAAGGATGTTAGAATCTAGAAGAATCTAGAAGCACCTGGAACATAAATCTTTGCCTGCAGCTCAGAGGCCTCAGCATGTTAGTCTGTCCTTTTCTATCTTCCAGGTGAAGTCCTTGAAGTTGTTGGAGAACAGAGTCATAGGCAAGCTCCCAGGCACCCACCTTAATATGAGCAATATTTTCTCTTTTAGAACACAGTGGCTTCAGACACTGTTTTCTGTACACCCAGCTGTTTCTCATGCCATCTGAACTACTTACTGGAGAAAATGTTGGAATCCTGGCTTTTCTGAGTTAAGGAGGACCCTAAGTCACTGAGCCCGATACCAGATAGAGGAGGACGTGACAGAGCCCTGGTACAGCAAAGAACCTACTCATCAGACTGGCTTCCAGCCACCCACAGTGTAACAACAACTCTTATCATAAGCCACAAAGTCACTGACAGCTCATGCCCTTGAGATACAAAAAAAAAAAAAAAGAAAGAAAGAAAGAAAAGAAAAAAGAAAAGAAAAGAAAGAGAGAAAAAGAAGAATAAAAAGAAAAAGCAGGAAAGGGAGGATGAGGAGAAAGAAAGGAAGACAGGCAGACAGAAAGGAAGGAAGGAAGGAAGGCAAGCATAATTATCTTAGAAAATAAGGTCTCCCTAGGATCTAAAATGTGAAGGATTTTATTTAAATGTGCTAATACAGGAACTGAGTTTCCAAGCTGCCACTCTGCAAGAATCAAATTGTTAACAGTTTATGAGAAAGAAAGCCACTTCCCACACATCTACCCCAGTACCTGTCTCCACTCAGAAAAGCAAGCCTGCCCCCACAGTATCTCCCGATCTGGTGACCTCAGGAAGAGAGTACAGGGCTGGGAAGAGAGACTTCGTGCAGTTCTCCTCGCAGCCTCTCCCTAGCAGCAGACACAACGTTCCCATCCTTTAGGAAACAGATAAAGAGTTCAATGGGCCTAATTAATAGCATCAATTCACCATACCAGTTTTCGTGCAGTCTCAGATTCTTGGAAACCCAGTAAAATTGAGGTGGAACTGTATCTGCTCTTGCCTTGGCAGAAGGCCTGGGAACATAATGTCCCTGGAAAAGGCGATTTCTATACTGCTGTAGGGATGGGAAATTTTAATATTTACTGGAGAATGTCTCTGAGTTGAGTCATGGGGTTGGGTTAACTCACTGATCCAAAATCTATGAAGAATCAGGCAGGGAGTAAGATGGAACCAAAGTGTAGGGAGTGGAAATTTGTGCCTTAAGTAAACAGACAATAGAAATGTGAAATGCACAGGTGTGTGTGTGTGTATGTGTGTGTGTGTGTGTGTGTTCCTTCAGTAAAATGTACTTAAGTTACTTTTGATGAAAATTATTAACAAGGCAGCAGTCCTAGATCTGGGCACCCGTGTCAGCACAAGGGACTTACAACCCATTAACTGAACAACTTCAGTCTCTAGAGAAGCATAGAACCCAAGACAGTGTGCAGTCCAAAAATTTTTGTTCATTTATGTCTCAAATGCACTTATACAGGTGGCTTAAAGGTGATGTCATGCGGAGTTCAATCATTTTATATTCGAAGCAAGGTTCATGATATGAAGGTTTCTTCTTCTGGCGTCATGTTAGAGATTAAAAAGTTTCTATTCAGTGTTTGTGAGTTATGGATGCCCAACCTGTAATCTTGACATGATAAAGTACATGGGAGGAGAGGCACAGATTATATGTAAGTACTGTCATTCAAGGAAACATGAAAAACTCTGGCATCCATAAAATTTGGTTGACAGAGGTCCTAGGAAATGTGCCTGGTGGACAGTGGGGGATGACTGAAACACAGATTCTCACATTTAGTGTCAGGGGTGTCCTGCTGGCTACCTATGATGTCTTTTCTAAAGATGTGCACACCTCAGGCTAGAGTGAATTGGGACTCATACATCTCAATATCGCCACATTTTTTGTCATTCCATACTCCTAAGATATATAAGTCCTGAGATGCCACCAAAATGGACAGAGCCCAGCACAGAATCAGGATCTTGTGTGAAACATACTATAGGAGGCCTTTATATAGTTGTAACAATTAAAAATTTCACAAAACGTCCAATTGTACATTGACAAAACAACATACTTTGGTTAGAGGACACAGAAGTCAAGCCGCAGCTGGACTGTACGCATCCTCCCTGCTGATCATTGTCTAGAAGGAGGCTATACAAGATGCTGGAGGAGAATTGTCATGGACAGTCTTATTCAGCCTTGAAGCTTTGGTACTATAGCATTAACATACCAGCAAGATGTGCCTACTTGCACAATTGGTGGTATGACTCTTTTGCAGCAGGGGTTGGGGAAAAGGTAACTAACTGCCTTCTGATTTGATTTAAGGTCCACTCCACAGAAGGGGGCACATTTCTGCTACAGGAAACCTACCCAGGACCCTATGGCTGGTGAGAGAAATTAACAAATCTAACCCCAGCAGTATAATGCTGATGTTTAACCATTGGTTGGGGATGGGGTTGTATTTTGACCTTTCACACTGAACCTTTAGCTGGAATATCTATGTTTTTATTCTGAAGAAATTATCACACTGGTGCTGCCATGGGAGTCTGGGTTGAAAGCTACAAGTTCTGATTTTAGCTGCTTCCTACTTGCCTTATAATCCTGGTAAATTCCCTTCTATTACTGACTCTCCATTTCTCCACCTTCAAACAAGCCGATGATAAACTCTGACTCAGTCACTGCACACAGTTGTTATGAGAACCAGATGGGAAAACAGATGTGCACTATTCAAATGTGAGCTCTCTTTCCCCCAGAGCTGTTTAAATAAAACACATTTACCATGTGCACATTTGGCAGGTTCACATTCCAGATAGAGTCTGTACTGAAGTTTGACACCACATACTTTCTTTCGGTTTACAATAAGAATCACAGTGCAGAGTGTTCTGTGGTTAAAATAATGCCACCCACATTGGCCAAGCCAAGTCATTCACACGGATGCTAGTGATCTCTACTCCATAATCCAATAAGTCTTCTAGAGATGGTGACTGTGGCTTCCTCCTGGCAACAGTTCTTAATATTAGCAAGGTATGAATGCTTTGCTAACACACAGGATTTGTTGGACTCAAAAGGCAGAAGGAAATCCCAAAAGATACTCTTAGAAAACATGTATCTTAGGAGATATTTTCAAGAGCTGTAACAGATTTACAGGATACAGTAGTTCTTGGCTTCAAGTAAGCCCATGTCACTATTCTTACAATTGACCTTCCTGGGCTTTTTATCTGGCCATGTCCTATGCTGGGAGCTGATGCAATGCAGGGTAACTCCGTGAGAGCAGCCGTGGCAATAGGTCACATATTGCAGTATTGTGTCAACACAATGAACAGTGTGGAAGGAAGACCAAGTTAAGATTGTTCTTGTTTATATGACAAATCTTTAGAGTTGTAGGCAGCCAGCAACATTGCAGGGTAGTGTTATGAATACGTTCTTTGTATTTCTGTTTCCTTTATGGTTGTTTAAACATATAAGAAAAGAAAATCCAAGATAGTTTTTGAAAACCCCAGTTCCTTAAAAATGTTCTAGCCTTAGTTCATTCTTGGCACTTCATAGAGCATGTGTGAAGCCTAGGGTAGACTTGCTCAGCTCCATGACAAGCTCCAGGTAGGAGGTGTCACTCCTCAGTGTCCATGGTGACAGCTATCTTATAGCCTTCCATGAAGAAAGCATTCTTTTCCAGTCTCTTCCTCTCTTAGGTTAACAAATCTCCCAAGCCTTCCAAAATTAAACAGGAGCTTTATCTGCAGGAACACTGGCAATTAAAATATGTTTTCTTCAGAGTCTAGGCTCTCTTCCTACCTACAAGTGATATATTCAGTTTCTCAAGCAAAGTAGACGGCATCATTTTATATCATTGGTCTGCTTATGAGACTGGCGTCCAAGGCCATCCCCACCAAATACTGAAGAAAACAGTAGCACTGTGCTTACCTAACACCTCCTGAGAAATTGAAGGCTATAGAGTATTTCTCAAATTATTTCAAGATGCAAACAGTATTTTGATACAAAACTAGATGAAATATAAGAAAATAGTCCCATGTACCCCATGATTGAAGACATAAAAATTCTTCAGGCATACATCTATACTTATTTAATAAGTTATTAAGAAAGAAACACTGAAATATATTATTTTAAATATGGGTTATTTACTATATTTTACTTATTGTGGAAATAATCTTGTTCTGCTTCTAATATTGATAGACTGCTTGCATTCACATCTATGCTTACAGATAATCATCATTTATGATGGCAAATGAAAAGAATTCTCAAAAAAAAAAAAAAAAAACATGCTGGCAAATCAAATTCAAAGGTATTCTAAAGTGCACACTCTGCCATGACTGAATCATAATTTTTAAGCTTAACCAGGAATATTAAATATTAAGCAATTTCACATGGTATATCGGTGGGTGGAGCAAGGAAAAGCTTAAAGAAAGCGCTCTGTAAAAGTCAACTGACAACTTTAAGTAAAGGACCTTTGAAATCCAAGACTGTAAGGAAACTTCATTGAAATGCTTAAGAGCAGACTGACAGGGAGAACACACCATCTTAAGGGCCAACATGCCATTTTCAAACTTACTACCATGTGACTGACATTTTTTTCTAAGACCCTCAATAAAAGGAAGTTCCGTATTTATCAAAAATGCTTGTGGGTCGTTTATGCTCACTCCTCATGCTAACTACCTTCTGGTCTTAGGTCCCCTGAGTTTCTCTAATTTGTACCACAGACAGTGGCTATGGGCTGCTGGGTCACCTGGTACCACAGAGCTCATACTGTATTTCACCTCCTATTTTGGCCAAGAGTCAAGGCAAAGTATCTAGGAGTCACACCACTGACAAGAGGTAGAAAAAAAGCCAAAGCAACTGAGAATGATTTCCTTAGGCTTCATCAGATGAGAAAGCGTTTTGAAAAGATGCCTGCTTAGTTTTTACATTTAGAGAGCCATTTATTTTGCTAACATAGTTTTTGTCTTAGAATTCCAAGTATTTAATAATGACAATTTTCAGTTTTCTTAAAATTATTATTATACACATTTTATCACATGAACTCTTGATCATCTCTCTTACATTATGAACATTTTCCTCTCTAAGAGATTTGTCTAAATAATCCCTTTATCATCAGGGCAGGGTTGAACCAGGGCTTTGTTCTACTGTTGGCATTCCATTTTGTTCCAGTTTTCCTAAATACTGAATTGTAAAGAAATATAGTGACCTACTCTCATCCACGTAGCAAACTGAAAACCTTTTAGATGTCTTTTATAACAAGGTCATTCTGTAACCCTGACAGGAATCTTCAGCCATACAGTCTAAAAGAAACAAACCAGAGGCTTTCCATAGAAAGTAGGATGATCAATCTAGGAACCAACATTGTACATTGATCTATTTTTCAAAGATCTATCTATCTGTCTGTCTGTCTGTCTATCTATCTATCTATCTATCTATCTATCTATCTATCTATCTATCATCATCATCATCATCTAACTGTTCTATCCTAGCTATCTATTTGTGTGTATGTGTTTGTATGTGAGTTTGCATGCATGAATAAATGCATATGAATATGTGTGTGTGTGTGTGTGTGTGAGTGTGTGTGTGTGCGTGTGTGTCATTAGTGTTCTGGTCCCTGTGGAGGACAGAAGAACATGTCAGATCTCTTGGAACTAAATTTGAGAAAATTCTCATATTTAATTGTAAAAAGTCAATTGATGAAATCTAACAGAATAAAAAATAAGGCAGAACAGTAGCATTTTATAATTTGGAAAATGGAGTATGATACAATATTAGCTATAAAATCAGTAAGAGTTAATACCTGTCTCTGTGTAGCTAGATTCAGGGAGAGGAATGAGTAAGAAAGAAAATTCTGGGTTTCATTATATCATTGTAGAACCTTTTGATTTTTAAAATTGCCTGCTCTAAAAATAGTCACTTTAAAAAAGAAAGCCAGATGCAGAGAGAAGAGAGGAGGCTCCTTGATGCTTTGGCATAAGGAAGGTAAAACTGACATTCTGAGAAACTGAATGGCTCTAACTCTACCGTGGTGGAGGAGTATGTGGGCTGCATGGGCAATACCACAGGCACAAAGAGTGTAAACGGCTGCACAGCTCTCCAAACACACACCTGGTTCACAGACTGTTATCGCCATGGAATCTGCTCCCTGGGCCAGCCAGAGAGAACACCATCTATCATTGAGGCAGTTTTGGATCAGAGGGCAAAATGTTTGCAAGTAAAAGAGGATGATGGGAAAGATGAGATGGTTTATGGATGGGGAAAGAATATAGGCATTGAAGAAAGGTTGGGAGGGCCAATGAATTAACTATTTCATGCCTGAGTTGGGTACTGTGCTGAGCATCCCACATACACAACAATGTCACAACCATCATTTTTCATTGCTGCATTTTACCAACAAGAAAGCTAGGGATCTACAAGAAATCTATCAACTAAAGATACTCACTAATCAGTTAGTGTGTGGCAGGGCATGGATTTGTGCCCAAGTGTGTATGCTGCCAAAGTCTTATGCCATGACAGAATTGAAAAAAATTCAGAGACTTTGGTCTCTGATACATTTCCTTCCATTCCCTGGGCTCATCAAAACAACAGGGTTTGATATTATCCTGTACCTTTCTAAACTGTGGCAGGGCACACAACATGAAAGATGTCATTTGAACCATTTCAAAGCAGGCAATTCATTCTGTTGGCTGCCGTTTTATTTTCTTGACAATGTCCTTAACCTTACAGAAACTTTGCAATCTCATTAAGCCCCATTTGTTAATCTTTGACCTTAGAGCTTGAGCCATTGGTGTTTTGTTCAGAAAATTTTCTCCTGTGCCTATGTGTTCTAAGGTTTTCCCTACTTTCTCATCTAATAGTTTCAGTGTATCTGGTTTAATGTGGAGATCTTTGATCCACTCACACTTCAGCTTTGTACAAGGAGATAAGAAAGGGTCTATTTTCATTCTTCTGCATGCTGAGTGCCAGTTGGACCAGCACCATTTGTTGAATAGGCTATCCTTTTTCCATTGAATGTTTATGGCTCCTTTGTCAAAAATCAGGTGACCATATACATGAGGGCTCATTTCTGAATCTTCTATTCTATTCCATTGATCTACATGCCTATTTCTGTACCAGTACCATGCAGTTTTCAGCACAATTGCCTTGTAATATATCTTGAGGTCAGGGATAGTGATTCCCGCAGATGTTTTCTTGTTGTTGAGGATGGATTTTGCTATTCTATGTCTTTTGTTATTCCATATGAAATTGCACATTGATCTTTCCAATTCAATGAAGTACTGGGTTGGAATTTTGATGGGGATTGCATTGAATCTGTAGATTGCTTTTGGTAGGATGGCCATTTTTAAAATGTTGATCCTTCCAATCCATAAGCATGGGAGATCTTTCCATTTTCTGAGATCATCCTCAATTTCCTTCTTTAGAGGTTTGAAGTTCTTGTTGTACAGGTCCTTCACTTGCTTAGTTAGAGTCACACCAAGGTATTTCATAGTTTTTGTAACGATTGTGAAGGGTATCTTTTTCCTAATTTCTTTCTCCACATGTTTGTCCTTTGAGTAGAGGAAGGCTACTGATTTGTTTGAGTTAATTTTGTATCCAGCTACTTTGCTGAACTTGTTTATCAGCTGTAGGAGTTCTCTGGTGGAATTTTTGGGGTCACTTAAGTATACTATCATGTCATCGGCAAAGAGTGATGTTTTTATCTCTTCCTTTCCGATTTGTATCCCCTTGATCTCCTTTTGCTGTCTAATCAAAGCAGGCAATTCAAAGAAACTGTTTAAATTGGGTTTTTACTGCTATGGCGAAACACCATGATCAGAAGAAACTTGGAGAAAGAGGGATTTATTTCATCTTACAGCTTACGGTGCATCATGAAAGGGAGTCAGAGTAGGAACTTAAGCATGGCAGACACTTAGAGGCAGAAGCTCAAGGCAGGAACCTGGAGACAACATGGTCTGAAGCTCAGACTATGTAGGAATGCTGCTTACTGCCACTCCTACAGCCAGCGGTTCCCAGCCTTCCTAATGCTGCAACCCTTCAAGATACTTCTCCTCTTGGTATGGTGACACCCCAACCCTAAAATTACTGAGACAGGCTAGGTTGACTCCATAACAAACAGTTTCCAGACTTCCTCAGTAACAGTTGCCGGGAAGGGTAGGGGTGGGGGCATAGTGAAGACACACACCCCTGCAATGGTTCTGGAGACAGAGCCCTGTCTAGAGATGTCCCTAGAGATAGAGCCAATAGATTAAGATAGAGGCCACCTACCCCTACCCAGAATTCCCCTCGTGCTCTTTAAATCATTCCTGCAAGCTCACTGGGGTACCTCCATATTGGAAGATGGTAGACCCTAGCACACTGGACTCCTGCAGAATAAACTGCTCTTTGCTTTCGCATACTATCTGAGTCTGGAATATAATTCTTTAGCAAATTATGGACCCTTACATTTGGGAGCTCATCTGGGATTCACTGGAACCACCACCACCACCACCACCACTACCCTGAACCAAATAATGCAGTGTTTTTCTGATTGGTAAGTGGTCTTTTGTCTATGTCTGTGTTTCTGTTTTGGGCTTAATCTGTTTCTATTTCAGCTTTAATCTGGAGGCCAAGAGGGACAAAGCAGATGAGTATTTTATCACCTGACCAGGAGCGAAGGAGAATGCTCCTGACCCCCTACCAGAGCAGGAGAACTTGCTAGTTCTCATCTGAATTCTGAACTGACTGTGGGTCGATGGGCCTCCCATGGGCAGAGAGAAAAACCATCTGAGACAGCCTTTCGGTTTGTTTTTGTTTCCCCAGAATGTCCTTTTCTGTCTATGTGTATTCTGTTTTTGCTTTTTGCTTTCGAATACTTTTTTTTTTTTTAATTCCTGGGATGGAACAGGCACAAAGCACCCCAATGGGCTTGGTCCTTAACCATTTTAAGGACTTTGGCTGAGTCTCAGAAGACTCTTGTCTTGTTGTTCCTCTGCAAACAACTTTTGTAGGAATGAATGGCCCACCTATAAAGCAGGATGGCCTGAGGAGAGAACTTTGCATCTCCCCATCATTTACAGGGTGAAGGTTAAGTATATGAGGCCTGGGACCACCCAGGCCAAATGCCATATGTCACCATGTGGCCATATCTGGTTGAGAGGCTCCATTTGGATGAGACCTGTGTTGTTACAGGCCTTGCTACTCTCTACCCTTCTTTCTCTAAAGGAGGGTTAGCCTCAGCCCCTTGCCTTGCTCCCTGTTTCTGCTCTCGAGGAGGATCTCGGTTCCACACTTTATGGATCTGCTCCTACTGCCATTGCACATGCCCAGGCAGCATAGACAGAGAGTGGAGCAGCCACTGTCTCGCCTGACTCTCCTGCCTCCACTTGGAATCTACCTCACACTCGGACCCATACTGCCCAAACGGCAGGCTCTACTGAGGCCTTACTCCTCCAAGCTATGGAACCCCTAGATGCTCAGGAGAGACAGTTCATGACATATGTGCCGTTTAACAATAATGATCTTAAACTGAAAGTTTCAGAACTCCCCATTTTTAGAAAGACCATCTACTCTCACTGGTCTTCTAGATTCAATCCCGCAGACTCGTCTGCCAACCTGGAATGACTGTCAGCAACTGCTCTAGGTCCTCTTCCTGACAGAGGGAGAAAGAGAGGATGATGGGAGCTGCCCAGAAATCATTTGCAGGAGCAAATGGGCTACCCGCTCAATCCAGGCTGATATCAATGCAGCCTTTCCTTTGACTCCACCTGACAGATTTTAACACTGCTGAAGTAAGGAAAAACCTCCAGGTCTACCACCAGATTCTAATGGGGGCATGGGGAGAGGGGCTCCAAGAAGCTTCCAGGTGGCCCACAAATTATCTTTGCCAGATGGTGCAAAGAAAGAATGGGAGCTCCAGGGAATATCTAGAAAGACTTTTTGAAACCTATAGGACCTAAACGCCTTTTGGCCTAGAAGCCAGAGAGCACCAGTCAGCTGTGAACGTGGCTTTTGTTAACCAGGCTGCTCCTGACATCCCTTGGAAGCTTCAGCCACTGAATGGCTTTGTGGCCTGCTTCTGCCACCTAAAAGCCAGCCTCTATTTGCCTTTGAATGGCCAGATTTAGAGAGAGGCTTCAAGGGACAACTAATTTGGACATGCCTGACTCTAGGACTTCAGAATTCACCCACAATCTTTAATGAGACACTGTATGAGGACTTGGGTGAGCACCGGTCCCATATAAAAGTGACATTCTGATTGTGGGGCCCCTAACCTGGAACTATGTCAAGAGGCCACGGGAGACCTGCTGTAGGAACTGAGTCAGCCTGGCTACCGAGTGTCTGCTAAGAAGGCCCCACTTTGTCAACTTGAAGTCACCTACCTGGGGTACATATTCAAGGGGGCCAGCCAAGGCATGCTATTAGATGCCCAGAAGCAAACCATCCTTAGCATCCCAGTTTCATCAACCCCCAAGGCAAGTACAGTAATTTCTGGGATCTGCCAGATCTTGTAGAGGGTTCACTGAGATAGTCAAACTGTTATATGAGGCCACTGGGGCCTAGAAGACAAAATACAATGGGCCTCTGATATGAACATGGATGGCTTTTAAGACTCTAAGGAGTGTTATATTGGGGGCACTGGCCTTGGACTGCTCACTTGGAACTTGGGAAAGACCTGTGACTTATTTAAGAAGCTGGACATAGTGGACCAAGGATGGCCAACCTGCTTCTGGATCATAGCTGCTACTTCCCTGCTAGTCAAGGATGCTGGCAAAATAACCATGGAGCAAAAACCTATCATCACCTCCCCCATGCTATTGAAGAGACCCTCAAGAATCCACCAGCCTGACTAGTACACTTTTAGGCTCTACTTTTGAATCTCCCTTGCATAAGCTATAACCCATCATCTGCCCTAAACCCAGCCACCCTGCTACCTGACCCATTCTCAGATGTGTAGTATGATTGCTCTATAGTTCTGGGGCACATCTGGAACATCATGTGGAACTTCACTGGCATACCCTGGCCAGACACAGCATGTATCTACTTCACAGGTGGAAGCAGGTCCATCCGGAATGGAATCAGCTATGCACGGGCAGCGGTAGTAGGCTTGGACTCTGTTATTTGGGGAGCTGCTTTGACACTGAGAACTTCAGCTCAGAAAGCTGAACTAAAGGTTCTCACCCATGTTTTAAAACTGCCAAAAGGCACCATAGCTTATGGCTATACTGACAGCAGATATGCCTTTGCTGAGGCTCACGTACATCGGTCCATCTACTAAGAGAGGGGATTATTAACTGCTGAAGGAAAAAAAAAAAAAAACATCAAAAACAAGGAAGAAATACTTGCTTTATTGGAGGTATTATGGTTTCCTCTCAAGTGCCCATAATTCATTGCCCCAGGCATCAGAAAGGGACATCAGAAATAGCCCAAAGGAGCAGGCTGATAAAGCTGAAATGGAGGCCACTCAAGATTCCACTGCCAACATCCTGGTAATTTTGTTGCCCCCTGAGCTCCCAGCCATCCCTGTGTGTACTTCTGAAGACAAACAAACCAGGCAAAATGCCAAGTAGATTACAGAAGAGGCAGATGGTTGCTGACCTCTGAAGGCTGCGCCACTCTACTGAAAGAGTTTGCTAAGCAACTCATCAATCAGATTCATCAAACTTCACACCTGGTCACCTAAAACTGAAGGAATTGCTGTGAGGAGCAAGGTACAAAGCATTTAATTTAGGACACTTGGTTCATCAGGTAATCTCAGATTGTGCCACCTGCCAGGCTTTCATTTCCTCAGGCCCAATCAAGGAGCCTCTTCAGGAACAAGAATCAGGGAAATAAGGGATCAACAGCCAGAGGCTAATTGGGAAATAGATTATACAGAAATAAAACCAGAAATATATGGATATAAATATTTGCTCATTTTATAGATACATTTTCAAGGTGGGTAGAGGCCTATTCTACAAAGGAGACTCCCAACGAAGTAGCAAAGAAGCTTCTAGAAGAAATCACCATATCCAGGTATAGCTTGCCTACCCTTCTTGAGTCTGACAATGAACCAGTATTGACCAAATTGAAACTGGCAGTGACTAGGCAGTCCTCTTATCTTATGCCTTATATAGGGCTAAGAACACCCCTATACTTTAGGCCTCCCCCTTCTGAGATCCTATATGGGAGACCCCTTTCATGCTGCCAAACATACACTCTGATATCTTAGCTAAATATGACCAACATAAGATTTTTAAATCCTCGGAAGCCCTCTATAGGGTCTAGAAGCAACTCTAGCCTGCCATCTGCCATGTTTATGAGTCTGTTCCTCTTTGTAATGCTTTGAACCAGATGAAAGAAGTCTAGATTAAGAGACTTAATCACAGGATTCCGGAACCTCACTGGAAAGGACCTCACACCGTGATCCTGACCACACACACCTACAGATGTTAAGATATACAGAACAGAATGTGGATAAACCACTCCCATGTTAATGCTGCAAAGGTGGATAAACTGGGAGTCCCCTTACTATCTGGGTACCTCCAGGGGGTGATACAACAACCTTGTCATTAAGTTCACGGTGGGTAGTAAGAAGGCTGATTAGATTGCCAGTTCTTAACTCCTCTGGCCCAGGATTTAATACAAAACTGTTAGTGACTGGAAATAAAGTACCCATAGTCTATTCCCTCTGTAACCACACTGTAATTCCTGTTGTTGCAGTGCTGTCCCCTGGAGAATGCTTGGTGGGCTGATACCTCTGAGCTTATTCCACACATTTATGGCCTGGTTGTAAATAGGTTGTAAATAGGAGGATCATTATGTTCTAATACAGTTTGTGCCCAGAGTGAATTACTCAGGGAAAGATGTCTTCAACCAGCTAGCACCTCCAAACAATTGAGTTAAAAGGGTGATCATTTCCACTGTAGTACTGGATTCTCTCCTTGACATTGAGCTGGCCAGGGCTACTAGTGTAGGGATCTCAGCCCTAATACTCCAAGATAAAAATTACAAGGCCCTGTGGATGGTGATAGATGCAGATGTACAGGAGATGGAAAAGTCCATCATGGCCTTGCAGGATTCCCTATCCTCCCTGACAGTGGTTGTCTTACAGAAGAGGCTTAGATTTGCCAGTCCTCCAACAGGGAGGACTCTGTGCAGCCTTAGGTGAGGAATGTTGTTTCTATGTTGATCACTCAGGGGTGGTCAAAGAATTCATGGCTTTAGTCAGAAAAAGACTACAAGACATAAAGAATGGTCTCAGTGTTGGTATGAGTTCCTCTTCAACTGGTTTCCTTGCTTGACCAGCCTTGTCTCTGCCCTGACTGGCCCTCTTATCCTACTAACGTTGGCATTGATTTATGGTCCTTGAATAATCAATGTTGTAGTTAGGTTTGTTAAGGAACAGATTTCCACAGTTCAGTTGATGAGTCTGAAACAATGCCAGCTCATAGAAACACCTCAAGGATCTGAGATGGCCCAAAAATGAAGAAGGGAATGAGACAGGCTAGGCTGGCTCCAAGAGAGGCTTTAAATTTGCAGTTCGGAACACTAGGCCTAAATCTCCAAGAACTGGGCAAGTCTAGGGAAGTCTAAACCCCACTACCTGGCCTGAGGCAAGGACAAAGGGTCAGCAACAGTTTCTAGATTTCCTCAGCAACAGTTGGGGGTGGGGCGGCTCATGCCCCAGCAAGGGTTCTGGAATGTCCCTAGAGATAGAACAGGTTAAGACCCTAGAGATAGAGCCGACAGGTTAGACAGGTTAAGATAGAGGTTACCTATGAATTTCTCACCCTGAATTTCCCTTATGTGCTTTAAATCAGGGTCTGTGAGTTCATTGGGGCACCTCCATCTTGGAAGATGGTAGAACTCAGCACACTGAACTTCTGCAGAATAGAACACTTTTGGCTTTTGCATACTCTATGAGTCTGGGACATCATTCTTTAGCAAATCATGAACCCATTCATAATTTTGCTATTGTTATGAATCATAATGTAAGTATCTGTGTTTTCCTGTGGTCTTAGTCAACCCCTGGGAAAGGGCTGTTTGACCCCCAGGTTGAGCACTTGAGCATTTGCTCGAAGCTACTCTGCTGCATCTACAAATGTTATAGAAATAGCCCTGACTTTGTCAGCTTTGAAAGCACTTTAGAGAAGACCAGCACCCTTGAAAGATGGAGCATCAGGCTTTTCTAAAAGATGTGAATTTGGGTTCTATAACTTGCATCCACCAAAGGGCCCTTAAACAGCACAGTTCAGAGGTCACTTGATCTTTTTTAGAGAACCAGGTAGAACTTAGAACCAAACAGGCATGCTTTTGTTTTGCCAGGCCAAAATGAAGATTACAGATTGGCGTTGCCAAGCAATCTTTTAAAAAATGTGCTTGGCAAGCTTGGGCAAGAGGGGCTAAAGGGACCAAGAACTGGTTACATTCAGTGACACATACCAGTGTTAATCTCTCCACCAAAGCCAAACAGGCTGCCAGAGGGAGCAAGAGCACTGTGTTATTTTAATGTTCCACCAACTTGACCAGAAACCAAACACAGCAATGCAAACAGAAACAGACTTGTCAATACAGTACTGCCACAAAAGAAGCCCAGGAACAGCTGAGACAGGGCTTTGTTGTTGTTGTTTTGGTTTGGTTTTTGGTTCCTATTTCTTTCTTGTGTGTTCGTTAACCCACCTAATTCCCCTACATTTAAATTTTATCTAGCCTGATTTTTTTTTTCTAGGTCAGTTAATGCTCTTTAGGATGGTAAGTGTGATGTCCTCGGGCAGGTGAGTTTCCATAAATGACTCTTCAAATTAATTTTAAAGCCTGGACTATCCTCAAGAGAATACTTTTAATGTAAATGTTGAGATGACATTTTTCCTTTGGAGGGACTGAAGAAGCAGCTGTGCTCTGGGAGGAATATCAGCAAGGAAGATGATAGAAAGAGTACACAATTAGCAAGAAGGTGTTGTACTGAAAGGCAATCTCAGTTGCCAGGAACACCAAGTATAGGTCGCTCTTTGCATCAGCATTATGCTTCTAATGAAGGTAGCTGTGGTGGTTTGAATGAGGACGAGGACGGCCCCATAGGGTCTCATATTTGACTGCTTGGTCCCAGTTGGTATGGGAAGGAGGTGCTGGGGGGATGGGAACACTGTTGGAAGCGCATCACTGCAGACGTGCTTGAGCTTTCAAAAGCCTCTTGCCATTCCCAGTGGGTGCTTTTGCTCCTGCTCTCCGTTTCAGATGTGAGCTTTCTGCTTTTTCTTCCAGCATACTTCGGATTCACTGCCACAGACTCTAATACTCCAGAACCTAAAGCACAGTGCAACGTATTCTTTTAAAAGTTCCCATGGTCTTTATCATAGCAACAGGACATTAAGTAGTAACTAGGAGAAGAACATGCCAGTGCTAGTGAAGAGGAGGATCCTGGAGGCGCCTTTTGATGTATTTTATAAAATCATGGATATGTTTTATAGAGCACAGTATGGTGTGGTGGGAGGAGGTACAATAGCAGGCACATGCTGAAGTATCCTTCCCAGCCCCCTCGAAGTACCAGCCACACAATTGGTGCAGCATAGAATATCATTTTCCTTCACAAACTTATTCTGTCCTCTGACACTAGGCCACTATACTCTCCACCCCCTCATTGTGCTTCTCATACAGAGTCATTAACTACTCATTGTAGAGGAAGGTGTTGATTGGTTCTTCATTGTGTCAATAAAGAAGGCGAGAGCCAATTGCTGGGCAAAGGGAAAAGGTGGGATTTCCGAGTCCCAAGAAGAATTGACAGATAGAGAAGGAGGGGGGCTTTTCAGTCAGGTTTGGAAATGGCAGGCACGGACAACCACTTAAGATCTTGAGGGCTGGAAACAGCAGAGGCCACCAATGGTTGGCGAAAATAGGTGAGCTGATAAGAGCCCAGCAATTGTGCTACCTGTTTAGTTTTAAAATCTTAAAATTGTCTAGTGTTTTCAATCCTCAGGGTTAAGATGGGCAGGAGGGGAAAGAGTATCTGAGGCAGTTGTCAGTGGCAGCTTGACAAAGCTAGCTGGGAGGGACGGGCAAATTGGAAGTGAGAGCCGCAACTGTAATTGCTGTACTGGGAGAGGTTAGAACACGGGTTCCACGGGAATTTGGGTTAGGTTTCCTGGCATGACAGATTAGAAAAAGATATAAGAATAGATCAATACAGTATTTATTTAGTTTGCTTTACTTGTTTTTAATTGTTTTGTCAAAATGGGTGTGATTTTGAGTTTTGTGGTTATATTATTATTCCTCTGGGAGAGAGGTAGTACTAAAACTTTTTCTGGTTGCTGGCTAGAGTAGAAAGGCTCTACTTTTGTGTTCACAGAAAAGGAGATTAGTCTCTGGACCCCTTCCAGAGTTATATGAATAAGATATGACAGAAGAGACCCCCTGAGGAACTGGAAAATTTCAAGAGAATCAAACAGGACAGGTAATGATGTGTGTCATCTTTCTCATGGCATAAATGAAGACTTCTGGTTGGTTATTGTTAAAATTGGCTCATAGAAAAGACAGTTGTCTTTCACATGCTCAAACAAGGAGCAGAACGTCTTCCTTAACTAGTCTGTGCACCCTGCACAGACTGTCACAATCCATGTAGATATCTTGATGGTACTTAAATCTGAGAATATATTGCAGAGTGTGCAGCTTTGGCAAGATTCATCCACAAAGAGGCTGAATTGACCCATTTGGACTCCCTGTGTCATAGATTCCAGATCATCTTGCCTCATTCAACCTTTCATATGGATCCAGTCAGAACTTCAGTCAAGCCCCCAGCCTTCCAGGTGTCAGACACTGAGTAACAATTGCTAGTTTGGTTTTCTTAAGGCTCAACCAAATCTCCTCATTTTCCTACTCTTCCCCTCCCCTTTAAATATTTTCATTGCCCCTGTCCAGCTGGAAGAAGTTATAGAGAGGTGTCAGCCCATTTCCATGGGTTTGGAGTGGATGGCTCTGGTTATTTTGTGAATTATAAATATGTTGTCATTTTAAGGGATAATTTACAAAGGTTGTAGCTTTGGACATAGTAGGGACTAGAGAGCTTAAACTCAGGGATTTCTACCTTTCCTCTCTTTTTCTCTATCCTTCCTTATTAGGTAGGGAAAGAAGGTGGAAGAGAAAAAGGGGATATAGTAATATTGTAGGAATTAGAGGATTAGACAAATAGGGATAGGTTATTGAATTGACTATTAAACAAAACATCACATAGACATATATTACATTGGTATAAATCTTTATAGTTAATGCAAATTGAGGTTATAATCTTACATTGGTATGCAATTTATAGATTGGTGCAGATTTAAATATATCTGCCTTTTCTAGGGCAAATTCCTTAGGATTAGGTTCTGTGCCATTTATAACTTAATTTCCTGGCCTAATGTTACCCTACTTTCTATATCTTCTCTCAATTCTCACAAGGTCTTACTCTCCTTAAGCACATAAAGAAGTTGAGGATAATTATCTTGCTTGTGAAAAGTGATTACTAAATAACAGAAATTCTTGGTGACTTCAAATTGCCTTGAGTAAACTCCATTCTCTTTACATCACATTAGCCTTCTACCACTTGGGTCCAACCTCTATGATGGCTATGGAGCTTAATTAATCTCATGAGACTTAACCTCCCCTAACAGGATTCTGGACCTTGAAAATGGAGTATGCCACACGGGTTACCTCTAATCAGTACCGTAACAATCCACACATTTCTTGTAGTCTTAGAAAGCCAAAAGTTCATTCTATTCTTGTAGTAGGGAGTGTCACCCACTGTACTTACAAGAAATAGCAGGACCACCAATGGGTGGAGAAGAGATTATAGGGAGAAAAGAGAGTAAAAAAAATAAATATTATTAATGAATAAAAATACCTAAGACAGAGTATGATTTGCTACAAATAATGACACCTATCAGTCAGGTGTAAGAGAATTTACCTTTCAGCACAGTCACCCACTTGCTCTAAGCTTTTTGTTACAACCTCTTTTGTAAGGTTTTGGGACACTAAGAGTTCTACGGGAGCTCATAAGAACAAAGAGTGCCTGGAAATTAGGATATCTAAGCAGGGATGTGCCACCTTTGCACCAGTTGTTAAAGAATTCAGTGTACCGGAAATTTAACTTTGTCCTTTAAACAAGTGTTTAACTAAGTACAAAGTGTGTGTGCACATGTATGTACACATGTACTTGTGAATTATATATAAAACTTTGGGTCTTAAGAGGGATTCCATGTTGAAGCAGATGTAGCCTGTAAGAAACATCATTATCCAGCAATTAACTAATATTGACAGGTCTAATAATAGTTCATCCTTAGTTAATCCTATAATTTGCTCCCATAATGTGATTGCTAATCGTGTAAAAGCTTGAACCTCTAGCAAGCATCCCTCAGCATCCAGCTTCCTACTGTGAGTGGTTACCTAGTAAATACTTAGCCAACATATCTATTATAAAGATTCCAACACAGCAGTATGTGCTTTATCTGCATGCTGTTGATTCATTTATTAGTGACAGAATTTTGTACATGCAATGGGTTTTTACATACATTTAAAATGTAGTTTTGTTGTTGATTTGCTTATGCAAAAGCAAATTTAAATCTGCATAAGAAATTTCAAGGTTACTGTATTTTAAAGTAGAAATATTCACTATATCCATTTTCATGAATTGCCAGTATGTCTACTACCTCAGTATAGTTTGTAAAATTTGCAACAGACATGTCTTTTTAAAAAAAGAATGATACGATATTCTTCCCTATCTTGGTAGCTTTTGTTTCTTGAAATTTTTCATAGAAACACACACACACACACACACACACAAATCACATCCTTAGTTTCTCACTATTAAGTCAACAGGGACTCTTTAGTTTGTATCATTTATCTGCATAATGACCATAAAAGAAATATATTCAGATTCTTTTGGCTGCAAGTAACAAAAAAATTAAAACCAACTGTCAAAAACATAAAGAATTTATTATTTTACTTTAGAGAAGTCCAGAAGCAGAGCTTCCCTAGAAGAACAAACCCTATGGTCACCATGGCCTCAGACTCATCTCATGGTCTCTGCTTGATTTTAGCCTTCTCAGTTCTCAATTGAGTGTGAGGACATGGCTGAATGACTTTAGAGATCAAGTAGATGTATTTACGAGGCTGTTCTCTTCCAGTGATCCTATATTAATCCTATTCCTTAGATCCCACAGCTCCAGCACCAGTATTCCTCTGGCTAGTCAAAATTATATCAGGTAATTATGTTAAGGCAAATTGTAAGTACGAGTTGTGAATTACTATGATTAACCATCTCCATCTTCTACCACTAGCCCTGAGATCTTGACTCGTGACTGATATTGACAGGAATGTGGAAGAAGAAATTTTATTAACAGAAGTATATTTACAAAGGAGAAAACAACTGCTGAGAAGCAAAGAGTTCCTATAATGTGGCCATTGTACACGTTGATTTCTTACGCACTAACAAAGGTTTTCTGTCTATGTTTATGGGTGTTCATTATTCTGTGCTTCAGGAGTACATAGTTAGAAAAAAGTGGACACCATCTATAATAGTTCGTTACTTTCTTAATGCTGCGATGAAACACCATGACCATGAGTTTATTTTGGTTTATAATTTCAGAGACATAGAGTTATCACGAAGGGAGGGGACAGGCATAATATCAATCAAGAGACATAGTGGAAGGGGCAGGAGACTAGGGGGTCACATTATCATATGTGTGATAGAGAGATTGAACTGCAAGTAGAGCGAAGGTTTGAACTCTCAAGCCTACCCCAGTGATGGGCTTCCTCAAGAAAGGCCATACTTTCCCATAACCTCTCCAAACAGCCCCACAAGTCGAAAAACACATGTTCAAATACCTATGGGTGACACTTCTTATTCAAAACAAAATTCTACTCCCTGGCAGTCATAGGCTGGTGACCATTTCATAAAGCAAAATGCATTTAGTTCAGTTTTAAAATCCTCAAAGTCTTTTACAGTCTCAACACTGTACAAGGTCCAAAGTCTCTTCTGAGATAACTCACATTTATCTGTGAAGCCCACCCATCTGTTGGGGATAACCCATGTCTCTATCTCTACAACCACTTAGCAGTCAGTGTTAAACCACATTTGTCACTGCAGCCCACCCACATGTCAGGGTTAACTCACATCTGTCATTGCAGCTCACCCACATGTCAGGGTTACCTCATATTTGTCACTATAGCTCACCCACATGTCAGGGTTAACCCACATCTGTCTCTGCAGCCCACCCAGATCTCAGGGTTAACTCACATCTGTCACTGCAGCCCACCCAGATCTCAGGGTTAACTCACATCTGTCACTGCAGCCCACCCACATGTCAGGGTTAACTCATATTTGTCACTATAGTCCACCCACATGTCAGGGTTAACCCACATCTGTCTTTGCAGCTCACCCAACTGTTGGGTTAACCCACATCTGTCACTGCAGCCCACCCATATCTCAGAGTTAACTCACATCTGTCACTGCAGCCCACCCAGATCTCAGGGTTAACTCACATCTGTCACTGCAGCACTGCCACATGTCAGGGTTAACCCACATCTGTCTTTGTAGCCCACCCAACTGTTGGGTTAACCCACATCTGTCACTGCAGCCCACCCAGATCTCAGAGTTAACTCACATCTGTCACTGCAGCCCACCCACATGTCAGGGTTAACTCACATCTGTCTTTGCAGATCACCCAAATGTCAGGGTTAACTCACATCTGTCTCTGCAGCCCACACACATGTCAGGGTTAACCCACCTCTGTCTCTGCAGCCCACACAGCTGTCAGGGTTAACTCACGTACCTTTCACCACAACATCCTACCATACTATGTGACTAAACTCCAATGTGCTCAAACAAAACTACCCAGATGCCAGAGTGGCTTAGTAGTAAGAAAGAATAAAAATAAGCTAGGGTTAGATCAGGTTCCTGGCATAAGAAAGATGACTACAGCATAGAGAACATAACCTATTAAAAAATTAATAGCAGCCCCTACTTATCCACAATTTTACACAGTGCTTACTTATTGATTTGTAAATGATAGTAGCTTGTTTTGTGAATTATCCTGCTAAGGCCATGTGGCTTGTCAGAGGCCGGCTAGCTAGTCTGTATAATTATCTTAATTGTTTACATTGTTTCAAAATAGATATGATGTTGAGTTTTGTGTTTATATTATTTTTGTGGGAGCGAATACAAGATACTCTAGTTGACAACTAAAGGACATGCTATTTTGGGAGAAAGGTTTTGTCTTTGCATTTTTAAAAAGTGTGATTTGGCTCTATGTGCCTTCCACAGTTATTTGGATTAGAATTGATAGAGATAGACCACCTGGAAAACTGAATTTAAAAAGATCAAATAAAATATTCCTTGATACTAAAATGTTTTCTGTTGAGTTTTATATATGTTTCAGAATGTACAATTATGATAAAGCTTGTCATCACAATGCTGAACTGGCCTGATTCCAGACATCAGAGACTATAACAACTGTCTGTGTGACTTTTCCTCTTGAGGCCTGTCCAGCTTCTTCATTCCCCTCCCCCCTTCTAAATTCTCAATGCCCATATATTCAGTTTGAAGAAGCTTAAGATGAGTCGTCGCCCAATTCCCTGAACTTGGGGGGGGCGGGTGAAGGTAGTTATTGTAAGGTTGTTTTTATAAAAAATTTAGAAATGGTCATAATCATACAGGGAAGAATTAGCCAGATTTGATTGTATAGTCATGATCCTAGTTTGGTAACTAAGCTCAAGTCATATCTTTATTGATAATAATCTAATTGATACAAAGTTAAGGTTATAATTTTTACAGTACTAAAATTGATTTAATACAGATTTAATGTTTAAACATTGTGTTTAGTTGGTTAAAAAATACTAATTAAGGGCTAGATAACAAGCTCATGGTTCTGAGTCATTAAAAGGGTGCTTTTTAAAAAAGATAATTTCATATTTTTGGTTGTGAGCCTAGCCTTTAACGACTGAGCCATCTCTCCAGCCCAAAATATTTTATTTTGTGTGCACTGATGTAAGGGTGTCAGATACCCGGAACTGGAGTTGCAGACAGTTGTGAGCTGCCACGGAGGTACTGAGAACTGAACCTGGGTCCTTTGGAAGAACAACCAGTGCCCTTAACTACTGATCCATCTCTCCAGGATGTAGAGAAAGGGGAACACTTCTCCACTGCTGGTGGAGTTGTAAACTGATACAACCACTCTGGAAATCAGTCTGGCGATTCCTTAGAAAATTGGACATAGTACTACCTGAAGATCCAGCTATTCCACTTTTGGGCATATACCCCAGAGACACTCCAATATACAACAAAGATACATGTACCACAATGTTCATAGCAGCTCTATTTATAATAGCCAGAAGCTGAAAAGAACCCAGATGTCCTTCAGTAGATGAATGGATACAAAAATTGTGGTACATTTACACAATGGAGTACTACTCAGCTATCAGAAACAATGACTTAACCAAATTCTTAAGAAAATGGTTGCATCTAGAGAATATCATCCTGAGTGAGATAACCCAGTCACAAAAGAACAGACATAATATGCAGTCACTGATAGTGGGATACTAACCCCAGAGCCTCAGACTGCCCCAGAAACAACTCACAGACTGTGTGAAGCTCAAGAAAAAAAGAAAAGAAAACAAAACAAACAAAAATAAAGCATTATGCTCAATCCTTACACACCAAGAAAACGTTGACGAATTCCGGGTTACATCCTGTTTTACATGTACTTTTTGCTCATTGTAACTAGTAAGACCTTAATGCAGAGTATCAAACCTTAAAAAAAGAAAAAAAAAAAAAAAAAAAAAAAAAGCCAAGCACTGACAAAAATGAATTTGTATACATTTATGCAAAAATGTTTAAAATTTTTTTCTTTTATCTTTGTTTTTTAAAAGAAAGTTAAAAAATAAAATAAAAAAAGAATATTTAAAACATTTTACGTATATACATACAGTAGTATATACTGAAATAGATTTTAAAAAATTAAAGGGGAAAACAGTCAAAATATCAGAAAAATTCAGCATGTTTATAAATATTTACTTGAATATTTCTTATTTGACAGCAGCAAGTTTGAAGGTTTATTGTGATATTAACTAAATAATGGGACAAAGACTGCTTTGTATCAATTAAAATCAATTAGTGAGTTGTTGAGTGAGTTCTGTAGTGATTTTTGTCTCTGTACTGGGTTACTTTTAATGATTTCTGAATGTCTTTAGGGTACTATACAAAAGACTGACTTATTTAATGTCAATTTATTGGACTTTTTAAATATCCATAACAACCAGTTTTATTGAAAATATATCATTGAACTCATTGTAACTAGTAAGTTTTTAATTAATACCATCAAACCTTTAAAAAATCAAGTACTGACAAAAATATATTCATATAGTTTTATGCAAAAATGCTTTTAAAATCTGTACATTTATCTGTTTTTTTTAAATAAAGTTGTTTAAAAATAAAAAATAAAAATAATAATAATTTTAAAAAAGATAATTTCAATTTAAGATAGCCAAGCGGAGTCAAGGCTTAACAGTTCGGAGATGCTTTATGTAGGTAGATAATCTTCAAAGGCATCAGAAGTCCACAGATCATGATATTTATAGACATTTTTTTAATTAAAAATCATTTGACTAGAGGCCTGTCTGCTTTTGACAGCACCCCTTCTTAGATTCTAAGAAGAAATTGAGCATCAATAGAGTTACTCAAGTTGTAGCTACACAGCCACTTGGCAAGAATTGCCTCATTCATCTACAGACAATACTGTCCAGAAAGGGACACTTTTGCAGAATAGTTGACTAATAATCTTTGCCAAGCCAAATTTATCAGCCCTTCAGATTTCTGCATTAAAACGGTCTGTCAGTTATGATCCTGGGCCAGAAGGCTGAAGACCAGTGCTCCAACATTTTGAGAGAGGTGGGACTGTCCAAGTGATCAGCAGCAATCTCTGTTTATTGACTAGCTTTGGAAGCTGTATTTTGTGCTTCTCATTATCAGGTAATAGTTATTTTGAGATTTCTGATGTTGCTGAAGACTGGTAGCCTCATAGCCAGACCAGCTGTTTAGCATTAAGAAAGTTAACATAGATCTCAAAAGGTGATTTTCAGATGACATACGATCTAAATCCGAGATATAAGTCAGATATAGAATTATAATCTTTTGAGGTAAATAAAAGGCTGCTTTATTTAATAGACAAAATTGATAGACTAAATGTTAAGACTGTCTTATACTTTATAAATTGTAAAATGGTTATAGTTATATTCATCTTATAGTTAAGAAAAAACTTTTTAACTGGACAAAAAGGAGGAAAGGTAGATTATCCTGAAGCTGTTTGTATTTTAATCTTAATTCCATTTCCCCAAGAAGGGCTGCCTAGTCATATGACTCCAACTGAACCTTCCCGTTTTAATTAGTAAAATAAAGGAAAGCCAGTAACTGGGTGGGGCGAGGGAGGTAGAGAGAGCTGAGAGGTCTGAGGAGATCAAAAGTTGGAGAGGAGAGGTCATGGCAAGACTGCAGTTCCGAAGGACCAGATAGACCCAGGTGATATTGATTGGTGTTAAATAGGTATGAACATTAAGGATTTTATAGGTCTAGTATCTCATATAGAAGGGAAGTTTGTATCTTTGCCTATTCAATGCAATCTTGTTGTGTAGCGGGTTTGTGGATTGAGAGTTGAATATATAAACCTGTATGAAAAAATATCAGGCTGTAGAGTTGTATTTATGTGGGATTTTGGGGTACAGAAACACCTTGGGACAGAGGCAGAGAACAGGCGGTAGTAAACCACTAAGGGAAGGAAGTTGCGCAGACAAGTAGGGCCGTGGTGGCAGCTTGGACCGGCAACAGAGGTGTGTGCGGCTCCGTACAAAAATCAGGCCTGAGGATGAGGAGTGAGACCTCTGGGCCAATAAAGAGATAAACCGATTTTTTTTATTTTTTTTAATATTTACTGCAACAGACATGTACCAAACTAATTCTCAGATGCCTGGAAACATGGGTAGCATAAATTATACATACATATAAAGTTTGGCCTTTTCTATACATACACAGGAAAATAGATAAATTTAATAAATATTGGTGTAAAAGAGATTAATGATAAATATTAATCAACAGAACAATTATGAATATATATATATATATATATATATATATATAGTGTGTGTGTGTGTGTGTGTGTGTGTGTGTGTGTGTTGCTGATGTTTTGTGCTATATACATCTAAGCAAATTCTCCATCCTTGACCCATACCCTGGGAAGCTTTCTTTAACAATACCCTATAGTAAATTTTATTTTTAAAAAATGAATTTTTCATATTAGAGATGTCCATTTAAGATTTTGGTACCAAAAATGACCTTAAGTAACTAAAACTAATAGTGTGAAGTTGTGGACCAGATTGACTAACAGCAATGATTCAAAACCAAAGAAAATTCAAGGTCAGCACAAAAAAAGAAATGACCCTAAAAACCTTCACATTTAGAAAGAAAACTAGTTAATGAACTCATTTGACGCATCATGACATTGTTGTTGCTCAAATTCCCTGGCCTTGGAGATTAAGGATCAAATGAGGAAAAACCACAGGTAGTTAGCCTCCAGAAAATGAGCACAGGGGCCCATTAACTAACAGTCCTACAAGAGAAAGAAAAGACAAGTGAAAAGAAATGGCCAGAAACTGAAGCAAAACCTCCCTTGAAAAAGAATCTGAAGGTTTGTGTCAAAACCATCGCATGAATTTTAGATGATGCTATTAAAAGGTAAAGTAATCCATCCATGTTCTAGAATAAGCTTCCAATCTTACAATCTTCTATCTGTAAGAAAAAGGAATCTTAAAAGCTAAGAAACAAAGTAAAACAAAAAAACCTTACAAGGGAAAAAGACAACATGTATTCCTATCCAAAAAACAACTGAAACAAAGTTTTATATATACATATACACATACATACACACACACACGTTATGTGTGGAGGAATAGTGGAGAGGAAACCTTAATCAGAATATACTATATGAAAAAATATATTTTTGATACAGAAAGGAAGACGTTAACATGATTCTATAGTTACAATGAAAGCATGAATATAAGGTAAAACAGCACATCATGAAGTAAAACTACACAGCTCACTATGATTAAAATAGTTGTAAAATGTACATATTAAAGTTAGAATAAATAGCTGGATAGCAGTATAGAGAGCTAGTCCTGGCCTACCGCCATCAGGACTCACAGCCTGCCCGCTGAGAGCTGAGCCCCAGGAGCCCCAGGAGCACTTTCCCTCCTGAGCCCACTGACCCACAGATGACTCAAGCTCAAGTCAGAGACCAGAAGATAAACTAGCATCACAGATAACAAGATGGCACAAGAATTTAAGCAACAGAAACCAAGACAACCTGGCAACATCAGAACCCAGTTCTCCCAACAAGCAAGTTGTAGATATCCCAACACAACAGCAAAACAAGATTTGGACTTAAAATTATACCTCATGTTGATGATAGAAAGCCTCGAGAAGCACATGAATAACTCCCTTAAATAAATACAGAAGAACACAGGTAAAGTAGATGCCCTTATAACAGAAACACAAAAAACACAAAAGTTTTTAGAGAATTACAGAAAAACATGAGAGGCAGGTAAAGGAAATGAACAAAACTATCCAGAATCTAATAACAGAAATAGAAACAATAAAGAAATCACAAAGGGAGACAACTCTGGAGATGAAAACCTAGGAAAGAGATTAGGAGTTGTGGAAAGCATTTTTGGCACCTCTGGACAGTTGGTGGTGGATAGTCTTATTTTACCAGGACACTCTGAAGCTGTCCAAGGCAGGAACCTAGTCTTAGTGCTAAACCCAGAAAAGGTTCAAATTAAGTACATTTGCCTCTAATGTTCCTGGGCAGAACTCTTAGAATTAAGGCCCAGGGCAGTACATTTGCATTTGAAGCTCAGGGCAGGTTCAAGGGATGTAGGTATGGCAGTCTCTTTGTCTCTTGGGACCCCCTTTTGTCTGCAATCTTCACACCTAACCTCCAGAAAGATGTTTATGGGATTTTTGATTATTAGTTTGCTTGTTTCCTGTCTCAGAACTGATGTTATCTTTCTGCATGTAATTAAAGTAGTTTAAAAGAAGACAGAATAAAAAAGGCTTCGCTTTAGCCTTGAGGCTTCAGCCTCAAATCTGGCAGAAGTCATGAAGTTACCTTACAATTTTGACAAACTGTCTCTTTTTCTTTCAATCCTTCCTCTGGCCCTAGGGAACTTGTTGTTTGATCAAGCTGGTCTCGGACAAGGAGTCATAGACACAAATGTCACCAACAGAACAGGAGAAATGGAAGAGAGAAACTTAGGGGCAAGAGATACCATATAAAAAATTGACACAACAGTCAGAGAAAATACAAAACCCAAAAAGCTACTAACCCAAAACACCCAGGAAATCCAGGACACAAAGAGAAGACCAAACCTAAAAATAATAGGTGTAGAAGACAGCAATTATTCCCAACTAAAAGGCACAGTAAATATCTTCAACAAAATTATAGGAGAAAACTTCCCTAAGCTAAAGAAAGAGATGACCATGACAGGTAACATAAAGGCAGACCAATCAGAATTACACTAGACTTCTCAACAGAGACTCTGAAAGCTAGAAGATCCAGGACAGACATCATACAGACACTAGAGAACACAAATGCCAGCTCAGGTTACTATATCCACCAAAACTCTCAATTGAAGGACATACCAAGATATTCCAGGACAAAATTTACACAATATCTGTCCACAAATCCAGCACTACAAAAGATGTTAAACTGAGAACTCCAACACAAGGAGGGAAACTATACCCTAGGAAAAGCAACAAAGTAATCTTCTTCAAACAAACCCAAAAGAAGCAAAGCACACAAACATAATTCTACCTCTAACAACAAAAATAACAGGAAACAACAATCACTATTCATTAATATTTCTTAACATCAACAGACTCAATTCCCCAATAAAAAGACTATCAGACTAGATATGTAAACAGGACCCAGCATTTTGCTGCATACAGGAAACTCATCTCAGAAAAAAAGACAGACACTACCTCAGAGTAAAAAGCTGGGAAATTTTTTTCTAAAACAAGTGGTCCCAAAAAAAAAAGGTGGAGTATCCCATTCTAATACCAAATAAAAATAGATTTTTAATTAAATTTGTCAAAAAAGATAAGGTAGGATACTTTTTACTCATCAAAGGAAAAATTTATCAAGTTGAACTCTCAATTCTGAACATCTATACTCCAAATACAAGGGCACCCACATTCATAAAAGAAATTCTACTAAAGTTCAAAGCATATATTGCACCACACACGATAGTAGTGGGAGACCTCAACACCCTACTGTCATCAATGGACATATCATGGAAACAGAAACTGAACAAAGACACAGTGAAACTAACAGAGGTTATGAACCAAATGGATTTAACAGACATGTATAAAACATTTCATCCTAAAACAAAAGAATATACCTTCTTCTCAGCACCTCACAATACCTTCTCCAAAACTGACGATACAGTTGATCACAAAACAGGCCTCAACAGATACAGGAAGATTGCAATAATCCCATGCATCCAATCAGATCACCATGGACTAAGGCTGGTCTTCAATAACAACAAAAACAACAAAAAGCCCACAAGCACATGAAACCTGAACAATGCTCTACTCAGTGATAACTTGGTCAAGGAAGAAAGAAAGAAATTAAAGACTTTTTAGAATTTAATGAAAATATAGGCACAATATACTCAAAGTCATGGAATGCAATGAAACCAGTGGAAAGAGAAAAAAAGATCCCAAAAACCAACCAAACAAACAAAAACCTGAGAGAGCATCCACTAACAGCTTGAGAGCACACCTAGAAGCTGTAACACAAAAAGAAGCAGATAAACCCAAGAGGAGTAGGCAGAAAACAATAAAAGGAACAGCTGAAATCAACCAAGTAGAAACAAAAAGAACTATACAAAGAATCAACAAAACCAGGAGCTGGGTCTTTGAGAAAATCAACGAGATCAATAAACCCTTACCCAGACTAAATAGCAGGGGCAGAGAGAGTATCTAATTTAATGAAATCAGAAATGAAAGAGGAGACACAACAACAGAAACTGAGGAAATTCAAGAAATCATCAGATCCTACTACAAAAGCCTATAATCAACAAAACTCAAAAATCTAGAGGAAGTTGACTATTTTCTAGACAGACTCCAGGGAACAAATTTAAATCAGAATTAGATAAACCATCTAAACAGTCTTGTAACCCCTAAAGAAACAGAAGCAGTCTTCAAAAGTCTCACTACCAAAAAAAGCCTAGGACCAGAAGGATTTAGTGCAGAATTCTATCAACCCTTCATAGAAGACCTAAACTAATACTCTCCAAACTATTTTACAAAATAGAAACAGAAGGAACACTACCAAACTTACTCTACGAATCCACAATTCCTAAACCACACAAAGATCCTACAAAAAAAGAGAACTTCAGACTAATTTCCCTCATGAACATTGATACAAAAATATTCAATAAAGTGTTTGCAAACCGAATCCAAGAACACATCAAACTGATAATCCATCATTATCAAGTAGGCTTCATACCAGGGATGCAGGGATGGTTCAATATATGGAAATCTATCAACATAATCCACTACATAAACAAACTCAAAAGAAAAACAAACACAGGGTCATCTCATTAGATGTTAGGAAAGCATTTGACAAAATTCAACACCCCTTCATGTTAAAACTTTTGGAAAGATCAGGTATTTAGAGCCTATACCTAAATATAGTAAAATCAATATACAGTAAACCAGTATCCAACATCAAACTAAATGGTAAGAAACTTGAAGCAACCCCACCAAAATCAGGTACTTGACAGGCTGCCCACTCGCCCCCTCCCTATTTAATATACTACTCAAAGTCATAGCCAGAGCAATTAGACAGCAAAAGGAAGTCAAAGGGATACAAGTCAGAAAGGAAGAAGTCAAAATATCACTAATGCAGATAGTATGATAGTATACTTAAGTGACATCAAAAATTCCACCAGAGAACTTCTAGAGCTCCCAAGGAACCTACCAAGAAGCATTTGATATAAGCAAGAAAGAGATGCAGCCTACACATCCAATCCGCCTAGGACTGGCTCTTAACTTTTCTGTATTTTTCTATGAGATCCTTAATAATCCAGAGCTTGCCTGCACACTGGCTAAAACGGCTTTTGATGAGGCCACCCCAAAGCTTGATACGCTGAACGAAGACTCCTACAAAGACAGCACCCTCATCATGCAGTTGCTTAGAGACAACTTAACACTGTGAACATCAGACAGTGCAGGAGAAGAATGTGATGCAGCGGAGGGGCTGAGGACTAAAGGCATCCAGGGCACCAACCTCCATCCTCTCAAGAAAACCTTTTTACATCTCCATTCCTTATTCCACTTGGATTTCCTAGCAATGAATCTCATCCCTGTGTATGGGATGAACTGTTTATAATCTTTTCACATTGCAGCTTTGAGGAAACCCCATCCCTTGGTTTGTGTTGTCTCTGCCTTCCTGGTGTGCAGAGTACTGCTGTAGAAAAGTACCAATAGCTTCATTTCATATAAACACGAGTAACTCTCAGGCACTGTGTAGAGGACAGACAGCACATTTGGTGCTGCCATGCTTCCCACTATGATAATAATAGACTAAACCTCTGAAACTGTAAGCCATCCCCAATTAAATGTTTGCCTTTATAAGACTTGCCTTAGTCATGGTGTCTGAACAGCAATAGAAACCCTTTGTTCTCCTAGCCACTGGTAGATGAAGAACTCTGTGCACCATTCCCACTTAGCCCATTGTATGCCCAAAAACAATGCTGCCACCAAAATAAATAAAATAAAATAAAAACCTGAAACCTCTGACACCATGAAGCAAAATATATATTCCTTTCCTCCTCCATGCTGATCCTCCATGTTTGTCCCAGCAGTGACACCTAAGGAAGAACATCTGTGTGGTAGCCCTTGTTGAGTCGGAGTTTTGTTTGACTGTGAGAACATGCATTGAATCTCGTTAGCGGTGGAGCACTAACTGTGTGGCTCCTTATGTTTAGTAGTTCTAGAACTCTCAGGAGAGATGCATTTCTTTGGCAATACCAATGACAATTATCCTTCTGAGAAATCGGTCTGTTTCCATCTTGTGAATCTCAGAAGTGCAAAGGCTCCCGTCTCACATGGCCTCTCTGAGTGAGCCAAATGTACAGCAAGACATAGCTTTCCACTGTTAGTTCCCATGCTGGCTCCCTTTTATAACTTTGGCATTGCTTTTATTTCTCTCCTCTCTTGAAAATGTGGGGGTTTGCTGCATTTTATGACTTGTATAAGCTACTTCACTTTTACAACCAGGTAGACTTTAAAAAAAAGACCCACAGAGAGAGAAAGAGTTAAGTTGAACCTCAAATAATGCTGCTGTATACAAATTATAAAGTGGAGAGGGCATAGAATGGTCAGTTAGGAACTAGGCCCCAAAGGCTGGGCAGGTAGAAGAGCAAGGATACCCCAAACTGGAGAAGCAGGACTCCCCTCACCCCCAACTAAGAGCAGAACGCTAGAGAGCATATGGGAAGCACAGAGAACACGGCCATTAGGAGACAGGCCTGACTACCTTGCATCCTGTGAGGTGTAGAAACTGGTGAGATGGAAAAGAATCTTAGAAACAAAAAGCAGGAGTTCAGGCTGGATGCATATCTTCCATGGCCTTTGTCTCTACTCAGGAGATCAGGTGTCAGAAAGAATGCAGTATTGGTCTGCTGTTCTTGTCATAAAGTGTCATATCAAACAAATCTGAACAGGATTGTGAACCTCCAGGAGGTTATCAGTCCAGACTCTGGATGTGAGTCAGGCTGATGTGGATACCCCGCCTTCTTCCTGTATCCTCACATGGCCCTCCTTTGAGTGTCTGTGTTCTTATAAGGACACCAATCACGTGGAACCACTCTTGTGATGTCATTTACCTCAATTACCTCTTTAAAGTCTTGCCTGTCAAATGTCCAAAGGCATAATTCAAAGCAATAATACAGCTCCAGCTGGTGAAAGTCCAAAGCTCTAAAGTCAGCAATATCTAACATCCTGCACACTGAGGATGGGTTCCAGAAAGTCACCATCTTAAACAACAACAACAAAATATCCTTCACATTGAATTTTTAAAAACCAAAATCCCAGGCTGGAGAGATGGCTCAGCTGCTAAGAACATTGTTCTTCCAGAGGTCCTGAGTTCAATTCCCAGCAACCATGTGGTGGCTCACAACCATCTGTAATGAGATCTGACACCCTCTTCTGCTGTGTCTGAAGACAGTGACAGTGTATTCACATTAATTAATTAATTAATTAATTAATTAATTAATTAATTCTTTAAAAGCCAAAATTCTGTGAGGGCACATATAAGAGGCGTAGAGGTAAATTCTAAAGAAGGAATAGCCACACAAGATGACAACAAGAATTTCAGGTAAAAAATGTATCTATATCACATTTCTTCTGGACCCTGAACTACCATATGATCACTATTCTTTAATATCTACATAATAGTTTTTAATAGGATAATGGACCTTTTAGTTCTTTGCAGACCTCACCCCAAATTTTACCCTCAACTATTTAAAATATTTAAATATTCAATATTATTCTTATATAATTTGCCCCATTATGGATTTCATATTCATATCATTTTCAAGACTATAGGTATAGTAAGACTCTTGGAGAATCTCAATTTAATTTGTAAGTCTTTTGAAACTTTGAAAAGCAGTGAAAATGAAAGTACTTTACTACAATGGTGACTTTTTGTTGTATAAGGACAGGATCTCACTATAGCTCAGGATGGCCTGGAACTGTTGTATAATACAGGCTGTCCTGGGTTCTGGGATTGGAGGCATGCACCATCATGCCTAGCTCACAGGCCAACGTCCATGAATATGTACGCAAAAGCACCAACTGTCAAAGGAAAGAAACCTAGTTCTTCCTCCACATGTGACACGTGCGTAGTTCAAGATAAAAATGTCCTGAAATCCAGTTTCAGCTCTTTGGACAAATTGAATGGGCAATGGTGACCCACTGAAGTTTGGGGTGGATCAATAAAAGGCAGGCTGTTGGGCAGGATATTTCACACTATGACAGTTACAAAGTGAGGTGCCCAGGATTAACACCCACTATAACGCACATTTTTGCACTTTGATTTGGAACCTCTGTCTGTATGAATAGAATGCTTACCACTGTTATACCCAGGAGACCACCCTTAGCTCCTGTATGTGCGTATTTGTAATGACATGGATGTTGTCATCTATTTGTTCTGTAAAATGTTCTGCCAGGCTCTTTTGTTTCTCAAATACATAGTCATTTCAAATGTAAATAAACATCTATTAAAGAATTATTTAAATTTATTAACTCTAGATTTCTATTGTCAAGATATTCATCTTTCGAGCTTTTGCCATTTGAGAGGTATTTGACCTTTGAGATGAGGGCTCGTTCTTTTTAAAAAGTGTCTCCAAAAGCAGTTATGACCTGAGTTATCGAAGATGAAAACTGCATTTTGGCCCATATCACTTGGGAGGATCTTCTGGGAAGGACATAAAACACACAGCAGCTAAGACAACTAGGGCAAGAATGGAAAATAGACTTTGTATGAGGTTTGATACCTCTGGACAAAGTGCTGGGGGGGACAATGTGTGAGGAGCTACTGCCCACTCGCTTTGGGCCCCTAAGTCAGGTAGGGTTCATATTCTCAAACATTCAACAACATCAAGAAGAAAGGGTAAACTCAGGCTTCATGGTGTTGACAGAAGACTTTTTAATGACTATAATGATAATCAAAACCATATATAATTTTTTTTCTCAGCACTATGAGTGATATAGGACATGCAATAGCTGCTGATGGGCTGACAAGTATGTTCTGGAGAACACAGCCCGGTGCTTGTTTATTTTCAGGTTTGTTTAATTTTATTTTATGTGTAAGATGGTTTTCCCTTCATGTTTTTCAGTGTAGCATGGGCATACTGGTGCCTAGGGAGGACAGAAGGAGGAGTCAGTGAGCTGCCATATGGACAGCGTGAATCAAACCCAGGTCCTCTGGAAGAGCAATCAGTGCTCTTAACCCCCGAGCCATCTCACAGTCTGTTTGACTTAGATGATCATTGTCTGTCTTCCAGACTGTCTTGCATAGACTCCTGACTATCTGGCTGATATAGTTAAGTCTCCCTTTAGCAAGTGTGGTAGTGGGGAACAAATTCAGGACTTCAGAAATGCTATGAAGTATTCCACAAACTCTACTGCAGCCATGAATTCTCTTTGAATTCCCCCTATTTCAGAAGGTGATCATAGACTGCTGGCCAGCATCTCAACCTCTTCAACGGAAAGCACACTACCAGCTGAGTTCTGTGTAGCTTGCTTTATTCTCAATACTCTCTACAGGAAAATGCTGACTGCTTTTTATGTGATTCTAATTAACACTGGGCAGCCAGTGCAAGGCTGAGCCTCTCTTGCTCTCTAACATGAGCTTTAGTTTAGCTTTAGCAGCTGCATGTCTCTTCATGAAACATCATTCTGACAAAATCCCCAAACTGCAGCTTGTTATGTACATGGGAAGGAGGTGACACTTTTGTAACAGGATGGATTATTTCCTGTTATAGATGCAAACAGAAAGCAAGTCTTTTCTTCAGAAGAAGGAGCATCCATGACACTTTATACTACCTATTGAATGATTTCTTTCCATTAGTAACTGTGATATTACAACTGAATCAACTCAATATCTGGTCCATTTAGATTAGCAAGTAAATTATTTTCCTGCCATTATATTAGTCACACTGGACAGACTTTTGACTTTCTGCGATACCTGTTTATGCATCAGCTCATGAGTTAATTACTATTCCTAGTGCCATTATAGATTCAGCTGACTGACACTGTCCTTTAACATCCCAAATGAATGTTTTCTCTTCAGATAAGTGTACCTGGATCTCTGCAACCTTGTAGGTTCTTCTTTTCCCACCCTTATTCCCTGATTCACCTCCATCACTATATGAGAAAGAAAGAAGCAGAGAGAGAGAGAGAGAGAGAGAGAGAGAGGGAGAGAGATCTCCTTGAAGTTACTTTGTGAATTCTTTTTTCTACCCTTTATCTCCTTCTCTAGTTTTATTCCCTGTCACTAGGTAGAAAGGAAAGAAAAATAGGAGGACAGGAAAGATAGACGTCCCTAAATCTAATTTCTTTCCTTTTGTTTCTTCTTTGAGCACAATTACTAAAAAACTACAGTCAAACCACATGAAGAACCAACAACCACCAACTTTGCCTATCAGGGCTCTAGCATTAATATATCCTCTGATGAGTTCCCAGAGTGGCAAACATTACACAATTGCAGAAACTATCTGCAGCTGGGAAAACCACACCACTGCTAAGGCACAAGGCAAGTCATAGTCAGCTGCTGCAGAAGCAACTCGATATCCCCATACCTGAGATTGAAACAACAACATCATTCCTATAATATTTCTGTGTTTTTCTAAAGAAACCAGAATTCCAGAATTCTCATTACAGATAAGTATCTTATATACACAGAAGTTAGAGTAAGATCTAGCTCTGGAAGTTTTATGCTTAAGAAAGAGTAAATGGACCATTTTGTTCAACTCCTTCGCATGTTTTGTTGTGTTTCCTGTGCTTTAAGGGATTTACTTGTTTCCTCTTTAAGGGCATCTAGCTGTTTGCCTATGTTTTCCTGTATTTCTTTAAGAGAGGTATTTTTATCCTCCTTAAGGGCCTCTGTCTTAGAGTGAGTCCCTGGAGAAAATCAAAGAAGACATCAGAATATTGAAAGATCTCCTCTGCTCACAGAGCAGCAGGATTAACAGTGAACATGACCATCTTACCACAGCAATCTACAGATTCAACGTAGTCCCCATCAAAATTACAACCCAATTCTTCTCAGAGATAAAAAGGATGATTCTCAACTTCATCTGGAATAACAAAAATCCCAGGATAGGAAAAACAATTCTCAACAATAAAAGAATTTCCGGGGAAACAATTATTCCTGACCTCAAGCTATACTACAGAGCAATAGTGATAAAAACCGCAAGGTGTTGGTACAGAGACAGGTCGATCAATGAAATATAATTGAAGACCCAGAAATAAGCCCACACCTATGCACTCCTGATCTTTTTCAAAGAAGCTAAAACCACACGGTGGAAAATACAAAGCATCTTCAACAAATGGGGCTGTTCTAACTGGAGGTCTGCATGTACAAGTATGTAAGTTGATCCATATTTATAACCTTGTACAGAGCTCAAGTTCAAGTGGATCAAGGACCTCCACATAAAACCAGATATACTGAATCTAACAGAAGACAAACTGGGGAATAGCTGGGAATGAATTGGCACAAGGGAAATTTTCCAAAACAGATCTCCAATGGCCCAGGCTCTAAGATTGAGAAATGTGACTTCATGAAACTGAAAAGCTTCTGTAAGGCAAAGAAAACTGTTAATAGGACAAAACAACAACCTACAGATGGGAATAAGATTTTCACTTACCCTGAATCCAATAGAGGGATAATGTACAAAATGCACTAAGAACTCAAGAAGTTAGACTCCAGAAAACCAAATATCTCAATTAAATTACCAATTAAAAACCAGAGTACACTTTCTGGCCCAGAGAGAGGGCCAGAGTGACTGCCATCAGGACTCAGGACCAGCATGCAGATGGCTGAGCTCCCAGAACAGCCTCACAAGTGCACTCAGACCTGAGCAACAGTGAGTCAGCCTTGCAACCTCACCAGATATCAAGGGAGGGAACTCCAGGATCTCTCAGAGTGCAGAAAGTGTGGTGCACTCTAGGATCAGGTCCTTTTTGGCCCAGAGGGAGGGCTTGATGACTGCCATCAGAACTAAAGACCTGCACACAGGTGGCTGCGTTCCCAGAATAGTCTTACAAGTGCTCTCCCACCTGAGTCCACTGAGACAGAACTGAGTCACTGCCATCAGAACTCACTGTCTGCCCGCAAAGAGCCAAACACCAAGAAGAAGTCTCCCTCCTGAGCCCACAGACCCTCAGAAGGGACAAGCTCCAGTCAGAGACAGGAAGATCAACAAGCATCACAGATAACAACATAGCAAGAGGAAAGCACAAGAACCTAAGCAATGGAAACTGAGACAACCTGGCAACATCAGAACCTAGATCTCCCACCACAGCAAGTAGTGAATTTCCCAACACACCAGAAAAAAACAGATTTAAACTTAAAATCATACTTCATGATGATGATGGAGATTTTTGAGAAGCACATGAATAACTCCCTTAAACAATTACAGGAGAATCAGGAGAACACACATAAACAAATAGTAGCCCTGAAAAAGAAAACACAAAAATCACTCAGAGAACTACAGGAAAGCACAACCAAACAGGTGAAGGAATTGAAGACAAAAATAGAAACCATAAAGAAATCAAAATGAGACAACTCTGGAGATAGAAAACCTACGAAAGAAATCAGGAGTCATATATGCAAACATCACCAATAGACTACAAGATAGGAAAGAAAGGATCTCAGGGGCAGAAGACAATATAGAAAACATTGACACAATAGTCAGAGAAAAATGCAAAAATCATAAAACTCCTAACCCAAAACATCCAGGATGTCCAGGACACAATGAGAAGACCAAACCTAAGAATAATAGGGGTAGAAGAGAGCTAAGTCTCCCAAGTAAAAGGTCTAGTAAATATCTTCAGGAAAAAAAATCATGGAAGGGAACATCCCTACCCTTAAGAATGAGATATGAACATACAAGAAGCCTACTGAACATCAAATAGATTGGACCAGAAAAGAAAAACATCCTGAAAAAGAATAGTCAAAACACCAAATGTTCAAAACAAAGAAAAATTCCTAAAAGCATAAGGAAAAAAGGACAAATAACATATAAAGGTAGACTAATCAGAATTACACCAGCCTTCTCAACAGAGACTATGAAAACTAGTAGATCCTGGACAGACATCATACAGAACCTAAGAGAATACAAAGGCCAGCCCATGTTACTATATCCAGCAAAACTCTCAATTACCATAGATGGAGAACCCAAGATATTCTAGGACAAAACAAAATTTACACAATATCTGTCCACAAATCCAGTCCTACAAAAGAAAATAGATTGAAAAATCCAACACAAGGAGGGAAACTACACCCAAGGAAAAGCAAGAAAATAATCTTCATGCAAGAAAACCAAAAGAAGAGCACACAAACAAAAGTCTACCTCTAACAATCAAAGAAACAGAAACCAACCATCACTATTACTTAATATCTCTTAACATCAATGGACTCAATTTTCCAATAAAAAGACATAGACTATCAGACTGAATACATAAACAGGATCCATCATTTTGCTGCATACAGGAAACTCATCTCAGAGACAAACACTACATCAGAATAAAAAAAAAAAAAAAAAAAAAAAAAGCTGGAGTGGCCATTCTAATATAGAATAAAGTAGATTTTCAACTAAAAGTTATCACAAAAAGATGAAGAAAGACACTTTTTACTCATTACAGGGAAAATTTATCAGGATGAATTCTCAATCTTTAACATATATGCTCCAAATACAAGGGGACCCATATTCATAAAAGAAACCCTACTAAACCTTAAAGCATATATTGTACCACACACAATAATAGTGGGAGACTTCAACACCTCACTCTCATCAATCAATGGACAGATCATGGAAGAAGAAAATGAACAGAGACACAGTGAAACTAGCAGAGGTTTTGAACCCATTGGAATTAACAGACATCTACAGAACATTTCATCATAAAACAAAAAAAAATACCTTCTTCTCAGCACCTCACAGTACCTTCTCCAAAATTGATCATATAGTTTGTCACAAAACAGGCCTCAAGAGATGTAAGAAGATCAAAATGCTCCTATGCATCCTATATTATCACCATGGACAAAGGCTGGCCTTTAATAACAAATACAAGAAAAAAGTCCACATACACATGGAACCCAAATAATGCTCTACTCAATGATAACTTGGTCAAGGAAGAAAGAAAGAAAGAAAGAAAGAAAGAAAGAAAGAAAGAAAGAAAGAAAGAAAGAAAGAAAGAAAGAATGAAAGAAAGAAGAAAGGAATGAAGGCAGGAAGGAAAGAAAGGGAGAGAGAGAAAAAGAAAGAGAGAAAGAAAGAAATTAAGGATTTTTTTAGAATTTAACAAGTATGAAAGCAAAACATACCCAAACTTATTGGGTGCAATAAATGCAGTACTGAGAGGAAAACACATAGCTCTGAGTGCCTCCAAAAACAAACTGGAGAGAGCATACACTAGCAACATTACAGCACAGCTGAAAGCTCTAGAAAAAAAAAAGAAACAGATACACCCAAGAGAAGCAGACAGCAGAAAATAATCAAACTCAGAGCAGAAATCAGCCAAGTAGAAACAAAAAAGAACTATACAAGGAATCAACAAAACCAGGAGCTAGTTCTTTGAGAAAATCAACAGGATCGACAAACCCTTAGACAGACTAAGTAGAGGGGACCTAGAAAGTATCCAAATTAACAAAATTAGAAATGAAAAGGGAGACATAACAGAAACTGAGGAAATTCAAAAAATCATCACATCCTACTACAAGCCTATACTCAACAAAACTGGAAAATCTAGAGGAAATGGACAATTTTCTAGAGAGATACCAAGTACCAAAGTTAAATCAGAATCAGATAAACCATCTAAACAGTACCATAGCACCTAAAGAAATAGAAGCAGTCATCAAAAGCTTCCCAAGCAAAAACAGCCCAGAACCAGATGGGTTCAGTGCAGAATTCTACCAGACTTTCAGAGAAGACCCAATACCAATACTCTCTAAAATATTCCACAAAATAGAAACAGAAGGAACACCACCCAACTCCTTTTTCAAATCCACAATTATTCTCATAACTAAATCACACAAAGACCCTACAAAGAAAGAGAACTTCAGACCAATTTTCCTCATGAACATTGATGCAAAAAATGCTCAGTAAAATTATTGAAAACTGAATACAAGAACACAAAAAACAATCATTAATTATGATAAAGTAGGATTCATCTGAGTAATGCAAGGATGGTTCAATATATAAAACTTCATCAACATAATCAACCATATAATCAAACTCTAAGGAAAAAATATCCATGATCAACTCATTAGATGTTGAGAAAGCATCTGACAAAATTCAACACCCCTTCACGTTAAAAGTTCTGGAAAGATCAGGAATCCAAGGCCAATACCTAAACATAGTAAAAGCAATATAAAGCAAACCAGTAGCCAACATCAAACTAAATGGTGAGAAACTGGAAGCAACCCCATTAAATAACTTGACAAGGCTGCCCACTCTCCCTCCACTTATTCAATATAGTACTGAAAGTCCTAGCCAGAGCAATTAGACAACAAAAAGAAGTTAAAGGGATACAAATTGGAAAGGAAGAAGTCAAAATATCACTATTTCCAGATCATATGATAGTACACTTAAATGACTCCAAAAATTGAACCAGAGAACTTTTACAATTGATATACAACTTCAGCAAAGTGGCCAGATATAAAATTAAATAAAAGAAATCAATAGCCTTCCTCTACTCAAAGAATAAACATGCTGAGGAAGAAATTCAGAAAAAGACAACCTTCACAATAGCCACAAATAATATAAAAAAATTTGGCACGACCCCAACTAAGCAAGTTAAAGATTTGTATGAAAAGAACATCAAATCTCTGAAGAAGGAAACTGAGGAAGATCTCAAAAGATGGAAAGATCTCCCATGCACATGGATTGGAAGGATCAACATTGTAAAAATGGCCATCTTATCAAAAGCAATCTACAGATTCAATGTAATCTCCATCAAAATTCCAACTCAGGTATACAAAGAACTCAAAAAGCTAGACACCAGAGAATCAAATAACCCTATTAAAAAATGGGGTACAGAGCTAAACAAAACGTTATCAATTGAGGAATATGGAATGGCTGAGAAACATCTAAGAAAGTGCTCCACATCCTTAGCCATCAGGGAAATGCAAATCAAAACAACCCTGAGATTCCACCTCACACCAGTCAGATTGACCAAGATCCAAAACTCAGATGACAGAAGATGCTCGCAAGGTTGTGGAGAAAGAGGAACACTTCTCCACTGTTGGTGGGGTTGTAAACTGACACAACCACTCTGGAAATCAGTCTGGTGATTCCTCAGAAAATTGGACATAGTACCACCTGAAGATCCAGCTATTCCACTTCTGGGCATATACCCCAGAGACACTCCAATATACAACAAAGATACATGCACCATAATGTTCATAGCAGCTCTATTTATAATAGCCAGAAACTGGAAAGAACCCAGATGTTCTTCAGAAGATGAATGGATACAAAAATTGTGGTACATTTACACAATGGGATACTACTCAGCTATCAGAAACAATGACTTAACCAAATTCTTAAGAAAATGGTTGCATCTAGAGAATATCATCCTGAGTGAGATAACCCGGTCACAAAAGAACAGACATAATATGCAGTCACTGATAGGGGGATACTAACCCCAGAGGCTCGGACTGCCCCAGAAACAACTCACAGACTGTGTGAAAGCTCAAGAAAAAAAAGAAAACAAAACAAAACAAACAAAAAAAAAAGACATTATGCTCAATCCTTACACACCAAGAAAACGTTGACGAATTCCGGGTTACATCCTGTTTTACATGTACTTTTTGCTCATTGTAACTAGTAAGACCTTAATGCAGAGTATCAAACCTTAAAAAAAAAAAAAAAAAAGAAAAAGAAAAGAAAAAGAAATAAAAAGCCAAGCACTGACAAAAATGTATTTGAATACATTTATGCAAAAATGTTTAAAATTTTTTTCCTTTTATCTTTGTTTTGTAAAATAAAGTTTAAAAAAATAAAAAAAAAACACTAGTTTGAAATTAAAAAAAAAAAACAAAATTCCAACTCAATTCTTCATAGAGTTGGAAAGAGCAATTTGCAAATTCATCTGGAAAAACAAAAAAACCTAGAATGGCAAAATCTATCCTCAACAACAAGAAAACTTTTGGGAATCGCCATCCCTGACCTCAAGCTCTATTACAAAGCAATTGTGTTAAGAACCGCATGGTACTGGTACAGAGATAAGCAGGTAGATCAATGAAACAGAATAGAAGATCCAGAAAGGAACTCTCACACATATGGTCACTTGATTTTTGACAAAAGAGCTGAAAACATTTAATGAAAAAAGGACAGCCTCTTGAACAAATGGTGTTGGCTCAACTGGCAGTCAGCATGCAGAAGAATAAAAATAGATCCTTTCTTATCTCCTTGTACAAAGCTCAAGTGCAAGTGGATCAAAGATCTTCACATAAACCAGGTACACTGAAGCTATTAGAAGAGAAAGTGGGGAAAATCTTATAACACATAGGCACAGGGGAAATTTTCCTAAACAGAACACCAGTGGCTTGTGCCAGTGGCTTGTGCTGTAAGATCAAGAATCAATAAATGGCACTTAATGAGATTGCAAAGTTTCTGTAAGACTAAGGACACTGTCAAGAAAACAAAATGACAGCCAACAGATTGGGAAAAGATCTTTACCAATCCCATATCTGATATCCAATACACACACACACATACACACACAACTCAAGAAGTTAGACTCTAGAGAATCAATCAATCCTATTTAAAAATGGGGTACAGAACTAAACAAAGAATTCTCAGTTGAGGAATATTGAATAGCTGAGAAGCCCCTAAGGAAATGTTCAACATCCCTAGTCATCAGAGAAATGCATGTCAAAATGTCAAAACATCCCTAAGAGTTCACCTCACACTAGTCAGAATGGCTAAGATCAAAAACTCAGATGACAGTAGATGCTGGTGAGGATGTAGAGAAAGAGGAACACTCCTCCACTGTTGTCGGGGTTGTAAGCTGGAAATCACTCTGGCAGTCTTCAGAAAATTGGACATACTACTACTTGAAGACCCAGCTATTCCACTTCTGACATTTACCCCAAAGATGCTCCAACATATAACAAGGACACATGCTCCACCATGTTTATAGCAGCCTTATTTATAATAGCCAGAAGCTAGAAAGAACCCAGATGTCCTTCAGTAGATGAATGGATACAAAAATTGTGGTATATTTACACAATGGAGTACTACTCAGCTATAGAAACAATGACTTCATGAGATCCCTAGGCAAATGGAACTAGAAACTATCATCCTGAGTGAGGTAACCCAGTCACAAAAGAACACACATGCCATGCACTCACTGATAAGCAGATATTAGCCCAAGAAAGAATCCACAGACCTTATGAAGCCCCCCCCCCCAAAAAAAAAGGAAGACCAAAATGGTGATGCCTTGGTTTTTCTTAGAATGGAGAACAAAACCATCACACGAGGAACAGGGGTTGAAGAAAAGATCATTCAGAGGCTGCCTCTCCTGAGGATCCACCCTATATGCACCACCAAACCCAAGCACTGTTGCTGATGCCAAGGATTACTTATTGACAGGAACCAGATAAAGATGCCTCCTCAGGGGCTCTGCCAGAGTCATACAGATGCAGCTGAGCATGCTTGCAGCTAACCAGTGGACTGATCACGAGGACCCCATTGAAGGTGATAAAGAAAGGACTGAAGGAGCTGAAAGGGGTTGTAAACTCATGGAAAAAAAGACAACATTATCAATCAACCAAACCCTCTACAACTCCCATGGACTAAAACACCAACCACTGAGCTCACACTGAGAGACCTATGGCTCCAGGTGCATACGTAGCTGAAGATAGCAGTGTCTGGAATCAATGTGATAGGAGGTGCTGCTCCAGGGAGGGCATGGTTTTTCAATGTAGGGGAATTCCAAGGCAATGGGGTGGATAGGGCAAGTAGGAGCAAGTACATCCTGGTATAGATAAGTGGAGGGGGGGAGGGGTGGGAGCAGGGTGGGGAAGAGGATGACATTTCAAATGCAAATACAGAGTATCTAATAAAAAACAAACAAAAACAGAGTACAGAACTAAACAGAATTTTCAACTGAGAAATCTCAAATGGCCAAGAAGCACTTAAAGAAATGTTCAACATCAGAGAAAAGCAAATCAAAAGGACCCTGTGTCCTTCACCACCCTACAACCAATCAGAATGGCTAAGATCAAAATCTCAAGTGCCAGTACATGCTCGCAAGGATGTGGAGAAAGAGGTATGCAGAACAATATGACAGAGAGTTGTGTATAAAGAAATAGACAGGAGGCCTGGAGACGTGACTCAGAAGCTCAGAGAGTCAGCTGCTCTGCCACAGCACTAGAATTCAGTTCCCAGCACCCACATCAGGGAACTCATAACTGTCAGCAACTTCAGCTGCAGGAGATTTAACATGCTTTTCTGACTTCTACGGGTCCCACACACAAGTGACACACAATCATAGACACATACAAACACATAATTTAAAAAATAAAATATATTGTCAGCCATGGTTCTGCATGCTTTTAATCCCAGCACTTTGGAAGCAAAGGCAGATAGATCTCTATGAGTTCAAGGCCAGCCCAGTCTACAGAGTGAGCTTCAGAACAGTTAGGACTACATTAAGAGACCTTGTCTATAAATAAATAAATAAATAAATAAATAAATAAATAAAATGAACCACTAAAACCAAGTAGAAAAAATAGATATTGACACGTGATTGAATATGAAAAGGTCAGCAAACTATAGCCAAAGGGTCAAATCCAGCCTACTACCAGTTTTTATAAACTATAAATATTGTGTGCATGTGTGTGTAGTCACTTATCCATATATAAATACATATCTGTATGGATAACCAGATTAAATAGGTATGAAATGTGTGAGTATACATATAGCATATAGATATTACCTATAGTACTGTATAAGTTTGTATGAATATTGAAACATATATTTTTATTTTGAAGTTAACAAATGTACTGCTAAACACACCACATGTCAAGCTCATTTCTTTGAATTTTTAAAGTCTTACATTTACATTGCCAAGCCATAATCTAAATGGAGGAGGCAAAATATGTTATTTTGGTAGATTTATACAATGTAGAATGACCAGTTCATGGAAATTATCATGTCTATAATCTCAAATATTTATCATTCCCTTGGAGGCTTATCATCTGAAGTATTTCACATTTTCCCTTTCTTAGCTGTTGAGAAACTTGCCAGACACTATTGAGTATGGTCACCTTGAGGAGCTCTGTGCCCTGTCCATATCTACCATTATATCATCTAGTGGTTGCAAAAGAAACCAATAGAATAAGTTCAAAAGATTAACACAATCTCATGAAAAGTTCATGGGATTCCAATTTCGTTGTCTATAAGTCTTCTCAGAACACAGACACTTTATGGTGTTTAGCTGCCTCCATATATCTCTGGTAGAGGTAAGGGATTGCAATACAGATTTAGTGGTCCACAGACAGTAAAATATCTATCATCTGGCTTTCTATAGAACAAGGTCACAGCTAGAGGAATGTGTAGAGCAGTGAATGACTGCAGTTTCCTCAAAGGAGGGCACAGGAAGATAAAGACAAGAGAATAAGACTTATCTTCTAACTGTGGTACATTTTTAAACTTTGCAAAAATGGATAAACATTACCCAGCTTAAAAACCACAGGTAATTTATTAATGGTTTCATTAAATTGTTTAGTTAATAATACAATAAATTTCTGAGCTATCTGCTCAGGATAAGAATGAATGTGTCCTGGTGTGGTATTCGGCTGTTGGCAGACCTTTCCCAACACCATCCTGGATATTATCAGAAGTCGCGTTGCTGAACAAACATGTGTCTGGTACTTTTGTTATTTTTTAACCAAGTTAAAAACTATTACTTACATCCTGAAATATATGAAAATGAGAGTGCCGAATGTCATTCTTCCTTCTAACCAAGAAATACAGATATCTAAGAACTTAATGTTTTCACAGTAACTCAATATTTCATAGTCCAGAAAGGAAGATTTTCTTGTAGATGTTTGGCACAGGGTGTGCCTGCATTGGCTTCCTCAGGCCCAGGACTAACAAACCTTTCCTATAAGAGAATATCTTGACATTTTGCCTCAGAGTAACTAGGAAGAAGTTATAGGACAAAGCAGGAACAAAACAGTTCATGATTAGAGCTGTCAATCAGTTATTAAACAAACTCAGAGAGAAAAATGTGGCTCTAAAGAAAACAATGTAACTTGAGGTCTTGAGTGAATATGTATCACTGTGTCTGAAGTTGGTCAGCTTACCCTCCCACCTCACCCCATCACCCCCAGAATTTTTTTTTTCACTTTATTTTCACATTGTACATAGGGATGAATGGAGAAGCACACTAATGCATCCTGCCTTTCCCACACATGACCTCAGTCTGATCTTGGTGACCCTACGCATTCATAGCACCAGTACAGACACAGGACAAACTGCTTACTGGCATGGAGCCTGCATTAATCACATTGCTATTGCTGTGCTAAAATACAAGGAACAAGATATTAGATAAAAAGGAAGGAAGTATTTAAGTTGCTTATTGCTCCAAAGAGTAACAATGCCATCATACAGGGAAGCAGGGCAGCAAGCAGCAGACATGGCTGCTGGAGCAGAAACTGAGAGCCCACATCTCCAATGGCAGCAGAAAGCAGAGAGTGTATACTTGGAAAGGGAGTTATCCAGTGACAGACATCCTCTAGCAAGACCACATATCCTAATCTTTCCCAAACAATATCACCAACTGGAAATAGGATCTTCAGATGCTAAGGAATATGGAATATATCTCATTCTAAGCACCTCACTGCCCAACTCTCTAGCCAGGAGGAAGTTGGAGAAGGATAGGGAAGGAAATATCAGATCATGGTTGTAGGTTCTTGGATCTGAAGATCCACAGAAGACTGGGGAAGAACCTAATTTAACAGGATGTCCCCTCTGGACGGGGGGAGGCTGACTTTAACTAGCCTGAGTGTCCCCAAATACTAACCATAGTCTAAGACCAAAGGAGCAGATGGAGGGGGGAAAGGTTGGGCTGTGGGCTCCCCTTATGCTAGTGAACTTCCTTTGATCTTCTTGCTTTCTGATGACCACAGGAAACCGAACTTCCCACTACAGCACACCCAGCCATCATGGTTATAATCCACATCTCTGTCACTGCATCCTACCCAGCTATCAGGATTAACCAAATCTGTCACTGTATCCCACCTAGCTGTCAGGGTTGACCTATGTCTCTGCCACTGCAGACAATGAAGCTGTGTGGTTTACCCCATGTCTGTCACCCTAACCACCCCAACCCCACTGAAGTGGCAAGAAGCAGCTTTGGCTTTGTATCTCTGGCCTTATAGTCAAGAGGAGAAGGATACTACTGGTTGATTGATGCTGGTGATTAACAAATTAGTGGTGATTAAGGAGAAACCAGTATCACTGGGGTGAAATCTTCTGGGAAACATTTTCTGAGAGCACAAAGAAGCTGTGTCCCAGAGATAGCCAAGGTTGTACATTGTGCTATGGCTGGACTTGGTAACATGTAGGAGTCATCCAGGTGGTACTGGCTTTGCAGGTATAAAGAGGTCATGAAGAACAGCTGAGGCTCGACACTGTGAGAGGCCATGGAAGGCCACTGGTGAAGGTGCAGCCTCAACTGCAGTTGAAGGCCCAGGACTGAAGGGGTCATGCAAAGAAGTTGAGGCTTGGCACAGTAAAGGGAACCTATGAGAAGCTATAGGTAAAGCCTGGTTGCAATGAGAAACCCCAGCATATTAGAGATGCCAGTACTATGGGATGACTATCAGGAACAGCAGCCACAATGTAAATGAGTCAACCAGAGCACAAAGTGCTACAGGGGGCAGAGTTGAAGTGACCTAAGCTTTTTAGAGACACCCTAAAGATTGTGTGTGGATCCCTGATTGGAATAAGACACTGTAAAATTGAAGTCGCCTTGGAGACCTCAAGATGTTAGAGATGTCAGAGTGTGGGATATCTATTGAGGAAAGCTGCTAACAGGGAGTAGAACCAGCCCAGAAGAAAGAAGTTTCTTGCAGCTAACAAAGATTAAAAAAGAATTGGAGATGTGAAGACTGCTTTCACATCAGACACGGAGATGCAGAGTTTGGAGTTTGCCCAGCTAGTTTCCTGTCTTGCTGTGGGGATTACAATTAAGTGATTGGACGAATCTTGGAAGAGACTCTGAACTTTTAACATTGTTAAGACTACTATAGATTATGGGGACTTTTGAAGTTGGATTAAATGTATTTTGCATTATGCTATGTTTAGGTATGATCCACATAGACTCATATGTTTGAACAAGCCTATGGGGACCAAAAAAGTGGAATGTGGTAGTTTGAGTATGCCTAGCCTAGGTAATGGAACTATTTGGGAGTATATTTTATATTTTTCCTCTCTAGGCTTGGGACACTTGTTCCAAACACTCTTCAGGAGTTTTAACTAGAGAACAAAGTCTGCTGGACTTTTCTGAGACTTCTTTTGTCAGTGCAATTAATATAAATTTCTTTACCTTAGCCTCAAGTAGACTTTTCAGACAAAAAGTAGTCATATTCTGCACCAAAATACCACAAACACAGTCTCTAGGCCACATACTGAAATTCATCTCCACTGAAACCTCATGGGCCAGATCTGAACAGTGCAAAAAAGTCTTCAATATTCCTACTAGGATAACCCATGAATCCCCACTTAAAGCATTCCACTGCTTTCCAAATGCAAAGTCCCCAAATCAACATTCTTCCAAATAAAAGCATGGTCAGGCCTATCACAGCAAGAAAGTTCTAGTCATAGCACTTAAAGCTGCTCAGTCTCAGGGAAGACTGAAGAGCAGAGAATGCCCTGGAGTCATGCCCTGTAACCCAGACCTGAGTTGACTATTTAAGCTCTTGACCATTTAAAGCTAGGAGAAAACAAATGACCATAGGCAAAAGAATTTTAGCAACTGACCCCAGTCAACAAAGTGCAAAGGGGCACATGGGCAAAACAAAAGTTAATTGGGAAGAGTGACATATGTAGCTCACAAAGTAGTGAGCTACAAACATCTTTAAGCTCACTTGCTTGAGTTTTAGTTGAAAACTAACAGCTTGGAGGTCAACTCAGTATCACAGACTATTTGTCAGAGACTTTATACCTCCCATATGGTAAGTTATACATGTGAGGTCATAATGGGTGATGGGTAAGAAAATCCTAAGAGAGGCCATTTGCCTTTCAGCATCTTTCTATGAACTGTCCTCCAATGTGATTAGCTCTCTAGCTGGCTCATACTTGGATACTGAAGGGCTGAAGAACTATGGTTGATGTCTTTGATGGCTCAGCATCGGCACCTGGCTAACTCCACTGACTGGGTGGCTCTGATTTAGTGATATTGTACTTGTTGATGGGAACAAACCAGCACCAAAAGCCAGAAGCAGAAATAAAAGTCAATCACTTCCCTTTCCAGAAACAAACTAAGAAAAAGACCATATACTAAAGTACATCCACACATATACACACACCTACCTACATACCTACCTACCTACACACACACACACACACACACACACTGTACTGGCTGGTTTTGTGTCAACTTGACACAAGCTGGACTTATGACAGAGAAAGGAGCCTCAATTGAGAAAACTCCTCCATGAGATCCAGCTGTAAGGCATTTTCTCAACTAGTGATCAAGAGGGGAGGGCCCAGCCCATTGTGGGTGGTGCCATCCCTGGGCTGGTAGACCTGGTTCTATAATAAAGCAAACCGAGCAAGCTAGGGGAAGCAAACAAGTAAGTAACATTCCTTCATGGCCTCTGCATCATCTCCAGCTTCCTGACCTGCTTGAGTCCCAGTCCTGATTTCCTCTGATGATGAACAGCGATGTGGAAGTGTAAGAGGAATAAACCTTTTCCTCCCCAACTTGCTTCTTCCTCAGGATGTTTGTCTAGGAATAGAAACCCTGACTAAGACACACACACACACACACACACACACACACACACACAAACACAACACAACACACACACACACACACACACACACACACACACACTAATACCCCTCTTCACTCTTCCTAAGAAATAAATATTTTCCTGTCAGGAAAGCTTTATGTGTTTGATCCACAGCACAAGGTCATATTCAGATTCATCCCTGAGCATGAGGTGAAGAGGGGCTGGTGAGCAGGTCAAGAAAGCAGATACCACCTGCCACATCCTGTGACCTTGGCTGCTTCTCTGAGATTCAGTTCCCTCGTCGACAAACAGCCAGAATCATAACGATTCCTTCCCAAGTTGTAAAAAAGATATACTATGATTCTGATAACCTGGGAAATGCTTTTAAAAACAAACAGCAGCTATTACTGTCATTTAAGAGAAATAATATTTTAAGATAAGCCATTTGGTCAATGAGTATTTACCTTGTTCTTTTCGACAGGCAGTTGCACATGAATTACATCATTGAATTCCCATATCTACTTTATAGTATTGATTTTATTTCCCTGGCTTAGGCAGGTAAAACTATTAGCCCAAAGTCTTTTTGCCATAGTTGTCACTGAGTCTGTTTTCTTCTAAGGCTTCTAGATGACAGGTTAGATTAACCCTGTTTAGATGGCCCAAGCTAGGGCATTTTCAAGGAACATTGTTATTTTTCTAGGCTTTTCTGACTTCACTGTTACTTGACTAGTGCTTTGAAGACAGTCTAGGTACAACATATATTTCATTCTCTCAAAAGCAGTCTCAGAGCAGAGACTATCAGAGGTGGGAAAAATGGAGTAGCAAATGATTTTTCTTAGTTACTGTTCTATTCTTGTGAGGAGACACCATGATCAAGGCAACCTATAAAGGGAGCATTTAATTGGGGGCTTGCTTATAGTTTTAAAAGGTTACTTTGTGACCATCATTGCAAGAAGCAGATAGCCATGTTAGACATGTGTTTACATTAGACTAAACTCTCCTTACAAGAATCCCAGGTTCAAAATATTTAAGAGAATTATATAAGTCCTTTGCCCTTGGATCAGGGTAGAATCAGGACTAATATTTAGACTATGCATCTATTTTTCTACTGAAAGAAAGGCAAGCAGGCAGATAGGCTGTAGATAGACAGACTGATGGATGGACTGATTAGTTAGAACTCTTTGGAGAAAAAGCCAATACAATGGATGACATACACATACATAAGTTTATTAGAACTGGCACATACTCTTATAAGGAGACTAAATCCCACCATCTATTTTCTGCGGGCAATGAACCAAGGGGATTTATTTGTGTAATCCTAGTAAAGTCTCAAGTCTAAGAACCAAGGAAATTAGTAAAACAAATCCTAGACCAAAAAACCAAGGAAGACCTGAGTATCAATTTGTTAAACAAGCAGGAAGAGGAAGAAACCAATTCTTTCTTCTAGTTTTGTTCACCCACCCACCCTGGGGAGGAACATTCACTGTATTGCATTCACTTATTCAAAGGATAATCTCATTTGGAAGTATTCTAATAGGTACATCCAGAAATGATGTTTAATCTGGTTACCCCATAGCATAGTAAAACTGGTGTAAAACAAAACTAACCACTATATCAGCTATAAAATGTTGAGATCATAAATATATAAACTCACTAGGATCCTGTGTGTGTGTTGCATGTATATGCTGTTTATGTTTCCCATTTGACACCATAGTTATCATGTAGACTTGAGATCATTTTCTAAGGTAAGAAAAACCACAAACCCCATTACTTCTTTGGGTGACTGATAGAAGTTATATCAGCAACACCTTCCTGTTTCCTTACTCTTCTTTAACTGAATAATAGAAGCTACTGAGTCTTGGCCTTTCAAATACAGCAAAAATGTTGCCTCTTTTGTAATCATAGTGCTAGGATGCAAAAATAATAGATAACACCCCAAAAGAAGCCATGTTTTGAATGTGTTTCTGGAATTAGAGTTCTTGTTCATAAACACTGTATTCTGCTTCTTCCCACTAATGCTCTTGGAGGATTGAGGAACAACAATTCAAGAAAGCAAAGCAGAGACTACCAGGGATGAGCAATATGGAATAGTAAATAACTTTTTTTTTTACTGTTCTATTCTTGTGAGGAGACACCATGACCAAGGAAGCTTACAAAGAAATCATTTAATTGTGTACTTGTTTAGTTGTAAAGGGTTAGTTTGTGACCATCATTGCAGGAAGCAGATAGGCATGGTGCTGAAGCAATAGCTGAGAGCTTTACATCCTGATCTACAGGCAGCAGGAAAAGAGAGAGAAACACTAGGCCTAGTGTAGACTTTTGAAACCTCAAAGCCCACCCCCACTGACACACTTCCTTTAACAAGACCATACCTCCTTATCCTTCTAATCCTCTTCCAATAGTTCCACTCCCTCCTCACTAAGCATTCAAATATATGAGCCTATTGAGGCCATTCACATTCAAACCAACACATTCCACTCCCAGACCACTTAGGGTTGTAGCCACATCATTATGCAGAATTAATTTAGTCCAATTAAAATCTCCATGGTCTTTCACAGTCTCAACACTGTTTAAAATTCGAAAGTTGAAAATCTCTTGGAAGACTCCAGGCAATTTCTTAACTGTAACTTCCTGGAAATCAAAATCAATAAGCAGATCACATACTTCAGAAATACAATGGCACAGAATATATATTACCATTCCCAAAGGGAAGAAAGTAAGCACAGTGAGTAAGCGCTGGACCAAAGCAAGAGCAAATACCAGTAGTGCAGACTTCAAATCCTATACCTTCATGTCTGATGTAAAAGCATTTACTTAAGGAAGATGACTTTAACACACTTTTTTTTTTCTCTTAGAATGGTTCTACTTCTTGTTAGCATCTCTCCTTGGCAGGTATCCCATGACTCTGACATTCCCAACAACTTCAGTTCTCTAAGGCAATTCAGGCTTCACTTTCACAGCTTCACATAATGATTTCTCCATGCAAGAAATTCCCAGATACAAGCATTCCTGGCCTCAGAGGCTTTCTTTTCACTATGGAGAAATACTCCACAAACCCTTTAGTCTTATATACTTCTTGACTCTAAAGCCAGAACCACATAGCCAAAGCTGCCAAGTTCTTCTGCTTGCCTGTGACTAGACTCACCCTCTTCTTAAATTACATTTCTATAAGCTTTCCATTATTGATGGCTTTCTATGTTATCTAAGTTTTTCTTTAATTCCTTTTTAAAAGTCGGAAGCTTAGTTAGATGTGGTAATGGCCCCCAAGTCACCACCCCCTTTATTGCATTTAGCATCAGGCTTTTGTGTAAACTTGTCATCTCCTTGGATTCAAGATTTTGCTATCCTATTCCATCCCCCTTTGCTTGTTTTCTTTTCAAACTGTATGTTTTGTTTTTTTTTCTTTACCCCATTTGCCCACTTTTCATTGTAGATCTGCATAAGAGTGATTGCTAATAACATGACACAGTCAATACTAGGTAGTCCTAAAATCTTCTTAGCCAGTGACATTAGTACAGACTTCTTCAACTTGGCTTGAGGCAGATTTTTAGACCAAGGCCATAGACTGATATTCTATACTGAAATACCACAGGAATAATCTCTAATATTCTTCTCCTCTGAAACCTCTTGCAATGGACCCACATAGTTACACATTGCTCTCTGTATAACATCTCCCATGTTCCTACCAGAATGGCCCATTAAACCCCACTTAAAACATGCTGACATAAATCCCAAAGTCTTCCATATTTCTCCAAACAATAGCATGAGGTTACTTGTCATCAATAACTTGCTTCTGGAACCAACTTTGATCTTACTGTTTTATTCCTGTGAGAAGGCAACTAAAAGAAAGCACTTAATTAGGTGCATAATTACAGTTTTAATAGGTTAGTCTAACCCTAACATAACCCTAAACCTAACCCAACCCTAAGCCTAAACCCAACCCTAACCCTAAACCTAACCCTAGACCCTAACCCAAACGCTAAAGTAACCCAAACCCTAACCATAACCCTGACTCTAACCATAACCATAAACCTAAAGTAACCCTAACCTTAACCCTAATTCTAAAGTAGCACAAATGCTAACCATAACCCTAACTATAACCATAACCATAATGCTAAAGTAACTCTAAACCTAATCCTAACCCCTAACCCCTAACCATAACTCTAACCTAACCATAACCCTAGGCCTAAACAAAACCCTAATTCTAACCATAACACTAACACTAACCCCAAAACCTTAAACCTAGCCTTAATCTAAAACCCAAACCCTAATTCTAATTCTAACCTTAACCCCAACCCTAACCTAATCCTAACCTCAAACCTAAGCCTAACTTTAACCATAACCCTAACCCTGACATAACCTAACCATAACCCTACCCCAAACCCTAACCCTAACCAAACCCAAACCCAACCATAACACTAAAGTAACCCTAACGCTAACCCAAAACCTAACCCCCAACCTTAACCCTAACCCTAACCATAATCCTAACATTGACCCTAAAACTAACATAAATCTAACCCTAATGCTAACCCTAAACCAAACCTGACCCTAACCCTAACCTAACTTAACCCTTACTCAGTGTAACACATAACTAACCCTAACCCTAACCGTAAACCTAACCCTAACCCCTAATTATACCTTTAATGTAACCCTAACCCTAACCTTAAAACCTAATCCCTAAGCCTAACCCTAAACCTAACACTAACCATAACCCTAACCTTAAAATTAACTCTAACGTAAACCTAAACATAACCCTAATCATAACCCTAATCCTAACACTAACATAACCCCAGACCTAACCCTAACCCTAAACACTAAACCTAACCCTAAACATAACCCTAATCGTAATTCTACCTAAACCTAACCCTAACTTAAACCTAACATAACCCTAACCCTGGCGTAACCCTAACCCTAACCTTAACCTATCACAAACCCTAACCCTGACACAAAAATAACCTGAACCCTAACCATAACCCTAAAGTAACCCTAATCCTAACCCCTAACCATAACCCTAACCATGAACAAAACTCTAACCCTAATGAAAACCTAACCCTAACAAACACCTAAACCTAACTTTAGCCCTAACCCTAACCTTAACCCTAACATAACTGTAAAACTAATCCTAAATCTAACCTTAAACATAACCCCTAACCCTAAAACTAACCCTAACCCTAAACCTAAACCTAATTCTAACCCTAACCCTAACCATAATCCAAAACTACCCTAATCCCAATGCTAAGACTAACCAAAGTACTAATACAAACATAACACCAACCCTAGACCCAACAAAAAACTGTATAACCATAACCCTAAACCCAACAAATCCTAACCATAACCATAACCCTAAAGTAACCCTAACCCTAACCTCTAACCCTAACCTTAACCATTACACTAACCCAAACCCCAATGTAACCCTAAACCTAACCATAACCTTAACCCTAATTCTAACCCTAAACATAACCCTAATTCTAACCCTAACCTTAACCTCACCCTATGGTAACCCTATCCATATCATAACTCTAACATAACCCTAACCCTTACCATAACCCTAACTCTAACCATAACCATAACACTAATACTAAAGTAACCCTAACTCTAACCCTAATCCTAGCCCTAAAGCTAACCCTAACTTAACCCTAAAGTAACCCTAACCCTAACCCTAAGCCGAGCCCTAAAGCTAACCCTAACCTAACCCTAAAGTAACCCTAACCCTAACCCTAACACTGACCCTAACCCTAACGTCCACCTAACCCTAAATCTAACCCTAATGCTAACCCTAACTCAAACCTAACCCTAACCCTAACCGTAACCCTAAAGTAACCCTAAGCATAACCCTAACACTGACCCTAACCCTAATGTACACTTAACCCTAACCCTAACCCAAACCTAACCCTAGCCCTAACCTAAGCCTAACTCTAACCTCTAACCCTAACCCTTACTCTAATGTAACCCATAACCTAACCCTACTCCTACTTTTAATGTAACCTTAACCCTAATACTAACACTAACCCTAACCTAATCCCAATGCCAACCCTAAGCCTAACCCTAACCATAATCCTAACCCTGAAGTAACAGTAACCCTAACTCTAACCCAAACCCAACTCTAACCTTAACACTAACCTTAACCCTATTTCTTAACTTAATCCTAAACCTAAAATACCATCATGGTGAGAAGCAGTCAGGCATAGTGAAGCTGAAAGCTTTATACTCAGCAGGGATTGGGAAGGAGACTGAGCCTGGCATGGGGTTTTGAAACTTCAAAGGCCACCCCTAGAAACATTTCAATAAGGCCTCACCTACTCCAATGAGGCCATACTTTCATATCTTTCTCAAGTAGTTCCACTCCCTGGTGACTAAGCACTGGAAAATATGAGCCTATTGGAGTCATTCTCATTCAAAGTACCACATGACTGTTTTGTAAAGTTTCTGCTTGTGATAATGAAAAAGTCCTGGAAATCTATAATCATGATACATATTATGAATATGTATGTCATAATATATGCTAAGATTGTTCAAATGATACATCTTATGCCATGAATATTTTACTACATGGGGGAAAACAAACAACAACAAAACCTTCAAGAAGCTACAAAATAAATAGCAATTATTATAGGTTGAGCATTTTAATCTGAAAAGTATGAAATTGTAAAATTTTTACAAATAAAAAGTCTCATACTACAAACTTTTATTTCATGTATATAATTAGTGTTTAAGTCACACAGAATTTTCTTCAGGCTATATGTATCAGGCATAGGTGAAACATAAATGAATTTCATGTCTGACCATAAGTGTTAATGTTTGTATATAGCTTCTATTTGCAAGCCATCTCATTATGTATATGGAAATATTCCAAAATCTGTTACCAATTATTATATGGAAGGATGCTCATCCTATACTTGTGTTATAATTTTCTTATTTTTCCAAGTCTTGGTAGCCCCACTGTGATAGCTTATGTATGCTTACCCCATGGAGTGGCATTATTAGGAGTTCTAACCCTGTCGGAGTAGGTGTGTCACTGTGGGTGTGGGCTTTAAAACCCTCATCCTATCTGCCTGGAAGCCAGTTTTCTAGCAGCCTTCAGATGAAGATATAGAACTCTCAGGTCTGCCTGCACCATGCCTGCTTGGACACTGCCATGCTCCTGCTTTGATGATAATGACTGAATCTCTGAACCTGTAAGCCGGCCCCAATTAAATGTTGTCCTTATAAAAGTTACATTGGTCATGGTTCACAGTAGTAAAACTCTGACTAATACACCCATCAAAAACCAAAGTAATAACACCAACCTTGAGCTACAGTAATAATTAGACCCTAACAGAAGGAAAGTACCTGGTTTAGTGCAAGGTCTTCTGTGGTACTGCTTGTGTTCATCTCTGTGTTTTACCCAACACTAATAGTCCCATTGATTATACAGTTCAGTATTTGCGGTTGCCAAGGCAAATGTATGTGTGGTCCACTTGATTTTATTCTGCATTTAGTCTATTTGTTTTCAAAGTTGAAATTTTAAGTGCAGTTTTACCATCTCTTATTCCTGGAGCCAATGGGAAATTGGTATTTTGGGAACTATCTTTAATAGGTACAAGAGGCAGAGTCACTTGGCACGAGTTACTTAACGTTCAGTGAGGAGATACACACTGAAGTCTGAAAAACCAAAGCAGACATTAATTGGGGTCACCTTCATTTCTGAGGTTTCATAGAGTCAAAAGACAAATGATAGTTATGGGACCATCAAGATGGTTCAGTAGGTAAGGGTACTTGTCCTGGTTAGTTTGTGGTTGTTGTGTTTTAACTTGACACAAGGTAGAGTCATTAGGGAAAAGCAAAATATAGGGAGAAAATGTCTCCTTTAAGACTAGTTTGTAGACAAACCTGTGTGATCCTACTAAGTGATGGATGTAGAAGGCCCCACTCACTGTGAGTAGTGCCTCCTATAGCCAGGTGGTCTTGAAGTATGTAAGAAAGCAGACAGACTGATATAGCTGTCTCCTGAGAGGGTCTGCCAGAGCATGACAAGTAGAGAGGGAGATGCTCACAGCCAACCATCGAACTGAGAACAGGGTCTCCAATAGAGGAGTTAGAGAAAGGATTTAAGGAGCTGAAGGGGCTTGCAACCCATAAAAACAATACCAACCAACCAGAGCTCCCAGAGACTAAAGCACTATTCAAAAAGTACACATGAATGGACCCATGGCTCCAGCTGCAAATGTAGCAGAGGATGGCCTTGTTGGGCATCAATGAGAAGAGAAACCCTTTGTCCTGCCAAAAGCAGGAGGAAGGGGATGGGAGTTTATGGAGGAGAAACCAGAAAAGAGGATAACACTTGAAATGTAAATAAAATATATTCAATAAAGAAAGAAAAGAAAAAAGCAAGAAGGCAGAGTAAGCAATGAAGAACAAGCTTGTAAGCAACAGTCCTCTACATACTCTATCACAGTTCCTGCCACCAGGTTCCTGCAAGTTCTTACCATGACTTCCCTAGATGATAGATTACAACTCTAAGATGAAATAAACAGGTTTTCCCCATTTGGTTGTGGTGTTTTGTCACAGTAATAGAAACCCAGATATAGGTGCTTACCTGAAGACCTGAGTCCGATCCCCAGACCAACATAAAAACAAACTTCTATAAGTTGTCCTCTAACCTCTCAATATGTACCATGGTGTGTGTGTGTGTGTGTGTGTGTGTGTGTGTGTGTGTGTGTGTGTGTGTGTGTAAAACAATAATTAAAAATAAGAGGTAATGAATTTAGAGGGAGTCAGGGTTGGGAAAATAAGAAAGAAGTTGCCAGAAGGAGAGTATGTGAGAATGATGTGTAAATACCATACTGAGGTATTAAAACTATCAAAAAATAAATTTTAATTTAAATTTAAAAATGAGAGGTTATTTTACTGTTTTAAAAATGATTATTATAGGAGAGAGCCAGATCACCACCATCAGAAGTCAGGGTCTGCCCACAGACTGCTGATAACCCAGAAGAGCCTCAGAAGTGCTCTCCCATCTGAGCCCACAAGTGACTCCCACCCACCCCCCACTGACTATCTGGGGAGAGACTACCAGGAACTCTTCGGGCCCAGGTATCATGGTATACTCTGGGAATGGGTCTGTTTCGACCCAGAGAGAAAGCCAGGTCACCACCATCAGGACTCACTGCCTGCCTGCAAAGAGATGAACACTCAAGCAATCTCTCTCCTAACTCCATGGGCCCTCAGAGCCATGGGAGAGACAAGCTCCAGTCAGAGACAATAAGATCATCTAACATCGCAGATAAGAAGATGGCAAGAGGTAAGCACAAGAACCTAAGCAATGGAAACCAAGACAACCTGGCAAAATCAGAACCCAGTTCTCCCACCACAGCAAGTAGTAGATTTCCCAACACACCAGAAAAACAAGATATGGACTTAAAATGATACTTCATGATGATGATGGAGGTCATCAAAAAACACGTGACTGACTCCTTTAAAGAATTACAGGAGAACACATGTAAACAAGTAGAAGCCCTTAAAAAGGAAACACAAAAATCATTTAAAGAGCTACAGGAAAACACAAACAAACAGATGAAGGAATTGAAGACAAAAATAGAAACAATAAAAAAAATCACAAAATGAGACAACCCTGGAGTTAGAAAACATAGAATTCAGAAGACATAGATGCAAGCATCACCAACAGTATACAAGAAACGGAAGTAAGAATCTCAGGGGCAGAAGATAATATAGAAAACATTGACACAACAGTCAGAGAAAATGCAAAAATCAAAAAGCTCCTAACCCAAATATCCAGGATGTCCAGGACACAATGAGAAGACCAAACCTAGGGATAATAGATGTAGAAGAGAGTAAAGATGCACAACTAAAAGGCCCAGTAAATATTTTCAACAAAAATCACAGAAGAAAACTTCCCTAACCTTAGGAGCAAGATGACCATGAACATACAAAAAGCCTACAGAACTAAGCAAGTGAAATATCTGTATGGAAAGAACTTTAAATCTCTGAAGAAGGAAATAGAAGAAGATCTCAGAACACTCAGTGCAATCCCCATCAAAATTTCAACTCAATTCTTCATAGAGTTAGAAAGAACAATTTGCAAGTTCATTTGGAATAACAAAAAAATCTAGGATAGCAAAAACTATACTCAACAATAAAAGAACTTCTGGGAGAATCACCATCCTGATCTCAAGCTACATTACAAAGTAATTGTGTTAAAAACTGCATGGTATTGGTACAGAGATAGGCAGGTAGATCAATGGAACAGAAATGAAGACCTGGAAATGAACCCAAACACTCATGGCCACTTGATCTTTGACAAAGGAACTAAGAACATTCTATGGAAAAAGGACAGCATCTTCAACAAATGGTGCTGGTTCAACTGGCAGTCAGCATGCAGAAGAATGCAAATCAATCCTTTCTTATCTCCTTGTACAAAGCTCAAGTCCAAGTAGATCAAAGACCTCCACATAAAACCAGGTACACTGAAATTATTAGAAGAGAAAGTGGAGAAGAGATTAGAACATATAGGCACAAGGGGGATGTTTTCAGAACAGAACACCAATGGCTAATGCTCTAAGAGCAAGAATCGACAAATGGGACCTCATGAAATTGCCAAGTTTCTGTAAGGCTAAGAACACTGTCATAAAGACAAAACGACAGCCAACAGATTGGGAAAAGATCTTTTCCAATCTTACATCTAATAGAGGGCTGGTATCCAATATATATAAAGAACTCAAGAAGTTAGACTCCAGAAAATCAAGTAATCCTATTAAAAATGGGGTACAGAGCTAAACAAAGAATTCTCAACTGAGAAGTACTGAATGGCCAAGAAGCACCTAAAGAATTGTTCAACATCCCTAGTCATCTGGGAAATGTAAATTAAAACAACCCTGAGATTATACTTCACACCATGCAGAATAGCTAAAATCAAAAACTCAGGTGACTGCAGATGCTGGCATGGATGTGGAGAAAGAAGAACATTCTTCCATTGTTGGTGAGATTGCAAGCTGGTACAACCACTCTGGAAATCAGTCTGGCAGTCTTCAGAAAATTGGACATAGTACTACCTGAAGACCCAGTTATTCCACTCCTGAGCATATACCCAAAAGTTGCTCCAACACCTAACAAGGACATATGCTCCACCATGTTCATAGCAGCCATATTTATAATAGCCAGAAGCTGGAAAGAACCCAGATATCCTTCAACAGAGGAATGGATATAGAAATTGTGGTACAGTTACACAATGGAGTACTACTCAGCTATGAAAAGCAATGAGTTTATGAAATTCCTAGGCAAATGAATGGAAATAGAAACTATCATCCTGAGTGAGGTTACACAGTCACAAATGAACACACATGGTATGCACTCATTGATAAGCAGATACTACTCCCAAAAAGTCTGAATACCCAAAAAACAATTCACAGACCTTATGAAGCTCAAAAAGAAGAAAGGCCAGAATGTAGGTGCCTCAGTCCTTCTTAGAAGTTAGAACAAAACACTCACAGGAGGAAATACAAGGTCAAATAGAGGAGCAGGGATTGAAGAAAAGATTATCCAGAGGCTGCCTCACCTGGGGATCCACCCCTTTAGTAGCCACCAAACCCAAGCCCTATTGCTGATGCCAAGAAGTGCTTAATGGCAGGAACAATATATGGATGCCTCCTCAGAGGCTCTGGGAGAATCATACAGATACAGCTGATGATGCTTGCAGATAACCAGCAGACTGAACATGGGGACCCCAGTGATTGTGCTAGAGGAAGGGCTGAAGGAGCTGAAAGGGGTTACAACGTCATGGGAAGAACCACATTATCAACCTACCAAACCCTCCACAACTCTCATGTACTAAAAACACTGACTTTTGTTCACATATGGAGAGACTCATGACTCCAGTTGCATTTGTAGCAGAGGATAACATTGTCTGGCATCAATGGGAGAAGAGGCCTTTGGTCCAGTGAAAGTGCATTTCCCCACTGTAGGTGAATGGCAAGGCACTGAGGTGGAGTGGGTGATTGGGAGAAGGAGCACCTTCATGGAAACGAGTAGAGTGGGAGGGGAGATCAGAGCAGGGTAGGGGGTGGCAGGGATCACATTTGAAATGTAAATACAGAGAATATACAATAAAATAAATTTAAAAGTGGTTATTATAATCACTTGTATATATAAATATATATTTATCATACATATTATATATGTATATAGCCATGCTGCTTTTAAATTCAGAGAAGGGAACATAAAGGTTAATCCCACAATTCATAACTTCTGAAGGGTACAGGACTTGCTCTTCACATGCTGGTGAGTTAAATGCAGAGTTGAGGTTGGGTGGAGAAAGTAAACAATGAAATAGTGAGAGGAAGAAGACAAAAGCAAAACAGAGCAGACCAGAAAGGATCAAAGAAAATATGACAAAGACCAACAGACACAAGACACAGAGAAAATGAGGAGCATAGAAGACATGGCACAAAATGATTGTCTGGTTCTGAGGCAATTTCTAGAGCCCATGGCTTTCATCACACTGTGACTATTTCTCCTGTGTTAGACATTGATGACTAAGTGGTCCTGTTGTTGTCCCTATGTTCCATGCTCCAGAGACAGAATTATTTGCTCAAATACTCTAGGCAGAAAGGTAGAGACACTCAAATCCTCTCTACCCTGACCACAACTGCCAGGTTCTACAGATGCTGTGTAACTCTGACTATTTATTCCTGGCTCTATTGGTTCACACCATGCTCTTCTGATACCTCATACAAGAACAATTTTATGTCCTTCTCTCAGAAACGGAAGCAAGAGTTTACAAATTGGACTGAGAGAAACTTAAAAGCTCTGTGCAGCAGAATAAATAATTATCTGAATGAAGAGACAGTCTGCAGACCAAGGTCTTGCTATGTATTAATTTGACAAGGGCTTAATATCTAGAATATGTATTTTTTTAAACTAAAAACAGTAGACAGAATCCCCTAAGTCATCTAGTCAATCAATTGGCAGATAAATAGACAAAAAATTCTAGTAAGAACTACAAACAGATAAACAATACATGAAAAATATTGCTCAGCACCATTATCTGTCAGGAGAAAATACATACCAGACTATACTGAGACTCTATCTTGCCCCAGTAATAATGGCTACAGTCAAGCAAACAATAAATATGTGTGAGCATTCAGGGGTAAGGAACTCTTATATGCCGGGTGTGAAAGAGTTAAAATTTTAATCTAGCCCCACTAACCCTGCCTTTAGGACAAGTATGTCTCAAGGCTGAGAACAAAAACTGCAGATCGCCTGGTCTCAATAAGGTCTGGCTCTGCAGTTCCGAGAAAAACTAGTATGAAGGTCAGTGTGCCCCAAAACAAGGTGATCTGGAGTTGAATCATATCCAAAAGCAGACACAGTGTGCCAATTTGAATAAGCCAGTGAAATTGCTATGTGCTTGTTGCTAACTGCTTATGTAATTTTCACTATAAATATGTCCCCCTAATTGAGTTCGGGGTCAACTCCTCTATCTCCTGCATGAGATATATGTCGTCCCCAGAGCTCTGGTCTCCTCTCTTCCCCCCAGTAAACCTCTTGCCTGATTGCAGCAAGAAAGGTTCTCTAAGTTCTTGGGTTCTCGTTCTTCTGGTACTAGAGTGAAGGGCTTTCTCAATTCGGGGGTCTTTCAGGTGTATAAAGCAAATTAGTACATCCACTACAAAAACCATTATGGAGGTTTCCAAAACAATAAAAATAGAATTATCATATGATCAACCTGTAGTATCTCTGCAAACATATACCTGAAGGAATCCATGTCAGCATACGACAGAGATGTGCACATCTATACTTAGTCACAGTAGCAAAGCAGTGAAACCCATGAAGATAGCTATCAACAGATGAAGAGATAAAGAAAACTTGCCACATATAATGGAATGCTAACCAGTCATAAAAATAAATGAAATTTATGTCTTTGAAGGTAATATGGTAAATAATGGGTAATACCAGAGATAAGTTAGGCCAAGGAAGCTGGGAAGACACATATTTTGTCTCACCTTCAAAATGTATATTTAAGTTTTGTCCATGTGTGTGTGTGTGTATGTGTGTGTGTGTGTGTGTGTGTGTGTGTGTGTGTGTGTGTGTATGTGTGTGTGTGTGTAAAACAAGTAAAGGAGTCTGTTTGATGAGAATAAAGATCAATAGAAAAAATCGAGGGAAAGCAATGAAGGTTGAAGGAGCAAAATAATGCTACACACATATACAACTACAATGATGAAACCTGTGAATAAATAACAAAAAAAAAAAAAAAACCCATCCCACTTAATCAGTACATAATCCCCATGTTTCAACTCTCCAACTCAGATTTTTAATTGTCTACTTGACACAATATGGAATTGCTTGGGAAGTGAGACTCAAATTGAGAGGTTTTCTAGGTTAGGTTGGTCTGTATGTCTCTGATTATCTTGATTATGTTAATTGAGGTGATTCACCCTGACCACAATGGGTGGCACCATTCCTTAGCAAGGGGATTCTGAATGGTTAAGAGAGGAGAGAGTAAGCCGAGCACTAACGCACATGCATTAATTCATTGCTTTTTGGTCTTGGCTGTGCATGTGATGTGACCAGTTGCTTCAAGTTCTGATTAATTTTTTTTACTTATTATTATCATGTAATAAGGTACAGTTACAGTGCATGCACAGAGGTCAAAGGACAACTTTGTGTAGTCAGTTTCCTCCTTCCACATATTCTGGGATCTGTACTTAGGTCACCAGGCCAAGTGCCTTTACCAGCTCTAAGCTTCTTTTCTGCCAGTTAAAAAAAATAATTTAAGGAGCATAAACCCCACATAGGGGAATTTATAACATACATTGTTCTTCCTTGGTATCAGCAAGGGCTGTGTCTCAATAAACACTGTATAAGCTGAAAATACCACAAAATGAGAGAGTATTTAACAACTTACATCATAATTTAATTACAGGTACACCATGACATATGGTTGACACAAAGCTGTGGCTTGATGCTGTCCCCAAGAAAGTATCAGCCCCTATATTGATGGAGACACTTGGAATTCAAAATCCAGAGTACAGGTCATATCAAAGGCATGATGCCTTTGCATGATTATATTCAGAACATCATAAGGTTGAGCCCTCTTTGGACCATCTTCAACATAGCAGAGTTTTTCTTCCTCAAGTAACATCAGGTTCAATGACCTTATTAGGGAAGGAAGTAAAGTAATTTCTAGCACTGGGTCAGAGAAAGCAAAGATCACAAAGGAAATGACTCCGTGCAGTGAATACCTGAGCCAGACTGGTGGCAGTAGCTGGGCTCTGGGGATTGCTTGACGAAAAGAGCTTCTTCAAGGCAGAGGAAATAACCAGCCAAAAGAAGAAAGGGGCTACAGAACATAAGTCTTCCATCTATACATTTGACAGGCTATTAATGTTTAAAAGCATGAAGAACTCCAAGCAGTAAACTCTGAAATTCCTTCCCAAGCCAACAGATCCAATCAGTAAATTGACACATGAACCAAAAGATGGTTTGCAAAAGTAGTAATTCTAACAGTCAATAAGAACCTGGAAAAGGGTTCAACAACCTTAATCATCATCAAAATGGAAATCAAATTTCACTGAGGTTTTATCTCACCTCAGCCAGAAGAGCTGGTATCACAAACACCAGGGAGGGTGTCACAATGAGCACTAGGAAGGATGGAAGGGTGAGGAGCCCTTGTCTGTGGTAAGATAACAGCAGCCTTTGCAAGTGGTTCTAGGGAAATTGCTACTCCTGAGTCTGATCCAAACAGAAGTCCTCCCTCACCTCAAAGAGCTATATATGCATGCTGTACATCGACCATTCAAATGGGGACCTCAAAGGCTCACCTCAACAGATATAAGATACAGCGAGAAAGCAGCAAGTACTGCCAGTATTCCTTGATGAATCTCAGTGATTCTCAGTATCACTAAGAACAAAACTGGCCATGGTAGGGGAGAGTCTGCTAGTCAAGGGAAAATGGCCATCCTCCATGCAGCATGCTTGGTGCACACAGGACTCACAGGTAACTTGGCAAGCTTCCTAGTGAGTGTCCAAAAGCAAAACTCAATGGTGGCAGTGAGGAACAAAAATGATAATGAAAATAGCGATAGTATTGCTTTGTTTTGTCTCTGCCATGTGTCATGAGTAGTGACGGATCCACCTCACTGGAATGGAAGTATCTCAGAACTGTGGAGCCTCTGGCCTCACCACTGTCATAAGACTGCCAAAGCCTCATCTTCACTGCTTACACAGTCCATTCCACATGTGGATGATGCTAGGCACGAGGGTCATTCATGACCCTGCCACTTAATAGCTGTGCTCATCTTCTCTCTAGTCAAAAGGGATTTCAAACATTGGAGTCATAGGGTTGTTGGAAGATGCAAATGAGAAAATAGCTTCAAGAAACATTTTGACAGATCTGCGACCCCAGGTACCTTTGTTGAACTTTTGTACTCATCAAGGGCACTGAGCCTGGATCTAAAGCACACTGCTGTTCTGATGCCCCTCCTCCATAGAGGTGTTGAATCTGGACCCTGCTGGTTCTCAGAAACTTTCAGATCACTTTCCCTCCATATGATGAAAGGGTCCATTGTTGTATCTTCAGAGTCTAACATGAAATAAGACAGATCTAATTTGGCTTTCCTACTGAACCATCTACTTTGCAGTATCCTCCATTTATACTCCATACAAATGAGTATAAAGGGAACAGGTGGAGCACTCCAGAAATACCTTTTAGTGTGTACAGACACCCACAGGCTTAATCCTATCACACTTTCAAAACAACCATGGAACTGAAGTGGGTAAATCCTTTTATCAAAAGAGCAAACTAAAGACAGAGAAGCTAAGCAACCGATACTTAGTCATACAGTGTCAGGAAGCAGGACTCAAACTGACAGGTTTGGTTGATAACAAAATAATTGCCAGAATAAAGTTCACAAGCAGTCTTTGTGTTTAATCCTCCAAAACAGCAGAACAAAACCCCAAGTACCTACTTTCTTTATGTGTTACAAGCTTCCCATCTTCATGAGATTCTGAGGAAACTTAAAGCTTCATCCACAACTCTTTCTGTTTTTCTCCCACCTTCCTTGACACTGGATAAAGTACAAAGACAGCAGAGTAGACAGCCGGGCCCTAAGGCGGGTGCTGCCCAACACTGATCCCACAGCTGTGCCTAGGGGCATGAGCTAAAAGAGTGATGCATACAGTCTCTCAGACTGATCTCTGCTCTCTGGAAATGGTTGGTGAAGAACAGGAGAGAAGACTGCTCTACAACTGGCTGCTGCATTTGTCCCATAAACTGCTCCACAAACATTTTCACTAAAGGGAAGAAGTCATAGGACAAGGACAGTGTAATTCCACAGGCCTACTTACTCCCCCATACTAGCTCACCACCAACGTTAGAGCTGTGGGTGAGGTAGAAGAGGGAGATCACACATATGTAGATGCTCAGGACCAGATCAGACCCATTGACTGAGCATTTTCAATGAGACCAAACCAAACAGAAGTACAATGTGTTTGATTTCCTCTTATCATCAATTGATACAAATACAATTGTTTTCTCTGAGGACTGGTTGCCTTCAACAACATTGGCATACAAACTAATTTTCTACCACAGAATAGAAAGTTGCCCCAACCTTTATAATTGAGTTTGTAGTGGGAGGTCTGAGGACAGTGTGACATTGTGAACTTCTTTGTCCACTTCACTGTCCTACGGAGCCCCGTGAGCCGAACGCTTGTTTTGACATTGTTTCTCTGTAAGGAAGTGCTGATGATTTTGTTCTGACCTGTTTCAATTTACATCCTTCAATTTACAATTTACATCCCGTGTTACACACAGGGAGAAGCACTCTTCTGACAGGTCTATCACAGCCTTTGGGAGACATCACACAGAGGGAAAGTGGGAGCTTTCTTCCTTCTTCTCTTCCTTCAAAGCTTCTCTATTGCCAACCCTGTATCACAGCTGACATTCAAACCCAGATGGAAACCAAAGATCAGTTACAGAAGAGCACAGAGCAATGTAGTTTCCTTCCTACCCCCAAGCTGAGTGAGCAAGGGTACCCGGCTGACTCCTCTCCATCAGGTAGGATGCAGAGTCATGCTTGCCTAGCTTTCAGACCACTTTCTCTGTCCTTATTCTTTCACCAACAGCGTAGCCCGCAATAGTAGGAACTGCCTCCTCTACTTAGCCTAACACGAATGAGGCTCAAACAACTTGAATGATGTGCCCAGGTCTCATGTCCAGAAAAGAAAGACAGCATTTAGAGGTAGGGTTTCTGATTTGACATCCTCTCGAAACAACTGGCCAGCCTTCATAAAGATCTGATACACCCTGTTGAAGAGATAAGTACAGTGATGAACAGAAAGATGATCTGTTTTGGAGCAAACACAATACTAAAAGCATAAATTAACTTTAATATTTGATCGTGCCAAGGAAGTTATGCACATCTAAATTAAAACTCATTAGAAATGGACTTCAAAATCAGAAAACTCAAGCGGTAACTTGCAAGTTGTTCTTTCTCACAGGTGGCACTTGTTGGGAACTGACTTCTGAGTTGTCCCAGAGGAAGTGTGACATGGTGACAATGGCTTTGGAACTGGACCAAGGAGATGATTCAGCCCATAAAATGCCTGGCCTGCAAGCAGGAGGACCTGAGTCTGATCCCGGAAGAGATACTGAAGAGCACCTGGGTATTGTGGCACAGGTTCACAGTCCCCGCTCCAGGAGCGTGGAGAAGAGTAGCCTAGGCTACTGTTGGGAACAGAGCACAGATCTCTAGAGAAACCAGAAATGTTAACCACACAGGATTAACTTTCTAATGGGAAAGATGAACAACGTGTTCTTCCATCCCAAAAGCTGAGAATTAGAAGTGTTTTATAGCCTAGTGATCAACGTTATCTGCCAGGCCAGGCCATCTCAAGTTCCCATAACCAGGACCAGAGATACCTGGTAATCTAAATGATTTTTATAACCAGAGACTCCTTAAGCTCCCACTTGGTGAATTTTAACTTGAGTGAGAAATAGTATCTCAAAACAGAGAAAGAAAGAAAGAAAGAAAGAAAGAAAGAGAGAGAGAGAGGAAAGAAAGAAAGAAAGAAAGAAAAAAGAAAAAGAAAGAAATAAAGGAAGAAAGGAAGGAAGGAAGGAAGGAAGACAGCATTTGGGAAAGACACTGAAAAGTCTTTTTCTGCCCAATGCACACATGAGAGTGAGTGTGTACACGCACACACACACACACACACACACACACACACACACACATACACAAACACGCATGCACACATATAGCCCTCTGGAAGTAGATAGCCTAAGTTTCAGTTGACCATACTGACCACTTACTAGTTATGCATCCAAGTGGAAAGCATTTAGTTATGCCTCGATTTCCTTTTCCATGAAAGGAATTGTGTGCAACCTACACAGTCACTTAAACATTTTAAGTATCATCTATATATTATGTAATTAAAGTTGTGCTGGAGGCTGGGGACACTATACTGCTCAGTGATGCAGTAGATCTGTAGCATGTGTCAGCCTCTGGATTTCATCACTGACATTGCAAGACTACAAAAAACTAAAGCTGGCCAGGGTGGTGCATACGGGTAACTACAGCACTTGGGATTCTGAGCCAGTCTACCTACAGAGCAAGACACTTTCTCCGGTAAGTAAATAAATAAGTTAATAATGTTGTTTCTGTCTAAGCTTTTTCCTTTCCTAATATCTACTTCCAGATCATTTCCTGCTCAATGTGGATGTGAGTATGATCCTTACTAAATCTGAGCAATAACCACAGGTCATTCCTTGCAAATAAGATGCTGTGGCACACACTAGCTATGCCCCAAGGACAAAGCAAAAACTCTAAGGGTACAGGAGCATCAATCATTGTGCAGGCCCGCAGCTGACCAGTGTTTTCACTTAGCAACAAGAATGTCATGTGCCACAGAATGCAAAGTACCAGAAAAGTGATGACACTTGAGAAGATAGCTATGGTGACTAATTGTGACTCTTGCTATATAGCAAACACCAAATCTCTATCAGCTATAAAAGACAGTTATTATGATTACACTTGTCATTCTGCCAGGACTTAGAATCATCTTGAAGGCACACCTGTAAGAGTTTCCAGAGAAGATAAAGTGAGGGGGGAGATGTGATTTTGAAATGGGATTCATCTTCCAATAGGTGAGCCAAATTTAAAAGGAAAAAAATGTCTTGGGAGCCTGCATATTCTTGCCTTGTCTTTTTTTGAGTGGATCTCTCGATCACTGCATCAGCTGCGGGCTCTTTGTGCCTTCCAATGTAGACTCAGCACTAATGACTCTCCAGGGATCTTCCAGTCTCTCAGAGGCACAGGAATTCAGCTTTGTGGATGCAGCTGCTGCCATGTTCACCAACCCTCCATCGTGCTGACCACTGTCACTGTGCCATTTAGCCTTCACTGTAAAAACTAATCTAAGAAGCTCCCATATATATGGTACGTGCCTTCTATATCTGTTCTGTGCCTCTGGAGGACCCTGTCTGATACAACATCCAGAATGCCTATGGAGAGACTCCAGGTGATTTGTTTAATCTTCCTACAGCACAGTTGTTATCCTGGAACCCGAGGGCAGCTTTAGAACTGAGCTCAGAGAGTCCTTGTGAGAGTTAAGTAAGCTGACATAAATGAAATCTTTGAAGAGTGCCTGAAACTTAATAAGCACTCTGTAGCTGCTTGCTTTTACTATTAGGAAAAATAAGAGATCAGTTTGGGCCAACATATTGATAAAATGTAGAAATTAAGCATTTTAGGATGATGATGATGATGTTTTGCTTTACTATTAACATACATAATATATACTGGGTTTTATATTGGCATAACTTTTTACAGAGTAACTTGGCAATATGCTTACAACTTTTACAATACTTTCACATTTATCAGTTCTACTCAAAGAATTTAAGTGACAGATACACAAACGTAAGGATGCAATGAAGGCTAAGAAAAAGCTTTCTTGGTCAAAGACATAAGGAGGAAAAACATCTTAAAGGAGAAAATTCAGACCCCCACCCCTGAAATCAATAACATTGTATTTACTATTTTATAGATTTTTTATTCATGTTTCTTCTTAATTTTCTCTTCACTACTGTCTTTGAGCTATGAGCAAAGTCAAAAGAAAAGGATCTCCACATACATTAGGAAATATAAAACTCTTAATGTGATAGTGATTTTATTTTATTTTTGAGAACCCTAGAAAATCTAGTTTTAAAAAACTTTAAAAAAAAATCATTCAATTTGATAAGATACTTAATCCAAGTATCTTTTTCTTCTCTTCTAGTAATAAGTAGTTTAAGAAGTAATAATAAGTTTTCTCTCTTCTAGTAATAAGTACCCGTTATGAAAGTTTATAATAATAAACAAAGGTAAAGAAATTTAGGAGAAATGCAGCAAGACAGGCTTAGTACCATTACAAATTGTAGGGAGCCGTATTGGATTTGGACAAAGAGCCACATCCTAAGATGGCGCCGGTGTCCACCCTCTCTAACTAGTAAACACCCCAAGAGCGCATGTGCCTGTATCATGCCACATTACTGACCAATTATGATAAGACACCTCAGCTGGTGGATGGGCAGGAAGGATAAAAGGAGAGAGCCTCCCGGGTACGGGGCTCCCCGATCCATTAAAGCATCAAGAAAGGAATCCTGAATAAGCTTCTGAGAGAAGAACCTGGCCGTGTTGCGTCTTTTCCATGTGGGATGAGGTTGGGCTCGACAACAAATAAATCTATCTAATCTATATGACCTGGCCAAGAGCCATGGACCGGTCCTGCTCAAATGAAAAAACAGACAAATAAACAAACCTATTCTAAGAAGTATCTGCCTCTATACTTACATCTGCCAAAGGCAAAGAACAGAAATGGGCTTGGTGTACTTGGATAGTAACTCAGAACATAGATGAGCTGATACTTGCATTCAATCACTCAGCAAGGCTCCAAGCTACACCTCAGTACCAGTCGAGATCTGACCCTCGTTCCCTTATAGCTTGACAGTAATAACATAAGACAAGATTGTAGGAAATTGTAATGCATATGGGTTGGTATAAGTTAGGGACCTTCAGTATCATCTCCACCCACACTGTTACATGACATGTCAAAATGGGCCTGGGAAGAAGGTATAATTTGCTCAAGTTCACACAGCAGTCAGTGAGGCAGCTGCAATCAGGATTCAGTTTTCTTGACTTCCTCGACATCCATTTCTGCCTTTCAGATTACAGTAAGAAGTTGTTCACTGTGCTTTGACAGGGATTTTGTGTATCTTTTATGTGTATGAGTTTATGTGTGTGTGTTAAATATTTATTTTATTATCTTTGTAAAAGTGTTTTTGCCTGTATGTATGCATGTACACAGTGAGCATGCCCAATGCTTTCAGAAGTCAGAAAAAGGTGTTGGATCATCTGGAACTGGAGTCACAGGTGGTTTCAAGTCACCACATGCAGAATGTGTTCTCTGCAAGACCAACAAAGGCTTTTAATATCTAAGCCATCTCTCCAGCCCATTTTTAGATGTTTTTTACAGTGCAAGTTTTACACATGCAAAACAAATCCTGGGCATTGGCATGGTGCTGATATTGTATTAATATTTTGCAGTAGTCATGAAGCATATAAATATAAGACTATAATTAGTACATGTAAATAGCATAATAGTATGGGCCTTTAATACCAACACTGGGGAGGGAGGGGCAGGTAGATCTTTGTGATTCAAGTCCATATTGATCTATATAATGAGTTCTTATAACCAAAGAATAAAACAAAACAAAAAAACAATGAGAACATGTGTACTGGCTGGTTTTTTGTGTCAACTTGATACAAGCTGGAGTTATCACAAAGGAGCCTCAGTTGAGTCTCCAAGAGATCCAGCTGTAAGGCATTTTCTCAACTAGTAATCAAGGGGGGAGAGCCCAGCCCATTGTGTGTGGTGCCATCCCTGGGCTGGTAGACCTGGGTTTGTAGGAAAGCAGACTGAGCAAGCCAAGGGGAGCAAGCCAGTGAGTAACATCCCTTCATGGCCTCTGCATCAGCTCCTGCTTCCTGACCTGCTTGAGTTCCAGTCCTGACTTGCTTTGGTGATGAACAGCAATGTGGAAGTGTAAGCTGAATAAATCCTTTATATCTTGCTTCTTGGTCGTGATGTTTTGTGTAGGACTGGAAACCCTAAGACAAATTGGTACTAGCATAGTGGGGTATTCCTGCGTTAACCTGACCATGTTTTAGGGAGGACTGTGGAAGGACTTTGAAACTTTGAGCTAGAAGAACCATTGGGATGTTCAGAACTCTGTGGGATGTTCTGTAGGAGCTTGGAAGATAATGTTGAGAACAGTGCAGAAGAGGAGGCCTGGCTTGTAAAATTTCAGATGGAAGAATAAGGAACTTTATCAGGGCTGTTGTTGTTTTGATTGTGATGATTCTGGGGTTTTGTTTAGCTGGAGCTAAAGAATCAGCTGTGATTAACAAGATACAGATGCATTACTAGGACTATTGATGCTGGTCAACTGAGGCTAAGAAATTAGTGGTGATTAAGAAGAGACCAGTATCACTGAAGTGAAATCTTCTGGGAAGTGTCTTCTGAGAGCACAAAGAGGCTGTGTCCCAGAGATAGCCAAGGTTGTACCTTGTGCTGTGGCTGGACTTGGTAATGTGTAAGAGTCACCCAGGTGATACTGGTTTTGAAGGAATGAAGGAGTCATGGAGAGCAGCTGAGGCTCAGCACTGAGAGGCCATGGAAGGCCACTGGTGAAAGTGAAACTTCAGGTGCAATTAATGCCCCAGGACAGCAGTGTTTTGGAGATGCCAGTGCCATGAGATGACCACCAAGAACAGCAGCAGCAATGGAGAACAGGCAACTGGACCCCAGAGGACAAGGTGTGTGCTACAAAGGAAGAAGTGACCCAAGCCCTTGGAGGAACCTAGAAGTTCCTGAGTGTATCCTAAACATTGGATGATTAGAGTTTAATTTTGCATTTGATTGTAACTGTGCCCTGATAGTTTTCCCTCTTGAAAGAAGTGGAAACCACAGTTATGAGACTTTGAATTGTAGAAAGACTTTGATTTTTAAAAGAGACTGGATATTTTAAAAGGATTGCAATTTTAATATGTAAGAATTTGTAAAGACTGTGGGACTCTTAAAGTTACTTAGATCTTGGGGATGAATAAGAAAGTAAGGGTTGAGGCTTAATAGTGATATGTTTGTGTGTCAAGTTGACAAAGGGTTAATTGTACTGGCTGGTTTTGTGTCAACTTGACATACTGGAATTATCACAGAGAAAGGAGCCTCAGTTGAAAAAAATGTCTCCATGAGATCCAGCTGTAAGGCATTTTCTCAACTAGTGATCAAGGGGAGAGGGCCCAGCCCATTGTGAGTGGTGCCATCCCTGGGCTAGTAGACCTGGGTTCTATAAGAAAGCAAGCTGCGCAAGCCAAGGGGAGCAAGCCAGTGAGTAACATCCCTTCATGGCCTCTGTATCAGCTCCTGCTTCCTGACCTGCTTGAGTTCCAGTCCTGACTTGCTTTGGTGATGAACAGCAATGTGGAAGTGTAAGCTGAATAAACCTTTTCCTCCCCAATTTGCTTCTTGGTCATGATTTTTGTGCAGGAATAGAAGCCCTGACTAAAGACAACATGTAAACATAGGCATAGATTTATACATAGAAAATAATAAAATAATTGCCATTGAGTAGACAGAAACAGTTATAACATTTTCACTTATCAATCGTATCTGTTAAATTGCATATGTGTAACAAATATATGTAATTACATATTCATATTTAGATATAGTTATACACTAATTTGTATAAAATTGTATATGTGTAAATAGCACTAAAATGTACACATGTATAAATGAGTATATACATGTGTGTATTCATACACATAGAAAGACATGTTTTTGAATGAAGGCTTAATGAGCTATTAACAAGTATTAATAAGTATTTTGGTGTTAAAATCTGAGGTAGATGGGCTGAGATACAGCTCAGCACAATGTTTGGTTAAGGTATGACAGCCTGGGATGAATAAGTTCATAGCATCAAGACCCATCACCGGTACTGAACAAACCTTCTCAAACACCTGTATGCATGTGCTCCTCTGTCTACAGGGGCATATACACACAAAGATATTAATAACATATAAACCCTTGAGGGGAATGAGTGACAAAAATATGACTCAGTGCTAAAAGTGCTTGCCAGGCTGAGATAACAACCTGTGCTCTGTTCCTAGAACCCACTGTAGAAGAAGAGAACCAATTCCAAAACATCCTCTGATCTACACATGCATGTCAGGGCACATAGGTGTCCACATTCCCACAAACACACACAGATACACACAAATTTTTGTATAATATAATCATCTACAAGAGTCCTACAAGTAACTCAATACTCGTATCTACACAAGATGATAGGCTAAGTGGGAAGGTTAGTGCTCAGCCAAGGAGGATGTTAGCAAGGGTTTCCTTTTAAAATATCACTGTAAAGCCTTCCTTGTTGATTTTGCCTCTTTCTTTAGTTTCTCCTTTTTCTAGTAGCCTAGAAATATGGACTCAGTAATCTTCCAGTCATAATTAGAAGCTGTGTACTTACTTGGAGCAAAACGGGATGACGAGGAATCTTTGGTGGCAGCCTTACCAGTGTCTCTCACCCCAGACTGCCAATTGATGTGTATCCCATCTTGGGAGGAAATGATGATTAAATACAGAAGCATCTTCCAGCTTCATGTACCACATGGAACCCTCGAAAATACATACAAGTTCTCTTTAAATTATTTTGACTCAGTCATAGTTTTGATGTCCTTACATAAGCAGGTAGTTAAGATAAACTTTTGCCAAATTCATTTTAGAAGAAATCAAAGGTAAAAATTATAAGGGCAAGAAAAACTGTGACCTTTCTCGAAAGAATGATACTTGTTAGTCATCAGCCTTCTAGCAGCACCCAGCCCAAGGTTGTACACTCATAGTTGCTATGCCAACTGTAATCTTCTCCCATTCATGAACCCTTTGTTGACAATGTGCTAACCCAGTTTTTCTTTGATCTTCAGTCTAGTATACTGACCTCTCCCACAGTTATCTAACATCAGCTGACTGCAATAAAAGGTAAGCTGCATCAAGGTAGGAACAATATAGCCATAAATACATTTGTTTAAGCTGTTACTTTTATGTTTTAGGTGTTTGCATCTCCCAGGATGAAATTCATCCACTCAGGATCAGCCTTTCTGTTCTATTTCCATGAACAACCCTTGAAGTAAACAAGCATCTTTTAGAGCACTGTAGGGAAAATGTTTATCAGCACCAAAGAATTTTGCCATGACTGGGCACTGGTGACGTGCATTTTAAAAATGTCATTCCAAAGTAAAGCTATGCAGGAAAGTTGCATAATATAATCTAGTCATCATTAATCTTTTGTCCTCTTTTCCCTTCACCGCATTTACTAATCCTTGAAAGGTTTTCAGGGAACCGTTTTATTCCAGTGTTCTTCATACACCATCTGTTCCAGCACATTCCTTATATCCTTACTAGGTTTCACAGATGCCACTTTTTAACTCCGCAAATCTCCTTGGGAGCATCATCTGCCTCCCATCACCCTACTGCAGGGAGCCCCTGTCATCACAGTAATGCCTGCATTGGAGCAGATGTTCCTCATTCTCTGCCATATTTTCCTGCCACAGTAGAATTTTTTAATGTAAATTTTGAGCTGGGAGGAAAAGAACCCACCAGCAGCAGCAGCAACAACAACAAAAACCAAACTCACAGGCAAAAGCATTTTCTCCAGCTCCTTTCTGTTCCAAAGTTTGGGTCAGAGAGCACCTTTCTGTTCAAAGTAGAGGCCACCTACAAAGGTCAAGAGTGAAGGAAAAGCCAAGAAGAGTTAGATGCAAACCAGTGTTCAATTATAAAAGGTCAATCTGTTTTAAGGTCAGCAGGTAAGGGTTGTTCTTTAATAGGAAATAAGGCTCTGGTTATGGATAAAAAAAATCTACTTTTAAATATATATTACACTAAATTGTGACTATATATGTAAGCAATAAATGAAGCTCAAACTATTTCATGAAATTATCAGTGAAGGCAATTAACTTAGAAATCTGATCCCCATTATTTTGATGCCATGTTCTGGTAGTTAAGTGGTTCTAAATCAATGGTCCAGGGCCCACACCCTGTCCATGAGCCATGAAGGTACAAGTTCTAAGTAAAAAACTTTACTGAGATAGAATCAGTAGGTTGGGGGAGGGGCAGGTATACTGGCCTGCTGTTAGAGAAGGTTCTAGAAAGATTCAATACTAACTGACATGTCTATGGGACCCGAAGCAAGTGGCACTTGTGCTTTCTTAGCTACCAAGTGAACAGTGGGACTGGATGTCTTCAGCATCACTCCCAGCTTAAAGGTGGCAGTGTCCCATATACAGCAGGTGCCCTCAACTTTGAGCTGAAGTGCCTTAATGGCTGAAGAAATAGTGAGAACTTCTCTTGAAACTGAAACACTGTCTTAGTTAGGGTTTCATAGCCGTGAACAGACACCATGACCAGAACAACTCTTATAAAGGACATTTAATTGCAGCCTGCCTATAGTTTCAGAGATCATTGTGGCAAGGAGCATGGCAGTCCAGCAGACCTGGTGTTGGAAGGACTGAGAGTTCTACATTTTGATCCAAAGGCTCCAACAGGAGACTACTGGAATTACACATTGAGTGGAGCTTAAGCCTAGGAGACCTCAAAGCCCAACCTCAAGTAACGCACTCCCTCCAACTAGGCCACACCCACTCCAAGGCAACACCTCCTCCAAGTGCTACTTCCCATGGGCCAAGAATATTCAGACCACAACCATGGTAACTCTTATAAAGGAAAACATTTAATTGGGGCCGACTTATGGAGGTATAGTCCATTATTGTCAAGGCGGGAGACATGGCTGAGAGTTCCACATCTGGATCTACAGACAACAGGAAGAGACTAAGACACACTTTCTCCAACAAGGCCATACCTACTCTAACCTCCTAATAGTGCCACTCCCTAGGTCCTATAGGAGCCATTTTTATTCAAACTACCAAGGATGCCATAGGCTTATAGCTATATCATAATGCAAAATGCATTCAGTTCAACTTCAAATGTTCCCATAGTCTATAGCAGTCTCTATTCTGCAAAAGCCCAAAGTCTTTTTTTAAGACTCATGACCATCTCTTAACTGTAATCTCCTGTAAAAATCAAAATCAAAAAAGCAGATCACTTACTGCCAACACACAGTGGCACAGGAAAGACATTGCCATTTCAAAATGTAGGAAAGGGAGCACAGCACAGTGGGGAGATACTGCACCAAAATAAGACCAAAAACCAGCTCGGCAAACTCCAAACTCTGCATCTCCATTTCTGATACCAACATGTTCTTCAGATGTCCAACTCCAAACTTGTCTCTCTTGGGCCGGGTTCCACTCTCTGTTAGCAGGTCTCCTTGGCAGATATCCATGGCTCTGGCATCTTCAGTATCTTTGGGTCTCCAAAGCAATCAGACTTCACCTTCACATCGTCATACAATGGCCTCTCTAGGTCTCCAATCAGGGACATGCCTGAATAACTTCCCTTCTATGATTCTATACTCTCTGACTTGACTATGATTTCTACAACTCTAGAACCCATTTCTTCTATGACTCTAAACTTAAAACCATGAGGTTGAAGCTTTCAGGTTCTACTGCTGGCTATGCTGGTGCTAGAACATAGCCCTGTTGTTCATAAATGAAATATTTATATGAAAAAAATCTCTTCAAAGAGTAAATTTAGAAAAAGTGTTTGCAGTCCTGATTTAGACATGTGACACATTAAACTCTTCTGAAAATTACCAACTACTCAATGAGTAAAAGAGAGTAAAATTCATGAACAGACAATTCTCAGGCAAATAAATACCACAGCTCTTAATCACATAAATGAATGTTCAGTCATACCATAAACAAACAAAAACTAGGTTTGCAATGGGGGTGGGGGCAGGCAGTGGCAAGATGCATAATTGGTCAAAAACGCAATAACAGAGCACACATCCAACATTATAAGGACTTGAGTTCAGTCCTCCACCAAAACAACAAAAACAAAATGAAATCAAATTAAAACTAGCACATATACTATCATTTGTATATATGGTCGAAAAATAGTAATTTTATCCACTGATAGAGGGTTATAATCCTTGAAAGGGAAAAAACCTTGGCACTGTTAATCAGTTATTGGTAAGTAGTTTTCATCTTAATAATTCCATCTTTAATAATTTATCCCTCATCTACCTCAAATATGTAGAAAGTGGTATACATATAATATCATTCATGGCTCCACTGGTTTTGTTAATCATTGTTTTGCTTCTAAGAGAAACGAAAGAGAATAGCCGAATTGTCTATTATCATGTTGTGTTCCAGTTACATGACAAAAACACTCTGATCAAAAACAATGTGGGGAAGGGAAAGATGTACTTGGTTTACACTTAGCAGTACAGTCCATCACTGGAGAAAGTCAGGGATGGAAGCTGAGGACAGACAAACTATTGCTATTTCACACAGCATTACCTCTCATCTAGAAATTCACTTCAGTCCTAAATAAGTACAGCAGGAACAATGGAAGATGTTGCTAGCTAACTGGCTCCCAGGCTCATGCTTAGTAGCTTTTTCACACAGCCTAAGTAATGGCACCACCCAGAGTGGGCTGGATCCTCCTACATCAATTAATAATCTAGGCAATCCCCCACAGACTTATTCATAGGCCAATCTGATCTGAGAAATCCTGCATGGGTAACTCTAAGCTGAGCCAGGGTGACAGTTAAAGCTAATTGACGAAGCCCACTTAGTGAATATCTTTAAAATGAAATTATCATGTTAATGTACTGAAACACCTTCAAAATGTATAGTTACATGGACAAACAGCAGTGTATTGTGTCTTATGGCTTGCGTTAATGGCGAGCTGATCATCTAAAGATGGGCAGATTTTTTTTTTATCTTATGTTCAAATATACCTGGAGAAAAATGGCCAGAAAACGGTAAGAGTGCTTGCTTCCTTGGAGGTAACCTGACAGCTAGAGGCTGGGGTGAGAGAATGGATTATCTCTACTATAATGAATCTTTGTAGCTCCTGGAGTTTTAGTATGTATGAACTAATCAAAGCAAATTGAACTGCAAAGTGAATTCCCCATTCAGAAAAAATCTCTTCTGGTTCTGTGCCTCCCCTGTTCCCTTGCTTTTTTGTCAACATCTTTGCTTACCTGTATCCCCAACAAGGAACAATGAGCTTCTTCTGTGATATCCCTCTTTCCCTCCCATGTTTCCACCTCAGCATTTGAAAGTGTTGTGAAAGATAAAAATCCCTCTCCCTAGATAGAAGCCTGACACATTCGAAGAAGACCTTACACACTTCTTTTATTTGATTCTGGGGTTCTATTTTGAAAGCTGTCCTTATCTTTTAAAGCATTGGTTGGGTAACAACCTCTTTAGGGGACAGAAGTTGAGTGACCCTCTCACGGGAGTCATCAAACACACATGTTTATATTAGGACTCATAACAGTGGCAAAATTATAGTTATGAAGTATCAATGAGACAATTTTATGGTTGGGGGTCAGCACAACATGATGAACCATATTAAAGGGTTGCAGCGTGAGGACTATTCTTTAAAGGGAAAGAGGAGAGAAAGAGAGTAAGGAATAAGGAAAGAAAGAAGGAGAGTGTAATGATGATACAGGCCTGATTCCAGTGCAGGACTGTTAGGGAGGATCTCATGGAGACGTTCAGCTGTGTGAGTGGGAGGGAAGATGCTTAAGGTCCTGTAGATTCTATGACCTCATAATGGTCTTGCCACTATTACAGCAGTACATCTTGCTTAGCAAGTCAGTATGGTTTTTGATTGGATGGAAGACCTGTTTTGTACTGTACCTTGGTCAAAAGCCTGGGTTTGGGAAAGGTTATTGGCCCTCGAATAAAACCTGCTCTTGTTATTTTGCCTAAATGGTCATGGTATCGAATTGCCTTCCAAATACTTATGCTCATACCCAGAGAGGTTTCTGTAGGTCGACGGCAAGACATATTATAACTGTTCAAAGTACTGAGAATAAGAGAGGAGGGACTCAGCTCTAAGTATCTCAGGGACCAAGACTCAGGGACCATGCAAATTGAAAGGTTAAGAAAGAGTGCTTGAAATGCAGCCTTCTGGACCTGACATGACTGATTATCCCAATAGTCAACTCTTAACAGTACTGTGGCTACCTATACAAGATCTACATAAGATCAAGCCAGACAAAACTGTAGCATAGATGGAGTAGAAAATCTCTAGGCCCCACCTCTTACTGAGGAGCTATTGGCAGTGAGTAGTTGCCAAGGAAGGGTAACTTACTCTTTTTGGAGGTTGTGTCCACTGATCCATTTCCCATGATCTATTGGATTTCCCTTTCTCATACACATATAGGCATTACTTAGTGGGTATGCAGGTTTTAATGAGAAATGTCCCCCTTAGATTCACCAAATGTTCATATTTGGTCATCAGTTGGTGGCATTGCTTGGGGAGACTAAAGAGGTACAGCCTTATTGGAAGAAGTATGTGCAGAAGAGGGAGTGCTGGCTTTGAGGGAGTAGGTAGCCTCCTCTCTAGGTTTGCTCTTTTGTGCTAGAGGTTGAAGAAGTGGTCTCTCAGCCTCCTCCTCTGGACCCTGCACACTCCTGCTTGTCTTTCCATCATGTATTCTCATGGTGGAGCCCTAAGGTCAAATAAATGCTTCCTTCTATCCAGTTGCCTTGGCCATGGTAGCTCATCAGAGCAATGGGAGGGTAACCACCACAGTAAATCATAATAATATAAAAAGGGAAAGAATGAAAGTTGGAAGGGGCCAGGTTGAGGGAGACAAAGAGAGGGGAAATGATGGAGTAGATATTATTATGTTCCATTGCATACTTCTATGCAAGTCTTTAAAGTAAGGAGAAGGGTGTCATAGTGGCATAAAGTGGCAGTAACCAACCAGTATCTGATTCAAGTTAAGGCCCACTCCATGAAATGGAACCCATTCCCAACCCTGCTTGGTGCCTAGGATCCTGAGACCATACAGGCCAGAGATCTAGAGGAAAACCAAATACCTCTGTTTTGCTAAAGGGATGTGACAATAAAATGACTCCTAATGACATTCTGCTACATCTATAGATCTGTGCCTTGTTTAGCCACTATCATAGATGCTTCCTGCCACAGCAGATGGGAACAGATTCAGAAAGCCATGTCTCAGAGAGTGAGATCCCTTGAAACACTCAGGCTTAAAAGGGATGTCTTCATCAACTCTTTCCCCTCAGGCCTCAGAAAGCTCTGCAGAAGGGATGAAAGACACCAAAGAATCAAGTTCTTCTAGACACAAGACTGGAGCCCATATGAATTCACAGACTGAGGCAGAACGCAGAGCCTACATGGGCCTGCAGCACATGGAGTCCTAGAGTTGAAAAAGCTGGGCACATGCCCTCATCCCGAGTATAGAAGCTCTCTCCAATGGTCAGACATTTGTAAATGGAAAATTAGTTTTCTCAAGGGGAATCTTATAGGGGAATCAAACCACTCTTAGGGATAGGCCCATGCCCAGCAGTAGATGGTCAGCACAAAACTATCTCAGCGGATCTTCAGAGGCTCTTTGTCTCAAAATGTTAAGTCAGGGCTTTCTTTTTTTTACAGGTGCTTTTGTGTGTGTGCATGCCTGTGTGTATGCATGTGCCTGTGTGTGTGTGTGTGTGTGTGTGTGTGTATGTGTGTGTGTGTGTGTGTGTGTATGTGTGAACGCAGAGATTGTGTCTCTGGGTCTATGTGTGTTTCTTGTGGGTTTTTCTTTGGCTCTTTTTCAGTCACTGTGTCATACTCTGATTTGTTTATTTTTATTTTATTATCATTCCTTAGATGCCTGGTTCCCCCTGCCCAGGGAGAGACAGAAAGGGTGTGAATTTGAATGGGGGGTAGGTGGGAAGGAACCAGGAGGAGTGGGGGAGGAAAAACCATAACGAGAATATATTGTATGAAAAAAATATTTTCAATAAAAAGAGAAAAATTCTAGGGAATCTAAACAAAGGGTCCTAAACTAATTAGGCACAAGGTCCGCTCTCTGCCATCACGACTTCCCACGGTGGGATTTCTGAGAACAGGGGCTTCAATCTCAAATTTTAAGAATGAAGACAGGGGCATCATAGTTGATTTTATCTCAGCACACATACCCTAAACGCTTCCCCAGGGCAAGGCTGACCGACATTTTTATTAGCAATAATCTCTGCCTTCTTCTGATTATCTGGAGATTTAAGACCACATAATCACCCTTCACGTCAGAGGTAGGGGGTAGGGTGGGGGAACAGAACTGGCTAAGAGGCCCAAATCCCTCCTAACACTTGCTTCTTCCCTATCAGCAAGATTAGAGCACTCAAGTCCCTCTGCCACCAGTATTCAGATCTGGCAGGCTAGCCTGGACTTTTCCAGGGCAGGAGAAAGAGCAGCTTTGAAGGTAATGCCTGGGGCCCCAGTTTGCTGCTCTCTCTAACAAGGCAGTGAGGGCTCTAGGGGCGCTAGACAGGCAGGAGAGACAGGCAAGGGTTCTGACTCCCTACCGTCATGCTGAAACAGAGCAACGAGAGGAGATGGTCCTTGAGCTACAAGCCCTGGAACACCCCAGAGACTGGGGATGTGCCCAACCCCGGGAGCAACCAACACCGCAGGAGCGTCTGCTCCATGGGAGCCCGCACTGGTTCTCAGGCCAGCATCCTACCACAGTGGACCGAGGGTAACTACAATTACTACATTGAGGAAGATGAGGACTGCGGGGAGGAGGGGGAGGACTGGAAGGATGATCTTGCTGAAGAGAACCAGAAGCCGGAGTGCCTCACAGCCCCACTGGATGGTGACACTGACACTCCAGCCCAGCTGTCTATGCTGAAAGTGAACGTAGGTGGCCACAGCTATCAGCTGGAGTACTGTGAGCTGGCCAACTACCCCAAAACTCGCCTGGGCCGCCTGGCCACCTCCACCAGCCGCAGCCGCCAGCTGGGCCTGTGCGATGACTATGAGGCACAGACGGACGAGTACTTCTTTGACCGTGACCCCGCGGTCTTCCAGCTCGTCTACAACTTCTACACATCGGGGGTGTTGCTGGTGCAAGACGAGCTGTGTCCACGATGCTTCCTGGAGGAGCTGGGCTACTGGGGCGTGAGGCTCAAGTACACGCCACGCTGCTGTCGCATCTGCTTCGAGGAGCGGAGGGACGAACTGAGCGAGCAACTGAAGATCCAAAGGGAGCTGCGTGCGCAGGCGCAGGCCGAGGAGGCCGAGGAACTCTTTCAGGACATGCGCTTCTATGGAGCACTGCGTCGGCGCCTCTGGAACCTCATGGAGAAGCCCTTCTCCTCGGTGGCCGCCAAGGCCATGGGGGTGGCCTCCAATCTCTTCGTGCTCATCTCTGTCGTGGCCCTGGCGCTCAACACGGTGGAGGAGATGCAGCACCAGGCGGAGCAGGGCACAGGTGGTGGGGACCCCAGGCCCATATTGGAGCTCGTGGAGATGCTGTGTGTGGCTTTCTTCACTCTGGAGTTCCTGCTGCGCCTCGCCTCCACCCCCAACCTGCGGCGCTTTGCACGCAGCGCCCTCAACCTGGTGGACCTGGTGGCTATTTTGCCTTTCTACCTGCAGCTGCTGCTAGAGTGCTTCACGATCGAGGACCAAGGGCATCCCAAGGGCTCCCCACGGGAACACGACCTGGAGACCGTAGGCCGTGTTGGCAAAGTGGGCCAAGTGCTGCGCATCATGCGTCTCATGCGCATCTTCCGCATCCTCAAGCTGGCTCGCCACTCCACAGGTTTGCGGGCCTTTGGCTTCACCCTACGCCAGTGCTACCAGCAGGTGGGCTGCCTGATGCTCTTCATCACTATGGGCATCTTTTCCTTCTCTGCAGCGGTATACTCGGTGGAGCACGACGTGCCTGGTACCAACTTCACCAGCATCCTCCATGCCTGGTGGTGGGCCGCGGTGAGTAACATGACACTTGGGTTTCTGCATCCTTTCTTGTAGCACAATACACTCTATGATCCCCACCCGCACCCCAAATTCTTAAGTTATCAGCTTTGTCAAGCTTGTCTCTTTATCTTTCCTGGTCTTGCTAAAAGATAGAGCACCTCTTCACCACATGGTTGACGCCAACAAAACGTGGATGGAACAACATCAAGATTGTAGTTTACTAACTGAAGTTTACATGGCCCTAAATATTTTTCAAATCCAGATTTGATCTTAAAATCCTTGACAGAGAGCTGGTTCGGTCTAGCGTGAAGCTGTAATCCCTGCACTGAGAGAGAGGAGGACCCGCAATTCAAGGCCATCTTTGGCTAGTTAGCCCACGTGTTAGAGGCCAGCTTGGGTTACTAGAGACGCCCACCATCTCAAAAAACCACAAAAAGCAAAATGTGAAGAAAAAAGAGAAAAAATTGACAAGGCAAAATTTAAGAAAAGTGGGAAACGATTCATGTTTTGTGCATTCAGTGAGGCTTGTCAGTGTTCTTTCACCCCTTACTGGACCCTTAGTTTAAAATAAATAAATAGTTTATAAAACTGATTTCATGTAAACATAGCAAACACATGACTGTTGTCACTATTTCTTTTTAAGAGGACTAGAAGTAGCAGCAATCTTTGAAGGATACTATAAATGCCTTACAGAAGAGGGTACGTTTGGGCTGAGCAACGCTGATCCTGAGAACTGACTGCCTCTTGTTCTAGCTCAGTCTAAGATATGTCTGTCCTGCTCTAACTTCCATAACCTTTCCTTGTTCTACCGCTGTGTCTTGCAAGCTTTAGGTCTTTGTCATACCTTACCTAAACTGACTGTGAATATCCGAGTTATTCTTATTGTTGTTTTGAGTACTGAACTCATTAGAGTAACCCATGCAGTGTATGTTAAGTGATGGGGGACTTGGATGTTAAGTATCCCAACATTTAACCATGATTCTGGGTAAGTAATGTGAGATTCCACCCCATCATTCCCTTACCTCATCCCCACGTCTCTAGAAGAGGAAGTTGGACTTGATGTTCCCTGCAGTTCAACAAGTCTGCCTCCCTTTCCAAGCCTAAGCTAAGTTGATCTTTCCTCAATGGCAGGCGATCTTAGGCTCCTCGGAACGGGCTTGTCAACGGCCTCCGCTCTGATCATTCCATCTGATATCCCAAGAGATGAAAGGTCATCTCCATAGCAGATAAACCATGTGACAGATGGAGTTCACGGAGGATGATTTGTCCCCAGCAAATGACATTTACTTTGGAGGTGCTGAAAGTGGGAAAGCAAATAGTAAATCCACAGGCTGATGATATGATATAGAGCTTTAAAGTCGAAGTTTTATTTCTCCAGAGGTCATAAAAGGCTATTGTGAATAGGCAGCAGTATTGTGGGACCTTCAACTAGTTTTAACCCACAGTATTTATGTTATGTTAACATGCTAATAGAAATATTTTTATTAGACCTGTTAATACTGGATTGTTTACCTTTAAAATAGTTCTGATAATCATGCCCACTGGTTACTTAATTTCCTGTGTTGATTAATGAAAACTGAAGCTTTTTTTGGTTAAGGAATTCATTTTATTCAAAATCAATGCTTTTTTTAAAGATAAAATTTATAGCAGAAGTTAAATCACTATTTTCTTTTCTATCTGTGAAATAATTTACCTATTATTGTTTTAACCAATGTGAGGAGTTTGGGGGGTGTAATGTTCGTATCTTTACCAAACACTATTTTTACACACTAAATCTCAATCTGACTTCCCCATTTACCAACCTTACCCCATACCAATGATCTTTATCCATTTTATTCTTGGATTTCTACAATACAAATCATTATGAGGTACACAAGTGACTGATAACTTGTGATTTCTTTCTGGGCAAACGTCAGAGGACAGGAGGAACCATTTCCTTGATTAGTCTAGGCCCATGGCATCCCTCGGAACTGATGCTATGAACTCAGCTCTTCTTGGCACTTTGATTATCTTGCCTGTTGTGTACTTACGCATTATATTATCAGGAGCAAGGAGGACAGAACAGCATGTAATGATATACACCAAGTGTCCTGCTTCTTAAATGTAACTATAAAGTAAGAGGATGCAGATTATTAGGAGCAGTGTTTTAAATGACACACAAAGGTCCATCTTCTTCACTGAGGGTCTGCAGTGTGCCAGATCATACCCTAAATACTAAGTAATGATGCCCAGGGAGGTATCTTTTCATTATGGTGCTGGCACTTCAGTGTAGACAGAAACATAATGTCTGATGTCGGTGAGGGAAAACATATGGAATAGCAGGAGAGAGAGCAGTTGGGATGATAGAGTCCCTTTTTGGTGGTATAGCAGAAATGTCAATTTGGAGATGAGATAACACTGAGATCAAGTTTGAACCATGAGAAAAAAATTCACTTAAATCCATACAACTAGATAGACTGAGACTCTGAAAAGTGGAATTTTGACAGGCATAAATTTAAAACATAAATAAAAATTAAGAAGTGGGATCCTAAAAGTGACTGGCCCACAAGTATTTTATTAATCACATATCAATGTTACAAAACCAATAAACTAAATATAACCCGGAAATACACACACATCTGTTTACTTATAAATGATGTAAGTGGCTGCTGTAGCAATGATGGCTGTACCCATGTCAACACTCAGTGACTTCAGACACCAGCATTCATTTAGCGTGTGAGTATAAAAGTGAGCTCCTTTTAAAAGGACATACTTTTAAGCCTAGCATTCAGAAGGCAAAACCAGGCAGATCTCTGAGAGATCAAAGCAAGCCTGGTCCATGTAGCAAGTTCCAGGCCAGCCAGGACTGCAAAGTGAGATCTTGTCCCCAAATAAAGAAACAAATGCTGACAAGCACCTATTGTAAATAGTTTGAGCTAGAGACTCTTCCATCTGCTGGCGCTCACCCTCATGTCTTACAGTCTGTCTGGGTGAAAGGCAGTATGAAACAGTATGAAGATAAGATGAGGTAACTGGGCTACATGTCCATTCTACTTCTACAGGCCTGTCTTTGAGGCTGTGGCAAAGGTCAGGAGAGAGCACAAACCTAACTACGCACATCACTTCTGCTCATATTTGCTCAACATGTTGGACTGTTGATATCACTATTGCTCAACGCAAAGCAAGTCACATGACCATACACAGGCAATGGTGAGAGCAAGTCAGCCTAGGAGAGGGAAGCTCTGTGAGTTTAATGGAAAATACCTTGATGATGGTACGACATTATAAATTAGGTGCAATAATATAATCATTCTACTGTAGTCATATAATACTGTGCAAATGTATCAAAACCATACACCCACACATCAAAATGTCAAGATGGAATAAAAGAAACATGATAGATACATTCTCTCTCTCTCTCTCTCTCTCTCTCTCTCTCTCTCTCTCTCCTCTCTCCTCTCTCCTCTCTTTCTCTCTTTGACACAGGGTCTCACAATGTAACTCTAGCTGTCCTGGAACACACTAACAGACCAGGATGGCCTTGAAGATCCACCTTCCTCTGTCTCCCAAATGCTAGAATTAAAGGTATGAGCTCCCACCCCTGGATGTGAGATAGTCTCTTACACTACTCCAGAGCTATGTTCTTTATGCCTCATAATGAAACACAGATTCTCCAACCCATTCTATGTATATCCGTCCCTTACCAGAATATATAGAACAACCCCAAGCTGATATGTTTTCAATCTCATCTCTCTTTCTAATGCCAAGAATCTGCCAACCCTCTGTAATTCAACTCCGGGTTTTGAGAGGAATAAGTCACTTCTGTTATTATAAAGAGCTTTTAATTATTGGACAGATCTTATATCTGCAAGACCAAATCTCCATGGAGCCTTGGGTCTGCAATTGCTCATGTAGTTGTATATAAGATGGATCCCTCTCATCTGTCAAATGCTGGTTATTTGTGAGCACTAATGTAATTTTAAAAAAACATATGTAACATATTAGCCTGTAGTAAGTAATTAATAAATAGAACCTACCACATCTAACTAGCTGGTGTGGTATCACATGTACGCAATAGCCTCTGATTTCAGATCTATTTTGTGGGAAATTAATACAAAAGTCATCCTTTCTCTACCAGGGCCTGGGGGAAGGCAAGTTTCTGACTCTGTGGATCAATAGACTATTCTTGGAGCAGTGCCAATCATGTGTGTTGTGGAGAGAGGGTCAAAATTGCCTAAGAGTGAGTAAATGAATCCTTTGGGTCAACAATTGCTCTATGATAAAGCTGTAACCATCAGCTTCCTGAGTGGGATTGTTTTCAAGTAAAAAAGCTAATTGGACCCTCAACAAACCACTTCCTTTGGACTCTTCCAGATCAAGTTAATACTGTAGAAGTCAAAGAGGAAACTATGGGCATAAACTCGTCACTTTGAAAACCCTCCCAGAAGGAAATGTATCTTAATCTGAGGCACCAGATAACTGTTCCCCATAGAGATGGCTTCCACCTTTGTTTTCCCAAGTGATAGTATCATTTCCTTGAAAATAGTTGGTCTTTACAAGATCACTGAAAATTTATTTTAATTGGCTGCTTAGAAGAGATGCATGTGAGGGTTACAGTCAAGAAAATGGGGATCCAAGAGGGAGTATGCTATGAGAGAAAAGGTGCACAGTTATTAGGAGGTAGAAGAGAAAAATTAGTAATGGAAAGAATAACTACTGTCCTTAGAGCAGGAAGAACAAATGGGAGATGGTAATTTTGTCAGACTTGGGCACACAGGGGTGGGGGGCATGAATAGCCATTGCAGATTGATACAGTGGCACCATGAGGCACATGCTGGGAGTATTGGGAGTTCCAAACTATCTGAGCCAGATGATGATGGTGGTGGCAGAGGTGGCGGTGGTGGTGGCAGTAGTGGTAGAGGAAAGCAGAACAGAGATCCTCATATTTCCTTCCAACTTCCCAGTCTCCATGTCCCTGCTCTGAAAAAGAGCCAGTGGGAAGAACTGGGAAATGTAGATCCTAGAGTCCTTGCAGAATTACAGAAAGTGGTGAAGTTCTAGCTTCTTCAGAAAGTCATAAATAAAGCAACAGCTCAAAACCACTTTGGTTTGTTATCTTAGGGGCTCCTTTGAGAGTGGGGGCCCTTTTATGTCTCCAAAGCATGGTCCTCCTCTTTGTCAACATGACTTCACTGGAATGTGATTGAGTATAAAGGGGTGGAGAGCATCAGATAAGCTGGAGATGCATAAGGAATCTTAACTCTCTGCCGTTTTGTTGGTAGATTAATAGACACCAACTTTCACCCATGAATTTTCCCAAGCTCGGGCCAATCTTCTCCTTACCTCACCACCTACAGTCACGATATAACTGTGACACACAGTAATGTCCAAATGAGAGTTACTGTTTAGTGTGAGTCTCATTCTTACTTCATAATGCTTTGAGGAATTGCCCCCAGAGTGGTTACATTCAGTATTTTTGAGGAAGGCAGCTGACAACAAAATTAATTATCAGGATATGTATAGCCACTCATACCCATCTGAGTTGTTTCTTTAGATTATAATCCTTGAGAGGGATATTTATTACATCAGCAGCATGGATAAGTAACTTTTGAAGTACAACATCAACTCTTGAGTATAGTTATGGGAAGAAAAACAGTGAGCTTTTACTGCCTCTACTTCTTTGGGGAAACCAGAAGAGGTACTAATTATTTTCTTAATTACCTTTATTCCCTGCATCATCCTTCCTAGATGCATGAACTACTGGCTGCCAAGGCATTTTATCTATGCCCCATTCTTCATGAGAAAGACAAATGGCTTGTTGAAGGAGAAATTCAAGAGCAATATTCCTGTTTTCAAGGAAACCCTGATCCTTCACTGAACTGTGTTTTGGCAGGTCAGGCTTTGTTGATTAGTGAGCAAGCTGTCAGGGTAAGGTCATACTCTGAGTCTTGAAACTCAAAACTAGGGGACATCTGTGAGTTTTCAGTAGAATGGTCAGCTTCCAGGATCAGACTGTCTAGATAGCCAGTTTCGCTAGATACTTGGATGAATTGCAGACACGCTGGTCACATTTCCAAACTCATCTCCTGCTGATCGAGAACTCTCTTTGTGAGGCCATTAGGGTCAATTTGGGGCCTTCAGTGTTAATACCTATGAAGATGTGACATGTTCTACAGAATCTACAGAAACTTCCCTAAACCAAGATATCCCAAGTCCTACTCCAGGGAAGAGAACAAGATTGTAACCAGAGATAATGGTACACTCCTTTAATCCAAGTAACTTGGGAGGCAGAGGCAGGCTTGTCTCTGTGAGTTCTAAACCTGGTCCATAGAGTGAGTTCCAAAACAGCCAAAGCTACATAGTAAGATCCTGTATCTAAGAAAAAAAAAAAAAAAACAAAAAACAAAAAAACAAAGTTACATATTGAATCAAATTATTCACAAAACAGATAGCAAACAACTCTACATTTCAAACACATTCTTGGGAACAAGATATACATAGTCTCCTAGTCAGAGAGGTTTCTTCTCTGAAACTAGAAACCCAAGATACTCAAAAATTTGCAGGCCTGATTATGCATAACAGATATTTGTTATAATTTAAGACAAATAAGTTTGCTTTTGACTTTTCCTTCCAAGTTCAGCCAAGACACAAAAATAAGAATGATGTAATTATACTATCGTCTCAAAAAGAGAAGAAAAAAAAATGAAGAAATAAAATGAAAAGGTCTTGATAATTTATGAGAAACAAAACTCAAAGAAAGTAATGTTGGGGTGAAGCTCAGCCATTATGAAAATTAATCAAAAGCTCAATAATAATGCCTGTTCTTAATCACTTTCTTTCCTCTACATCCACCTAACCCTGATCCCCAACACTCATATTGTTGGACCCTTGTGTATCTGACTAAACGCAAGGCCCTCTCCTTCCGGTGCTGTATCATATTCTAAAGCTACTCCTTCCTATCACTTGTTCCGGTAACCAAACTCTCTTCAGTGGTCTCTATGATCATCTGACTGACTAGTCATCCTGGGGTCTAAGTAATAGTGAGAGATAGAAACCACAGCTAATCTCATACACCTCAAGAGGAGTATGACTCTGGTTTGGCCAGCAACAGAAGACACATGCAGACACTCGGGCACACGCATAGACATGGCGATGAACCGAGGTGTTCTCAATCCAGAGTGTGGAAAAAGAATATCCTCTACCAAAATCTCCCTCACCCTGCGTTTACCCAAAGTCTGAAGGAGCCTGTGTCTACAGCCTTTGGGTCTAATCGACACAAAAGAGGTCAAGTTTCTGGTCCATAAGTGTTTGTGTTTGCTTCTCTTGAGCTGACAGGATCCCTCAGGTCTCCCTCACAAATGAGCTCCTATGGCCTGTGAGAAAACACACCATGGGTTCCTATTACAATCACGTAAGGTGGGTACTGTTATTATCTCTATTATATGTCAAAAATAGAAACTGAGGCAGAGAGAATTTAGCTGCTTTGCCCAAAACCCACACAATTATGAAGTGGGTTTGGACCAGAGATGTCAGGCATGGTCCTTATTTCTTTAACCCTGTCTAGGCCACCCTGCCTCTGCCATGCTTGCTTGTGTTCTGCAGTGGGAAAAGGGAGTTCTCTTGTCAGAGATGGAGCAGTGAGCCTTGGGACCTGCCCTTCCTTGAAGACATACCTTTCCCTGTCTGGGGGCTGGATGGGTCTGTGGCTCTTTGCCACTGGCTTTGCCCAGCTGTCTCCTGTCTCCATTTCATTCTAAACCATCAGCCACATTTGAAGGGTCGAACTAACCTTTGCATCATCGGCAGCACAAAAAGTACTTAAGAGTCTGAGCCAAAGGAGGCCATCTAAGTATGGCAAGGGAGTGACTTTTGTATAATTACTGCCACCTGTTGGAAGCCCAGGACAAGCATCTCACAAAGCCATGGAGCAGCAAGCAGGCCTGGAGTTTACCCCTGCAAGCGACAGCCCTGCTTCAGATGCTTCTAGTGGATTAATCTAGGGAGCAATGGAAGCACACAAGGCATAGAAATAGTCCCCCAGGGTTTGCTCTCTGGCTGTACTAAGTGGTAACTAGTCCTGCGGGGATCTGCATTTTAAACAGGAAGCTAGTTAATGGAAATAAATTTCTCATTAGTGGGATTTAAAACAGGGTGACAAGAATGAAGAAAGGCATTTTATGAAGGGTAAATGTAGTTTTGTTCTATAAGGTCTTCTGAGGGCCCCTTTGTAAAGCAATGAGTGTGTTTCTCTACATGTGTCAAAGTAAAGGGTCTCCGTTAAAAAGCCAATTGAACTACACAACAGTTCTTGGCAGTATTATAACTATCCCTTTTAAAGATGAGGGGAGTGCAGTCGAGGTAGTCAGCACCCAGGGTAGTATCTACAAAACTGCTTTGTAATTAATTTTGTATTATATCTTCACTAGACCCCTGAGAGATGGTCCCAGTGTCTAGATGTCTGTCTCAAGATCCACCAACTGAGAAGGGTCAGTCTGGACTTGAACACTGATCTGGTTTCTTTGAAATTCTAGCTTTTTCCTCTGACATTGATAATGGAGGTAAATCCAGGGAATCCCCCTGTCCTAACACAGGCCCTGACTGGAAGGGGCGTGGAAAGAAGACAGTTGCTGAACACATTCTATGATGGGAATTCAGCATATGTTACATAAAATGCTTGTTTCTGCAGCTCCTTAATGTTGATCGTATTTCCCTGTGCTGCATATACAAACACTGGTGTACCTCAGTCAGGATTTAAACCAGTCTTTTAGCTCCATAGCTTTTACTGCTTGCATGGCATAGTCCTGGGGGTATCTCTGAAAGCTGCCTCCATGGGCGCTCTTAGCAATTCCCATGTGCACCTACAGGGTGCCTAGGCTCTTTACTGGGGGCTCCTCTTCCTCTTCCTTTTCAGGGCTAACTGGTCCATACTGCTTTCATTCCTTTTAGGTAAGCATCTCCACCGTGGGCTATGGAGACATGTACCCAGAGACCCACTTGGGCAGGCTTTTTGCCTTCCTCTGCATCGCTTTTGGGATTATTCTCAACGGGATGCCCATTTCTATCCTCTACAACAAGTTCTCCGATTACTACAGCAAGCTCAAAGCATACGAGTACACCGCCATCCGTAGGGAACGGGGAAAAGTGAACTTTATGCAGAGAGCCACAAAGAAAATGGCCGAATGTTTATCTGGAAGTAATGCCTAGTCCACCACAAGGCAAGAGAATTAAGACTTCATTAGGACACAAGGCTTGTAGAACCCATGCATTTCAATGCTTCCTTGCTTCTCTTAAAATGATGTCCTCCACCCCCGGGCAGCAGAGGGGTGAATGAAGCCGACACACACAAAGAGCATTCAGTTCAAAAAATTCTAACTCTAAGAATGTTCATTGGGCCCAAACTCAAAATGCCTCACATCACTCTTTAGCTAGATTGTGTTTGTGTATGATGTCAGTAGTGGAAATGGCTCCAAGGAAGCAACATCATAGATTTCTCTCATGGCATCTAGCTTGATGCATATATTTAGACTTGAATTGACTGAAGATGATTTTTTCCTAGTTCAAAGCAGGAGGAGGGGCCCTTAATTTTCCAAAGAATGGACTGTCACAGCAGGAGCTGCACAAGCTTTGGAGTCAGACCAACCTCTCAACTAGAATCCCAGATCTACCAGATGGACGGTTTGTAAGAACTTACTTCAACCCTCTGAGCCTTGGTCTCTTCGGTTGTGGGATGTACAGTCTTAAGGATGGGTGTTGGGACTGAGGATAATGTAAGTGCTCTGTACATGATAGCTGTTCAAAGTGTCTGAGCAGGTGTCGTCCAACACATTTTCAGTGGTTTACAACCAAAGGCATGTCTTCTCTGCAGGTCACATTTGGAGATGTTTTTGATTGTCACTATAGTTAAAAAGGACAGGGCAGGTTCCTAGTATCTAGTAGATTAGAGAGGCATGGGATGCTGCGGATGCCTGCAGGATACAGTAGCATCTACCACGAAAGATTTCTAGATGTCAGTAATGCCAGTGTGGAGGAGCCTCGGTCTAGAATTACTATGGGAACCCAAACTTGGTCCATGAAATTTTTCTATGTGTGAATCCCTTCTTTGAAAGGAGCCCCCACTTCCCTCTTCCCTTAACTCAGACTTGCATTCTTTCTGTTTCCCAGGAAAGGGGTGGGAGAGCAACACAGCCTTCTCAACAATCCTGCACGGCAAGCACTGAATGAAAGATGGCTCTAGACTGAGGCTTGGAAACCAGTGCCCTTTTGGCCATTTCTCTCTTTGAGACCTTTCCTTTCATTCCTTTCTGGGTCCACAGGGCTCCTGTAAATTGAAGTCTTAAAACCAAAGGCTCATTTGAACAGAGCACACAGATATTTGGCCCCTATAACTAGAGCTTGTGATGCTATAGAGTTCTTTTTAGGGTATGGTGGCCCCATCTGCATCATATATAAGAATAATTGTGTCACTGACAGTAGCTAGTGTTAGCGGCTATACATCTAGTCTGTAACTTCATTTATCCCTCAATACATCCGTAAGTTAGATGCTGTAGTTGTTCTATATAAGAAGAAATGGAAGCTTGGAGAGGTTAAATGATCCATCTCTACTCTCTTAGCCACTACAATGGTAGGACTGGGCTTTAAGCCTAGGTTCATCTGAGGCACAAGGCTCTGTTGGAAGTCTAACTGTGTGACTTTCATACATTACGACAAAGTGCCTGAAGAGTGGACAAAAGTGTTCTGTTCTAAGATTACTAAATCTAGGAGATGACAGCATCGGTGCTGCTTAGTAATCATTGTCAACTTGATGCAACCTAGAGTCACCTAGGAAGTGGGAAGCTCAATTGAAAGATTGCTTTGATCAGAGTGGTCTGTGACCATGGCTGTATCTGTGAGAGGTTATCTTGACTGATGATTGCAGGGAACCTTGGCTTGATAAATAAGCACTAGCACTTACAGATGATTATTGTTTGAGGGCCTAGCCCACTGTGGGCGACATCATCTCTAGCAAGTGAACCTCGGCTATGTTAGAAAGCTAGATGAACGTGAGCCAGGGAACAAGCCAGAGAGTGAGCCAGCACGCATCATTCCTCCAGGGTTTCTGCTTCAAGCTCCTGCCCTGATTTCTCTATAATGAATTTCAACTTAGAAATGTAAGATGAAATATACCCTTTCCTCCCCAAGTTGCTTTTGGTCATGGTGTTTCATAGCAACAAAAAAAAAAAAAAAAAAAAAAAAAAAAAAAAAAAAACTGAAGAGTGTCTTACTCTGTTTTGTGGAGCTGTTACAGAATATTGTGGATTAAGTAATTAAGTGAGTGGTCCCTCAGCTCTGGAGGTTAGAATTCCAAGATCAAGACACAGGAAGGTTGAGTTGTAGGTTCAAGTTGCTCTCTGCAGTCAAGATGGTGCCTTTTTGGTGCATTATACAGAGAAGATTGTGTCCTAAATGCATAAGGCAAGCTCACTGAACACTGCCTCAAAGTACCTTATAAGGGCCTTGATTCCATAGCTCATGAAGGTACAGCCTCATAGCCTAATTAGCGCTAAACACTTCAGTTCTTAGTATGCCATGATGAGAATACACCCACTTACACAGGGACCTATTCAAGCCAAAGCATAAGGTCAACTTGAACTTTAGATAAGCAGCAATTTTTAATAGAAATATATCTCAAACACTGCACTGTATGTACTCCTAAAGCTCAAACTTAAATACAAGTCTAGCATTTTGCTTTGTTACATCCGATGATCCCATACTGTTGTTTTTCAGAGGCAAAGTTTCTTTATTTAGTTAACCCCCAAGCCATAAAACCAAACCCAAACAGCATACCCGTCAGCCAAGGGAGTCTTCTCTTTCCTCTTGCCAGTTAAAAGGAGGAGGGATTTTGAATTTGTTTCCTTGCCAGAAGTGATCATGTGAACTCAGTCAGTTCACATATCCACATAACATATCAACAAGGCAGCTGCCCTTCCATCCATCCCATCCCTCCTGCACTTCAACTCCAGGGATGAATTTGCTGATGAAGTGAAACTTCTGGGCTATCAAGGGGTATAGGGACCAGGGAAGAGCTGACTCAGAACTTCAAGGCAGAAGAAACTCCATGAAGAGACAGGAGTCGGGACCTGTGGGGCATGGGAGGAGGCACTTATAACAAATCTGGAACTTTCCAGGTTCCTGGAATGAGACCTAGTCGACAGCAAGAGGCCTCCTCCCATTCTCAATGGCCACATCTGTTCAAACAGCTGTGCACTGCCTCCCCCAGGGAGAATGGCAGACAGAATACAATTAACACACACAAAAAGAACATTTTGTGAGTTTCACTGTGTACCAAGCACAGGAACATTAATTTAATACTTCAGATGTGTTATCAAGGTTTTCCTGGTCACCCACAAAGGCTTAGTCACATGAGCTTACTCTTGATTTTAAAACTGATTTTGCAATATACTCCACATAGTTGAACCATATGAAGTTGATGTTTCCATCAAACATGACTGAATACTGGCACTTTCATCTGCCATGACCTAATAGTTATGTGGTTGCAATTTCTCTCAACTTGTTCCCACATTGTTAACATGGAAATACTAATAATGGGGTTTTCCTCAGGATTTTGATTTCTATTAAATGACATTGTGTATGTTTAAAACTTTAGGATCCCAACATATGTATTAAATAAAGATTGATCCCTCTTTCTCCTCATCATCTGTATTTTCTGTTCATCATTTCTATTTTGTTGCTGTACAAGAAAACTGTTCCAACTCAGTCAATGTCCTCTGTCATAAAGGAGAAGAGCTGTTCTCTGCAGGGTTTGATGATTGACCTAACTCAGACATGGAATGAAGAAAGGACAAGGCACACAGGACACATGTACAGAAAGCTGGGCTTGGGTGGCCCAAACACTGTAATGGAGACATAGCATCCAGAAACTCAATGCATTTCTTTTATACATCTGAATTGAGGTGGCAGGTTTACAGTATATAGCGGAACAAGGAGGAAGCAAGGTTTAGCTAGTCATAAACCTTAGCTAGAAGGTTTATGATAGAGCATTCTCAGGCTGTAAACATCCAGGAGGAAGCTTCGGTTGAAACTTCCTACACACACTGTCAACATTCCCACAAATGTTTCATAGGGAAAGGCTTTGCCTTTCTGATGGGTCTGATGTGTTGGAGCACTTGACAGGGCCATACTCATGGCAAAGAATACACGTCCACAGAGAAGGCTCTAAGCAGTGGTTCCCACCCTTTTTAATGCTGCAACCGTTTAATACAGTTCCTTATGTTGTGGCAACCCCCAGCCATAAAACTACATTTGTTTCTACTTCATAACTGTAATTTTCCTACTGTTAGGAATCATAATGTAATTATCTTATATGCAGAATATTTGATTGGTGACCTCCAAAGGGGACATGACCCACAGGTAGAGAATAGCTGTTCTGAAAGGATCCAGGGCTTTCAGTGATGCTAAGCAAGCACTCTACTAACAGAGCTACATCTTCAGCCCTGTATCTAGACTTTGTGAGTGTGAGAACAGAAGCAATGATGGAACACCATCAGGAGAGTACTCTGAGGAACGAGCCCAAGGAGAATCCCAGGCCAACCTTGTGAGACATACAGTGTAAATGAGAAACCCACCTGGCTTGGGAAGGAACTACCATTTAGAAATCATTTCTTTCACAGTGGTTGCCTAAGCCATCTTGATGGGCCCTTCATTGTGCTTTTTGATGCATCTTGATGTTGTCTTTGCACATCCAGGATGGTTGAAACTTCTCTGTCTCACAACAGAGAATTGGCCTGAAATATTTTTGTGTCCTAAATGTTCATGATCCCCAATTTTTAGTCTCTTGCATAGTACCATATGATAATGCTGCTTAAAATGTTGCTATGAGATAGTGTCTTCCAGACATAACTGGAATGCTACACACATGAAATCTAAACAGTATGGTTGCCTAAACAAGCAATGCATAATGACTACACTCACCAACATGCTAATAGGAATAGGAGGAAATTTCACAAGGTCCCACCCCTAAATGAAGAACTTCAGGGATTCAGTGGCTGCCAAGAGGAGAGGAAGAATCTATAATGTCTAGGAGTAAGGCTCCTGATAGTTTATCTAATCCCAGTGTTTTGGCCCTAAACATATCTACATGTAAGCAATACTAAATGGTAAAGTGTCTGGTGCCCATCAGATGACCACCATTTTTCCAGCTTGCCTGCCAATGAGTTCACCTAACAACACATACAAAGCATCAGGGCTGGAGAGATGGCTCAGCCATTAGGATAGCAAAGCCTCCAGACTCATCGCCATCTTCCTTCCCATGCATCACTGTCACTGCTGTGGTGCAGTTCTTAGGAAGGCTCAGTGTGGAAGGCACTGCTAGCTCCAGGGATGGAAATGGAAACTAAGGATATATGTGATATACCCAAGGTTCCAGAGACAAGTACAGTTGGAGGATGAACCTGAGTACGGACTAAACCCAAGTCTTTCTATTTTGCCTCCACAGCTGCTCAACAGATGCCACCAGAATCCAATAGTTCAACAGGAAACAAAGTCAGTCCCTTGTTCTACCACCTACAGCTGTTTTGGATCAATTTATTGAGAAGGGAAAGAAAACTGGGTTCTCCTAAGCCAACACTTCTTGAAAATAAAACTTGGCCTTCGAGAAGAGGGTTCTGGTTTTGTACCACCTTCATGATCCAGTTCTAAGGAGTTTCTCTCTTCTTTCTCTGTTTTTCTCCCCCAAGGTCTCTGAGCTCACTTGCCAATTATTTCGATTTCATACGTAGCAGAAGACAAGGGGCTAGGGCCAAGTTTCCCGGCCTGATTCATCCCCTAGAGATACAGAGTCCAAAGAGAGGGAGGGAGAGAAGCCAGACACGATGGACCCATCACCTGACCTCCACACTTCCCAGTTTCCTCCAGGCCATTTATTTCATTAAAGTACAGATGCTCAAGGGAAACTCGGGAGTGGGGACAATTTCGTTTTTTCTGTGCCTTAGAAATTAAAATTCCTTCCAAAACATAATTTGCTTTGTTCTTTGAAAAAGCTAAGGAGAGGAAAAAGGGGGTCAGAGAAGTACGAATAATAAAATGAAATGCAGGGAGGAGGAGAGGGAGGGTAGAATACTGGAAAGATGTATAGAAGAAGTGAAAGAGTAAGGTGGGGAAGGAAGGAGACAAAAGGAACAGAAAAGCACTGAATCGGACCCTGTGTCTTCATTTCATCAGCACTACTGAACCTTTCATCTGCTTTTAAAGGTTCAGTTGGTTCAGATTGTAAATCACCAATCCATTGTGTGTTGGGCTGTATATTTTCAACCCAGGGAGTAGCACTATTAGAAGGTGTGGCCCTGTTGGAGTAGGTATATCACCGTGGATATGGGCTTTAAGACCCTCATCCTAGCTGCCTGGAAGCCACTATTCTGCTAGCAGCCTTCAGATGAAGATGTAGAACTCTCAGCTCTGCCTGCACCATGCCTGCCTGGATGCTGCCATGTACCTGCCTTGATGATAATGAATGGGACCTGTGAACCTGTAAGCCAGTCCCAATTAAATATTGTCCTTATAAGACTTGCAGTGGTCATGGTGTCTTTTCACAGCAGTAAAACATTAAGACATTGTCAAAGATATTTTGTGTAATTCCTTCCTTGTACCCACTAGTATTTACCCCCCCCCCAGAAAAGTCTCAAACTTAAACATATACAAATGTAATTTATAGCCATGGTACATCCTGGGATGGCACAGAGTATTGAGAAGCCCACCTGACCTGTTCAGAAAACAGGCTTAACACTTGGTTCTCACACATCTTGATAGCCATGTAAGTGCCAAGCCTTGTTATGGCACAGGTTTGAGGTGGAGAAAATTCCCCACTTTCACAGAGTTTCTGTTCTAGAGGAATAAATATCAAGGGAAATGCATAGCATCTCACTGATCAGCACAATGGCAGAAAAGAAGTAATGTATTGGGGTGGATCCCATGTTTAAATGAGAGAAGCAGGGTAGGCTTTCCCATGGAGGGTGACTTGAATAAGAGAAGCTAACTCTGCAGATGCCTGGGGACAAGAGGAAACACCAAGTATTTCTCACAGATACCCTATGGGAAAGCATGAGGATGCCCGGCCAGACGCAGCCCTTGACAGGAAGATTTGCAGCCACTTATGCTTCCTGAATCAAAATCCTAGCACATCTGTGCCTGGGGCAGGAGGAAAGCCTAGAGTTCCAGACCATTTAGTTACATAGCAAAACCCCGCCCCATCTCCCCAAAGAGATTTATCCTATCCAGGGGTGACCTTGTGGCCCCAGTATATCCAGGAGCAACACAAGGGTGTGAGAAGGTTAACAAAAAGATCCTGGTACACTCAGAATTATCCCATTCAGAAGTTGATTTGGAAGAATCAGAAGGTGTGATCAAACACTAGGGAATGTGCAACCAACTTGATTGGTTATTGTCTCTGGGTGGTACAATCTAGAGGCAGATGGAGAGTGGGTGTCTAAAATAGGAACACAGACAAAAGCATCAAAAGTGAGGTTGGAGACGAAGGGTATTACAATAACAACTTGGTAGTCATAGTAATCCCTAGGTGGTACCAAATTGTTGGTTGGTAAGACTCACAAAGACCCAGATCATACCCTGCGAGAAATTAGAGGGAGGATCTGGGGATCAGAAGATGATTTGGACTGGGAGTGGGGTTCTGATAACTTGCCTTTTAGCTTGGCTTGGAGCTGTTAGAAAGGAAGGATCACAGAATGATCCGAAGCAGTAATAAGTAATTAGGAGGATACCTACTTTACTCCAGGCTGAATAGGCAGGAGCCTCTGGATAGAATATCACCATTTCCAGAAAGGGCTGCAAGATACAAGAGAGGAAGGCTCAAAATGGGGAGCCAGGAAGAGTTACAGCCATTGGCATTTCACTACAGAACACACCTGGTATTTACCAGACAGGTGGTCCGAAGATGCAACATGCCCTACAAGGCAAAGAATCATTCTGCAAAATGGAGGCTTGTCCCATCCAGTAATGCCTTCTTTTAGAACAGCAATACAAGCCTAGTGGTGGTGATGCACACCTTTATTTTCAGCATATGAGAGTCAGAGACAGGCAAAATCTCTCTGAGTTCAAGACTAGCTTGACCTACAAAACAAGTTTCAGGATGGCCAGAGATATACAGAGAAACCTTGTCTTGGGGTGACTGGGGTAGGCTATGGAAAATTAACACAAACATAAAAGGGCAAGGTCAGGAATACAGGTGTTCTTACCCGTGATTGACACTGCATAGAAGAGCTGTAGAATGGGAAAAAATATAAGGCATTGTTGTTAGGGGGGTGTGGGAATGAGAGCCTGGGGCCTGGAGGATTCTACAGTGGACTAGGTTTCTTATGGAACTGTTTCAAGCATGAAGAAAAGGTGGTGAGATGGTCCTGCTAGTCCCAGGGCAGATGTCAATGACAAAGCTGTGTGTGGAAGGTAGGAGAGACATGCTGTCTGAATACGTCTCAACAGAGCCCGTGATGGATGCAGAACACAAAGACTAGGGACAAGTTCTCTGAAGTACCAAATACCTGATGTGCCATCTCTGCCCTGGAGGAGACTGGAGGAGGAAAAGATTTCCATGGCCCTTCCAAACTCCTCTTGAGTCCTGCCACATCCTGCTCGTGTCCTTAGGCAGGACACTTAACCTTGCTGAGCCTGTTTGTCAACTCCTCTGTTGGCCCAGTGAGACTCATTTCTCAGGATTAGACAACGTCTGCCCGGCATCTCGAAGATAGTCCAGCATGCTAGGTGCTTGCTACTGTAAAAGCCACATCCTGTGGCTTAGGGTCCACAGAGAAGGCCAAGTTCTGTCTCTTTCCTACCATGAGATCTGGACTGGTTATTTAACCCTATGGAATTTCAGTTGCCCTATAAATATGATAGGAAAACCATTTAACAGGTAATAGGGTTCTTGAAAGGAATTGTTGGAAAGAAAATATAACAAGCTGAAAGCTTTACGTTCTCCCTGTTGGAAGACTCAAACAATGAATTTTCTTTCTCTAGTGATTTCTGTACCAATCCTCAGGCTCTCTCTGCTCTGGCTCCACAATTCCTTGTTTTAGCAAACTATCTGGAGTTTCTTTGGGAAGCTTCAAAGTGTCTCCTCAGACCTTTGAGAATCTGGAGGACCCAGCATCAGGGTGAGATCCTACTCAACCAAAAAGCAACAGGGGCTGGAGTTTGGGGTGACATTAAAGTATGTGTAACCCAAGTCTGAGGAAAGGAGCTAAATGTTGTGAGAAAATGGAAAGGCCTGCCTGGGTTCTACAAAGCCATACCTACAAAGTGTTCTGGAGCAGAGTAGGCAATGTACTGGGTTGAGTTGGGTGTGGCACACACATATGAACCCAGCATTCGGGAGGCCAAGGCAGGAGAATTGCAAACCTGAGTTATAGGTCAAGACCCTGGAGATGGGGGTAGGCAGAGGGAGCTAGGGGCAGGAGGTGTTGCTGAAGAGTACAAGTCTTGGCTTCTATCTCAATCCTATCAGGTTAGTGACTTTTTCTGTAGCCAGAGGTCAATACCACCACGTTACATCGTATGCACAGAAAGTATTTTTACCCTTCTCCCTCTCTTGCTTTTGGTTCATTGCAGCAGGCCTCCTTGTGTTCCAAGGCACAGGGAAATAGCTACAGGACTACTGCTGCCCTCTACCTGGGTATCCCTGGAGGTCATTCACCTTTCAGTTCCATGTGGTGACAGTTGCCTACAGTGAAACTATGGGTAGCTGGGGGTTGTCATCTGTCATGGGGGCCTTCTGCATCTCATGTTTCTGTTTACTAGCAACTTCCTAATTCCCTAGCTTCCAAAGTTTGAACCCTGGCTGTTCCCTCAACCCTAAATAATTTAGGGCCAGTCATTCAGGACAGCCCCCAGTTCCAGCCTGTTCTCTGTGCTTTCTAGTCTGTGGCTATACAAACACCCATCACAATTCATGATACAGAGACATACCACCTGCCTTCCCTGCCATGGCCTCCAATCCCCCTGCCACTGTGAAATGAGTAAGTCATCTCTCTCTAGTATTATGTCACAGGCAGCAATGCAAAATTAATACAATCTCTATCAAATATGGCTAACTTTAAAACAGGTCAATTTGCCCACTTACAGAATGGAAGGAAATGACTCTCCTAGCAAAGGTCATAGGAGAAAAAGTTGTACAAACTGCAGAATATGGTGCAAGCAAAAAATTCTGACAATGAAAATGATGTATGACTTTATATATAAAATCCTTAGCATGTTTATAGCTTGGCTGGGAGCTGAGTGGGAAACAAATAATAGAGCATCTTCCTATTAACTGCCAGGAAGGTCAAGTGAAGTCATTAATGTTTGTCTAACTTCTGACGTGGGTCCAGACTCCCCTTTCCTCCTAAGCCTCATCTACCTGAAGCTACTCTCTGCCCTCAGCTGTGCATGGCAGAAACAGATCTGAGACCACATAGCCAATCAGAGTGACCTTTCAGGATCATTTGACAACTTCTTTTCTATAGGATTCGAAGAGGCCAGAAGCACCTACGGGCATGGGACAGAGGGCTAAGAAACAGGATGACTGAACAGCCAAGAGAAGAAAACCCAGGTTCCCTTTCATCCTTCTCTGACGACTTGCATGTTGGTACCAATCTCCACGTTATAATGGAGCAAGGCAATACCCAGCTGCAAAGAGCTGTGCTGTCTCTTGCCTTTACATAAGAACCACAGTTTGTGGTTCAGGATGGGGTTGTAATGTGTTCTCCACAAGCACGTTGAGTCCTCTCTGGATCTATGGATAGAACTCATTTGAAGGAAGGATCTTAGAAGGTGATCTAATTAAGATGAGATCATTAGTAGAAGTCCTAATCCCACAAACCTGTGCACATAAGGAATGGGGGATAAAGGCATACCTGGGAAGAATTGTGCATGAAAATGAAGGCAGGAGATCCGTAGACAGGTCTGTGGACCAAGGAATAGCAGTGATTATCAATAAGTCCTAAGAAACCAGAAAAGAATCAGAGAAACATTTGACTAGATTCTTTGCTTAGATCCCTTGCCTGAGGCAAAGTTAAAATCAACTAGGTTTTTACTTGGAGAACTTTCATGGATCTGTTGCTTCCTCTGGAGCCACTCAGGTTCCTGGGGGAACCTTGGTAGCCATTGAAGTTCTTTGTGAAGTGAAGGTTCCCTGTTCTTAACTACTAGCAGACACTGAATAGAGGAGTGTTGTGTATCAAACTCCCTTTTATCTTGGATCTTCCTGACTTCTGCTACTGGCTGCTCTTAATGGGCTCTTGAGAGTAGATTAAGCCTGCTGGGAGAATCTCAATGTGTGGTAAACAAATGGTCCTTTGAAACACTAATCCAAAGGCAAGCTAGAAGGGGGCATGGTTACTCTAGTGTAATTTAAGCACTCAAGAGGCTGAGACAGGAGGATTGCCATGAGTTGCCAGTCAAGCTACATAGTAAGTTCCAGGCCAGCCTAGGTCACAGACTGAGACACTGTGTCAACCACAAACAATAGCAAGACACAAAAGACAGAAGAGCCCTGGAGACCATAACTAAGAAGACATTAGACTGTGAAGATGAGTGTGTAGTATGTTATGATGGAGTGTTCTTATAGCAAAGAGAAACAGGGCTCAATTCTGAATAGAAAATGGGAAATTTATAGCAAGCAACTGTAGGTGCAAAGTCACTGAGACAGTCATCAGAATCATCAGATTCTGGTTGAACTTACCCAACAAGATTCTTGCTCAGACATCATCTGGAGGGAGGAGAGGAAGAATTTAGTCATATATGGACTGGTCAGGTATCAAGGTTGAACTATGCCTAAACTCACTCAGCAGGCTTTCACTTAGTTGGGTGGCGAGAGGCAAGACTTCATCAAGCTGAGACTATGTCACATGGGACACAGTTACCCAGAAGCAACAGTCACTGTCACTACACAGGTTGCTACATGGGTTCTATTCCTGGCTTCGCCAGTGAGCAGGTAAGAAACCCTGTGCACATTCTGTCGTCTTTTTGAGCTACAAATTGCTTTTAATCTGAATGGCCTGCCCATGCGTACCTTCTTTCCTCCCATATGATCTTGTCTTCCTATTGTGTATTCCTTTAAAACAAGCCCTGCAAACAAATGCAAGTTACTGGTCCTTAATACAAATTATATAGGCTGGAAAAGTTTAAAAAAAAAATAAGTACAGGGTGGGCTCCTTCTATAGACTTTGACTTTCAGGAACAAGAAAAGAGAGCTGAGTATAAGAATGTGCCCTTCCTGAGCGGAGCATTCAGAGAAGGGGATGGAAGCCTCTTGTTGGCAATGTAAGTCTTCAAGGAGGGAACATGGCAGAGGGAAAGTGAGCACACGCCAGGCCAAGATTGCCCTCCAAGTCACATAATTTCACTTCTGTATGTTTGCCTCTTAATGGTGTCTTTACAAGTAAATAGAGGACACAAACTATTACGTGTATTTCTACAGGTTCCAAACACTGAGCTCCAGGGACATGGCTCCCTGGGCTATGCCTATTGGGTACCAAGTATAGTCTCTCTGGCCCCCAAGAGCCATGGATAGACTTCATCTCTTTGTCTAAGGACCTCATATATATGAGTAGGAGTCTGCATATATTAATATAGTGTATGTGTTATCACAACATGTAAAAATTTAGGTAATGTGTAAATTTATCTCATTTAATAACAGCCTGATAGGGCAAAATTAATTCCATTCTCTGCCATAACCTTAGTGTATAAATTTCTCCTTTCTGATTTCAATTTTTTTATGGTTAAAATATGCTGGGAAGAAATATGAAAAGAAAACTTTGAAATAAGCAAAAATATTTTGAACATCCTTTAATTTTAAATTTTATCATTATTATTATGTGAATATGTTTGCAGGATATGCATTTGAGGGCACACACATGCCACACCATGCATGTTGAGGTCAGAGAACAACTTTGTGGAGGAATTTGTTCTCTCCTTCTAGATTTGTGTGGGTTTCAAGCATCAAACTTGGGTCATCAAACTCATATGACAAGTGCTTTAGCTACTGAAACATCTCCCTGGCCTCAAACTTCCTTTACATTCAATGCAAGGTATTTTTAGGATTCTTCAAAGTTATCCAGTTCTAAAGAGGTCTGTATCTTTCACCATCTTTGACTAATGTGAAACCATGCAGAGAATCTGATAGGATGTAGCAATTCATAGTAGAAGCTAAACCTTTCGTTTGAGGAAGGCTTAGTAGAGTGTTATTGCCCTGTAGATACGGTAGCTTTGTGCTCATTAACAAGTATTTGTAAAAGTTCTCTCACAACTCCTTTTTATGACAAGAAAGCAAAGGTAGCCTTTCCATTCTTTGGAGGAGAAATATTTATCTCCCTTCAAGGAGAGTAAAGGCAGTCTGGGAGTCCAGAGGCAGAGACAGAGAAGGGGCATAGCTACTGAGGAAGATGATATGCTGTTTCAACTATGGGAGTGAGAGCATTTACAGAGAACCTTTACCAGGAAAGCAAGGCTGAAACAAACTGTCATCAGTAATACTGAACTATAAAACAAAGTCTGAGGGAAAGCCATTTTCTTGAATATTCTATTGCTTTGGCACTATCTTGCTATGTAGGCCAGGGCAACCTTGAACTGATGATTCTATGTTTCAACCTGCTGAATGCTGGGATTATCAGTGTGAATTACCATGGCTGGATCTTTCATATTTTAAATCCATACTTTTAATCTAACCTAGTTAGAACATTAGCCACCATAATAAAAACTAATCATTAAATGCAGACGGATGGGTCAGGAGTATTTCTTTAATAGATGTAAAAGATCCAGAGTCAAAGCCAGAAGAACATGGAATCTGGTGTTTACAGGGATGAGCAGTGTGCTAATGAGCATCCTCTCAAGAGAGGGCTTGGTATGTGTTGACTCGGGACTTGTCTTTCTGCTTTTATTTCCCATTGTTCTCTAGCCTTTTGAACCATACCACCATCATTCAGAGCGGGTCTTCCCCACCCAGCTCACTGACTCACATGCCAGTCTCCTCTGAAAACACCCTCCCAGTCACATGCAGGAGTATGCTTTGCCAATTTTCTAGGCATTTCCCAACATAGTGAGTTAACAACAAGGATTAGTCATGAGAACATTTCTCTATAAGCCTGGAGATCCTGTCACAGGAATTGAGCTTAACCAATTAATTAGGTGGTAGCTTTCATATCACATGACTCATCTGAAGCTGAAGAAATACAAGTTTGTCCAACTTTGAATAAATAACCTCTGGTATTGCTGATGTTAGTTAGTTAGTTAGTTAGTTAGTTAGCTAGCTAGCTAGCTAACTAGTTAGTTAGTTAGTTCGTTCGTTTTTGGGTTTATTTATTTATTTACTTACTTATTTGAGACAGGATTTCTCTGTGTAGCCCTGGCTGTCCTGAAGCTAGTTCTGTAGATTAGGATGGGCTAGAACCCACAGAGATCCTTCTGCCTCTGCCTCCAAGTGCTGGGATTAAAGGCCTGCACCTTCACTGCCTGTCCGTTAGTGTTTCTCATAAGCAGGTTCTCTTCTGAGCAAGCCTCCATCTGTTGCTGCTTTAAATGATTGTTGTTGCTTTTGCACTGGAGAGCCTTACCCCAGCACTCATGGTTGTTGCAACTAACAGACCTCTCTCTGCTTTCTAATCTGGTTGTGCTTATGGGCTTTGTACAATACAGGCACTCTTAGTTAGGGTTTCACTACTATGTAGAGACACCATGACCATGGCAATTTTTATAAAGGACAGCATTTAATTGGGGCTTGCTTATAGGTTTAGAGGTTCACTCTATTATTATGGTGGAAAGTACGGCAGTGTTCAGGCAGGTATGGTACTGGAGGAGCTGAGAGTTCAATCTCTTGTTCTGAAGATAGTTGAGAGAAGACTGGCTTTTGGGAAGCTAGAAGGAAGCTCTCAAAGCCTACCTCCACAGTAGCACACTTCCTCAAACAAGGCCACAGCTCTCAAAGCCTACCTCCACAGTGGCACACTTCCTCAAACAAGGCCACACTTCCTCCAAGGCTGCACCTCCTCACAATGCTACTCCCTGGCCAAACGTATTCAAACCACCACACTAACTATTGTCAATGTTTATAGTTATCCTCCAGAACTTGGGAAACTCTATTGCTGAAGATACCATATACTTAAGTCATAGATACAAAAAGATAAAGCTGATACTGATCTAGAAGTTTCATCTTTACTGGCTTTTTGGCTTTTTTTTTTTTTTTTTTTTTTTTTTGCCTATAGTACTTGGTATTCTCAGTGGTCTCCCATACAAGTACTAACCAGGCCCGACCCTGCTTAGCTTCTGAGATCAGATGAGATCTGGCGTGTTAAGGGTGGTATGGTTGTAGACTTGGCTACCTTTCATATTGCTGAAATGTGTTACACATCCTACCAGATAATAAAAATAATCATCATTTTAATGTAGATGTGAACACAGGGAGCTACAATAACAATAGCCTGATAATGCATGCCAACTGGTACATAACAGGAGTAACCAACCTTTTTCTGATTGGATTTAATTCATATTCTGCAAGATGAGATCACACCTGGAACTATTGTCGGGACAAATGCTTGTAATTAGGACAGGTCATAGGCTCTAGAAGAGATCCTACTACTATTGTTTTGATAATCGAGCATAGAATTAAACTAACTCCTAATGGGTTATATATACCCACAAATTAACGCATATTTTGATGCTCATTAGAGAAACTTCTATTTGCAGTAGATGGTGATTAACAAAGAACCCACATATGACTAAGGTGCAGAACACAAGAGACTATGGAATGCTTAGCTCTAAATAGGACAGCTCCTCCTTAAAAGGCCCAGGGATCATTGTGGAAGAGGGGCAAAAAGAGCATAAGAGCCAGTGGTGGTAGGTAACTACACAGAAACTAAAAAACAGTGCCCTTCAGATTCAACAGGGTAGCTGCACTTATGAACTCACAGTGGTTATGGTGGCATACACAGGACTTGTGCAAGCTCAAGTCAGACAAAATCACAATATGGAGAGAGAAAACGGACATGAAGTTCCACCCAATAGCTGAGGAGCTACTGGTAATTGTTAGCTGTTGGGTGAGGGAGAGTCAGTTTTCTTTCAGAGTGTTGCCCCTGGTAAGTCAACATTTTTCTGATAAATGACCACACATCCAAGAATATATAAACAGCACAAATTAGATGTGTGTGTCTGTGTGTGTGTGTGTGTGTGTGTGTGTGTGTGTGTGTTTGGTATGTTTAAAGAGAATAAAAAGTTGAGTGGGAAGGGAATTGTAGGCTTAGATTTTTCAAAACCTACTTTAATTAAGTTCTTAAATGTGTCAACCTTCTTTCTAGCCCACCCACTAGAGGTAGCAGAAAAAGATGGTTAATAGGACAAGGGGATGTGGACCTGCTCAGAAGTAGTTTTTTGGGGGGTGTGATTCTAATCTTTGTTATCAGAATATCAGCAGTCACGTCCAAAACATCAAACTTGAATCAGTACCAGCAGTCCAGACCAATCAGCAAACTCCAAACACGAATGAGTAGCATTGGCTCAATCCAGAAGAAACCACAAGGCTCTGCTGAATTGGCACAAGTATGTGGAAGTAGCAAGAAGCAGCCAGAATACCAAGAGGCACATTTCATTCTATGAAGTCATGACAATCGAAGATCAGTAAAGACCAGCAAAGTGTTTCAAGGAACCAATGCAAAAGCATCCTCTCACTGTCTATGTGGCTTTATTTATATTCTTTCTAAACATCAGACACCTTCTCAAGTGTCTTCTCTAGTAAAACAGCATGTACCCTCTCACAATGCAGCTTCCAGAAAAAATACCATGTATCCGTTCTCAGACAAACGTCCTCTCACAGGTTCTACTTCAACAAAACTTCTTTCTACACGTCCGCTTCAGCAAAACATCTTCTCATGAGACAGCTTGCAGAAAAATATCACATGACACAAATGAGTCCCTAAGAAACCAGAAATTTCCATTTCAGGGAAGGAGGGTGGATCTGGACAGAGAGGTGAATGTGATCAAAACATATTACATAAAATTCTCAAAAGAAAAAAAAGATGTGTAGGAATTTAGAGACCCAGATGTTCGCATCATAACCAGTACTTACCCTATCTAAATACTACAGCATGTATATTCTAAAAATAGAGATGTTATTTTAAAACTTATAGCATATATTATCACAAATACAAAGTTTGATGGTTTTATATCATGAGTCCAGTAATATATCAACATCCTGTACATATGAAAGTGTCTCCAATTATCTGGTTTAATTGTTTTGTCTTGTTACTATCTTTTTATCTAAAGCAGCTCTTTCCTATTGGGTTTTTATAAAATGACACATTTGATTTGGACAGCTGCCTTATAATGTCATTTAGCCTACTGTATTGTTATGGTTACTGTTGTTATCATTGTAAGAGAATGAACACATGATAGAAGCAACTTAAAGGAGGGTTTATTTCTGTTCCCAGTTTCTGTCCAGCACGGCAGGGAAAGGATGGCAGCTCGACCTTGTAACACAGCTTGTTCACATCTTAGTGGATCGGGAAGAAGAAACAGATCAAGAAGCAGGGATCAAGAAGCTAGTAGCTGCCTATGTCCACCAGCCAGCTCTAAGATCCAGAGAGTCTAAAATAGCTTCCCAATGCAATGTCACCAGCTGGGATCAAGTAAAGAAGCACATTAGCCCTCATAGGACATTTCCATTCTACCCATAACACCAACTTCTGGGTCACATGTATTTTTCATAAATTAGAAATTGAATCTGGAGATGAGATTCAGGTTAAAGACTTTTGGAAAAAAGAATTTCATGTGTGGTGTACACCTTAAATATAGTGAAAGAACATTGGGTTAGCAGATATTCAATGTCGAGCCATCCTGTAATAGGGATATTAGCTAAAGCTAAATCTTATCTTGGAACTCTGGAGAAAGAATTACATAGCTAAAAGTCTCTCCTGCAATGACACACACTGCTTTAAAACTTGTTTGAAATTGAAAGCACAATCCTTTAACATCAAACAACCTATTTTCTAACATATTTTTATTTTATACATTGATAATCCTTCCCTGAATTATAACATTGATGTAAATTTTCTTATAATTGCCAAAGCCATTAAAGGAAAGAAAAGGCAAAGGAGGGGGAGGAAATGGAGGAGGAGAAGGGAGTTTGACTCAAAGGTAGAGCACACGTGTCTTACTGTGCACAAGGCCCTAGGTTTAACCCATAGCAATGAAAATAAAGAGTTAACTATAGCTAAGGCTTTCAAGACCTTATCTTGGAACTCTGGAGAAAGAATTTTGTTTCATTTTCTAAAAACCCCTACATCAGTCCGTCCCCAAGGTATTGAGAGCTGGCCTTAGTCCCAGCATGCAAGGGAGACAGAACAAAGAGGATTTTCCAAGAAGAAATACTGAAGGGACTATTTCAAATGTTATTTGGTTATATGAAAACATAAATCCTGCCAAACAGTGGTAATAGAAAATCCTAAATCATTGCTAAAATGAGTGAGCAAATGCTTTTTATAATAAACATATTCTGAGCACAGGCTTGTGGTACAACCCTTCCCTCCATACAAATTACTTACTAATTCAAAATGGGAAAGAAGTGACTTTAAACTAGTGATGGCAGAGCCTCCTTAATTAAGTCGTCTAAGTTACTGTCACTAACATTAGGGCAATTAAAAGAAAGTGTCACTTAAAACACTGAAGAACTATGCTATTGTTGCCCGCATTATAAACTATTCGTTATCAGGCAAATTCAAGGTTATGCACATTCTAAAGTAACTAGCCCCTATTCCACCAGTGTCAAGCACATCAGAGTTGGAGATGAAATTCAGATCACTTCCCTATCCTGTGGAAGGCCTGGGACTTGATCCCCAGCAATAAAAAGGAGGGTGGGATGAAAACAGGGAAGGGGAAAAGCAGGTGGGCAAAGATATATGAAAGACCTATTTTAGATTTGAGACTGAAAAAAACATAATGGTCTCCTCAGCCCAAACAAAAAAATGTAGAAGCCCTTAGCTAAAAATGATGACATTAGACAAGAGTCATTAGAAAGTAATAAAGGGGCTGAAGAAATGGCCCAGTGGTTAAGAGCACTTGCTGCTCTTTCAGAGGACCTGAGTTTGGTTTCAAACACCCACATGGTCCCTCACAACTATCTATAACTCTAGTTTCAGCGGATTTTATGCCTCTGGCCTCTCTTAGGGCCTTCAACATGCACACATCAGCATGCAGATATACACAGCAACACATGGTTTTAAAACAAAATATTTCCATGATATATCCTGTAGTGGTTTGAATATGCTATGGGAAGTGGCAATGCTAGGAAGTGTGACCTTTTAGGAGTTGGTGTGGCCCTGTTAGATGAAGTGTGTCACTGTGGGGGTGGGCTTTGAGAACCTATGTTCAAGCTCCACCCAGTGCAGAAGAGCCACTCCTCCTGGCTGCCTGTAGAAGACAGTCTTCTTCTCGATGCCTTCAGATCAAGATGTAGAACTATCAGCTCCTTCAGCATCATGTCTGCCTGCATGTTTGCCCTGCTTTCCACCATAATAATAATGAACTGATCCTCTCAAACTGTAAGCCAGCCCCAATGAAATGTCCTTTTTAAGAGTTGCCTTGGTCATGGTGTCTCTTCACAGCAATGAAACCCTAAGACATCTCCTCTCACCCTTCTATCCTATGGGGGGTCAACAAGATGATGACTTATAGAACCAAGAAACAGGTTCTACAGAACTTGATGGCATCTCAATCTTGGATCTCTCCACCTCTAGAACTGTGCATGCTTTCTGCTGTTTAGAAGCTTCCTGTCCAGGATGCATTGCTAGAGCAGCTCAAATGAAGACAATAGAGCATAACAAACAAATGCAAGGCATGATTCTGGACAAGACTCCTGGACCAGAGGGAAAGTAGCAATATAACAGGGCAGTGCCACACAGTCTCAACTGTAGAGTGGGAGGGCAGGGCAGTTATTCTTACAGAAGGGGCTCCAAATGCGGCTCTACTGATTAGATAAACGAAGCTAAAAGATAGATTATAGGCTAGGTCCTAAGACCATAAACACAGTAGGAGTCAAACCAACTACAGACATAATGAAGTAGAGCAGAAACTAGCAGACAACACTAAAACTGAGAGGAAGACAAGTCTGATCTCTATGGAGACGGGAGAGAAACTAATGATATAAAGGCAATCAAACAGTCCCATAAGTGGTAATTACGGGAAAATTGGAATTTTATAAATTTTATATTGGAAAATTCCATATATAAAGAGCAGAAAATGCACACAAAACACATAGATGTATAAAGCAATCTTTAGATCAATGGGGCAAGCCAGAAGCAAGGAAATTTTGGATATAACCTACTTAACCATTGAAGATTAAAAACTTACCATGCAGGCAGGAAACAGGTCCCTGCAGAGGCTGAACTTTTAGCAAGACCCCAGACTTCTCTATGGCACTGTTTTAATATTAGAAGACAAGAAAACTGTTTTACAAAGTTCTGAGGCATGAGAAAGCATGAGTTGGTGAGGTGATCCCGAGCCAAGGGAGTGCTTCAAATTTAAAGTATATATCTTAATAAGTGAAAAATCAGCAAGTACAGTGTCAATATACAGTAATCAGAAATCAGTACCCAGGTAATTTACAAAGAATGTAGAAGGAACATACACACAAAACTGAGAAGCCCCGAATCAAATTCAGTGAGTGTCAAGCCAATAGGCAGTACAGGAATAAGAGCTGTAGACAGAATGCAGTGTCAGATATGTGACAGTAAATATTCTAGTCAGTCAGCACATGTATGTGCACCTGCATGTGGAAACATACAGACCTACAGAAGCAAATGTAACAGAACTAGCGATCTGCAGGAGAAAATGTGTATTCAAATGCCATGTTCCAGTAAGATGAAGGCAACTGACATCAACTTACAAAATCCACTGAAGGAGGGGAGGTCAGAGGGAGTGGGAGAGGGGGGAAGTGGTGAATGGGATAGAAATACATTATGTGTGTGTGTGTGTGTGTGTGTGTGTGTGCGTCTGTGTGTGTGTGTGTGTGCAAATGTCATAATGAAGTCATTAGATATGCTAACAAAGTGCTTGTCTAACCTCTGATGCCAATGTTACTCACAATTACTTTGTAAACATAAATGATCTTTCTCTTAAAAATAATATTCTCAAGTCTAATTGTTCTTTTTTCTGTATTTCTCTTTTCCATCTAAAACAATCCCATAGAGGAGGGTGCTTTTTTAAAAAACAAAATTACTGTTGCCATTTAATCTACTTTGTCTTCAAATCAAATGTGTTTATAAGGAAATGTTTGACCAGGCAGGGTGTAATGGGGCATGCTTGTAATCGCAGCATTTGGGAAGCTGAGGCAGGAGGATCTTGAATTCAAGACTAGCATAAATACATAGCAAATCTGAAGCCAGTCTATTTTCCAAACTAAGACTATATAAAATAAGTAAGTGTTCGACTAATATCAATAGTAAATTATTAATTTTACTGCTGTCATATTCTGGGTAAATATTTTTAAGCATTGACCTTTGTGCTACTCCTAATTATGTGCACTCTCCATAAAAAAGCATGCATTATCTTTTTTTATTAAAACAACAAAAAGGATTTTTCTTTAAAAGAGAAAACTACCTGTGAATATTTGAAATAAGACGTTAAGTGTGGGATATCATGATGGGGCAAGTGTTCTTGGTTCTCATCAAGTTATTATTTACAGTCTTCCAACAAACTCCATTCATTTCAATTTGTTTTATTCTTTGTTTTGAGTCTCACTGTTCAGTTCTGGCTGTTCTGACACTCATGTTCTGGACTACTTGGGCCTTGGTATCAGATCTGCGTGTCTCTACTTCCTAGGTGCTAGAATTCTAAGCATATGCCTCCATACCTGGTGTGTGTGTGTGTGTGTGTGTGTGTGTGTATGGGGGGGCAGTTTGAATGCTGCAGTTTGTATGCTGAAGATGCAGCTCATTGGTAGAGCATTTGCTCAGTATGTCTGAGATTCTTGTTCAACACTCAGTATCACACAAGGGGTAAATAAACAAACAAAAAAAAAAATAAATAAATAAATAAATAAATAAATAAATAAATAAAAAGACCTGAAAACCCCCAAATTAATTTCCATTTCCAACATCTGTTCAGGGGAAGACGACTAGCCCCACAGACCCGCACTTGGGCAGCCATAACTTCATGAACTGCTGCACTGAGCATCTCCATTTTAATTTTGCTTCTGGTTTCAGGGTCCCGACACAACTTTCGGATCACAAATTGACTTCGTGTACGATTTCCCTATGGGGAGAATCGAACAGATGTTAAGCATGCCAGTGCAAGACCCTGTTTGTCTTGTTCACTGCTGTGGTCGCAGCATCTGTAGCCCCAGCATCTGGTAACCAGCAGACACTCGGTGATTCTTTAACTGGAGACTGAACCTCAGCTTCAATTGGCTTGAAAGTTACACAAACCTAAGGCAAATCAGTAAATTGTCATTCTGGGTTACTGACTGGGTCCTGGGGACCTGGTTCTCCCCATCCCCCTCTCTCCTCTCTGAAAGATTGACCCTCTCTCTGGTTGGTGACAGGATTATGACTCACAGTTTACAGAGCTGCCAGCCCAGGAACTTTTCTGACATGGCCAAGGTCACTTCTCCCCGGAGCATGAATTGGTCTGCAAGCTGGGGTCCCTCTGAAGCTTTGCTTTGTAACTCATTTCTCAAACTGCTGTGCAGGGCATCGACTCCCAGGATTATTTTGTGTGTGCTTGTTTATATAAGATAGGATGATTTTTTTTTTTTTAATTTTAACTTCTCTTTACTACTGTTTTACCTTAGATAAAAGAAAATATTTTTAGAATGCGTTTCCTGACTTTGAGAATATTTAAATCTCTCGGAGAGTGGGTAAGTTTTAATTTTGCGATTACAGAATCAAAATTGGGAATTATGAGAAGACTCCAGCAAAGTGCTTTGTTTTTATTTTTATTTAACTTTATATTTTTAATTTGGAAGCTGGGGGAGTGAGTGTGAGGGTGGGGGTGAAAGCTGTTTGTCTGAGCTAATGAGGTGGGGGCAGCACTGTCTAGGAAAAGAGTACCAGCCTGTGTTTCATGTAAGCTGCTACCACACTGAGTCTCCATGGGAGGACAGATACGGGGTGTATGTGGCTTGGAGTCTAAGTGCAGAAGTTTAAAGCGGCATTAAAGGCCAGGTGAGGAACCGCTGAAAAGGTCTCCTTGGGTCCCCTCGCTGGAAACAGTGTCAGATGCCAGAATTATCCAGCCAGTCAGAGCTGTGGCAACGGCAGTGACCACCAAACACCGAGAACCAGGCTCCACCCATCATCTGTTACCAGGTGCACCAAGGATTCTTATGTTTGCTGTTTTGTAACAGTCCACAGAGGCCTGATAATGCTCATCTGATGTGGAGTTGGACTTGCCTAGAAAAACAATCCTCTTACAGTATTGCTGAAAATCATTTCCAAGGTATGGACGTACCTGTATGTGTGGTTAAGAGCTGAAAAGGTCTGTAATGTGTTTTCTTTGTGTGGCTGCTTTTCGCTCTCTACGTTTGGAAACGTTTTCTAAAAATGTCAGTGCTGACATCCTGTGCCACCCCTAAGCTGCCTAACTGGTTGTGCGTCATACCCTAGTCCTGTAGAAGTTCAGAGCAAAGTAGCTGCAGAAGCCAGCCAAGAGGGCAAAGATGGAGTCCAAGGCTGAGCTGGCCAAAGTGGACAGAAAACTGAGGAGAACATCAACATGTCCCACATTAACGACATAGTTTCTAAGGCACAGGCAGCTGTGACCATGAAGGGAGTGACTCAGAGTTCATAGAAGGTGACTAAAGCTCTATAGAAGGCCCCACACACCCTAGATCTACAGAAGGTGTCTGCAGTGATGGACAGCAAACAGTACAGAATCTAGATATGTGCACATCAGTGTTGGAGATTCTGTGAACTTGGCCACCATGACTGACCACCCTCAGGAGCAGGGAGACAGCCTCTTTGAACAAGTTGATAAGGAAAGTGACCAGCACAGCTAGCTTCCAGAGGGTGTCCCTGCTGTGGGCAAAAGCTTTGGGTAGCCAGAAAGACCAGATGTCTCAGGGTTGGCTGCCCTGAGGAATTAGTGTGCCCTGGGCAGGTGCTGCCTCTCCTGCTCTCTGACTTATAGCACGAGTCTTCCCTACTTCCAAGTTTGCCTTTCGCAGATGCTGCAAACCTGCTCTGGCTCCTCAAATTTGCACAAACACATGGGTGACTTCTGTGGCTCTGGCCCACAGCTGCAAGATGGTGGGCTCTGCTTTGTCCTCTGCCTATTCTACAACATCTTTATAAGCTTTTAAAAAATGCAATTTAAGTCATTGATTACATGGAAATATCGCTATGTAAATAATATTAGGGCTTTGGTTGTCAATTGATGGTGAAATGGGGAATTGCTTTAAGGTCTTGAGAACAGAAATGTGATGATCTGACTTATTTGTAAAAGGGTTATTCATGACACTAATTAAAATAAATTGTGTGGATCGCAGAAGAGGGGGGAAAGGAGAGATTGGGGTGGAAAAGCAGAAAGAAAGAGAGGAATGCCCATCAGCAGGCAAATGGGTGTTACCCCAGATGTCTGGGAAGTATTTTAGTGTGGTTTTAATGAATAGGGAGAAAGCATATTATAGTCTATTTTAATTAGACAAATAACCAGTCAGAGAAGAAAGGAGAGAAGACAGATAAATAAAGACATGATCTGCTCCAGCCTGCATCTTTTTGTCACATGTCTTTGTGTGTGCCCAAATACACAGAGATGTGAGGTGGTCCCCAAGAAAGTGGGCAGTGGTTCAGAAAACCTAATGACAGGTCTGTGGTCAACAGATATAGGGGTACTGAGAGCCAGGGAGGAAACAAGCTGGCATACATTATGCATATTGAATTTGTAAATAATAATTGTTCTTCCTACTATTATTTACACAATGATATGCACACATAATTAATGATAAAAAACTTCAAAATTACTAAATCTGATGTAAAATCCTATTTCTAAATGTTTATTTTAATTAGGACAGAGGGTGTGGGATAGGCCAAACCCAAATCTGGCCACTTTCTGTTCTTGAGACTTTATCAGTAACCAGTAGAATTAAAAAATGCCACACAACACACACACACACACACACACACACACACACACACACACACACACACACTTCTAGACAACATGCTGATAAGGCCAGCAATTACTTTTATCAGTTCCAAATTACCAACATTAAGTTAACAACAGGAAGACAAGCCAATATTTCTTGCTTCTCTTCTCCTCCACTCCCCAGAATCTAGGGATGGGAGAAGAGTTTGCTCGAGGTGACATAATAGTTAACTCCTCAGGAGCCAGCATTTCACTTCAGCTGTCTCAAGGCAAAAACAGTGCCTGCCACCAGTCAGAATGTTGCCTTGAACTTCACTAGTGAAGGTGTCAGTTAAGAGAAATGAAGATCAATGGCTCAGCAAATGCATTTGCCTTCTTTCTCCTTCCATTGTGATGCAGAAGCAGTCGTGTAAATCCCTCCGGTGGTAAATGGAAGAATATTTGGTTAAACTACACACCATGGACCAATGTCACATCCCCACATTTTACAAGAAGCTTTTGGAGTGTCACTAATGGTCTCACTAGGGTACCGTGCTTCCTTCACAACACTTGAAACACTCTCTTTACATTTTGAAAACAACTTTGAGGGAGAAACACCACGCTCCCAACCCCCAGCAGAAAAGGGAAGGGAGTTAAGGTAGCTTGCTCAAGGTCATGGAGTCAGCAGGTAACAAAGGAGAGAGCAGAATCGAACAACACCCTTTTGAATGATGGGACTATGCAGCTTCCTGGCTTGACAGTCCTGAAGCTAGGTTTGGTTTTATTTTGTCCTGAAGAACATCTAGAAGAGAATTTGAGAGGTGAAGAGCTGATGGTATAGATAGATGATGCCCAAGAACAAGATTTGGGGTATCAGGGAAACTTTTAGTCTCATGGCCAACCTGGTCTACATGTCAAGATCCAGACCAACCATGATCTACACAGTGAGAGCTCTCTGAGAAGTGGGAAGGGTATTGAATGAGAGAGAGAGAGAGAGAGAGAGAGAGAGAGAGAGAGAGAGAGAGAGAGAGAGAGAGAGAGAGAGAGAGAGAATAAACAATGGGTAAAATAGTTTTTTTTTTTTTTTTTAAATGGGTCAGCTATTAGTAGTAAGCTCTGTACATCCAAGAGCTCCTGTAGGGCCAAGTATCATGTTGAATATCTGACTTACTGAAGAATTGACTAGGAAATAGTAAGAGGATGCTATTCTGGCTAGAAATCCAGACTAAACAGTGGTAGGAAAGGGCATGTGGCAAAGGACAGGGAAAAGGAAATATATTATCTCTGCAGCACTATGCTTTCATCAAAGGGTTCCAGAAAATAGTATTTATATTGGAATCAATATGAAGATTTAAAGAAGATTAGCAAAGAACTCCAGCTTCTTTAAGTAGAGCAGGCTTCTAGAAACATTTGAAATTGAGAATCTGTGGGAGGAAAGATCAGATTATTGGCAAAATTATAAAGAAGAAAATGGTAAGGTTATGTGAAACTATAACTCCAATTGTTTCTGGTTTTTCCCACTATGTGCAGAATATTTGATGATGGTTAATAGAGCCATGGATGCAGTAATACTGTACTAGCGTCTGAGTCACTAAGGCAGGAGGATCCCAGTTTGAGGCCAGTCGGGATCATGTAAACAAGGGCCCATCTTAGAAAGAAGGAGTGGTGGAATGGAGGAAGGAGATGCTAACAAAGGCTGGCTGTAAGCACACTACAGGTTCCCGGGGCGAGGGGGATTATTAGATTTAAAAAGTAGTGAGATTATTGCTGTGTAATCAAAACTCTACCCTGGAGTGTTCAGTGTGTGGTTGGTCATTCAGAATGGGAAGTGAATTTTGGGAACCAGCATGAAAAAAATCTGCCATGGTAAAGATAAAGCTGTTTCATTTCTTTGTCCAAGGAGATGAATGGGCTGACAGAATAATGCAGGATACTGGGCATCTTTTTATTTTTTTATTCATTTTCCCATATAATCTATCCTGATCATATTTTCCCCTACCCCAGCTCTTCCCAGATGCCACATGCCTGTTCTTTCTTAACCCTAGTGAAACAGACAAAAAACACAAGTCAAAACGAATGGCAAAAACCATTAAAAGGAAAAAATACCAAACCAAAAGCACACAAACAAAATGAAATCCCATTTACACTGGTCAACCCGGTCAACTACTGGGCACGGAGCCTGCCCCAGAATGTAGTTAGTACACCCAGTGACATGCCACGGGAGAAAAATCTACCCTTTCTCAGTTGATAGCAACTCTAGTTTCTTTTTGTGGTGGGACTTTATGTCCATTTCTTAGTGCTGGGATTTTGTCTGGTTTAGACTTGTGCAATTTTTATGTGTGCTGTCAGTGTGTCTGAGTTCATATGTGTATCAGCCTTGTTGTGTCTGGAAGATGCTGTTTCTTGGATGAGTAAGCATCAAAGTAGTTTAGACAAGAATCCACCACCTCATGCTCTTACGCTCTTTCCTCCTCTTCTGCCACATAGATATCTGAAACTTGAGGGAAGAGGATTTGATGAAGAAATCCCATTTAGGACTCGGTTCCCCCAAGGTCTCCCACCCTCTGCTCACTTTTATGTTAGACCAAATAGAAATCAGTTGGCTGCCAGTATAAACAGCCAAATGTGGAGCTTGCTGGATTTCTCCAAATCTGAAGTACCCATGCCAAGTTGCTATGAGAGGAAGGTTCCCTACTTGATAATTTATGGCCTAGTCTTGATGAATGAAGCAAAACAAACAACCAAACAAACTAGAACTTGACCAATCCACCAAAAAAAAGAAGTGTCTTAAATCTGGCTTATGAAAGCTGATGGCTATGTTTTCAGAGTGTCTGCAAGCATATAGGCTTCATGTCAATAGCCTGTGTCCTCACAGTGGGAATGCATATACTATAATAGGAAAGCAAGAGGTATTAACCTTTCCCCTCCCAAAGAGAATGGATTGGTAACCATTCACCAGCACACCACTACATAGAAAATTGGTATGTTTAGTTAGGACTCTTAAGGAAGGCTCAAAGTAGTTTAGACAAGCAGCACCCTACCCTAGCAATTTGTTTCTCCAAGTAACTTGTGAATGATAAACTTTCTTAGAGACTGTTATTGGACTAACCCAAGAATAACTCTTCATTGTCACTGGGTAGTCAACAAGCTAAAAACTATTCTTATCTCCCTAAATTGCAAGTTGTAACTATAAACAAAATTCAAGGCTGCCCAGGTCATTGTGACCTTAGAATTTCTAGCCAGTCAGCTACAACATGCGTATGCAGTGTTGGCATCCGAAAAGGAAGGTGCATTTCAAGTAGTCAGTTATGGCAGAGATCAATGCCCTTTATCATTCGATGATGAAGTAGGGTCAGACCTACAGTTAGCTGAGTTTCTGCATTTTTAGCCTGGAATTCTCTGAATCGCACCGTGTCCTTCACTTATCATATGACTGCCAGGTAAAGGGTTCTTGGCTTTTGTTTTTCCAGAGCAAAGAATTCAGCAGAGAGATAGGGGCAGTTTAAGCAGAGGTTTATTTAGCAAAGCGAAAGTACATTCCAAACAGCTCAAGAATGGGTTCACTTAGGGGTGGGCAGCAGTGCAAGTAGTTGGTTTGTTTTCAGAGGCTTTCATGATTATGTCTGTGGTGGATGGAATAGCCACTTAGGGTAGGATAGCTTTTCCCTTCCAAATTATGGTGGTGTGGGTTTCCTTCTTAGAGTATTTCTTCCTGGTCCCCTTTAAAGGCTCATAAGAAGTTGTCAATAACAATATGTTTGAGCTGAAGAGATGGCTCTACAGTTAAAAGTATATATTGCTCTTGCAGAGACCTCACTTTGATTGCCAGCATCCACATGGTATTTACAGCATCACTCCATATCTGGCACTTCCGGCTTCTGTGAGCATCTGTGCTTGTGTCTCCTCTCTCTCTCTCTCTCTCTCTCTCTCTCTCTCTCTCTCTCTCTCTCTCTCTCTCTCTCTCTCTCTCTCTCTCACTATTAAAGTCTTAAAGAAAACCTCCCAGGTTGATAAGGAAATAAGTATACTAAGTTGGCTGATACAGTAGTTGCTTTCTTATTGCTATAATAAAACACCATGATCAAGAGAACTTAGAAAAGATAGTGTATAACTGGGCTTCTTGTTTGACACACTACATCTTGACGGGCAAGTAGGAAACAGGGAAAGGTACACTGCAAGTCTTTTGAACCCTCAGAGCCCACCCCCAGTGACTTTCCTCCTAATCCTTCCCAAACAACACCAGCAAACAGGTGGCCAAGTATTAAATATATTAGCCAATAGGAGCCATTCTCATTTAAACCATCACAGTTGAGGGCAGGGTTGTCTTTCCACTGAGCATCATCTGTGCTGGGAAAGACCTTGTGGATCCTTCCCTGTACCATGTCACTAAAGAGGCTGGCCAATGTAGAGTCTGGGTGGATATGAGGCATTCTCCCCAACATCTGCAAAGACCCTCATCTGTCTTTTTCCAATATTTCCAGTGACCTACTTTCACTATATCATAATAAGTTTGGTCTAGTTTCCTGTTGGAGGAGGGAATACATAAATGGTCCAGAGAAGCTTCAAAGCCAGTGGGACCTACAGAACCTGGCTGTTTGGAGTTCTACTGTTAGCTTCATCTGGCACTAGCGTGCTTAGAAAATGTGTTGTTAGGGAACTCCTTCAGAGTAACACAGATTCTTAAAGCCAGTAGAAAGCCTTTATAGCCAGTAGCTGCACGGGGAACTTGCCCACACTTTGCAGCCCTGAGCCCTACTGTTCTTGGCTTCTTAAGGCCAGAAATCCATATCCTAGGTTGAAACATTTCAGTTAAGAAGAACAGTTAGCAAGAAATGGAAGCATTGAAGCCAAAGGGCAAGGTTAGTCCATTTAGAGACTTGACCAGCTCCAATCTGGCATCACTGACTTAACCTTTGTTCCTGTTTTGGCAGGTAGACTAGATCTTTGTTCTTGTTTTGGCTAGTATTGCTGCTCACAAGCTGGGTTCCAAGGCCTGAATAAGAACAATTGTGCTAAGGTCTGGAACCAGTTCAGTTTAAACACTAAAGATGGGGATTCTGTGGTTTTGAAAAATTGGTGAACTTCACTAAGGATAATTTGGTATAGGTGTAGCCACTTTGTGGATCTTTCCTTTAGGGAAAAAAATAGTCATTTATTAGAAATGTCCTTGAGAAAACAGGATATAAAATCTCCCCAAACCATGGGATACATCATTTAATTGGCACATACAGGTATCTAGAAGAATTATACTCCAATTCGTTCTCTATAAGAATCTTAATAATGTGCTAATAAATTCAAGACTAAAATCAGATTAGATCCAGTGGGCACCGTCGCTTGTCCTGTTTACTTCTATTGCCCACTTTGAATGCACTAACCCTGTTGATTCTTTCTTTCTTCATGGACTTCTTCACACCAAATGCCACTTAAGGTAAGGTAATGAGCTTGAGGCATCAATTTATCAGAACCTTGGTCTCAAGACAAATTCTGTGAGCCATGGTAAGGTATTTTTAAGACCTGAAAAAAAGATTAAACTAAACATTTGAAATTTGAAGTTCTTTGTGTGTAAGCTCCAGGAATCCCTTATTCTATCAATCTGTCTATTGATAGTCCTTGGTTTAGACTGGAATCATCCAGCTAGACTTTGTGGTGATTCTATGCAATATGTCTCCAAGGATGGATCAATAAGAGATAGGAAAGTAGGAAAGTAAATCTTGAGAATGTTCTTAGCTTTTTTTTCCTTTAAGAATAGATACATAGTCCAGTATTCAAACACACCAAACACACACACACACACACACACACACACACACACACACACACACACACACAAAACCTGCTATGCATTTACAAGAATACATCAGCAACACTGGTCTTATTGGCTAAGCTGATGAAGTGGTCTTGTCATTCCATGTTGTCAATGGACTACATACAGAGATAAGTGATTCCAGAAATATCAGTTAGCATGAGAAGTGACTCTACCCTGTACCCTGGTAGAATTACAACAGTTAGCAGAACATTTTGAGAGGATGTTAGGGCAGACAAGGAATTGCTGTCAAGCAAATTAATGACTTTGTATTTACAACTGTTACAAGATACTTGTTCTAATTTTTTTGTGTGTGTGTGTGGGGGGGTGTACAATGTGTACATAGTTATTTGTGTATGTAGGAACAAGGGTGTGTAGATTCACGTATGTATGTATGCACACGCATGTGGAGACCTAAGGTTGAACTCAGGAGTCTTTGTCCATCACTCATCACTAAGGCAGGGTCTCTCAGCTGAACCAGAGTTTTCGGATAATCTAATCTGCCTAGCCAGCTAACTCTAGAGATTTGCTTCTGCACTTCAGGTGGGTTGTTCTTTCTACTTGGTATCTTTCTCCTAGGGATCTGAACTCTGGTCCTCACATTTTTGTGATGAGTACTGTAACCACACTGCCATCTCCCAGCCCATTTGCTCTAGCTTTAGAGAAATTTTAGATTATACCTCTTGGGATGAAGACACATATTTGTATTACAAACAGGAAGGATGTTGAATAAAGGATTGTCTCTTAAAATCAATGTCAAACAAGGACTTAATCTATAGATGATTTAAATAACAAAGGTTACTGTTCCTTGTCTGCAAAGGTGCTCTCAACCTTCCCATTAAGAAAGAAATCAAAACAAAAACATGGACCAGAATGAAAGTTTGCAAGAGATCTTACAGTTCAAAGTAGAACTTTTAGTCCAAGATATGTGTGGATGTGTACATATGTGTATGCAGGTGTATGTGGCTGAGGATAGAAGGTAATATATCTTCCTCTATTGCGCTCCAGCATTTTTTTTTTTGAGAGATCACCAACTGGCTAGAATAGCTGGCCAGTGAGCTGCAGGATCCCCCTGTGTCCAGCTCTGCCTCACACATTTAAGGAGGTGCTAAAGATCTGAACTCAGGTCCCTGTGCTTGTAAAACAGGCTATTTACCAACTAAGCCATCTTTCCAGCCCACCGTATTCCATGAGTTCCCACCGTATGCTAACATCCCATTGGCAAAGGAATCAGCTGAACCAAATGGACTGCAAAAGTCTCAAGTTTTCCTTTTTTTTTTTTTTTTTTTTTTTTGCTTTGATTGAAGCACTAACTTCCTTAACTCAGCCACATTTTTGCACTGACTGTATGCCTTCATTTAATTTTCTTCTTTTATCTTTTATGTGCATGCATGTCTGTGCACCATGAGCGTATAGTGCACTTAGAGGCCAGAAAAGGGCATTGGATATCCTGGAAGTGTAGTTACAGAGAGTTATGAGCCACTGCACGGGTACTGGAAATTAAAATAACAGGAGGATTCTTGATTAACTCGCTGCTTAATAAAGAGGAACAATGTGCTCTTATGAGAAACAAAGTGGCATTTCATATCAGTAAATCAGAGACTATAGTCTTGAATCTGAGACCTGGACAGTCATGTCCTTTCTAAGAAAGGACAATCAGTTGACCTGGCCGAGTGATTAACTCTCAAATGTGGGGGCCTTGTCTTGGGGTATATCTCACTCTTGTTATCACCCTCTTGTTAGTCATTTTGAGAACCATTCTTGAGCTGCATCCCATGAAGTGGTGTACATGTTTGTTAGAGGCCACTAGCTCATGGGATGGACTCCACGAAAAGTGAGCAACAGAAAACCATGAGAGGAATGAGAGCAACAGTGACCACAGAAAAGCTTAGTTTAGCCGAGAGGATGACCAGAAGAGGGGCAGCCAGTGAACTTTCTGGAGGCCATATCTGATAGGTCCTTACCTCAAACATCTGAGGTAATATAACCAAACCTGAAAATAGCCCCCTTCCTCAGAAATGCAAGCTCCACCTGGAAGCAAAATTCAGTTTCCCAAACCAGCATGACCTTCAAATTCCCAGCCAATGAGAAGTGAATGCACAAACTCATAGAGCACAGCTACCTGGAAAGAAATGTAAATTTTATCAGTCATGGCAAGAAATAACATGCTTCATCTTCATTGCTCCATAATCTGGGCTCTCACCTCTGTGCTGAGTTTCTTACCACCTTTGGATCCAACTCTCTTGGATTGTCCTATGTATTCTTTCTTGGTGCATTAACTAAACTTCTTCCTGATTTTATTTTTGACAAATGGAGAACTGCAAGTTAATTCTGACTTCAAGCACAGTTGGGTTGGGGTTCAAATGACGCTATGTAGACTTGGCCATCCCCACCCCCATTTCCTCCATTTTGTCTTCTTTCCCATTGGCTACATGCAATAAAAACTCAAAGCTTGCATCACACTGTTTCCTACTGCGGTGGACAAAGAGCCCATCCTCTTCAATGGTTTGAACAAGAGCTTCCAGTATATTTTCACCTCTTGACAGAGAGTCAGGGTGGCAAAGGGGATGACCATAAAAAAGAATCATGTTGTTTCAGATTCTGGGAAACCAGAATCAAGTTCATTTACTCTGTAAAAAAGACCAAGGAATTATAACTCGGTCAAACAAGGGTTATGGGGTGGGGGGCATAATGGAATCAATAGGCAGAATATTAAGATAAGAAATGTAACACTCCTGGAGTGTAGCATTCAGTTCTCCATACTATACTTCCCAAGAGATTTTAAGTCACCAAGAGAAGACTGTCCTCAGACCCATAACAGGCTGGACCTTCCCACATCAGTCACCAAGAAAATGTTTTAGTGACTTGTCCGCAGCCCAATCTTGTGAAGGCATTTTCTCAATTGAAGTTCTGCCTTCTCAGATAACTCCAGACTGTGCCGTTGACATAAAAACTCGCCAAAACAAGCATGCTCATGGTTTAGTAGCTTGAAGGTAGCAAACATATTCCTTTGCCTTCCTTTTCTTTGAGAAATGTGAATTAAACATATTCACAACAAGTTAGGAATGGTAGCACATGTCCTAGCAATCTGGAGGCAGAGGTAGGCAGATCTCTGTGATTTCAAGACCAGCCTGGTCTACATAGTGAATCCCAGGACAGCCAGGGCTAAATACAGAATCTGTGTCTCAAAAACAAACAAACAAACAATACACAAACCAGCTGTGGATATGTAGAGGAATGACTTGCAAGATCCTCCAGGGCCATGAGGACAGCACATATTCTCTTGGTTCTTTCAGTCCCAGACCTGATGACAGTAGTCACTCTAAAGCACCATCTGTTCAAATCCAACACGGGGGCTCTCAGAAGTATCCCCTTAGCGTGGAAAAGCAGAGAATGAATTCCCAGAGAGCAGAGTGAGAATGGAGGTGGAAGGCACAGGGGACCTTCTTAGCTGAGGAGTAGAAAGGACTTTCTGAAGGGACAGGAGCTACGTGGGAGACAGAACAAATTCCCTCCACTTAGAGACAAACAGATGAGCAGATATTCACACAGCCACGAAGCAAGGCCACCAGATGACATGCAAATCCTTCCAGCGTAGTTCTAACCTGACTGTATCAGGAGAAAATAACTCCATGTAAGGAGCCTTTAAAGAGCCCTGTTCTTGCCGGGGATGTTTCTCAGCAATAAACCCCACTGGAGCACTGCCTGCATGATGTTATTTAGGACAGTTAAGGGAGATTCTGGAATTACTGCAATGCCATTTAAATTCATTATCTAATGCTAATTAAAATGATCTGTTTCTCTGTCACCGAGGAAAATCTTGTTAGGGAAACTGATGAGCTGCAGCGAGTTGTTAGTGAGCAGGGAACACATGATCACAGAACTGCCTGCTGGCTACACGTGAGGGACGATTAACCTGCACCTGGCTTTGGTCAGAAGAGCCACCCAGCATCTAAAGAACACTGTACGGCCCAGCAGAGCTGCCTCTAAGTCTCTAAGCCAATAACTTTGGGTCCAGCCGTTCAGCCTCTGTGTGGTTTTCAACCTTGAGTGTATTTTAATATTTCAGATACCAGACCCTCATCCCAGGCAATTACGGAAGAATCCTTGATGAACAGGCTAAGCTCTTTAGATGAGTTCAAGACGCAGGTGGGAATGACTACTTGTGCATCAAAGAGAGGACTCCCTGGTCCCCCATTTCCAGACTGAATGACAGGAAGCTCTTTCTGGTTCAAGCACTGGATGTGACACTTCAGCTTCATTGTCAGCTCAACTGGATTCGGAGTCATCACCTGGGACACTCCTGGGTATGTTTGTGAATGGGTCTCCAGAGCAGATTAACCGAGAAAACTCACCCTGACTGTGGGCAGCTACATCCTACGGGGTGGAGTCCTAGTTGGAATACAAGGGAAAAAGGAGGGCTTCGGCTCAGCAGCAGTATTCCTTGTCTCCCGACTGCAGAGGCATGGGGGCCAGCTGCATCATCACACTCTTGCCACTACGGCTAGAGCTGTTCTCACCACCCATCATCCTCCCTTCCACGGTGGAGTAACCTATCAAACTGAGCCATAATAAAACCTTCTTTCCTTAAGTTGCTATAGTCAGGGATTTGTCACAGAAAGAGAAACAAGCACATTGGCCATCAGTCTGACTGACATACTCCCATGAGTATCTGCTAGACACCAAGTGCCTGTCTTGGTCATCCTTGTACATGCCTAGAACATCCATGGTCCTCCATGATTAATGCAGAGGTCAGTGACTCAATTTGAGGTCCGCCTTGGCTTTTTGTTTTTCTTTGAGGAATACTTTAGCCATTTTGCTTATTTTATTCATCAGAACAAGAAGAGTGAGACTCTTTGTTACTGACAGAGAATCTTGGACAGCAGGCTTACATGACAGAGGAGTTACTACCTGTTGTATACAGTCTCAGCATTCACTAACACCATGCACATCATTCAGAACTTGGTAATATCAATCCTTAGACTTCAAATCAAATCTGTGCAATTAGAAACTTTTTTGGTCAGACACCAAACTCTTTTTAGTGAATCTTTCATGGATTCAAGAATCACTACTAAGAATTTGAAAAGGAGGTCAACCAAGAAATGTCCAGCAGAACCAAGAAGCTGCCAGGGACCTAGACTTCCTTCTGCTCAGCATTTGTACAGCCATGTATGAACCTTGTGCAGATTTCACCAGGGCAGCTGTCAGGGTCCAGCGACCAGAGTTTGGATTCCCAGAACTCACATAAATGCTATCTGGGTCTGGGGGCCTGCTTGTGATTCAAATTTCAGAAGGCAGATAGGGTCATCAGAACAGGCTGCCTAGCAAGACTAGCCACACTAGTGAACTCTGGGTCCCACTGAGCAATCCTGCTTTAATGAATAAAGTTGCAAGAGTGATGGAGAATGATTCCCAGCATCAAGCCCAAGCCTCACATACACATGTACCCACACATGTATATATACATGAAACACACACACACACACACACACACACACACACACCACACCACACACACAGGAGTACCCATTCACTTATATACTCACACTCATGCAAAAGCAGGCATATATACACAAGCATAACACATACACCAACACACTCAAAAGGAAAAAAGGGGGGAGGGTACTGTTTCTGGGGTTTTGATAGAATCAACCAGTTCTTTCTGCTGTAACCAGTCATCCAACAATGGCAACAGGAAAAACAAACCTATGTATACAACCTAAGCATGAAGACTATGGTAAGCTCATATCTTGGTTCTTCAGTTCTATAGGGAATTATTATTCTAGTTTTATAGACAAGAAAAGTGGAGCTTGAAGAGGTTGTCAAGGTGTGTCCTTGCTTGTTTTTCCTTGCTATGACAAAACTCTGCTGGAAGGAGGAAAGGGTTTGTTTGGCTCATGCACATCACAGCCAATAATAATGCAGGACAGTCCCAGCAGGAACTCAAGCAGAGACCATGAAGGAATACTTCTTATTGGTTTGCTTAGCCACTTTTCTTATAAAACCCAGGCCTATCTAACCAAGGCTGGCAGCCCACAGTGGTCTTGGCCCTCCTGAATTAGTATGCTGACTAGTTTTATGTCAAGTTGACACAGCTAGAGTCATCTGAGAGAAGGAACCCTCAACTGAGAAATCAAAGGCATTTTAATTATCAATTAATATGATAGGGCTCAACCCCTGGGCTGGAGGGTTGGATGCTGTAAGAAAGCGGGATGAGTAAGCCACGAGAAACAAGCAAGTAAGCAGCAGTCCTGAGTGGCTTCTGTATTACGTTCTGCCTCCAGGCTCTGCCCCTTGCCTAACTCCTTGTCTTACCTTCCTTTTAAGAACTGTGACTTGGGATATATAAGCCAAATAAGTCCTTTCCTCCCAAGTCGTCTTTAGTCATGATTTTATCATAGCCGATAGTAATTCTAACCAAGACAGTTAGCAATTAAAGTAAGTCTCACAGACATGCTGACAAGCCAGTCTAATGGAGACAATCCCTCATACTGAGGTATCCTTTTCCCAGCTGACTTTGTTTCAAGTGGGCAAAAACTAACCTGCATGACTCATGTATATGAATAGAAAGCAATGGAGAGTAACTGAAAGCATCAAACTGAATGTCATCTTCAAGTATCCACTCTTAGCCTCAAAGCTATGCCATAGTGATGGTGGATGGGGAGGTTCTACTAGGTACTTTCCATCGACCATAAACCTCATTAGGGAGAACATCACTGGCTTTGCCAAAGCTCCTCCCACCTACTCTCTAAATGGCGGTAAGGTTCTGATTCAACATTTTCAGCCATGCTTGTAGTGTTGCCTGTGTGGTAAGAAGCACAGAGGTAGTACAAGGGGATGTTCATCTTAGAGTTTTGCACAATAGGAGATCCCTCTTTTGGAAGGAAAGGCTGTATCAGGATCTCACTGTTAGGTACCATGGACTCTGTGCTATCCAAGGGAATGCTTAGCTGGCTTCACCGACTAAAGCTTTCTTGTCTAGCACTGTTTGCTTGATAGCACCAAGGACAAGGGGCAGGTCCTCATAAGTCCAGGACTCTTTCGCCTGGAAGAAGGTAACATTGATGAATGGTTTTCTAACTTTGCTTTGCTGCTTCCTGAAAACAGTGCAATTACAAAGGAAGTCTGACTCCACATCTGAACATATTAAACAGATACGATTGGGGTGACTTGGTTGAGTCCCAGTGGGAATTCTAGAGTTCCATCCGCTCTGCTATGATTCTGCTCCAGTCAACTGCTGATGTGTCAGTGCAGAAACCATGGTTTCAAGGATCTGGCCTGAGAACTACCTGATTTATCTCAAGGTCTCCTTCTTATGGTGGACAGAGTGAAGACCTAGAATGTTTGAGTAGCTCAGCCTAAGTCACATGCTTAAGTGTTGGGAAAGAGGGCCTAGAACTTTTGTCTATCCCAGATCTTACACTGCACATTGACTCTTAAGCCTTCAAAGTCTTTTATCAAGTTACCTCTCACCTTATCCCCAGAATAGGGTTAATAATAGAATAAGCAGAATAGAATTACAGCACATATTACCCCTTATATGGAAAAAGTCAGAAAATTTCTCCCTCACTGTGGCCTAGGAAGGTGGGTATTCCTCAACTCAACCACTGCCTTGTACAGGTCCTGTCTCTCCTTACCACACACTGCACCACTGGCTACGTCTCTGGCATAAACATGGAAGGCAAGAGGCTGAGAAGACCAAAGGGTGGCACTGGCTCCGTGAAACGTGAAATACAATTCATCTCTAGGCAGTTATGGCCATAGGCCCTAGGACCCTCCTCAGGATGTTGATGAAGTCTACATGCACATCCTGGGCATTTTAAGATACCCACCAAATAGTTACAGAATTTATATAATAGATAATATAAATGCCATGCAAACGATTACTGTTTTTCTTTACCACTTATAAAATAACAAAAAGGTCTACACATGTTTGGCTCTCACATTGTATGTGTATGTATATGTGTACATGCCTATGTGCAGATATTCATGATAAAATGGAGGCCAGATTCCTATCAGGTGTTTTCCTCAATCAATCCATCTTCTTGTCTGAGGTAGGGCTTCTTGCTACACCGGAGCTCATCAGCCTGACAAGACTAGCTGGCCCACAAGCCCTGGATCCTCCTGCCTTCATCCTGCATGCCACTCTGGCACTGGGATTTGTGTGTTCTTTACATGGGTGGTGGGGGATTGGAATTCAGGCCCTCATGCTTATGTGGCAAGTACTTTACCAGTTGAGTCACTTCCCTAGGTCCTGTACAAAACATTAAATAAACATATTTTCTGAGGCTGGGGATGTAGCTCAGTTGGCAGTGTTCGCCAGGCATGCATACAAGAAGCATGCTTTTTTCCTTTTTGGAAACAGTTACCAGCTGGCTAGTGTTCCCTAGATCTGTGTCCCAGAAACACATAAACAGGGCATGGTGGTCATGCCTGTAATCTGAGCACTTGGGAAATGGAGGCAGGAGGGTCAGAAGTTACAGGCTAGCCAGAGATACATGCTATAGTCTCAAAACTATTTTTGATCTTGTGTTGGCTGAATCTACATATACAGAAATAAAAGAAAACCATTCAAAAGGTCCCAGGGAGAGCTAAGGAAGTATACGTAGGCACACAGACACTTGCTTTTCTATTTTTCATTTTTATTGCTGACTGAATTAAATATGGGCTGCAAACTTATTCCTCCCCACTTGCTAGGACTTCATGTCTTTTTTTTTTTCCTCTTTTGATTGTGCTTCTGCTTGTGGCCTTAAACAGCTTCTCTGGAGAGCTATTTTAAGTTACTCCTCATTTTCATAGAATATCAGTTTGTTTTTTGCCCACGAGTCCTGAAACAAATGTTCCCTGCATGGTATGCGCTTTTCTTGATTCAAACAGTCCTATCATCACGTTGTATATGGGCAAAGTTCCCTGACTTTGGTTTTCTAATGAGTTTCCTTCTTCAATGATAAAATGTCAAGGAACAAATTTCAACCCGCAAGAAGCTTTAATGTTAATCATTGTGGTGGTTTGAAAGAATGGCCCCCACAGGCTCATGTCTTTGAGTATTTGGTTCACAGCTGATGGACTGTTGAGGAAGAATCAGGAGGTGGAGCCTTGTTAGAGGAGGTGTGGCCTTGTTGGAAGTGGCGGGCTTAGGTTTCAAAAGCCCATACCAGGTCCAGTCTCACTTTCTGTGGGGTGCTTGCGGATGATATGTAAGCTCCTGGCTATTGTTCTAGCTCCACGTACGACTGCTGCGAGGCTTTGTGCCGTGATGACCACGGACTAACCTGAAATTGCAATGAAGCCCCCAATTAAATGTCTCCTTCTCTAGCTGCTTGTCATGGTGTCTCATGATAGCAACAGAGCAGTAACTAGGTCACTCAGGAACTGAAATGTCAATCTTAACATTTTCTTCAAAACAAATTTAAATGCAATCCGAATGCAAGAGAGTGGCTATGCACAGCATATCCACAGAGCTATCACAGCCAATGACACAGCAGCAGTGGGCGGCTTCTTTTCCCATTTAGCAGTGATTGCCTGGCTCCTACCTTTTACCAGGGCCAAGTGCTGACTCAGTTTGGTCAAACCAAATGGTAGAAAAATAACATAATTACACCTAAAGCATTAACCATAAAGACAACAAAACATAGTATTATAAGCTTACATCCTTATACAAGCATGCAATGACTTACATATAACTTATTAAAAAATAAGCAGGATGGTATAGTAAAAGTATGCAGTAGATTGAAACACCCCTCCCCACCTCTCTCTGAAGTGGGCAAGAGGGCAGATTTAGATCAACCTGGGTAAATTCTCCAGGTCAACTGTCTCAGGTGCTTCTCTATTGGATAGCTAACACCCTTCTACACATTGTCCCCCACTTCTCTTCTCGTTTTTGTTTTTCTAATTATTGATTTTCCCTCCCTCCTCCTCTACTATCCTCCCCTCCTTTCTTCCCAGAAAAAGGGAGGCTTCCCATGGATTCCAACCTACCTTGGCATATCAACTTGCAGGAGGGCTAGGTACATTTTCTATTGCGGCTAGACAAGGCAGCCCAGTTATATCGTCTGCTTTTCAAATAGCTCCGCCTCCCTTAGAAAGACTGACGCCCTGTACACAGAAAGACGTTGCTCTAGCAAGCTCTTGAATGGGGCAAATCTGGATCCTTTTGCTAGACTGTAGAGATGTTGATATTGTCTGTTATTTTTTTCCCCTTTTTTTCTTTTAAATTTGTAACCTATAACCCCATAATATGGGTCTAAAACAAGCCTGGGGACATTTGACTACCTAATGTTTTACAAGGCATCTTTGCACACACACAATGAACCCGACACAGCATCCTGGGAGCCTTCAGGCATCACGTCCATCTTCACAGGAGTGGAGTGCTCTGGAGATGAACACTTGCCCACACTCTTGGTCAGAAACAGGGCCAGCCACATTGCACTAACAGATTTTCTGAAGGCAGAGTTAAGTAAGTAGATAGTTTAAAGTAGGTGTTTTGCTTTACAAATGATGAAACTAAGGACCAAGATCACCTGCTGGCCGGTAAGCAGACCCCAAAAATTCAGTTATTTCTGCTGCAATGACACCACCTAGGGCTATGCCTGCCTTGTCTTGACACTGACTCAAACTTGACCTCTGGAGGCCCCACTCCTCTTCTGTACCTTCACCTGCTGAGCCTAGGTGACCTCATCTTACCCCCATCCTTTTCCCCATGCAAACAGCCGCCCTCTCTAACAAGTCTTGCACTATGCCATCTACATAATGGGGTTGACAGACTTCACAAGAAGGTGTTGTGACAAGCGACAGCTCAAGGTGCTATTTCTATCAAGATCATTTGCATTTCAAAAGGATTCTATTTGGGTTCAGAGTTCCTCCAGGCTTCCTAACCCATAGGCAGGAGAGACTGGAGGAGACTGCAGCTACTCCTACCCTAGACAATAGCTGAAGCAGTAATGCCTAGCTCCAGACACCTTGCATGCAGGAAAGGGGAGGCAGAAATGTTCTACCTCCAAAGGCTAGAGATTTTATTTCACTTGCAAATCACAAACTTCAGAGTCATCATGTTGCCTTCAGGACAATTTCCAAACTCCAGTGATGCTACCTTTGTGTAGGAAGCCAGGCTGTGAAAGACCCGATTGGGCTAGGTCCAGTTCTAAGTGTTTTACATACATAAACTCATCTAATCTTCTCAAAGATGTGGGGGAGGTGCATGTTACATTCACTTCATCACTGAGCACATTGAAGCCGAAGTTGTGCAAACTTTCCACAGCAGAGCTAGGCTTTGGCTAAACCAGAGCTAGGCTTCAAACCAGCGACTGCAGGCTGCAGATCCCACACAATACCTTTTATTGCCCCTCACTTCACCTGCTTCTCGTCTTCCAAAGCGGTGGGATCTGTGTACAAATACATTTCAGAAGCCATACCACCTCACCCTGCTAACCTAACCGCTAGGTCCAGCAATAAAGATTTGGAGGACTTAGAGGCTGTTAAAGAAGGAAAGCACACCAGACTGCTGCAGAGAAGGCAGGGAGCGGCAGAACACCTTCAATACACCTTGCACCCCACTCGGTATCTTATGTATCACTAAGAAACGAGCTGCCTGTCAAACATCAGCCATGTTCATGTATCACTGTTAGGATGCAAGTGACAGATTTGAAATTTTCAAGTGTGCAGAAAGAAAATGATGGACTATGGTAATACTTATGCAAGCGGCTGCAGTCCAGGGTCCAAGGAGTCTGGGATTTGGAGAGCATCTTTCACTATTTTGCTCCCCTAAACTGGAGAACTCAAATGTCCTGCATTCTGACTAGAAGCTCTCAATTAAGCAGACTACTTTGGTCTGCTAACCAATCACTGTTCCCCCAAAGAATCAATTGTGATTTGGGGGACACGAGGTCTTGAGTCCTAGGCTGGGGTACGTCATAAATAGCCTCCTCTTTCCAACTAAGATGATGAAACTCATCTGCTGGCAAGGTGCCAGATGGACAAAGATAATATGCCCAGAAGGTTGTGATCTCCAGCAGATCCACAGTAGAATTGGCTTAGATACTGAAATACAAATGGCAGAATCTAGTAAGAAAACCAAAATTCCTATCCAGTCAAAAGCCTCCCGAAGAGCACATTCCAGCTGTGCCGCTGGTCTTGAGCCCCATCACTGCCTGCCATTGAAGAAACACCACCATGTCCACCAACAGATGGATAGGGCTAGCAGCATGAGCTTTTAAGTGCAAGACAAGTACCATTTCAAAGGAGAGTCTGCTTTCAAGCATCTGGAAGTGATTTAAAATACCTAAATTATTCATTATGCTTAATTGCAGTCTTTAAGAGCACAAAGTCAGATGATTCTCATGACCTTACCAGACTGTTATCACCTCCCACCCAAGTACTCAACACATGAGATAATCATGTCTTCCCAGGATGTAATTAAGAGCAGAACATGGGCTAAAATTTTTCACTCCTACACCTCTGAACCTCTATCCAGCCAAAGCCTTACAAAAATGCTTACTTGTTAGGTAGAATTTTGTAAATGATTTTTCTTTTCATGAAAGACTCTAATCTAAAGCACCGTTCTTTGGCAGCTCTGGGAGAAGGCATTAGTAGTGCCTTCCCAGGCACTGTTTGGAGTGCACAGTGGTCACTTTGCACTGTCCATAAAATACAGACTAGACAAATGGCACAGTGCATCTCATGTGAAAATGTCAAGCACTCACCAGACACAGTCCTTTGCTCTGTGTAGCAAGGTCCTAGAAACCTAACAGGGATGTCGAGGGAAGACTAGACACACACAGAAAAGCTGAGATCAGGTGGACTGGGATCTCTGATGGAGACGCCATGACACCCAAGGAAGCTCAGTGTTTATTATACAGCTAAGGAAGGAGGCAGGTCTGTTTAGTCTCCACTGGAGCAGTCTCCAGGGGAGGCTTTGGAACTTTCATGGGGCTGAGACACTGAGATCATTGACCTGGCCACACCATATCAACAATACATTTGTTTTCATTCCCCACAACATAGGCTAAGGGCTTTGGAACATTCTTGCTGATGTCTCCAATGGCAATGTTGAAGAGCATGTCGCCCTGGCTAAGCAGCATCACAAAGTGGCCAAGTTTTGCAATTTCCTTCTCGGGCTGCTTGTAACAGACTCTCAGCATCTTGTGTGCTAGTCAAGTTCACTGCCACGGAGCTGCATCACAAGCCTCACGTGGTGGAGTTTATTGTTTAGTTCACTGGAACTGGCTCCATATAAACTGATGCTCTAAGACGTCCTTTTACTTTTTTTCATTTTAGCCTAGGCTGGCTTCAAATTCATGATCCTCCTGCCAAAGCTCCTCAAGTACTGAGATTACAGACATGCTCGCACAAGCCAGCCTTCCTTGTGTTCTAGTCACTATTATCCTCAACTCATACATACACAAGATTCAACTTGAAAGGTTTTACTCTTTAGTGTGTAGGTAGTCATGTTACAGTGCATGTATGGGGATCACGAGACAATCTGGGAAAGATGTTTCCCCCCCTTTCACCAAGGAGGTCCCAGGAAACAAACTCAAGTTGTCAGGTTTGGCTAGAGGTTCACCAAGCCATTTTGCTGGCCCAAGATTTACTATTAGAGGAGATAAACTTGCTCTAATTGAGATGCAATCTGTATGAAATTTCACTGAAAATAAGAAAAAAAAAAGCTAACTCCTGTCTTGAGTTTGATCATGCAAGAAACTGTCCTCAGCTGGTTGTGGTGGTACACACCTTTAATTGCAGCACCCGAGAGTCAGGGGTAGGCAGATCTCTGTGAGTTGAGGCCAGTTTGGTCTGGATAGTGAATTCCAAAACACTATAAAGTATGAAGGTGGCATCAGACTTATGTTGCAACTTTACACACTACAGACAAGATTAATACTTCCAATTTTTTTGATGAAATTAATATGTGTAAATAATGAATTCTATACCCAGCTAAACTATCTAAAAGTCAGAGTAGAGCGTCACACTTGCCAGCACTCTATTTGACTTCACATGCATTGTTTCACAGGAAGTCTATTAGATGCTGTCACTCATTCAGGTAAGAGTGTTAAGCAAGAATAATAGAAATGGGCTTTCCACAGGAGCTAAAGGGATGAAGTGTGCAATTTTCAGGACATTCAGGAAGCCACAAGTCTCTCCAGGAGATGGGACCTCATGTGTTGGGCAGTGTATAAGACTAAAGGTATTCAAAGCCAGCCAGGTTAGCCCAAATCCAATTTACAATGAAATGAATGTAAATGAGAAAGGAGGCCTGCTTTCCCGTGTCATTAGGAGTTCAAGGGCTCCATTTGACTTACACAGCAGCTCAATATCATGACAGTTCTCAATTCTTTTGACCTCAGCATGTTTCCTTAAGGTAACAAACTCCAAACACCCACCCCCAGGACCACAGCTACCAGGCAGCTGGATGGGAGATCTGGGTTCTCACAAGCCCTCCCAAGCAAATCCCCTATTCTTCCAAGATTCCCAGGCTCAACGCTGACCTGAACCCACCACTGTTCTTCTTCCTAAGAATAAAAGAAAATATGCATATGGCTGGATGAGTAATTGTACATCTGTGACCCACATGAGAAACATCAGGTAGGAGACACTGATGGAGCACCTTGAGCAGATACCAGAACAGCCTTGGGGAACCACAGCAGACAAACAAAAAAGAAAATGGCTGTAGGGTTGGAGGTAATGCAAACAAGAAGTGTTTATATAATTCTGGTGAGAAAAATGGCAGCTCAGTATGTCATAATTCAATATTCAACAATTTATGTATACCCCTTTTATCACAGATGCAGTGTACTGCAGAAAGGGGTGGAAAAATGGTAAGTTCTCAGCATGTATTTCCCGCAGTATGAAGTCCCACTTATCTAAAACAAATATATTCAAATGCGCAATAAAGAGCATATTCAGAAATCCACCAGAGCTAAGAACTCAAGTCATTATGGAAAGCATAAGTTAGGACAGCAGAGGAATCAGCTGCCTTTTCTACAAGCTGCACAAAAGTACTTTTCAATTTATGTAGTGTATAGCTTGTGTTTCTATCAGTTGAGTTTTGAGTTCTTTGTGCCGGCTTTTTGTGAGTTGAGAATTCACTAATATAAATCTGACTGATAAATTACAAGACTCTAGAGTTTTGATTTTACTGGGCTATGGGAATTTGTGACAGATAACCACAGGGGGTGGATGGCTGGGAATGTGAGCAGGATCCCTAGCAAGAGAACCATGAGATGGGCAGTCAATGCATGGAGTTAGCCATGGAGGCAGCAAGACCACCAGGGCCAGAGAGTAGCTGGCACTAGTTTGGGATGGTGCATTTTTAATATTTCCCACTACATATGTGTTTCTTTTCACTTTTATTAAAGATTAAGCATGAAGTACCTCCAATTCTCATCTCTCCAAATGGTCCTTTCTATGGAGAACTCAAACCCAAATTATGGTATGCTAATCATACAGAAGCAAATCAAATTGTTTTTTCCTTATTTTCCTCCTCACTCCATACCCACCTTCCTTGAGGATCCATCCAACAGTGGCAGGTGTCAAGCCTTTGGAAAGGGCTTACTATAAACCCCAGCCGGAGAGAGCAGGGAAAGTCCCAGAAGCTGATTTAGTAGTCTTGGAACCTTGAAGTTGGAGACAGGTAAGGCACAGCCTATTTCCCAGAAGGCCTAAGCGTTTACAGATCAGATGGCTGCCTCATTACATCATCAGACACCAAGAGCAGTAACAGGCCTCCGTACTATAAATGTACTACATGAGCTTCTCGTGATCTACATATCTCCAGCTTTGCTGCTGAAAGCCAACTGTACTTCTAAAGTAAATTACTTACACTCAAACATATTTCCACAGCTCCCCTTTATGGGCTAGGACTATTTCAGGGACTGTTCCAAGAAAGAATGCTTTCATCCTCCTTGGAAGGTATTTACCCTGAAGGTCCAAATACAAAGATAAGGCTTTCCCAGGAACCTGGACTTCAGCAAGGGCCCATGAGCTCCTAATTCCTGTAGCACACTTCGCTCCATATGCTGGACTTAACAGAGCAGCTTTCACAGCAAACCTGACGGAACTCAAGTCTGCACAGCAGCTGTCCTGGTCAGGCCTCCTAGAGTTCAGATCACCTCACTGCTCCCACTGCACGCTCTGAGTTACCTTCTCATGTCCTTCCTTCGTTTGATATAACAGTCCTCTAAAGTCCACCTACTCCAGGAGCACACATCTGGGCCCATCATACCAGTCTGGGTGCTAACCCTTCTGCATCACTGCCACACTTCAATCTGTGTAGTACTCAGGCTGACAGATGAGACAGTTGACATTAAACCAAATGTCTCTTTTACAAACAGTTTTATATAAATAGGTCCTTTAACAAATACACGCATAGGGCATCCAGTTATGAGTGCGATAGAGTCTGCCCTTCTCCTGTGGGAAGCGGATTCCAGCTTGCTCATCCTGCACACCTATGCAGTCAGCTTCTCAAGCAGAGTCTGGATGCCTCTGCTGGTGCTTTTGTTTTTTTCCAAGGTAGGAATCAGGGTTTTCAGTCCAGCTTTGACTTTGTTTACAACTTCCTGGTCACAACTCTGAAGAAGGCTAGAGGGAGGAAAAGGATTAAAAAAGTAAATTTCATGAAGGCCCTGAATCTGAAATATAACCCAAATCGACAATGTAACCAGTTCACTGTTGAGTCACCTCATGTACAGTGCATTATATAGATTTAAAAACATTTACCAGATGAGGGTCACCAAGATGACTCAGTGGAACCCATACAGTGGCAGAGAAAAACTGGCTAGAGCAACTTGTTTCCTAGCTTATCCGTGTATACTCTAGCATGTTTGTGTATACAGATACCCACACTCACTAAATAATAAATAAATGCAGTTAAAAACAATTAAAACTCACCAAATGATACTAGTCCACATTCTGAAACTATGAACATAACTTGTGGGGGGAGTCACTGAGATAAGACTCCATTAATTTTGATTATCTTCTGATTTTCCTGCCTTAACACTGTTTGTCAGGCATGGTGGTTTAGGTTCATATATTGGAATGTTTGGTTTCCAGTTGATGGAACTGTTTGGAAAGGATCGGGAGGTAGAGAGAGCCTTTGGGATGGGCTTTGTGGTTTCAAAAGCCCATGCTACACTCAGTCTTGCTTATCCTGTCTTCTTCCTGTGAATTACAGTAAGCTCTCAGCTACTGAGCCAGCATCACGCCTGGCTGTCTGCTGCCATGCTCCCATGCTCCCTGCCATGATGGCCATGGACTAACCCCGTGAAACTGTAAGAAACCTCCTTTCCCCCCAAACACATTTTCTTTTATTGGTTGCCTTGGTGATAGGTATCTCTCCACAGCAATAAACAGTGATTAAGATAGAGGGCACTTGTCTTATCTGGGTGATAAATCTCAAAAGCAGAGACCACATGGTTTACTCATTTATGGATGCTGTGGCATTGTATGAATACAGATGGCTACATAGATGAACTCACCCCGGGGAACAGGTGTGGCAGACAAAGCATGGGAGAAAAGCAGAGTTTGGTGACCTTGTCACCTACAACATACTGTGCTGCAGAAGTGGAAGGGGGCTTTACCTTATCCCTGATTTGGCCAGAAACTGCCTCTGTCATTAACTCTGGCATGTTGATTGTCTTAGACACAGTTTTCTGGTCTGCAGATTGGGATTAACAACAGAATTCACCTTCTCCAGGTTGTTTGCTTTTGGTTGGAGAACTGAATCCAGGATCTCCGAGATTCTACCACTGACTGTAAATTTATGGCTGAATTCTACTGCCAGGCTAAGCTACACTTACTCTAAGCCACACTCAACACTGAGCCTTACTCACGCTAAACCCACACTCATGCTAAGCCCACATTTATCGACTGAGCTAGACCCCCAGTTCCCAGAGGAAAAACTTTTTTAAAGCTAGAGATATTTAGTAAACGCTCAATAAATGAGAACCATTAAACATGGGATGGGTCACAGGCACCTGACTGCAGGCCACCAGGCCCAAATTTCCTTTTTTCTCCCAAGTTCTTTAGGATTACATTTAAATGTTGACCTATGGAATAAGAAGACCACTTGGCATTTTCCAAAGCAACTTTAAGATTGTTAACATTTTGCTTTGCAACCAAGGAAAAACAGGAAAACACAGTAGGCAGGACTGGAGGCCCAGGCAGACTGACAAAAGCCTACTTTCCTAGCTGCTAGAAAACTCTACTTTATAGTGTTACTCCTCAGCCAGCATACCAGGCTTTTTCCTTCTCACCCAGAATGTTCCTTCAGTAGCAGAAGAGCAACTGTGAACAAACAACAATATTAAATAATCCCCAAAGAAAACACACCTTCTAACTAAAATGTAAACAGGCAGGGAATTTTTGCAAACAAATGCTACTCAAATATCCAGCAAACATAAAGACTACATTCAAAGCCACACAACAATAGAACTATTTAGAACCTTAAAACACTATGTGTCTCCATATAGTTCCAGACAAAGCTCCACAAGAAACACACTGGATCATTCTTCTGTCTGATCTACCCGAGGTAGTGCTGACTGATAAGCAAACTTCACACATGAATTTCATGACATTGCTGAAATTTCCACTTAGTTGGACAAGGTGAAAGCATTTGTCAGTAGACATTACCTCCAAAGCCTGGTAAAGAAATGCAAGTCAAAAAAGTTCCTGTTGCAGCTAATGGGTTCTGACTCTAACATCTCCTGTAATATTAACTAATTTCACTAAGAAACAGGCAACATAATCTATATAACCATGCAATCAAATAAAACGACGACTTAAAAATCAATTCTCATGTATCTACAGGAGATCACATAGTATACTGGAATACTGAGCTTAATGTTTACAAACCACAGCTGGGCTGGAAAGCAAGCTCCACAGATGAGGTTGAAAGTCAAACTGGACGACCCATTTTCTCTAAGATAAAATGAATTCCTCCTCAAAGTTGATTTCGGCCAGTGTTTTATAATTAAGAAGCAAACCAGAACGGCAACACAGCAGAAGAAAACCAGTAAATGATCCAAACAAGCACACAGATATAAAATGAACATTTTGAACAATGATCTATACATTATAAACTCAATATAACCAAGTCCAGAGAACGATCTATAAGCAAGGCCTCCATTTCCACATCAACTCCTTGTACTTCAACAAATCCTCTATCAATCTGGAATCACTAAAGACAACCAAAGAAACCAGAAAGTTAGGCTTGACTTAAACAGCTTTGTGATAGTTTCCAGAGGCATACATCTTACTCATTAAGAAAAAAAATGTAACTATATTTTGGCTAAGCTTACAAATGTAGTAAAACTATATACACTGTAAACGTAAAATTCTGTGACCCCTGCCTACCAAAGATGACAATACTTAAATCTGTGGACTGAAGAGCTGTGTTTGCTTTTAAAGAAAATTTTAGTGCCGTCTGCTCATTGTTTGCGTGTGAGCAGACAAAGCTCCTTGCCCCAGCACAGAGCTGAGCAGAGGATAACTTGCAGAACTTAGTTCTCTCTTGCGTCATGTGGGGCCTGGAGATGCAACTCTAGCAGTTGAGCTTAGTGGCAAATGCCTTTGTCTCACCCCTCTAAAAGTACTTTTTAATATTTGTCTAGACTAAGAGTGATGGAGTAACCCCACATTATTGGAAATAAATTCTAGAAAAAGAAAGGAATGAAGTATGCGTTTGTGTGTGTTGCATGACACAGCTACCAACCTGGAAAGAATAATGGCTCCTCGGTTGATGCTGGCCCAGGACTTGAGGTTCTTCACACCAACATGCTCTACAAGGGTCTTTGCAAAACAACCTGTAACGAAGACTGATTCTTAGTGAGCGCCACATGCACACCCCGTCCCTCATCTCTATTCCCAAGTTAATAAAAACAACCCTCACCTATAAACACTAAAATTTTAGTATAGATCTAGTATTGTTAATACAGCCAATTTTCTTAACTCTGATGCAACTTCCTAACTATTTTTAGTAATAATTACCCAGAAAAACAAATTATTTTTAAAAAGATCATTTGGTCATATCTGTATTTCTTTGTATTATTTAATGATTTAATCTTGACTTACTCAGCAACTAAGTGTTTGACAGTATCATTTCACCTGTAGCCTGAATCAGTTCTCCTTACAGAAAAAATTTAACTACAAGGGACAAGTAACATGGTCAGTGGTTAAAGAACGAACATTTGCTTACTCAGCAATTTCTCTCTACAGTGCTTTCATAGCCACATAGCCTGCTGTCCCAGCTCCGGAGGCTGAGGCAAGAGGACAGCCATGAGCTTCAGGCTAGCCAATTCCTCCATCCCAACCACAGTTCATCTGTATCTGTTTCCAAGGTCTTACCATGTCATTCACTGTGCCCTCTAGGTATAGCTCATTCTCAAACAGTGGGGGAATTCTAGTGACTGGGGCTTGGAAAGGAGAAGATGACCCGTGCAGACAGCAAAAATCTCAAATAGGTACTGTGTATGTGTAATAATTAATTCAAAGATACCCACACTTAGCTCTTCATGGTAAACAGGGGCAGCAATCAGCTTGTGGTGCTGTTTGCTTTCCAAAGGTGATAAAAACAAGATGTTCTCCACTGTGTTCATTTCTACATGCTGCCTGTCCCCATTAAGGGTGCAATCTAAGTCTTCTGTTGGACCAACAGAACATGGTGAGGTAACATGAGACGACCTCTAAGGATCAATCTGAAGCCTAAGCACACATGTTCTTGGTTTCCTTAGAATAGTCAATCTAAGAACCAACCACTGGGGCTGGGGAAGCGCTTCTGCATGAGCACTGAAGACTGGCCTCCACTTCCCAGAAACTAAGTATTGCTGGAAGGCTTGTTGTTATTATATACCCATGCCTAGAATTCCATTATTCTGGGTGGGATGAGGGGTGCGAACAGGCCCCCTAGAAGCACAGGGGCCAGGTAGCCTAGCATATGGAGCAACAGATCACAACAGACAAGTTCTGTCTCAAACAGGGTAGATAAAGACTGACATCTGAAACTGTCTTCTGCCCTCCACACATATGCCATGCCATGCTATGTTCATAGTCATACACATACATGCCACAAATAAAAAGAAATAAAAAATAAAAAACAAAACAAAACAATTAACCTCTATGATGTGTGTAAGCCGAAGCAGTCTAGGAGGAGGTGCGGTAACGCTGGCAGTCCTGTGAGCGAGCTACTGCAACAGCGGGTGCACTCCAATCCCAACCAGGAGCCTTGAGAGGTAGACAGAGACCAGCTCCACTAAAGCCCAAACCACTGCTCAGCGAACCAGTAAGTACAGCAAAAGTAACAGACACTTATTTGTGCTTGAAAACAACAAACACTCCAAGCCCAACAACCATGTTTTAGGGCTTTTGACATTTTAATTATGAAAAATCATTAAAAAAAATGTCTGAATGAGGACAGTGCTGCCCTCTGCCCCGCACCAATGGCCCCCCTGCCTCGCACTAGCAGGCACCCTAGCTATACACTCACTGTAAGCTGTCTCCAGAAACAAATCCATGACCTCACCTTTTCCAGCCACTGTAACAGCTTAAAGTATTTATATGGTAGGGGAGAAGACAAGCAGTCTCTACTAACGAGCTGTAGCCCAACCCCTAAAATTTAATCATTACTTATTCACAGACATAATTTCTACATAGTTGGCAAATCATACCTTAACCTAAATGCCAAAATTCCACGTAAAACACCCAAAAAAAGATAAGGGGCACAACCTACCTTCTTTTCCATTTTCTTTCATCTTTTTATCTTGCTCTATTAACCATTTGAGAACTAGATGTCCTGCAGGATGCTCAGCAACATGAAGCTACAAGAGAACCCGGAACGTTATTTCAAAAGCTATCATCTATCTCTGGTCCCTGAACCTATCTCTACCCATGAACAGACATGGGTACAGTTAAGTTTCAATTTTAAGAAACCTTCACCCAGGGAGCAACAAACATAGTAGATCATAGCCCCTACCAGGTAGCTCTCATGAGTTAGTGAGTGTCAGCAGTAACATACACTGTTCATCTGCAAACCAGGTCAATCTGTCCACTCTTCCCATGGCAATACACTATTCTAAGATAGAAACCTCTGGAGAGAATGCTACATGGTGCGTAAATATTATTCACTACAATGCCTAACAAAAGCCAAGAAGACATTCTGCAGTCTACTTGCTGGCCTTACCAGCTTTTCCCACAGTAACACTGGTCTCCCTTCCTGCAGGCGGAGAACCAATGAGCACTAGTTCCACAGAGAGCAGTATTTCATCACATATGCATCTGATCTGCTCCAGGAAGTCAGGGACCTGAGCCTCAGCTCACAGCCCACTTGTCTCTTCTAATCCATGTGTCAAAAGTATGCCAGACACTCGATACCATGCATCCTTTTTATTCAGAATCAAATGTGTGTGGGTTTTAACATGGCTGAATGCCAGACTAGACCCATGGCTAGAGGGAACTAGAGACAGAATTAGTGCTGTGAAAAAGATGCTGGACTACTTACTTACTCAACAAGTAGCCTCCAACCTGTTTCCTCTAAAGGATCCACTGTGTCCTCAGAGACTACATCCTCAATGGCTTTAAGCAGTCATGGCCATCCAGTCACTGCCAGACTGGTCTTTCGCACCGTGACAACTCAGTGCTGCTATCACAAGGCATTTCATTATCTGCAGCCTATGGATTGCTCATCAGAACTATGCAGATCACTAGTTTAAAGTCCTTGGGACTGAACTAGAATGCAGATGTTAGCACTCAGCTAACATAAAGGTATGCATAAAAGTGACATGCACATGTCTGTCCAATGGATTCCAAACTCTAAGGGCAGGGACTATCATTTCATCTTTGAGTATCTCTTTAAGCATTCCTGACAGATTTATTGCTTTTGCAATTAATGAATGAAAGGCTTAGAACTTGAACAGCTTATTTTATATCCTTGAGCAATGCCAGGGATCATAATGAAAGACTACTCTATTTAGCACATAAAGGCTTTTGTGAAACTAATTGACAGCAGAGGTCAAAGATTAAAAAAAAAAAAAAAAAAAAAAAAAGGTGGTTCCTGTAACCAACTGCTGGTTCAGAACTCTCCTGAAGCTTACAAGCCAGCACAGGACAAAGGTCAATACAATCAGCCCCTGCACTCCTCTTCTCTGTCTGCTGTTTTGGGATCCCTTCTTCAGGGCTACAGTACACCCACCTGCAGCCCACACTCCTCTCCACCATTCTTGGCTGAGCTGCTAACCTTTCAGGGCTCAGTGTAGCTTTGTCCATTCCCAGGAAGGCTACGTGGGGACAAGCTGGGTCTGACCCAACCTCTTAGAACTCACAGCTGTCCTTCATAGTTTTTGTTTTGGTATTAACCTAAATAATTATTCACTTAAATAGTGTGTCTTCCAAAAGCTTTCGGGGTGCTGTGGAGGATGGTGTTGCCTGCTATCTAGCACTAACAAGGTACATGCAATCAGTGAACTTCAGACGCAATGGAGAAATCACACCATACCCATGTGAATATAAACAAGAATGAGCAACCACATTGCTTGTTTGAGACAGCCCCATCCAGCAGGCCCTGAACTCCTCATGTAGAAGAGGATGACCTGGAACTCCTATTTCTCCTACCTTAATCTCTCAGATCTAAAGTCTAGCTTTATGAATATTCACCTCTCTGACTCAGCGAGTCTTTTTTAATGACTCAAACAAAATTAGAGAAGACTTCAAGGACTGTGAGCAGGGAATGAGTTAGGCTTTGAACTGATGAAACACACAGGACAAGAGAAAGAGCACTTCATACCATGGGAAGCAGCTGCAACACAAGCATGGACTATTCTGGAATGGCAGTAAGGGGAAATCACAGACAACGTGTCTGTAGGCTCATAGGATCCCTGTCTTCTGGGGAAGACAAGCACTACCACCATGGCTCTGAACTATCACTGTTAAATGCACTACTGGCATTGCTGTTAACACTGCAGTCTCCATGACTGGGGATTTTAAGGCCCTGTGGCTCTCCTGTTGGTACTATAATCAACAGTGCATCACCTCTCCGTCCTTGCCACCAGGATACAGTTCTGCTGCTGCCAAACTGGCGATGGAATCCATAGCAGGCTGAACATCTCCAGTAGCAGATCCCAGGATGACAGACACCAGCACACATGCAGACTTATCCAGCACCAGCTCTTGAGTGTGTCCTTGCAGGTAGCTCAGTAAAGATGGAGAGATGGACTCCAAGAGCTCACGCCGGCGGATTACAGTGTCCTTCTTACTGTCGGAATACGTTAAAGGAGGTGGTAAGCTAAGTGACCGATCTTATTATCACAAACCTCTAAGAGCCATCTACTCTACTGTCTGTCCTTCTGCCGAGCATGCAGACAGTAAGTGAGTGAAGGGCAGACTAAGATTCATCTTTCCATTCCCAGGATCTGAACACTACCTGCCGTAGAGTAAGAATTAAAGGAAGCTGCCTTCTACACCACATGAATGAATAACCAACCATTCCCAACCCAGCCAATCTTAAACCAAATAGTGACAAGTCGTCATGTGAGACAGGACGTGTTCAGAGTACATTATAGATGCTCTCAGGACATTGAAGTCTAAGATGCTGGGAACTTTGAAAGTGAAGTAAAACATAAAGCAATCTATGCACTTGAATGCCTACTGTGTGCCAGGTAGGTGATGAGTTGTGCTCTATTGGCCCGATACTGTCATTTCCTTCAAGGCAGGCTCTGAGACTACGGAATTCACTAAGAAGTTTTAGGGAAACGGAGGGAGAGAAGGATGCGTCTGTGAGGATTTCTTGGAGTCATGAGCCGGCCTTCACCTGTGCACATTGCCATCACCCTTCTGCAGAAGCTCGATGATCTCTGGCACCGTGTGGGCGGGATCTCTGGGACTCAGCAAGTACAACAGGACTTTCCTTCCATATTTGTCATTAACTAAGCTGGGCAAGGAACTGATGATTTCCTAGATAATGAAAACAAAAACGTCCACTGTTTATTACATTCTCAGAGTTCTGCTGAGATTTGATGAGGATGAACACACCCTGGGTATTTCCCTCACTTCACTCACGTCACTAGTGACGTCAATTCTGACATCTCTTATCAAAGCAGAAAGAATTACTTTCAGAATAGTTAATTCTCTACTGTGGCCATAATTATTAAGCATCCTGTTTTAACTAAGTGATCAAACCCAAGGACTTTAAAGTTAGAAGAGCCACCTCCCTCACTTTGAGTATGTCTTGGGCCACTATTGCTAAGGACAGCCCCTGCTGTGATCTGAGAGGACAGTCAGTCTGCAGGAGCACTTAATTCAGCAGGAGCCTTGATGAAGGACCCCAGAACCTCCCTGCTGAGACTGAGAGTGGAAGCTGCTCTGTTAATCACAAGATGTAAAAAGGCTTAGCTGGGTTGCTTATTCATAGCAAATAAAGGCTGTTTACTACAGAGAAAAATACAAACAGGGAGATGGGAAAATAACCCAGCAAGAGGATGCCCAGCATCCTATGAGCTGCCATCAGCACTGCCAGTGGTTAGGATTGAAATGATATTGCTCTATCCCGGCTAAACCATGTGGTTGCTGGGAACTGAACTCAGGACCTCTGAAAGAGCAGTCAGTGCTCTTAATCTCTGAGCCATGCCCCTATTCTGTTTTAATTTTTTAAGAATTAAGAATAGATGTATTTTGTGTATAGGTATTTTGTCTGCGTGTATGTCCATGCACAACATGTATGCAGTGCCCACAGAAGCCAGAAGAGGGCGTCAGATTCACTGGCATTAGAGTTACAGCACTGTTAGAGCTGGTATTGAACCTGGGTCTTCTAGAAGAGCAGCCAGTGAGTGCTTTTAAGTACTGCTCCAGTTCCCAGTCTGCTCTTAAAAAAAAAAAAATCAATCAAAACAAACAACAAATAGTTTCTATTTATTACTAAATTAGTGTCTTTAGTACAAGGGATTAAACTAAAGTCAGTCATCAACCACAGGACCACATACAGTAAAATTCAGAATCACATGTTGATGATAATCCTAAGCTTCCTATACCTCTGATAGCTCATGCGAGTAGCCACCAGTGGCTATGTGCTGGACATAATCATTGAGCCATCTCTCCAGCCCTGTACATGAACTCATGGCATAATGAGAAAAGGTAAGAAGCACCAAATAAGCAACAGATCACACTGACAGGCCCCACACATAAGAACCCTGCTAATGGCACAGCCAGCACGAACAACTTCTGTAACTGACACACTCAGTTTATCTGCTCTGGCCAAGCAGGCCTTTGCCTAGGCTCCTTGGCATTCTTAAGAGGGCGAATGGTTCAAATCAAAGATGCACACAGGCAATGGAACTAAAGTGTACACACATTTTCCACACAAGGACAGAAACAGAACAAACAACAGAAACCTCAGACCAGAACCTATAGTAAATACATTGCTATAATAGGTTATATGTGAGGGGAAAACAAAAACCAAAAAACCCCCAAAACTACAAACTGCTTTAGCCTCAAGGAGCTAAAGAGAATGAATGGCAAGTTAAAGGCAAATAGAAGAGGCTTAAATAATAGATACCGCTTTTGGCCGAGGGAGCCATCTTCCAGCTAACTCACCAACATGGCAAACTCAAAAGGAAAAGAACACTTAGTATATATTCTCTAGGCCTTTAAGAAAACATGGAGTTGTTCCTTTGGTAACTAACTCGGATCTACAAGAAGGATGATATCAAGGAATGAATGGGCATTGTTCAGAAAGGAATGCCCCGTAAGTGTTATCACAGAAAAACCAGAAGAGTCTACAATGTCACCCAGCATGCAATGGGCATCATTGTAAACAAGCAAATTAAGGGCAAGATTCTGCCCAAGAGGATCAGTGTGCGTATTGAGCACATCAAGCACTCGAAGAGCAGAGACAGCTTTCTGAAGCGGATGAAGGAGAACAAGCAGAAGAAAAAGGAAGCAGAAGAGAAGGGCACCTGGGTTCAGCTGAAGTGCCAGCCTGTGCCACTCAGAGAAGCGCACTTTGTGAGGACTAATGGGAGAGAGCCTGAGCTGCTGGAGCTCATTCCCTATGAATTCACGGCCCGATGTACAAAGAGAAATAAAGGACCCAGGCTGAATTAAAAATAAAGACACCAACAACAGAGCCAAGGGAAGGCTAAATGACTAGAAGCCTGAGTACTTTAAAAACACTTCACTGCAAAGCCCATCCTTTGGCTGCACTCAGGGCATGTACTCTCTCTAGTCTCAGCCCACAACCTCCCTCTTTATTGAATACTTAGTCCATCTTCCTCATGTAAGCATCTGGTCTATGGGCATTTCTAAGTTCTAAGTCCTGTCAGATCACAGGTAACTGCTAAATATGAGTGAAAATAACCTAAGAAAAGTTTCAAGAGAAAGAGTTATTATCAGCCTATGACTTCAACCTGACATTTTGGTAAAGACAATTACTCTGAAGTGAAATCCAGTAAAGTTGGGGTTTTAGAGTCTGGGTGGGAATATCATCAAAGGGCTGTAGTGCTTAGTTTTACTGTCAGTTTGATACAGCCTAGAATCATCTGGGAAGAGTCTTACTGAAGAGTTATCAAGAACAGGATGACCTGTAGGTATGACTGTGGGCAAATTGTCTTGTCTGTTAATTGATGTAGAAAGATCCAGTCCACCATGGGAAGCTCCATTCCCTAAGTAATGACCAGTATAAGAGAAAAACTAGCTGGCAAGAAGCAAGGATTCACACCTTTATTCTATTAGTGATGATAGATGTGATGCTTTGAGTTCCTTCCCTGACTTCTCTACAATAAGGGGCTGGACATGTCAAGTGTAAGCCAAATAAACCCTTTCTTCCCAAGGTTGGTTTTTGTTTGTTTGCTTTTTAATTTTCAAAGCTACAAAAATAAAACTAGAACACACAGGTGTGACTAAGAATTGTATGGGATAGCAAAAGTCAATATAAATGTAAGAGTAACTCTTGGAGTTTCTCAGCTTTTTGTTGTTTATTTTTGGTTTCAAGTGCTAGGAACTAAAGCCAAGCCTTTTGTGTGCCCAATGCTCCCACAATGAACTACATACAAACTCCTCCAAAAATGATTTGGCTTTTGTTTCTGAGAGAGGGTTTCATGTATCCCAAGGCTGGCTTCAGAGTTACTTTGTAGCCAAGGATAATATCCACCTTCCTCCTCTTACTTAAGTGCTAGATGCTAAAAGCCTTCACTACTAGGCCTGGGTTATGTGGTGCTGTTTATGGAGCCCAAGGCTTTATGGGCATCAGAAAAGGACTCTACCAAATGAACTATACATATGAGGTCCAAAAATAGTTTTTAAGAGAGTAAAAATACTAACCACCACCATGAAAATAAAAACTAATAACCTTCATATATTCACTAGAGGACTACTGAAAAGTAAATGAAGTACACAAAGATGCTTAAGAGCGGGTTTTTGGGCCCAACCACCAGCCGGAAAGGCGGCTCCAGCCAGAAAGGCGGCTCGTACAGGCTGAGCAACTGGTGAGTGGGAGACCTAGGCTGCGGGGGAGCAGAGGGATCTCTGCGGAGTGCACACGGAAAGGGCACCCCCTGCCCTGACCTGCCCTGTCCTGTCCTCCCCGATCCAGTAACCGTGAACAGATCTTAGGAACTTCTGTTCCCACCCGGAGACGACTTCAGGTCGCAGAGCAGAGCCTGGCCCAACCACCAGCCGGAAAGGCGGCTCCTACAGGCTGAGCTACTGTGACCAGGAACAAATCTTAGGAACATCTGTTCCCACCCGGAGGTGACTTCAGTACGCAGAGCAGAGCCTGGCCCAGCTGCCACCCGGAACCTGGGCTGCTGGGGAGTAGAGAGATCTCTGAGGAGTGCACACGGAAAGTGTACCAGGGACACAGACCAGATACAAGGGAAAGGCAAGAACATATCACTGACAACAAAATGGCAAGAGGAAAGAGAAAGAGTATATCCCAAGGAAACCAAGACAATCTAGCAACACCAGAACCCAGCTCTCCGATAGTAGCAAACATAGGAATTCCAAACACTCCAGAGAAAGAAGACACAGACCTGAAAACATGCCTCAAGACGCTGATAGAGTTACTTAAACAAGAAAGGGAGGAAAAGCAAAAAGATTCAGAAGCTTTTAAAGAAGAAACAAGAAAAACACTCAAAGAACTCAAAGAACGAGACGAAAACAGAACCAAGGAAATAAAGGAATGGAAGAGGGAAATTAAAACAGAAATTGACACAATAAAAAAAGCGCTAAAAGAGATAACCCTAGAGTCAGAACACCAAAAAAAGAAATCAGGAGTCACAGAAGCAAGCATTTCCAACAGATTACAAGAGATCGAGGAGAGAATCTCGGGGGCAGAAGACAACATTGCAAACATAGACAAAACAGCCAGAGAAGATGCAAAAAACAAAAAGCTCCTAACCCAAAATGTCCAGGAAATACAAGACACAATGAGAAGACCGAACCTAAGGATAATAGGAATAGAAGAGGGAGAAGCGTATCAACTAAGAGGCACAGTAAATATCTTCAACAAAATCATAGAAGAAAACTTCCCTACCCTCAAGAATGAGATGACCACGAGCATAAAAGAAGCCTTCAGAACTCCAAATAGGTTGGACCAGAAAAGAAATACCTCCCAACACATAATAGTAAAAACATCAAGTGCCCAAAGTAAAGAAAGAATACTAAAAGCAGTAAGGGAAAAAGGTCAGGTAACTTATAAAGGCAGACCAATCAGACTCACACCCGATTTCTCAGCAGAGACTATGAAAGCTAGAAGAGCCTGGACAGACATCATGCACTCCTTAAGAGAGCACAAGTGCCAGCCCAAGCTGCTATACCCAGCAAAACTATCAATCACCATCGATGGAGAGACAAAGATATTTCAAAACAAATCAAAATTCACACAATATATGACCACAAACCCAGCACTACAACGAATTACAGGTGGAAAACCCAATACAAGGAGGGAAAATACAGCCTAGTAAAAACAAGAAAACTCCTAAACAAGAAAACTAAAAAAAGAAAAAAAACACGGACACAACTCAACTTAAAAAAGCAAAAATGGCAGGATACAGAAACAATTATTCCTTGATATCTATTAACATAAATGGGCTCAACTCCCCAATAAAGAGACACAGACTATCAGACTGGATACATAAACAAAATCCAGCCTTTTGCTGCATACAGGAAACTCATCTCAGAGACAGAGACAGACACTATCTCACAGTAAAAGGGTGGGAAAAAAACTTCCAAGCAAACAGCTCCAAGAAGAAAGCTGGAGTGGCTATTCTAATATCGAATAAAGTAAATTTCCAACCAAAAGTTATCAAAAAAGATAAAGAAGGACACTTTTTACTCATTACCGGGGAAATCTGTCAGGAGGAACTCTCAATCCTTAACATATATGCTCCAAATAAAAAATCACCCACATTCATAAAAGAAACTCTACTAAAGCTCAAAAAATACATTTCACCCCACACAATAATAGTGGGAGACTTTAACACCCCACTCTCACCAATGGACAGATCAGGGAAACAAAAACTGAACAAGGACACTGCAAAACTAGCAGAGACTTAGAACCAACTAGAATTAATAGATATATACAGAACATACTATCCTAAAGTAAAAGAATACACCTTCTTCTCACCACACCATGGCACCTTCTCGAAAATTGACCACATAATTGGACACGGAACGAGCCTTCATCGATATAAGAAGATTGAAATACTCCCATGCATCCTCTCAGATCACCATGGTCTACGGCTGGTCTTTAACAACAACAAAGACAACAAAATGCCCACATACACATGGAAACTAAACAACACTCTGCTAAAGGATAGCAGGGTCAAAGAAGAAATAAAGAAAGAAATTAAGGATTTTCTAGAATTCAACGAAAACGAAAACACAACATACCCAAACCTATGGGATGCAATGAAAGCAGTATTGAGAGGAAAACTCATTGCTCTAAGTGCTTCCAAGAAGAAACTGGAGAGAGCTCACATCAGCAACCTGACAGCACAGCTAAAAGCCCTAGAACAAAAGGAAGCAGATTTACCCAAAAAGAGTAGACGGCAAGAAATAATCAAAATTAGGGCAGAAATAGACCAAATAGAAACAAAAAAAACCATTGAAAAAAATCAACAAAACAAAGAGTTGGTTCTTTGAGAAAATCAACAAGATTGATAAACCCCTAGCCAGACTAACTAAAGGGCAAAGAGAGAGTATCCAAATTAACAAAATCAGAAAGGAAAGTGGGGACATAACAACTGAAACTAAGGAAATTCAAGAAATCATCAGATCCTACTACAAAAACTTATACTCCACAAAATTGGAAAATCTGGAGGAAATGGACGAATTCCTAGACAGATACAAGGTACCAAAGTTGAACCAGGACCAAGTAAACCATCTAAATAACCCTATAACACCTAAAGAAATAGAAGAAGTCATCAAAAGCCTCCCAACCAAAAAAAACCCAGGTCCAGACGGGTTCAGTGCAGAATTTTATCAGACATTTATTGGGGATATAACACCAATATTCACCAAGCTATTCCAAAAGATAGAAACAGATGGAATATTACCCAACTCATTTTTTGAGGCTACAATAACCCTCGTACCTAAGCCACACAAAGACCCTACAAGGAAAGAGAACTTCAGACCAATCTCACTTATGAACATTGATGCAAAAATACTCAACAAAATCCTTGCAAACCGAATCCAAGAACACATCAAAACCATCATTCATCATGACCAAGTAGGCTTCATCCCTGGGATGCAGGGATGGTTTAACATAAGGAAATCCATCAATGTAATCCACCATATAAACAAACTTAAAGACCAAAATCACATGGTCATCTCACTAGACGCTGAGAAAGCATTCGACAAAATCCAACACCCCTTCATGTTAAAAGTCCTGGAAAGAACAGGAATCCAAGGCCCATATTTAAACATAATAAAAGCAATATACAGCAAACCAACAGCCAACATCAAACTTAATGGCGAGAAACTTGAAGCAATCCCACTAAAATCAGGGACTCGACAAGGCTGCCCACTCTCTCCCTACCTATTCAACATAGTACTGGAAGTCCTGGCTGGAGCAATTAGACAGCAAAAGGAGATCAAGGGGATACAAATCGGAAAGGAAGAGATAAAAACATCACTCTTTGCCGATGACATGATAGTGTACTTGAGTGACCCCAAAAATTCCACCAGAGAACTCCTACAGCTGATAAACAAGTTCAGCAAAGTGGCCGGATACAAAATTAACTCAAACAAATCAGTAGCATTCCTATACTCAAAAAACAAACATGTGGAGAAAGAAATTGGGGAAAAGGTACCCTTCACAATAGTTACAAAAACTATGAAATACCTTGGTGTGACTCTAACTAAGGAAGTGAAGGACCTGTATGACAAGAACTTCAAACCTCTGAAGAAAGAAATTGAGGAGGATCTCAGAAAATGGAAAGATCTCCCATGCTCATGGATTGGAAAGATCAACATCTTAAAAATGGCCATCCTACCAAAAGCAATCTACAGATTCAATGCAATCCCCATCAAAATTCCAACCCAGTTCTTCATGGAATTGGAAAGATCAATGTGCAATTTCATCTGGAATAACAAAAGACCTAGAATAGCGAAAACCATCCTCAACAACAAAAAAACATCAGCGGGAATCACTATCCCTGACCTCAAGCTATATTACAAGGCAATTGTGCTGAAAACTGCATGGTACTGGTACAGAAATAGGCAAGTGGATCAATGGAATAGAATAGAAGATTCAGAAATGAGCCCTCATGTATATGGTCACCTGATTTTTGACAAAGGAGCAGTAAACATTCAATGGAAAAAGGACAGCCTATTCAACAAATGGTGCTGGTCCAACTGGCACTCAACATGCAAAAGAATGAAAATAGACCCGTTCTTATCTCCTTGTACAAAGCTCAAGTGTAAGTGGATTAAAGATCTCCACATTAAACCTGATACACTGGAATTATTAGATGAGAAAGTAGGGAAAACCTTAGAACACATAGGCACAGGAGAAAATTTCCTAAACAAAACACCAATGGCTCAAGCTCTAAGGTCAAAGATTAACAAATGGGACTTAATGAGATTGCAAAGTTTCTGTAAGGCTAAGGACATCGTCAAGAAAACAAAACGGCAACCAACAGAATGGGAAAAGATCTTTACCAACACCACATCAGATAGAGGCCTAATATCTAAGGTGTACAAGGAACTCAAAAAGCTCGACACCAGAGAATCAAATAACCCTATTAAAAAATGGGGTACAGAGCTAAACAAATCTTTTTCAGTTGAGGAACTCCGAATGGCCGAAAAACATCTGAGGAAGTGCTCGACATCCTTAGCCATCAGGGAAATGCAAATCAAAACAACCCTAAGATTCCACCTCACTCCAGTCAGATTGGCCAAGATCCAAAACTCAGATGACAGCAGATGCTGGCGAGGCTGCGGAGAAATAGGAACACTTCTCCACTGTTGGTGGGGTTGCAAGCTAATACAACCACTCTGGAAATCGGTCTGGCGATACCTCAGAAAATTGGATATAGTACTACCTGAAGACCCAGCTATTCCACTTCTGGGCATATACCCCAGAGACACTTTAATACACAACAAAGATATATGCACCACAATGTTCATAGCGGCTCTATTTATAATAGCCAGAAGCTGGAAGGAACCCAGATGTCCTTCAGAAGACGAATGGATACAAAAATTGTGGTACATATACACAATGGAATACTACTCAGCCACCAGAAACAATGACTTAACCAAATTCTTAAGAAAATGGCTGCATCTAGAGAAGATCATCCTGAGTAAGATAACCCAGTCACAAAAGAACAGACATAATATGCAGTCACTGATAGTGGGATGCTAACCCCAGAGGCTTGCACTCCCCCAGAAACAACTCACAGACTGTATGAAGTCCAAGAAATAAAGAAAACAAAAACTATACATATATTCACAAAACAAGAAGACTTTGACTATTTCCATGTTGCGTTTTGTTTTGCATGTACTTTACGCTTATTGCAACTAGTACGTTTTCAATGCATACTGTCAAGCCCTTGAAAAAAATCAAGTACCGACTAAAAAACATATTCACATGGTTTTATGTAAAATTTATTTTAATGTCTGAAAAAACAGTACTGACAAAAATGTATAATTTTAAGCAAAAAATGTTTAAAATCTTTACATCTATCTTTGTTTTGAAAAATAAAATCGTTTAAAAAAAAAATAAAAGAGCATTATTTAAAAAAAAAAAAAAAACAAAAAAAACAAAACAAAACAAAAAAAAAAAAAAAAAAAAAAAAGAGCGGGTTTTTTCTTTCTCCTCCTCTAGCTTTTTTTTTTACATTGCAAAACATTCTTTAAAAGTGTAAATGAATAAAACAAACCATAAGACCCCAAATAATTACAATCTAGCTCTTTACAAGAAAGAAGAACAGCCTCAACTCTGTCAAGTTTTATTCCCTCCCACCCCCCCCCATCCCCATTTCAAAGATAGTATCTTACTTCAGTCCAGGATGGCCTCCAAATTCATGGCAATCCTCCAGTCCTGGCCTCTCAAGTGATGGGATCATAGCATGAGACACTGTGACCAGCCAAGCCTTACTTCTGTGTCACAAGATGGAAGGCCAAGTACTCAGCAAGTTACTTTTTGTGACTTAAAGTACACACTGAAGATAAGGCATTTAAAATATGAATCAATACTTCTTCATTCCCAAACAGCGACTGGCTAGGCTCCTTATTCCTTTCCTTAAGAACACTGCTATCACACCGGCCAGTGTACATCACAATAAATGGGATACATTTCATTTATAAACGTGTTCACTTTGGAAAGGAAAGTAGACAAGAAACAGCTTAAATTTAGTTTAAAAGTGAAAGAAAGATACAGCTGACAAGGCTGAGATTTGGACTTAGCATCCTGAGAAGTACGGCTACCCTGAGGAGTGCTTGGCACTGCTGAACTTTTCCTGGCTATTTTTAAAAAGCGCCACAACAGACGCTGTGATGGATGGGTGGGAAAACTTGAGAGCAATGAACACAAGCACAGCTTTATCACTAACTTGGGGCTAATGGTACACAGAAGTTAGTGGTAGAGCATTTGTCAGTGAGAACCACGTCCATGAGTCTTTAAGAATGTGGGTTCCACAGCTGTGGACTTCAAACTGATAAGCAAGAGAGATGAAAATGGCCCCAACAGCAAGCTGAAGTCAGATAAATCACTGGGAAAGATCAGCCCAGCAGATAGTTCTGGCAAGTCCTGAAGGGTGATTGTTTCTCTTGAAATCCATTTGGAACAGTGATGCATTTTCAATTTTGTGAAATATTACACAAAAGCAAACTTTCAAAAGGTCAGCCGGTTTCCCTTTTTGTGAAACAGCTTTATTCATAGCCTCACATCTCTGTTACAGGAATTAAAAACAATCACTATTGCTTGGAGTCAAAGGGTACTAAAGTCACAAGGAACATGTCAAAGTACTCAGTCTGTGACACAAAATCTTGCCAACTTTCTCCTTCCCACAATCCAGCCCCCTACAAAAGTCACTACAACTACCACAGAGTCAAGAACAAAGCTGGAAAGTGCCTGCCAGGGCATGAGAACCCACAGCTGGGATTTATAGCTGCCATCAAAACAACAGGTCTTCCCCCACCTCCCTTCTACTAGGGATAAACTTGTCAATAGCCAGCCACCCTCTCCAGGACTGAAAAGCCACAGCCCCCTCACCTGACCACAGCCTTTCCTCTGCTGACATTCATTTGTCAGTAAGATTTCTCCAAGGCTCTATTCATGTGTGAACACAACAAGCCTTTATAATTTTCAGATCAGCTTTGAAAACATTTTCAGTCTTGGTCTCTGTTAACAATACTGCAATGTCTCTGTCTCCCTTGGGCAATCTCTACCATATCCACTGAATATTTGTACGTCCTACACATAGGGAAGAAGGGTTCACACTAGCACAATGAGGAAAGGAGTGTCACAAAGGACAGATGGAGGACAGACAGTTCTGACTATATCTACTTTTGAGTAGCTTTTCCAAGAGTTCTGAAAGTCAAGGGCAGGAATGAAGACATTCCCTCAAGCATTACCACCTTTGGTCAATGTATTGGACCTGCATAGTTAGTAAGTTTTAAGAAGGCAGTTAATATGTCAACTTTAGAAACATTTAACCCGACTATACAAGGATGTTACAAGCATACTGAGTAAGTGCTGGGCAGTGTCTTCTCCATCAGCATAACCCAGCACACAGGGATGGGTGATGGACAACTACAGGGCTGCTTGTCCACAGAAAGTCTTAAACTGAGCCATCACTACACAGGCAACCATCAATCAAATTTAAGCACTGCTTTGCTTAAAAAAAAAAAAAGAATCCAAAGTAGAAGTGTCAACGTTACATCTGTCACAGATATAGGAACAGTTTGATTTCAAGAAATGATCATGCACACAGTGTATAAAATGTCATTTCAACCGTGGTCATTTAAAACAATTACTATCTAGTTAAGAGAACAAGCCATAGCCAGGTGACTAAAAAGTCATGGAAACTACAGACAGAAAGCACAGGTTAAAGTGTTTATGTAACATGTGTGACATTAAACTTCAACGGCACCCACTGACCACTGTAAGCAACTCAACCCAGCCACATTACTCACTGATATGATTATCTGCTTCACAAGCTTAGTGTCATCAATACAATCAAATGCTGCCAGCAGAACCAAGTGAGAGTATTGGCCCTGTAAGAAAGGAGAAACAGAAAGGTTAAAAAAGATCTCATTTCATACAGGGCTGGCAAAACTATTCTTGTGGGTAAAGGCACTTGCTGACAAGCCTGATGATCGGAGTCCAATCTTCCAAAACCCACATGGTTGAAGAAGAAAACAGACTCTCCCAAGTTGTCTTCCGACCTATATACATGTGCACACCACCTATCCCCCAACATATACAACAACTAAATAATGTAACACAAAAAGAGTAAATAAAACAAAATAAGAGTAAATCCCAGAAACCTGGACATGGAAGCATATGCATTTAATATCAGCATATGTGAGGCAGGTAGAGTTTAAGATCTGCATTATTATTACATAGCGAGATTCAGTCTTAAAGAAAGTTTCCATCTTATGCACTCTACCCATTAAGTCAGCACCAACCTCAAGCCAGCAAGGAGAAGCCATTCAAATGAACTGGCTAACTATATATCAGAGATAAGGTTAATATAAAAGAGAGGGAAACAAGTCATCTAAGAGTCCAAGAATGAGAATCCAATATCATAGCGAGTCCTCAGTTAATGAATTAACGGTCATTTGAAAATTTTAAATGAGACAAACAAAAAGATTAACTAGCCATACATACAAACTATTCAAATTACCAAAATAGAAATGAGTATCCTCAGGAATGATTATATGCATACATATATAATCATATATAAACATGTAAATAGAAAAGTCTAAAAGACAAAACAGTCACCTCTATGTCAAAGAATTACAAATTATTTATATTGTATTTTTGTCCCATTGTGTATTATCTAATTTCTTTGATAACAACCATATTTAAGTACAAATACCAAAAAGCAAAATAAAAATCCAAACCATGTAAGTCTCTCTCTCTCATTAAACAATCAGCAAACCCCAAATTCCAAAAGAAACAAATAAATGTCCCTAAATCCACAATAATAACAAAAGCAAAAGTTTCCAAACTAAATAAAACATAATCATAATGCCCATAAGAACCAGATATATCACTGCTTTTCAAAGTGTAAATAGGCTCACAGAAGAGTGCAGGCACACGTGCAAACACACATACAGTGTCCCTAAAAGCCTCTTGAACTGTTCCTATACCTGTGACAAATGTCGCCTGGGACACCTGAAGAGACCAAAAGAACCCAGTTGTCAAAAGTTTCTAACATATTCCCATGGGATCTAAGATGGCATGACTTTTGAGGGATGGAGATTGCTTTAATCAGAACTAGGTCTAAGAATTATGAGAGAATAAAAATCACAGTCAGAAGCAATGAGGAATTCACTAGTTGTATCTAAAAAAATTAACTGGAAAAGAATAACTAAGACACAACTATACAAAAAACACAGATCAACTAAAACAGAACGGATGACCTGATTCACAGAAAAGGCAAATGACTTTAAATGTGCAAAGCACTTTAGAGAAATATAGTAAGGATAAATAATAAAATGATGAAACACATGCAACTCTACCTAGCCAATAGATAAGAGTAAAAAACAAACAATTCAGAGATGTGGGGCAACTAGGCATCTCTATGCTGGGTCTGCTTCTTGGGAAAGCAACTGGCAACATCAATACAACATGCATGCATGTTCTCAGCCAGCAATTCTAGCTCTAGGGATTGATCACAGACATGCTTCCAGAGTACAGACACAGATAAAATGTGTGCTGGAATACTAGTGATTTAAGGAATCTAGAAACAGCTTAAGTATCCAACAGCAGGGACTGTGTTAAGTAAATGGCAGATTCGGTGTATTTAAATAAAGTGGCTCCTGGGGTGAGTGAGAGGTGAGGGAAACAAGCAAAGGACAGTGCACATGGTCCAAACTACCGGTCTCTATGCCCAGGCAGGCACAGCATGTCCAAGTGCAAGGTATTTCTGTACTAAGGAAGAAACTGGTCTACAACCCAGTTTAAGATGCAGACCCAGTCGAACCATCTTGTAAAGGCACAATTATGCAGAACAAAGAGCAATGATTGTATCTACTGAAGTAATCATTCCACACCAATTATACTATCGGGCAACAGGCAACGCCACAATCACATCTAGAAACTGGGCATGCGTCTCTCAGCAGCTGAGTCCTAGAAAATTGAAAACCAGCAAATACTGATGACCTAACACAATCTTTATGCAACCAACACTTACAGACTTCCAAATAAAATTCTGTTCAAGAAACTAAGACAGACCCAATCTTTGGTCTGAAAGGAAGTCTCAATAAAATTTAAAACACTAGAATAATGAAGTAAATTTAAAAACCCTAAAACCCAACAATAACATCTGAGATTCTAAAGGACCAGACAGTTCAAATCTATTGGGTTACTTATATTTGTTTAGCTCCTCCTTCAGAGGCAATTCTTAAAAAGATGTAAAATCACTAGGTACTATTACCACCACAATGCCAAGCTATGATAAGGATTTCAACATATGAAAGTCAATTACTTCATGTAGTCAAAACCTAAAATGAAAGTCTAATTTTATTAGTTAAAAAGCGTCTTACCAAGTTTAGACAGAACTTTCTATTAACATCCTGTTTTTACTCAATCCTAATTTAAGAATTTCAGTTAAGCCTCACACAGAACTTACTCAACAGTGAATTGTGAAGAGACTATTCTTTTCTACACCACAAGCTGGAGACAGTACTTTCATCTTATAGAAAAGTTGGCTATCTAGTGACTGAACACTAACTCCCATCATGCCCAACGCCACAGAGGACCTAAACCACAGCATCTCCCCCACCTCGGTCTGAAAGAATTTAACAAATGTTAGTTGTTGTCATCGGGTTTCTTTAATAAGAAAAAGTCGAACTGTCACTCACATTTAGTACATTTTAGTAATTGACTAATTTGCTAAACTATACAATTAAAGTTACATATCTACCAGTATTTTTACTACCTATTTTTGCCACTACTTTATATTGCTAGTATGAAAAATTATTCGACATCTAAATACATACAGACTTCTATTGTTTTTATTATTGTGTAGATGGTAACACATGTGTGTATGTTATATGTGTGTGCATGTGTGAGAAACTGCCCGAGACTGCCTGTGCAAACATGTGTAGAGGCCAGACTTCAACTTTATATAGTCTATCCACTAGGCTGCTTCCCACCTACAAACAATTAATCCCCAGTAAAAACAAAACAAAAAACCTTTGCATCTAATACTGATCCTTCAACACTGCAAGGAACTTAAATAATGAATGTTTAATAGCTTAACCTTCTCATGAATACATGCCAAGAAAAGACAGAAGTTTTAATTTATTAAGGTTTTGGTGGTAGCAAAAAACAGTATGTTTCTGAGCTATAATCTCATTATTTACTTAGATATAGGTACCAAATAGGCTGTAATCCCATGTTTAGTTAACATGTCTGGAGACACTCATTAAAGCAGATATAAAACCACTCTTTTACACTTTGTAGTGTTCAGATTTCCCAGTGGCCACAAACTCCTCTTACAATTAGCATCAAGTCAGTTACTGACTTTAAGAAATGTATTTCTGCTGCACTCACATTAGCAACCTTCTCCACGTATGTCTTCATTGTTTTCACAATCACTTTTCTGTCCTTAAAAAGAAAAATCTATCAGTCAAGTTCATTTATACATTAAGCTTACCTCATAGCTAATACTTTGTGTAGTACTACATTTCCACCAGCATCGTTGTGAAAAGAGAAGTTATAAAGCAGAATAAAACACAGTGCAGTCTGATCCAATAAACAGCTGTAAGGAGCTCTATGACCTTCACCTTATTTTAGGTCCAGGTATGGAACCATAAAATTCGAAGGCACGTGGAAACCTAGTGAAGTCACCTTTACAACCATCCCTCTTTCAATATGTGACATGTCACAGCATACAGAGGTATTTGATATGTTTGTGCAGTAGTTAAATTTGCAGTAAGTAAATGGTAGATAAGGCACAACCACCATTTAAAGGATAGAAAGTAGAAAGTTCTCTGATCAAGATAAATGTTCGCCTTTTTCTCAGAGTACTTAATATACACAAGAACAGGCATATGGTGTATTCAGTACTAATAATCTCTTCCTTTCTCCCACTCTGAATGACCATTAAGTGAAGAGTAAAAGAACACAAGTCACCAAGTCCCTCTAACCAAAAGCTGAGTATGTACCAGAGGATCTCTTCCTAATCTTCATGAAGCCTTGGATTTCTGCTGAAGCAGAGAATACAAGGCTCGAAGAAGCCAAAGCCCTGGGAGGCCCTAAAGACAACTTCCAGAAGATAGCAAATGGGAACAAAAGCCAGTCTAAAGGCCAACTCAAAGTTAACTCATCAAATCTAGACTGCAGGCAAGACATGACTCTGACACTTACCTTGGGTGTACCATGCCACAAGCAGTGCATGGCCACTCTGGCGCCATCATGTGTGTGGGCCAGGTACACCACTGCTTCCCTGATGGCTTCAATTAGTTCCTAGAGAACAGAAGAGGTCAGTTGTCATTTCTCCCGAGTACATGAGAACAGCAAGATGGTGAATGAAAAGGAATGAGCCCAGGCAGCAAACACTGAGGCTTTAATTCTACAGGCATGTTATTTCTAAGAACATTCTTTTCCATCAAAAGCAACAAATACAGCTCATAGCTAATGTCTGATAAACAGCACAACCACTTCTTCCTCGTATCTATTTTTAAAGGTGCTCACAGGTGGCATGTGATATATTCTAATGAATATAGGAAAACCAGCCGGGGGTAGTGGTGCTGAGGAGTGTCTATCAGAACAGCTGGGGAAATACTGTTCTCTATGTACATACACAAGCACAATCAAACCTCCTCAACTCAAGTTTCTATGGTTAATATGGCACAGCACTGGACATCCACAGGTTATATGGATGAGTTCTGTAACCTAAGAGAGCTACAGGGACCCAAATTAAAGCTGTACAGTAGGTGAACATATACAGAAAGACTGCACTTCACCTGAACAGTACCATCCTCTAAAATTAGACTCTCGAGATTTCAGGTCACATATCTGAACTCAAGATTTTTTCCAGATTCTCAAAAGTGCCCTACCATAAATGGGGGCAATTAAATCAGAGCTTCTTTCCCTTAAAACTTAGGGGACAATGTGAAAGAGTGGGCAGAAAAATTCTAAAAGCCACAGCTTAAGGAACCCAGATCCAACAGTCTTCTGGACTGGAGTGCACCTGACTGGATGGGACCACTACATCCACAAACTCACAGCAGTGTGGCTGCCAATCAAAATTACAGTGTGGGGGAGGGATAGGCTCACAAGCCTCCACCCTGAGCTGACAAACTACTATCAGTTGAACCTTATTAGCATGTTGGATGGATGGACCCAAAACTGTGAACATATGGGTGGCACAATCTGAACTCATGGGTTATTTAAAAAAACCAGATGGGAGGCGGATCTGGAAGGAACTAGGGGGAAAATATGATCAAAATGCATTATATACATATATAAAATTATCAAAGAATAGACAGTTACTGGGCTGAGTATAACATAGGTTCCAATTGTGCTTCCAAGATCTCCAAAGGTCTTGTCACTTTATAGCCACTCCAAACCCTGCTGTAACTGAATGCTGCCTTCTACTGTCACCAAAACACACTAACCATGAAAAACCCTAAGATACTGATTTCAGTAGGGAAGAGGAAAATCCGTAAGAGAGTTAAGTGCTGTTCTCATCACAAGCTTTAGGGGTTGCTACTGAGAAATTATTCTCCATGCTAATTAGAAGGCTTCAAAATTCCCAGGAATGTGAGGCAGGTATATTGAGAGAAACCGGATGTGTTATTTAGTCAGCCCTTGGGATTAGACATTGAGAGCAAATGGACGTCAGCTCATGGCTTGATGAGGCGAGCGAAGGTCAGGAGCTGAGGTATCAACTCTCATCTGTATTCACACCACTGACTGGAAGGACAGTGCGGTTACCTTCACTGGTCTGCTGCCTTCCATCAGATAAGGCCCAGGTTTTCACAGGCCATTTAGTTTTACATTAAGTATCCTCCCTTAACCTTTCAAAGCAGGCATTTTTTTTTTCTTTTAATTTAAAACTATTGGAAGACTGAGTAATGCTCTAATATAAGTTACTTTTTGGATTAGATTAGCTAGAGGACACTCTCTGGATTGTAACTAAAATGTAAAAATTCAGTGGCATTAATAAAACCAGGGTCAATTCTATTATTTTCTGGGGAAAAAACATTATAGAGATTTAGCATCTGTTCAGTGCCTGTGTAGCGGGTAATTAAGTGAGAAGGAAAACCTGGCATTCTAAAGGACCATGGACATCAAAGCAGCCTTGCTTTCCCTATCCACTGTCACAATCTCACACTACAGTCTACACTGCTTGGAACTTACTATAGAGTCCAAGCTAACGTCGAACTAGTGGTTTTCATCCTGTCTCAGGCCCCCAAGTGCCAAACCCAGTGCGCTGGCTTTACACTGATTGATGCAAGAACAAAACCAAGAACTTACTGATCGAAGCTTTGGGGGTGCATAAGTAAAAAAGTCCAAGAAGACCTTATGAACCAATGAGTGCTTAATCACAGCTTCCCTGGAAACAAAAGAAACAAACGAAAATCAGATCTACTAAGATCATCTAAACAAGTGAGATGGTTTTTACCAAATACACTGTCATAAAGCAAAGCATCTTTCAGCAGTACTAAGAGGTTAAACAATTTTCCCTGTGATACCGGATTGGTTTCACTATGACTGACACTAGGACACAAATGTCCAGACTCTCTAGCAGGATGACTGATGCTCGAGTCTCACTGTGTTTCACCCCAAGTTAGATCACCTGCACCCCTCCCCAAACACTGGACCTCTCATTAAGAACTCACATGTAGACCTAAGTCCTAATGGTTATTTTCTGTCAAGCATTCTTAAAAAGGTCTCAGTTCCAAAAATAATTTTAGCAGCACTACAACTCAAATGAACCACAACAGTGCCACCAAAAGAACTCCTACTTAATCTGTGGCCCTCTAATGTGATGTGTAGTGAACACAGGAGTTCAGTGCAGGCTAACATTCAAGATCAAGAACCTAAAAGTTCACAGGGACCAGTGCAGAAATGGACATCTTGATTACACACAGCACTCTTCTAAGAACATTAACCCATTTCATCTTCATAAAACTCTACAAAGGACGGGCTGCTACCACCTCAATCCACAGGTCCAGAAACTAGGCCCAGAGAAGTGGAGCTGTCCACACTCACACAGGATGTGACATCACAAGTCCCACCCATCCTGCCTACTCCCAGTTTTGTGCTCAACCATTTTGTTAGGATACCAAGCACACGCAGGCAACAAGCTCAAGCTAGTGCAGTTTAAATAATCAACCGAATTTTCAAAACTATTTAACATACAAGGGTTCAGTATAACACTTTATTTTGAAAAAAAAAAAAAAAGTTTTATCAGTTTAAGAAAGTTTTTGAATCACTGTTACAAGTTAGCCAATAAGATACAGCATCAACAAGAATGATGTCTACCTGCATCAAGAATGGTTTCATACAAAAAGTTTTATGCTCTTATTTATGATTGATGACTAACAGAGGAGGAAATGTGCCCCCTTTCTGGCAGGGATCATAGAAGATGTGGCTCCCCCAAACACCTCTTTCAAAATGTTAATAAAGACCCTTCCTCACTTCTGAGCCATCGGAGTCAGAATCTGCTTCATTTCATCCATGATCAGCTCCAGCTTTCCCGGCTGCACCTCTAGCACCTGTCCCAGAGTCGGGTGGTCTGCTGACTGAAACAACAGATGTGATCCCTTCAAGACCAGCAAGATATACAGCCATGGTAAATTGAGTTTAAAATAAATTTGAGATGTTTTATACTTATAGTCTACTGTGCAACAAGATAACGAATTCTTCATGATCTGATTCAGTTTATACACCTGCTAACATGTGGTCACCCCCGTGGAAAATGGGCCCTAGCAACCACCAGATACAAAAACTTAATGGCACTTAAGACTCTCATACAGAAACAACATATTCACACATAAGCTGTATAATCCTTCACCATATTTTAAATCTACATGGCCTAACAAAGCAGAAATGCTCAGCAAATAGTTATTATACTTTAAGGTACAGTAAGAACAAAATCTATACATGTGCAATACAGACATAGGTTGTTCTCATGGTTTTGGTTGACTGAGTCAAAGGATGTTGACACCATGGAAAAGGGGCTGGGGGTAGCTGGCTGTATTTTAAGAGCCAGGCTAACCACTAACCAATCACCAGTCATACTTCTTACCAAGCACTTAGCATGGTTGGGTATCACAATAGAAATTCGAAGGCAATTCAACTCAGGAACTGCAGCTACTGGAGATACCCACAATCAATCTACATCCTTTCGCAGTACTAGTCCCATCCTATCACTGGCCCGTCTCAGACTTCTACCCACCATCCACTGCCAGGTCTCTAGTCCCCTTCCTCTCCAGAGTCAATTTGGACAAAGGTAAGACAAAACCAGAAAGAAAAACGAGACAAGGCAGGAAGAGGAGTCCAGTGCACCTCAGTCAGAGGTGGCTATGGAACAGAAAATCTCCGCTCACTGTTTACATCTTTGATCTCAGTCTGACTACAGAGAGAAGTACCGAGGCATTATACACACAGCGGCGGGAAGGAACCAAATGGACAGATATAAGCAGGAAATGATCACTTGCATACAATCTAAGTCAACAAAGGATGTGAGACGTGTCCTGAAGGACGGACGACCCAGATAAAAACGCATCCTAAATACAGGACCCTGAAACTTAAGAGAAAAACAAACACGCTGGGAAAGAAGTTTCAGAAAGGCCACCTTATAAAGCTGAAATGTGTTCCCATAGAGCTCCTCTGTCAGCATGTTCCTCTGCTCCAAAATGGCTTTGTCGTTGTATGCATACTCCACAATGGCCGACGCCTCTGAATGCCGCAGCATCTTCCTCACATGCCCTTTAAAACTTCGGATTATCTCTGCAACCTGTGGTTTACTTCTAAAGTCATAAAGAGCACAGAAAAAGTAAATGACAGCAGGAGGAAGCAGGGTGACAGTAAACCTCCTCCAAAGGTGAACGCATGAATGTCTGAGTTAGAGGGGACTTCTCTATGCGGGAAAGCTTGTGAAGAGGAAAATCAATCTCCTGTTATTTTTGCTTGAACACTTAGAAGACAAAGCAGGCTGCGATCCTTAGTAAGAAAGCCTGGCTCTTATGATCAGCCCAAAGGGCTGAATTTTTTTTTTTTGTTTGTTTGTTTGTTTGTTTTTAAGACAGAATCTAGAACCTCATGAATGCAAAGCAAATGCTCTACCACTAAGTTACAGCCCCAGCCCTGAAGTCTTCAACTTCTCAGTGCCCCAGCTTCTTCATTAAAAAAACCAGAAACACAGCTGCTAGAACTAGATGAACTAAGATGCACCTACAACAGTGGCCAGTACATAGAAAGAGCCGGTCAGTTCCTTCAACTAGACCACAAGTAAGGGGAGGAGAAGGGAAAGTCAAGGGGACAAACATGGATAAAATAAACTGTCACAAAAACAGGATTTATTCTAAAGAAGCTGATAATAGCCAGGAACATAATTAAACCTATTTCTGCCTCAAGCAATATTCAGAGTCACTTTATTTGTCCCTCTTAACCTTCTACCCTCTAAATACAGTTATAACAAACTAAATACTGTTAACCAACAGCATTTCAATGTTCTGTTCTATAAGTTACTATGTAAAAACCGGTCCTTAACCACAGAGAAGGCTGCACCATATTTTTTCAATTTCAGTTACTGTTTTAAGGTGTTATGCCCTAGAAAGACAAGTCTCTGGAGGCAATTACCAAGACCAGAGATTTTAAAATAACATTCAGGCAAAAGTAAAATCCACAAAACTGAACGTTAAGAACCACCACCACCACCACTTTACAACTTACCCATACATGAGAAATTTCTTTACAATATTCCTGGAATATTTGGCTTTACTTAATTCAACCAAGTCACCTGAGGGGAAAACAAAGCATCTCAGTGATCTGAGCTTCTCACTGCTGTTGTCCAGAAACAAGGAATGAAGGTCGTAGAAGACTGTGGACGGGGGCTAACTCTCCTCACCCCAGGCAAAGAAACACAGCAACAAAAATGGTCTCCCAGAAAACACGGAACTACATTCTAGGATATTCTTCAGCATTCCAAGAGAAAACAAGTGACTTTATTGTGAGATAAACACACTGCTTATTAACAATACCTTGCAGTTCTTGGAAAGCCTGCTTCCTCTGCTCCTCATTTCCATACTGAATGAAGCACTGGATAACTCGAGTTGAGTCATGTGCAAAGGCGATCTGTAAGAGAATGGTTGGTGCTTTTGAGACTCAAAATTTCTGAACAATCATGTTTCTTACTATTTACACTATTTCTTACAGTTTACACCTTTTCAGATTAACTGCACTACACTGCTTGAGGCAAAAATACATCTAATTAAATGGGGTACTGTTATTTAGTTTTGCTTATCATATTTGATAGCTCAATTTTACCACCTTTCAAATTCCAATCCTAACTATAACCACACCCACAGGATTGCATGGGCTACAGTTTTGTTTCCTGAACATTTACAGGTTCTGACGTGAAACTGACCAATGCCAAAGTTGCTGCACCAGTTTCCATAGCTACAGAAAAACAGCACTCTGATAATCCCAGGGAGAAAAAAAAAAAGCTTAGTTGATAGGCTTTTGAATCTTGGCACAATTCTACAGCATTATGGCCCCTCAATTTGGACTAGCATTTCTCATTAATCTCTAGTTCCAGAACCTAAAAGCTGTGAATGCTAACACAAAGCCTTAAGCAGAAAATTTCCACACCTGGACACGGTGGCCATGAGCCACAGTCAACACGCAAGCACACTAAAAATAAAATGTGCAAAGACAGCTGAAGCGATGGCCATGCACACGGTATTCATGAAACAAGAGAATTTCATTCACACTTGGGTTCTACAACTGAAATGGTGCTCTGCATGTGTGTAACGGTGGTCAAGCCCCTGTCATGAACAGCTAACTCTTCCTTCCCTTAGAGCAACAACAACTTGGATTTGGATTTTTATTTTTTAATGGAATAATGAGCACACGCTACTCACAGTTTTAATTTTCCCTTGAATCAACTTCTGCAAATCACTCATGAGCTTTACCCGTTTTTCTTTGTCACAATCTTTTCTGCAGAGGAAGCACAGATGAAGTTGTTTTAAACATGAAAACCAAACACCATGCAATAGATGGTCACCAGTGCAGTGTGGTTTCCCTTTGAAGGCAGCAAATCTCTGACATTAAAATTATTATTCTGGAGCAGCCAGACAAAAGCAATTTTCTCCGAGACAGAAACTCATCTCACAAGGTATAATTTTATGCATCAATCTAAATCTTAACAGCCAGAACTTCAGAAGCAAAGAAAAATAATAAAACAATCTCAGATGGCAAATACTAAAACATCTCAAAACCTAGCTGATAAGAAATTGTCCTTCATTTTCTAAGAAATCTTTTAGGATGGATATCAAATCCATTTGACTCTCTCCAGTTCCATAAAGCTATCTGACACTACTGTAATGAATGATTTCACAGTCGTCTGCACCAAGCAGACACCCATCCTGCAGCCTTGACAGCAGACTGTGAGTATGCAGCACAGAAGCCAGGTGTGGTCTGATGCTTAGAGCACCTGTCTGTTTGCAGGGCACGCCCTCGTGCTGCCCGTCTCTGACGGACTGATAGACAGCCAAGTGACAGTACCTTCTCAAGCTCTCCCAGATGTGCTTTGCTCGAACCACGATGTCATAGTTGGTTTTATCACTGAGCTGTCTGCTCTGCTTCAGCTCTTTCTTCTTCTTTTTGAAGTCATCCCACTTGGGTTTCTTGGCTGCTGATTCTAGATCCAGATTCAATGTGTTTAGCATTCCAAATACTATTCATGAATGTGAAGTTAATACAAAGGGCAATCACTAGAACCAACACTCATTCTAGAAGCTGCCAGGGGAAAACATAACTCCCCAGAAATTTTACATTTGACCACAATATTTAGCTAGTCTATACCACTAAAAATTTATCTAAAACAATTTATTTAATAGCTTTTTAAAAGACAAGAGCCTCACAAGCTAGCTTCAAACTCAGTAAGTGCATGAACCACCCTGGCTGGCCACAGCCCAGCCATTTTAATGGCTTCTTAACAGGAGACCTAGTGAGAAAATGGAATTTAAAAGGACTATAAAAATGCCTACAAATGTGAAGCACCATCTTCAATTGTGAAACAACATTCCACAGAACACAGACAACTGCCTTTAAGTCAGTTTTCAGTGGAAACAAGCCAGTCCAGATTAAAACGGGAAAAACAATTGAGAAACTGACTGTTCAAAAGCTGGTGCTGAAGCTCGGTGGTGGACACCTGCACACATGGGTTCCTCACTGAATCAAGACATCAAGAACAAAACAAAACTCCACTTTTCCCAGAGCTGTCATGCATCACTGAATTCTTAGGTGGATTGAAGAGTCACCCCTCCACACTGGGGAAGCACGCACCACACATTAAGTGCCTCGTCCAAAGCCTCTCCTCACCAGCCCCCAACATGGTAGAAACAAGACGCAAACCCAGGGCCAACCCACAGTTGCCTTTCACTCATGACAATACAGCAAGCGTTTTCTACAGATTGGTGCTAGAAAGGTTGAGTATCTACCTATATCTGTACCGTCACCTTTGAAATCTCATGTTATTAAACAGTAGTACCAACAAGCGAGAATGAGATGAGGATTTCGCTAGGGGATTATTTACATGTGTACCTCCCCAAAGTCCTTTAGAAATTAGTTGTTTCTAAGTATCTCCCATTCTCTGATTATAAAACTGACTCATTGCAAAGAACAGAAGAATAAAAAGTGAACTAAGTCATAAAAAAAACCTAGGTATAAATACCAGTTACTTTTAGATTCACTTTATGAGTGTTTTGCTTATAAACACATCTGGGCACAGCATGTGTACTTGGTACCTGAATTCAGAAGAGGACACTGATACCCTAGAACTGGAATTCTGGATGGATGTGTGTGACCACATGGGTGCTGGGAATTAAACTTGGGTCCTCCGCAAGAACAAGCGTCCTTATCTGCGAAGCCAACTCTCCAGCCCCAGGAAGAAATTTTCATTAAGAAACACACAGTTGTTTACATAAACCTTTGTATGCTTCCTTCCTTTTTAAAATGCTGCCTGTCTCAGAGCAAGACCAGGTGCTTTCTGACAGTGTGGAGGACCTGGGGACCTTGGCCCAGTCACCACCCGGCATGGGGAGGCTTCTGCAGCACCTCAGTGAATCAGGCTTACCATCACTTTTACCATCTGGCTGAAATTTCCGCTTCCCGTTGAATTTATTTGCCTTCTGGAATTTGTCCTTCGGGCCTTTGCCCCCTTGTGGCTTGTTCTTGAATTGCTTCACACCCTTCTTGCCAGGTTTTGTGGTACCTTTCTCAAAGTTCTTAGATGTAACTTTAGGTCCGCCTTCCTTAACAGCTTTCCTTGGGAATGTCTTTGAAGAACCAGACTCTAGCAGTAACAATAAATACGTGTTAGTCCACTGACTCTGAACCCAAATCACCAGCATCTACTCTACTACGTGCGACAGGGAATGACATGCTCTGCAGTGCAACAGACAACCTTACTTACTCTCAAACACGCATTAACGCTTTTGAATAGAATCCAATTTAAACAACCAAATCAAAAGAAAACCTTCTGATTATAAGACTATATACAGACTAGTGATGTAAGCCCCATAATAAACTATAATTTACCTCCTAGAAACAACCACTATTGTTAGTTTGGCATATTTCTGTTGTTTTAAGCATATACTAGAGGTTACTGGCTCTACCATTTATATAAAAATCTCAATCAGTGGTACTATAAAAGTCTAAGAACAAAATTAGTATCATTGAAGAAAGTATATCATAAAAATGAGCTAAAATGTATTTCTGAAAAGGTCTAATTTAGGAAAAATCTTAAAGCCTATAATAAAATTATTTGGTTAAAAATTTTGGTCAAAAAGCTTACATATACCTGACAAACAGGATGCCATTAACAATAGCTAACTTAGACCACTACAAGGGGAATCATAGGACTGCTTAGGAAACAGTTATCTATATAGGCCTGGATTTCTACTCTGCAATACTGACCCCTGATGGCATAGGAGAGGCATTACCATTCGAAATTCAGAAGGCAAAAGCTGAGAATTAGCCGGCTCCAACTCATCAATACTAAAATGAATTGTACAGTGAAGGAATGCGAACACCACGAGGCCACTCAACTGCTAACAGAAAATAACTTTAAAAATAAAAAAAAGCCTCAGTTATTCTGGTAATCTCATAGAAGTTCCACGAGAAACAGGTTAACTTGTAGACAGTAGCTGTGGCCTCTTTCTACCACGTTCACTGTAATCCCAGCCCACAAACAGAGTGGCACCTGCTATAAACGCTGCCCCCCCTACACACACACACACACACACACACACACACACACACACACACACACACACACACACACACACAAGTAATCACCAGAAGGGAAGTTCACTTGGGCAAGGCCCTCTTACCACTGTTTTTATGAAATCTATTCTTTCCCTGTGATGTCTGTGGACTCTTTCCTGTAATTTTTTTCTTCCCTTTGACTTCCATCGCAGCACTTCTGAAAAAAACAAAAGCCAAAAACCACAGAAAGAATCACTGAACTGCTCATCCAATGAGAGTCATTGAGTAGTTGGTGAAGTGTTTAGTCCTTGAGTTCAGATGCAGTATAAAGCATCCAGGCAGAGCACATCTGGACAAGAGGGGAGCACCATTACAATGTCTAGAGTCCCCAAAGATACATGTTCTCCCATCTCTAAATGACCAAGTGTTTACAGGAATTCATTTCCATTCAAAAATTAATTTCTTGTTGGATGTGCCAACAAACAGTTGTAAACCTAGCATCTAGACTGAGGTAGAAGGATCACTGTGAGTTCGAGGCTACTATAGGCAACATAAACTAGAGGCTACTCTGGGCTATGGTGTGAGATATTGTTTCAAAACTCGAAACGGGTTTAATTCCTCAGGACACTGAAAGGTCTTGGGAACACTAAATAAAGAAAATAGAAAGAAAGAAAAGCAAGGCTCAAGGTTAAAATGTATTTGAGAAATAGTAAATCAAATAGTAATAATCAGCAAGTAAAGAAAGGTATTTTAGATTCTTTAACTTGCTACTATTAACCACCCACTGCAAAGACTGAAATGTTCAAGACTTTTCAAACCTAGTAGAATCAAATTTCTCTAGGAAGCACTCTGGAAAATGCCATGGGTTTGGTGCCCAGCAGTGTACACTCGGGGTACACATCTATAATCCCAGCACAGGAACTGCTCAGCCTCCTGCTGGGCATTTCAATTTCAGTCATTTCATCACGTGGTAAGACATCATATTTACATGTAGGTTTCATGTAAACACCACATGCTAAGCAACTGTGCCAATGGCCCTCAATTATACCTTCCCAGAGATACCTTTATTTAAATACTCTATTTGGAAACTATGCACCTTAGATTTAAAAAGATATAGAACCTACAGATCTGTTATCCAGCTTCCCCACTGACAACTTGATAAGACAGTGGAGTCATACTTACAAAGACAACACTAATATAGCATGGGGTTTATTTGGAAATCAATTTCTCATTCCTGTCCTCTTCTTCTTCCTATTCCAAGGCACAGTTAACGTAACCACCACATCTCTGGTTTTACAGGTTATGTTCTTTTTGTGGTTTTAAGATTTTCATAATTAGATTGAAGTTATGCTAGGGCCAGGGGAGGGGGTGAGACATGAAGGCAAAGAAGTGCTGTCCTCACCTTGACAAAGGTATGTGGCATTTACGATGACGTTGACCCTGATCATTTAAAGCACTGTCTGCCAAGTTACTTCACTATCAAATGAATGGCTAACCCAAGAGCAAGAAAAGCAAGTAGGTGGAGCCTCGGGGCCAAGGGTTTCTTCCAAGCCCAAGACAACTTCCTACACTTACAGACCTGAGTCCTCAACACTTATTGATTATGCATATAACTGGCATCTTATGCTTACTGCCTACGACATAATCCTCTGCAGTTCTAATACAAATTGCCATCTTTCTCTCCTAGCCTATTCTTGCTGTAGCCAATGGGGTATCTATCAACTACTCCACTGTGCAGAAAAAACTGGAACACTGCTCCTGGTTTTTACTTTGTCAGTCATCTTGTACCCATCAGTAAGATATCGTGAAATCCCCTTAAAGATACCTGTACGATTTTCTTTAAGAGAATCGAGGCCTACCATGAGCCTCTCAATTGTATGTGCAAAAGAACACAAAGAAAAATGCTTCCCATTACACAAGATTAAAGAAACTCGACGCCATGGCTCCCAAGTTCTACTCCCCCTCTTTAACCAGTCCATGCCGTACTCCTAATTCACACCTCCGGGACAGCCCACCGCCTGTTTAAAACACTCTAGTCTCCCGTCATGCTTTAGGTCTCGGCTTATGAATGGATCACTTCTTCAGTTTTCCCTGCACTGCTCCTATATACAATGTCTATCACGGGACCGGACGGGTGACTGTGACCAGCACAGGCCGGGGTTTGAAAGCGAAACTAGTCCTATAGGTCTGCAATAATAATAAACAGAAAGGGTTTAACCCCTGCCCTCGCCAGGGTTCCTCCAACTCCGAGCCATCGAAACAGCCAGACAGGCTGTCCCGGGGACCGGTCTGAAGACGCCGCTCACTCACTACCCCGCACAACTCCCCGCTCCGGAGCGGTCGGCGGAAACCGGCCCCGCACATCCCGCATCAAACTCTCCACAACACTCACCGCACACGTGGGGCAGAAGCTCGCGGAGTTCCGCTACCCACCGCCGCTTCCGCTTCCGCGTTCTGCCCCGCCCCGGATCTGCTGATTGTATTGTTCCGTCCGGGTGCAGGGGTCATGGGGTGGAGCTTAGGAAACACAAAATCCGTAGTTTCTATTGGTCCATTTTCGTCCAACCTCCTGAATAGACGCGAGGGCTACGTGAGATTTGGCCCTTGAAGGGATCCGTCCGTTGGAAGACGAGTGAGTGGCTCGGGAAAGTGACGCTTGAGCCTGCAGATTTCTGGGAACGACGCAGGTTCTCGCGAGGGCTGCCCAGATCCTGAAGGAGTTAAGTCTGCAGTCTGGATTAGCGTTCAGATGGCTCCCTTGGTTGCGTGTTAATTTGCGTCTGGTTTTGTTAGTTTAGCCTGGAGGATAAAAGCTGTGCCGGATCTGTTCTGTTGTCATCCTGCTTTCCAACTCCCATGTCTCCCTTATTTAGCACCCTAGCTGTGAGTCTCTGGATAAATTAGATCCCTCGGGTATCATACACGTAAAGAACAGAGCACACTAAGTTACTGTGAAAAGCTCTCTCCATAAATGCTTTTAACGTCGGCTAATGCTTGGGCATACATTTTCCCATTTTACCGAGGAAGCACTAGAGGTAGTAAATTTCGTATTGGCGGCTGTAGACGTGACTGAGCTCTTGGAGAGTACCTGGGTTCAGTTCCCAGCACATACATGGCGGCTTACTGTAAACTCAGTTCCAGGGAATTTCATGTCACGTCAAACAACAGAACCTTATTGCCTAACAGTTCTGAAATGTAGATGTTGGTTGTTTGAGTGGGGGCCCCCTTTGGAGCCCCAAGGAGTGAGTGAACTTCCCATGTATCTTCAGCAGTTCCTTGGCGCATGGTTACGCCCCTGCCTTTCTTTCTCCTGGATCTTTGTTGTAAGAGTACTTATCAGCTTGTTACATAGCTTGCAAATAAGCTTGGAGAATAGAATCCCCTGTGGACGTGCCTCTTGTGTTCCTGATCAAACACCTATAAGTAGGGAACTGTAGGGAAAGGTTTCCTCTACAGAAGTTCTGCTCAGGTGCTGGAAAAACTTCCCGATACAGGATTTGCATCTTTGTTCTGGCTCAGAGAAAATTTCCCCTGAATCAGTTCTGTTACAAAAGGCATCCTGGCAGTCAGGAGCTAAGGAATACCACAGAGTCATACTGCACAACAAACCTCAAGCACGGGGTTAATCTGATGGGAAAAGCTAAAGAGGGTGGCTGCCTCTGCTTGGATAAGAAGCAACAGAGAACTGGGCAAAATTGGAGGATGGGGAACTATATTGGGTTTCTGGGGAGAGGGGACTTTCCAGGGTGGCCTGGAATCTCTTTTTTTCTTACAGGGTGGGGCCTGACCACTTTCCCACCCCTGGGCTGGGAATGGCTAGTGCAGCCATTAGAAAATGACCATTAGGAAAGTCAAGGGGGCGTGCTGCAGGGTCTGGCCATTTTCTGCCCTGAAGAACTGGAACAGCAATTACAGCTGCTCAGCCTTTGCGCTCTTGCTGCTGGGGCCCCTGAGGCCAGAGCCTGGCCACTTTTGTGCCTTGAGGGTTTACTTAGTATACAGAATGTACAAAGGACAGTGGCAGAAAAAGCCTTCCCTGTTGCTTGAGTTGATGTAAATGCCCATTTTTAAGAAAGTGGAAAATACCACCATTGGTCCTTTTTAGAAGTACCGTATGAAGCGTGTATCACAACTGCCCCTCAATATTTAATATTGTGCAGTTACAAGAGGTGTATGAAGACAAAGTCCATAAATCCTACATGGAAGGGGTAGAGTTGCAGAGCTTTATTGTGGCCTATCAAGGAAAACCTATAAATATCCTGATAAAGTACGGCTTTTTCATGAGAGAGAGAGAGAGAGAGAGAGAGAGAGAGGCCTGAGTCATACCTCTGCTGCTGGGTGGAGACACATTCTAAACTGATCAAAAGATAAAATTACAAAAACATTAGACCCTCCAGTTAATCCAAATCTACCTGTCAAACATCTAGACAGGAAATGCACCTCAAAAGTCTTATCTGTTCTAGAAAACTTGCAAAATTTAATAAACTTAAAGGCATGTTAAGATGGGAGGCCTACTTGTCTCCTCAATGAAACCTGCGCTTAATGAATGTCCCGGAAGCTTCTCTCATAAGGCAGTCAAGTACTCTACTCTGCCTTACTGCGTTCTGAGTTACAACTGACTTCAACTTTTCCACCTTCTTATTATGTCTCCCTTTTTTGGATAGCTGCCTAACCCCAAATTGAATTACCTTTGCTACCTGAATATTTGTTTTCTCTGAAGACTCCTCCCCCACTCACCATGCACCAGGCTGTACATGTTACTGATCCTGTCTACTTTCTTGACTAATACTCTGAAAAGCTTAACTTTTTCCTTACCTAGCTCCCTCTTCCTGGGAGCTGTCAGTGTGTCTGGCTTGTTGGCCCTTTTGTTTTCTCAAACAACACACACACACACACAAACACACACACTGCTGTTAAGATAGCTCAGCAGGAAAGAGTGCTTGCCCCAATCCTGAGGACAAATAAGAATTTAATCCCTGGAAGCCAACTTATCCTCTGACTTCCACATTGCAAGTACACACACAATAAATATGATTTTAACAAAGCACTCTTAGAAATCAATAAAAGCAAACTCCAACAAAATTGACCTTGAGTTCTCTTTTAAATCTGATTTTCAATTCTTTTTATCTACAAGTCCAAGATCTTACAAAAGGGACTCTGCTTATTTTAAGACCCAACAGGATAATATCTCCAGTTCTTAATTATACCTTTTTATCCAAGTGTAGCCATATTTACATATTCTGTGGATTAAAGTCTGAACATCTTTGGCAGAGATCAGCCAACTACATCTGGAAAAGATGAACATTTAGAAGTTGATCCTTGATGTACTGACTGGTGGTTTGAATGAGAATGGTCCCTATAAGATCATACATTTGAGAATTAAGTCACAGAGCAGTGGAACAGTTTGAAAAAGACTAGGAGGTGTGCCTTGCTGGAGTAGGTATGACCTTGTTGGAGGAAGTGTGTCACTGAAGGCTAGGCTTGGAGATTTCGAAAGCCCAAGCCAGGCCCAATCACTCTCTCCTTTTCTTGGCCTGGGAATCAGAATGTAGCTCTCAGCCATGTTAGCCATGAGTGTATGCTTCTACAGTGCTCCCCACGATGACGATAAAGGACTAAACATCTGAAACTCTAAGCAGGCCCCCAATTAAATGTGTTTGTTTTTAATAGTTGCCTTGGTCATGGTGTATGTTCACAGTGACTAAGACACTGACCTTAAGATTGTGTTATCTTCTAACTCAGTGGTTTATTCTTTAAGGCATTCAGCTTGAGAAGGGTCGTACATAATACAGTACAGTTCACTAGGCTCAGAAGCCATTCTTACTTCTCAGGTACCCATCCTGACTCTGCACACGGATTTCATAAATACTTGTCAGCCTCTATTGTGACAAATATATTTACTCCCCCACCCCTGAGTATGTGGGCATCACACTAGAAAGGAGACTGATGGGAGGCAGAGCTTTGGAGGGAGAGGGGAACAAAAGATATTTGTGACATAAAAGCAGAAAGAAGTAATATTTGAAGGAAGAAGAAAATGGAGGGATATAGGGTGGGGAGAACACCCAGGTGATAGATAAGAGCGAAGTATAAATATATACACAAATGTACTAAAATTTCACAACGGAACCAACTAGCTTCTATGATAACTTAAAAAGAAACGAATTAAATAGGAATTTTGAGGGTGATCTTCTTTCCATAGGAAAGGGGTGCACTAGCGTTGACTCTAAGCATCAGATTCCAAATTCAATGTGGCTGCCTCTGGACTGCTTTTATTAATTGGAATTTATTAATTTGACAAATGCCAAAGAAAGGAGAATAAGGAACAAGAATTTAAGGCTCAGAGGAGCCTGGTCTATTGAACACTCACAAACCCCCTACAGGTAAATGCTCCCCAGAAGAAAAAGAACTACAGAATGTACCTGTCTGGGTTTCTGTTGCTATGAAGAGACAGCATGGCCAAGGCAAATCTTATAAAAAGAACTGAAATCTATGGGCCTTTTCCTAGTCATGCTGCCACATTCCACTCACTGGACCCCCATGGGCTTGTAGCCATACTATAATGCAAAATGCTTAAGTCCAACTTCAATAACAGTCTCAAACTTGTTTAAAAGTCCAAACTTCAATGTTTCTTCTGAGACTCATGCTATCTCTTAATTGTAATACCCTGTAAAATCACACTGAAAAGGCATATCACATACTTCCAACATACAATGGCACAGGTTATACATTGCCATTCTAAGGGGGAAGAAAGAGCGCATAGGGAGGAAATACTGAACTGAAGTAAGATGAACAACCAGCTGGTCAAACTCCAAACTCTGTATCTTCTTGTCTGATGTCAGAGTGCTCTTTAGATTTCTAACTCCATTTAGCACTGTTGACGACAACACATGTCTTTCTGTTGGGCTGGCTCCACTCTCTGTTAGCAGCCTTCCTTGGCAGATATCCCACAATGGTGGCATCTCCAATATCTTGGTGTCTCCAAGGAAATCCAGGCTTTACCTTCACAGCTTCACAGTGGCCTCTCTGGGCCTCCATGCATGCACCCCGCCACACACCTGGCTTCAGCAGCTTTCATGGAGCAAGATTCCATTACCTCTTTATTGTATCCTTGAATCTAAAGCCAGACCCATTTGGCCAAACCTACCAAGTGTTACTGCTTGCTGGGCTGGACCATGGCCCCCTCATCAGCATCTGCACAAGCTTTTTGGTTCTGATAGTTTTCTTCACTGCCTAAGTTTGTCTATACAGGAACCTGCTCTGTAGATAAAGTTCACCTGGAACTCAAAGATTGAACAGTCTCTGCCTCTCAAGTACTGAGATTAAAGGCATGTACCACTAGGCCTGAACCTTTAATGCCTTTTTACAAGTTAGAAGCTTACCTGGGTGGGATCTTGCCTTGAGGTCACCACTCCCTTTATTTCATTTAATATTAGGCTTTTCTTTAATCTCATGATCTCCTTGAACACAGGACTTAGCTCCATTCCACTTCCTGGTGCCCCCTTTTTTCCTCAAATTGTACATTTTCTATTTTCCCTTGCTCAGCTTGCTCCTTTTCATTATAGATTTGCATGAGAGTAATCACTAATAAACCTCATGACAGAAAATATACTAGACTGTTTTTGAGATTTCTTCTGCCAACACAATCCAAAACTCTTCAATTTAGCCTTAGGCAGATTTTTTTTTCTGGACAAGGGCAGAAAGCAGCCACATTCTTAGCCAAAATATCACAAGAACAGTCTCATTATCACATACAAATATTCTCTGCAACTTTTTGAAGCAGGCCCTCACAGTTCAAATCACCCTCAGCACCACTGTCTTCCATGCTCCTATTACTATGTCCCACTAAGTCCCAATTTAAAGTGCTCAACTGTAGATCAGGCACACAGACACCAGGACTGGCCTCCAGCCCTCAGGGAACTGAGCACCCAGGGAAGACACAGAAGCGCTCTTTCTTCGGGCTCGGAGCCCATGTGCCTCCATCTGCACCCAGAGCTAGTACAGGCCCATTGCCATCAGAACTCACAGACTATAGAGAGCTAAACACCTGTCAGGACTGGTGGCCTACCTTCAGGTTGCTGGGCACCCTAAAGAGCCCCACGAGGGCCCTCACTCCTGAGCCGGGGGGTGAGATGGCATTCCCTCCCCACTGTCTATCAAGGGGGAGGCCACCTGGAACTCACAGGGTGCAGGTGAAGGTGCTGCCTGGGAGCGCACACTGCCAGCCCAAGGCCAGACCTGACCCAGTTTCATCAGGACTGGTGGCCACAGTTGCTGGGCACTCTTAAGAGCCCCAGGAGGGCTCTCATTCCTGAGCACAGGGGCGAGTCCACATTCCCTCCCTACTGTCTATCCAAGGAGAAGCCTCCCAGAACGCTCAGGATACAGAGGGGGAGGTGCTGCCTGGAAACAGACACTTCGGGCACAAGGTCAGAGCCTGCACAGTTGCATCAGGACTGGGCACTGGCTTTGGAACTCACAGCCTATCCAGAGAGCCAAATACCCAGAAACAATCTTCCTCTGGAGACCCACAGGAGAGACAAGCTCCATTAAGAGATAACAAGATCACCAATAACAAGATGGCAAGAGGCAAATGCAAGAATCTAAGAAATGGAAACCAAGACAACCTGACAACATCAGAACCCAGTTTTTCCAACACAGCAAATAGTGGATAGACCAACTTAAAAAAAAAAAAAAAAAAAAAACAAGATTCAGACTTAAAATCATACTTCATGGTGATGATGATGGAGATCCCCCAGAAGCACATAAATAACACACTTAAGAAGCACAGGAAACCCAGGAGAACACACACAAACAAGTTGAAGCCCTTAAAAAAGAAAACACAAAAATTACTTAAAGAGCTTAAGGAAAGCAGAAACAAACAGGTGAGGGAACTGAAAACTGAAACAGAAACAATGAAGGAATCAAAAAAAGGAGAAATCCCTGAAGTTGGAGAACCTAGGAAATACATCAGGAGTCATAGATGCAAGCATCACCAACAGGATATATGGAAGACAGAATCTCAGAGCAGAAGAGACCATAGAAATCATTGACACAGCAATCAAAGAAAAATGCAAAAATCAAAAAGATTCAAACCCAAAACATCCAGGTAATCCAGGACACAATGAGAAGATCAAGCCTAAAAATAATAGGTGTAGAAGAGAGCAAAGACTCCTAACTAAAAGACTCAGTAAATATCTTCAACAAAATTACAGAAGAAAATTTCCCTAACCTAAAGAAAGAGATGACCACGAAATACAAGAAGCCTATAGAACCCCAAATAGATTGGACAAGTAAAGAAATTCTTCCTGACACATAATAGTCAAAACAACAAATGTTCAAAACAAAGAAAGTATACTAAAAACAGTAAGGAAAAAAGGACAGGTAACGTATAAAGGTAAACTGATCAGAATTACATCAGACTTTTCAACAGAGACTATGAAAACTGGAAGATCCTGGACTGACGTCATACGGACCCTAAGAGAACACAAATGCCAGCCCAGGTTACTATATCAAGCAAAATTCTCAAGTATCATAGATGGAGAGACAAAGATATTTCAGGATAAAAGCAAATTTATACAATATCTGTCCACAAATCCAGCACTACAAAGAATAATAGATGGAAACTCCATCACAAAGAGGAGAACTTCACCATAGGAAGATCAAGAAACTAATCTTCTTGCAACAAACACCAAAGAAGAAAAACACACAAACATAATTCTACCTCTAATGACGAAAATAGCAGAAAACAAGAATCAATATTCCTTAATATCTCTTAACGTCAATGGACTCAATCCCCCAATAAAGAGACATAGGCTATCAGACTGGATACATAAACAGGATCCAGCATTTTACTGCATACAGGAAACTCATGTCAGCAACAAAGACAGGCACTGCCTCAGAGTAAAAGGTTGGGAAAAAACTTTACAAGCAAATGATTCCAAGAAACAAGCTGGAGTGGCTATCCTAATATCGAATAAAATAGATATTCACCTGAAAGTCATCAAAAAAGACAAGGAAGGACACTTTTTACTTATCAAAGGAATATCAAACTCTCAATCTTGAACATCTATGCTCCAAATACAAGGGCGCTCATATTTATAAAAGAAATTCTACTAAAGCTCCCACTATTATTGTACCACATACAATAATAGTGGGAGACTTCAACACCCCACTCTCATCAATAAACAGATCATGGAAGCAGAAACTGAATGGGGACACAGTTTCATCCTAAAATAAAACAATATAACAAAAGAATATACCTTCTTGTCAGCACCTCACCACACCTTCTCTCAAAACTGACCATATAGTCAGTTAGTCATGAAACAGACCTCATAATCTAAATAATTGCATGCATCCTATCAGATCATCATGGACTAAGGCTGGTCTTCAATAACAACAAAAACAACAAAAAACCCATTACAGATGGAAGCTTAACAATGCTCTTCTCAATGATAGCTTGGTCAAGGAAGAAATAAAGAAATTAAGAATTTTTTAGAATTTAATGAAAATGAATCACAGGATAGCCAAACTTATCGGACACAATGAAAGCAGTGCTAAGAGGAAAACTAATAGCTCTGAGCACTGCCAAAAATAAACTGGAGGGAGTATTTACTAACACCTTGCGAGCACACCTGAAAGCTCTAGAACAAAAAGAAGCAGATATACCCAAGAGGAGTAGTCAGCAGGAAACAATCAGTCAGAGCTGAAATCAACCATATACAAACAAAAAGAACTATACAAACAATCAACAAAGCCAAGAGCTGGTTCTTTAAGAAAACCAACAAGACCAATAAACCCTTAGCCAGACTAACTATAGGGCACAGAGAGAGTATCCAAATTAACAAAACCAGAAGTAAAAGGGGAGACATAACAACAGAAACTGGGGAAACTTAAGAAATCATCAGATCCTACTACAAAAACCTATACTCAACAAAACTGGAAAATCTAGAGGAAATGGACAATTTTCTAGACAGATACCAGGTGCCAAAGTTAAATCAGGATCAGATAAATCATCTAAACAACCCCATAACACCTAAAATAATAGAAGCAGTCATCAAAAGTCTCCCAAACAAAAAAAGCCCAGGACTAGATGGGTTCAGTGCTGAATTTTATCAGACCTTCAAAGAAGACCTAATACCAATACTCTCCAAACTATTTCACAAAATAGAGACAGAGGGAATATTATCCAATTCATTATTCAAAGGCACAGTTATGCTCATTTCTAAATACAAGACCCTACAAAGAAAGAGAACTTTAGACCAATTTTCCTCATGAACATTGATGCAAAAATACTCAAAAAAATTCTTGCAAATCGAATCCAAGAACACATCAAAATGATTATTCACCATGATCAAGTAGGCTTCATCCCAGGAATGCAAGGATAGTTCAATATATGGAAATCCATCAATGTCATTCACCATATAAACAAACTCAAAGGTTGGGGAGAACACATGATCATCTCTCTAGATGCTGGGAAAGCATTTGACAAAATTCAACACCTCTTCATGTTAAAAGTCTTGGAAAGGTCAGGAATTCAAGGCTCATACTCAAACATAGTAAAAGCAACATACAGCAAACCAGTATCCAACATCAAATAAATAGTGAGAAACTTGAAGCAATCCCACTAAAATCAAGAACTAGACAAGGCTGCCCACTCTTTCTCTACCTATTCAATATAGTACTGGAAGTCCTAATCAGAGCAATTAGACAGCAAAAAGAAATCAAAGGGATACAAATTGGAAAGGAAGAAGTCAAAATATCTCTATTTGCAGATGATGTGATAGTATACTTAAGTAACCACAAAAATTCCACCATAGAACTTTTACAGCTGATAAACAACCTCAGCAAAGTGGCTGGATATAAAATTAACTCAAACAAATCAGTAGCTTTCTTCTACTTGAAGGACAAACAGGCTGAGAAAGAAATTAGAGACTTGGCACCCTTCACAATAATCACAAAGAATATAAAATACCTTGGTGTGACCCTAACCAAACAAGGGAAGGATATGTATGACAAGAACTTCAAGTCTCTGAAAAAGGAACTTGAAGAAGAACACAGAAGATGAAAAGATCTCCCATGCTTATGGATTGGAAGGATCAGCATAGTAAAAATGGCCCATCTTATTTAAGGCAATCTACAGATTCAACGCAATTGCCTTCTAAATTCCAACTCAATTCTTCACAGAGTTAGAAAGAGCAATTTGTAAATTCATTTGGAACAATAAAAAAACCCAGGATAGCAAAAACCATTCTCAACAATAATTAAAAAAAAAAAAACTTCCAGGGGAATTGCCATCACAAACCTAAAGCTGTATTTCAGATCAATCGTGATAAAAAACTACATGGTATTGGTACAGAGACAGGCAGGTAGATCAATGGAACAGAATTGAAGACGCAGAAATGAACCCACATACTTACGGTTATTTGATCCTTGACAAAGTAGCTAAAAACATTCAATGAAAAAAGGACAACCTCTTCAACAAACTGGCAGTCAGCATGCAGAAGAATGCAAATAGATCCTTTCTTATCTCCTTGTACAAAGCTCAAGTCCAAGTAGAGCAAAGACCTCCACGTAAAACCAGGTACACTAAAACTGTTGTAAGACCCCAAGGGTCAGGAGTGCGACCCACAGAACACAATTAGAGGGTAGACTGCTGTAATAACAAGAGGTTTAATTCTAATTCCATACATACGTGGTTGCTCATCCTCACAGGGAGAGTCAACCTCGAACTCAAAAAAACACATCTTTTATTTTACAGCAGGCAGATTTTAGTAACAGGGTTAGTTGGCCTACTTTCATTGGTGGATCTGAAGACAAAGGATCTTTTCAGGTATTGGCTAGCCCACTCAAGGCTTCTTCTTGGCTTAGTTAGTCATTTCCTCATCTAGCCCTGAACTTGGCCTTGGGGAAGGGTCCAGGTTGGAAAGTTCCTAAAGGGGTGGGGGGACTCGGTGGTCCAACAGGGTCAGACTGCTGCTGATGTATATTTGGGTTTTTTCCATGAGACCTTATGGCTGTCAGCAAGCAAATTCTGCGGGTTTTTGTCCTTGTTTGTTTCCCAGAATTGGGTAATTAGAGCATGAGCTAATTATAACATGAGTCAGGACCCTATCTAGGGCTTTCTAGCCCTCGCCAGGTGACTATCAGTCAATATATTCTGCTTTTTTTCTGAGAATTACTCTGGGTCATTGTTTTTATTTGTCAGGCACAGGTGGGATCTCATAGCCTTGGGATGAGTAGAAAGACTCTGAGTCTGACTTCAGCCATTTCTGTGTCTTTAGGATCCCACAAAACTAATAGAACAGAAAGTGGGGAAGAGCTTAGAACACATAGGCACAGGGGAAAATTTCCTGAACAAAACACCTTATGCTCAAGAATCAGCAAATGGGATCTCATGAAATTGCAAAGGTTCTGTAAGGCAGAGGACACTGTCAAAAGGACAAAACAGCAACCAACAGATTGGCAAAGATCTTTACCAATCCTACATCTGATAGAGGGCTAGTATCTAATAGATACAAAGAACTCAAGAAGTTAGACTCTAGAAAATCAAACAATCTCATTAAAATATGGGTATAGAGCTACACAAAGATAACTCTCATGTGAGGAATATCAAATGGATGAGAAGCACCTAAAGAAATGTTCAACATCCCTAGTCATCAGGGAAATGCAAATAAAAACAACCCTGAGATTTTACCTCACACCAGTCAGAATGGCTAAGATCAAAAACTCAGGTGACAGCAGATGCTGTTGTGGATGTGGATAAAGAGAAACACTCCTTTACTGCTGGTGGGACTTTAATCTGGCACAACCACTCTGGAAATCAGTCTGGAGATTCCTCAGAAAATTGGACATAGTGCTACCTGAGGACCCAGCTATACCAAGCTATACCACTCTTGGGCATATACCCAAAAGAAGCTTTAACATCGAACAAGGACACATGCACAACAATGTTCACAGTAGCCTTATTTATAATAGCCAGAAGCTGAAAAGAACCCAGATCAACAGAGGAATGGATACAGAAATTGTGTTATATATACACGATGGAGTACCACTCAGCTATCAAAAACAATGGCTTCATGAAATTCCTAGGCAAATGAATGGAACTTGAAGCTATCATCCTGAGCAAGGTAACCCAGTCACAAATGCGCACTCATAGTATGTATTCACTTATAAGTAGATACTAGTCCAAAAAGCTTGGAATACCCAAGGAACCATCCACAGAACTTATGAAGCTGAAAGAGAAAGAAGGCCAGAAAGTGGATGCCTCAGTCTTTCTTAGAAGGAAGAACAAAATGTTCATGGCAGGAAATAAAGGGACAAATAGTGGAGCAGGGATTAGAGAAAAGATCATCCAGAGACTGCCTCACCTGAGGATACACTTCATATGTGCCCAATAAACCCAAGCACTATTGCTAATGCCACGTAGTGCTTACTGAAAAGAACCTGATATGGATGCCTCCTCAGTGGCTCTGCCACAGCTATACTGATGCAGAGGATTGTGCTTGCAGCTAAACATTAGGGTCCTTCATTAGAGGACCCTCATGAAGGAGCTAGAGAAAGGACTGAAGGAGCTGAAAGTGTCTGCAACCCCATGGGAAGAACAAAATTATCAACTATCCAAACCCACCACAGCTCTCAGGGAATAAAACACCAACCAATGAGTTCACACGGAGACACCATGGCCCCAGGTATATATGCAGCAGAGGAGAGCATTATCTGGCATCAATGGGAGGAGAGGCCTTCGGTCCAGTGAAGGGGAACACCAAGGTGCTGAGGTGGGAGAGGGTGGTCGGGAGAGGGAGCACCTTCATGGAGGCAATGGGAGGGGGAGGGGAGGATGGGATTGTGCGAAAGGGATAGCATCTGAAATGTAAATGCAGAGATTTTCCAATAAAAAAATTGTGTGTGTGTGGGGGGGGGGGGAATAAAGTGCTCAACTGTTTTTCTAACCCAAAGTATTCAAATATATAGTTCTATAGGGCCACTCATCTTCAAACCACCATAACCCCTACCACACAATCTGGGCATGTTTGTGTCTTTAATTTCAGAACTAGCAGCACCTTATCTTCAGGATGACACATCCAAGCCACTTGAACATATACGATAACCCCCTACTGCTTATCTGCCTCTTCAACAAGGGGGATAAAAATCTGTTCTATAGCAAAGCCCCCATTATTAGTAGTACTGCATTTAAAAATAAAGTCCCCTAAGCTATCCATATGGATTGATCTAGGAGTTTTATTTTCTTGGGGTAAGGAAGTATTTTTCATTTTTATAGGATAATACAAAGCACTGCCTTGTTTCACTTCATTTCTTTAACCTATGAGCAATAAAGGCACAATGACAAAGCATATATTTAGTCTTTAAATGAACAAAGAAGAAAGTGTTGCATCTTATGATTTTCTTTGTAACCCAGTAACTTTGTCCATACTTCAGATATCTATTGATGTAGAATCATATTTCCAGATATTGTGATGCTCTGCGATACAGCATGAAGCTTAATGTGTAGTTAGTTAGATGAGGTTCTATTTAAAGGGTTCATCACTACAGTAGCTATATAGTTAAGAGTAGTGATTTTTGAGTCAACTTCTGTGTGGACGCAGACAACAGTTTGCCTTTATTCATTCTTGTGTCTGATGCTTTCTGATGGGCACATATCCTGTTATGTTTAGGATTCATAGCACAGTCCTGGGCCAGTGGAATGGACAAAGAGGAGAAGTCCACTCGTCCTGCTCTAATAGGGCTCAGTTCTCATCCCAGAAGGAAAATACTCAGCAAGGATGATCTCCTATATAAAAAATTAAAGCTGGATTGCATCACTACTTCTAGGGCTGAAAGACTGTGGATCGGCAGATATTTAATTTATAGCTTAAATATATTTTAAAGCTTTAAATAACTTTAGTATCCAAGGAAATCTATGTCAATCTTGGAAGCACATCAGAATCACCTGTGGAGTTAAACCGTTAGTAATTCTCATTTAATTGATCTTGAGTGGACCTAGGTGGAAAGACCGTAGAAGCTCCCCAGGTTGCCCTAATGTGCAGCTAAATCAAGAGCCACTTGTTTAAGGAATGAGCTTCAAATTGTTGAGTTGATTTTCCAATTAAACCTTGCAATGTCCTAGTCTTTACTTTTATTGCAGTCAACAAAGATAAGAATTAATGTATAATATTCTTGTTTCTTTAAGTAGAATGTCTTTGACACATTCATATATTTTTATTGACTGAGGTCTCTTATAATGATTAAACCCCACAAGAAGTTGAAAAATCTAAATTTGAACTGTGCATATCAAAACCTACTTGGGAAATGCTTATTTTCTTTTTCAGTTCAGCATGATTGCATTCTCTCTGTCCCTGTCCCTGTCCCTCTCTCTCTCCCCCTCTTCCTGCTCCCTTCAAAATAAGATGTGTCAGGGGTCATCTCCTTTATACCTCCCCTTCCCTAAGTTCTTTAAAATTCTACTTAATGTGCTTTTATTTGGGTTTTGTTTTTTTACATGTATATACAGAAATAAGGGCATGTTGATGTGAAGCATAAATAAACATTTAGCAAAGATAGCTTTATTTTCAGAATCTATTAGAATAATAAATCCATGGAAACAGAGCCATCATCAATATGTTTTCTTTTAGTAAGTAAAGAATTGCTTCAGAGTAAGGTACGCTGTCTCTTTTCATACTTCAAGTTTCTTAAAATATGAGATTCTCGAGTCTAGCCACTAATTACTCATTGTGTTGTTGTTGTCCAGTAAACATGCAGTTAACCTTGTCCTCATTTGCTTTTACTCTGACATGCTTTGGAGCACGAGCAAAATGATGTGCCAAGGTAAAGGTTGGTCTGATCGCTGTGGTAGTGCCATCTTGAATGATTTGTCACAACTGCACGTGACAGGAGAATACAATAAAAATGAGCACCTCTTAAAGCCGACACCCAATCACTCACACTCAGCACACGTGCACTAGGATGCTGTACCTAACAATTAAGCAGCACACAGCAGTTCTGTGTTCTTAACCAGCATGAGGACAACTTGTAGTATAAGCTTTTAACATTTGCTTTTGCACTTGATGGAAGCTATTTTCCTTACAAAGCACTGACTTGTTTTACTTCATTTCTTTAACCTATGAGCAATAAAGACACAATGACAAAGCATATATTTAGTCATCAGATGAACAAAGAAGAAACTTGTGGCTTCTTTTTTCCTTTTTAAAGATTTATTTTTATCTGTGTATGTGTTTCTGTGTATGGATGCCACCACTTACGTGTGGGAGGCCTAACAGCCCATAATAGGGTATTTGATCCCCAGACTTGGAGTTACAGGCACGTGTGAGCTGATTACTAAACCCAGGTCTTCTGGAAGAAAAGCAAATGTTCTTATTGAGAGAACCATCTCTCCAACCCCAATGAATAATTTTCCAATTATCAGTACAATTTTGCCCTTTAAATATAACAAACATTTAATTTGGACCTTATAATAATGACCTAACTCGTTTTCTGCACTTATCACTGCTTTTTATGATGAAGGGAAAAATTAACTCCTCCTGTCAGCAGGTTGCAGACACCAAATTAGATTTAAAGGGCCAATGTCCTGAAAAAAAGCTTGTGAAAGAGGAGAGAGTAGGACAATGAAATCAGTTGGGGAGAAATTTAGACCTGACAGCTGTAAAGTAAGAGACAGAAGGAGATGGCTGTGGTAAGAAGCCTTCAAATAATAAAAGCTCCAAGAAAGTCTTGGCTAAGCAACAGAGAAGGAAGTGTTGTGTAGACACTGAAGTGTGTACTTCAGAAAGCCCATATGTAGAACATTGGGCTCTAGTGTGGCTGCTGCACTCAGCCATTGGCTAAGAGGACGTAGGAAGAACATAACTATGACACTCATGTTCCTGTGGCTCCTGAAATCATGGCTCTGCCAATTCTAGGCTCTTCTGTGAGAAGCACTTAGAACAGTTCACTCCCGTGGCTGCCAGAGTCCAACCCTTATATAATCTATCCCTCAACTATGCTGGGAAGCAGCTCCTCCAAAGTCCCTATAGCTCTCTCTACCGAAAGAAAACTTAGAAGAAAAAGACCTATGGGACAAACTGTCATCTAGGGGCTCAGGGGCTTCTTTTTCTGCTCCTCATCGGAACTCATCTCACCCTTTTCTATCACCATGGTTCTGATGGTAAGCTTACAGTCATTTGCACTGTTGTAATACTTTTTTAAGGTGTTGTTACATGTCTACAGTTAAAATAGGCGCTAAAGAACCCTGCAAGACATCTAAGTGGGCCACCTGGGCTCTTCATCCCGTCTCTATTGTACAGAGGCAGCCACAACTTCTACTTATCAGAGTTAATTTATCTGCTGGTCTTGGATACAACCAGTGTGTCTAGGTGGCATCCATAATTCAACTGATCTCTTCCTTTGTCCTCTGGCAAGTATGTCCCTATTGAGAAATTTTTTTTTGTTGTTGTTGTTGTTTTGTTTTTGGATTTTCTTTTTTTTTTTTTTTTTTTTTTTTTTTTTTTGTTTTTTTGTTTTTTGTTTTTTTACCTTGAAGAACCTATAGTTTGAGACAGGAAGCATATTTTTTTTCCCAATAAGACACAAAGAATGATGGTAATTGTCTTCATTTATTACTGCTATCCCTTGGTCCTTAGACACATGTATCATCTTTAGACACGTGCATTATCTTTAGGAGTGCACCACTTGCTCTGTATTCCAGATGACAGCACTTCATTTTTGCAGATGGTTAGCTCTCAGCCGATGCTTCAGCTCTGGGTATCTGGGTGGTACAGGGTGTGATATGGCCCATGAATCTCAAGACACAGGCCTCCACTGCCCCTGCTTCATTCTGAGTCACATCTCCTGCATGCAGGCTAGGTTCTGTAGAATTTGTGCCCAAGAATCAGGCATTTCATAGGGTGATAGATTCAGATTTTAGTGGAGGCTTTGTGAATGACAAAGCACAACTCAAATTGAAACAGGACATTGCTTCTAGGAGAGGAAACTGGTGGTCCCTTCAGAATAAGTACAACTTAATGTTCTTGCCATCAAGTGGCCTACTGGTTTCTTTGTGAAGTGCCATAGAGTGTCTTTTAATGGTTCTTGGTCACTGGAAGTAGCAGTTACATTAGTCTTAGTTAAGTGACTAATTGTGCTGTGGCCTATCTCTAGATCCCATCTAGTTACTCCATCCATACAACCGTCATATCCATGGCTGAAGACTGACCAATGTCAACTGGCTAAAGAGATTGTTCAGTGACTCTTTCTTTGTGGACGTGTATTAGCATGAAAAATGTTGCCACACTATGCCTGTTCGCATAAAATTCCCTAGTAGCTTTACTGGAGTGGCCCACTTTGTAGAGTGTACTGCCTGTCCTATGGGACACCTGTTTCTAATCAAGGTCTCTGGCGTTCCAGACATGCCTTTATTTTATTGATGTGCTGGTTTGAAGTGACATTCTGTGTAGTGTCCAGATGGCCCAGATCTCTTCGGACTATATTAAGACAGAGGGTGGGCGAGCTAACATAGCCCTGGTACAAAACTAGAAATGAATGTTGATTACTTCAAGTAATGTGAATTGCTTCTCATCCTATTTTCCAACTGCTTTCATTATCTTTTACCATCTGCTATGGTAAACTCAAGCATTTGGGAAACCATATAGCAATGGCTCTGCCCTGACCCGTGGAGATCATGCCAAGGTGTTAAGAAGCATGCCTTGAGAAAGTGACCCTAAGTATATCTCTGCATGTTCATTTTCCTGTTTAGAACCTTTGTGCAGTATTCTTGTAATTCAGCCTCTCAAGTATTCTGCCTTAGACAGTATGTACAGGGAAATTCTTGAAAGTCTGCTTTAGGGTAATCTCTATCATCAGTCCCGGCATGCCGCTGGGATTTAATCTTAGTTATTGGTCTGATGGCTAAGAGAGGCAGTGAGTCAGCTGTTGGCTGGGGAAAGAAGACAGGAGTCCTGACAGGGAGAGACACTTGCATGTCTTCCTGCATGGGGGATCTAGATTTTGGCTGGGGTGCTCAGTTCTGCCCCTGGGGTATCATCTCATGTCGCTAGCTCACATTTCAGAATCTCAAGTTTTTTCAACCAGAATACTGACCTGATTATAACAAACCACAATGGCTGAACACTTGCTTGAGTCTTGAGATTCATGACTTTTAAATGTCTTTTCTCCCCAGCTTGTCCTTTTGCCTACAGGAAGTAGAAGCCTATTTGAAAACTACCAAAACCCAGCTAATGTTTAAGGAGGTTGTAGAACCTTTGTGATTTGGGACCCAGCTGAAGGAAGTAGGTTGCTGAGAGACTGGCCTTGAGGGTCAAAGGTCACCATCACTTCCATCTTGGCTTTCACTGATTCCTGACTGCCAATCTCCAGTCAAAACTGGAACCCCAGAGATGTAGGTTCAGGGAAGGGATTAGCAAGAGTGAGGGCAAGCAGGCAGAAAATAAAGCTTCATTTTTCTGGTGTCCTTTCCTGTGGCTTGCCACCAGAAGGTGTGGCCCAGATTTAGAGGAGTTTTTCTCATCACCTAATCTAAGGAAATCCCCCATAGGAATGCTCAGCAGCTTGGGTTTCAGTTGCTTCCCACCTGCCAACCAAGATTAACCTCCACATGGGCTGTGCCACCTTAAACTTGGAGCCAATACAAACCTGTCTTCTATGTTGTTTCTGTCAGGCATTACAGTACATGGGCAAAAAGCACAAGTGAAACCGTCCAGATGTGAACCATTGACTGTGCTGACGAGTATTTTTATCAGACACCCTCACCCACTGATAGTGATTTGCTTAGCAGCTTAGCAGCCATGCTGCCCTTTGAACCATGTGTGCCCCATGTCCAATCTGGACTGTGGTCCTCCTTGCCAAGTGGTAGTGAGTGGGCCCCTCTCAGAACTCCATCTTGCTCCCAACCTTATGGACCCATGTTTGGTACCAGTTGCATTAGCTCATAGGTTGCAATAAGTGGAAGGAAAGGCAGAGACGTTGTAAAAGATATGGCATGTGGAAGAGACAAAAAGGGGTTAAGCAAGAGCCTCTGACAGGATTGTGTGGACTTCTGGGGAGAGGCTTTGGCTAAGCTGTTGGTAGAGGGCAGGGACATCTCTACATTCCTACAGTGCATAGGACAAATTCCCACCCACAAAAACATGCTACAAACCCAAACATCCATATTTCAAGGTTGAAAAAGAAAAAAAAAAAAAAAAAAAACCATGGTCCATAGCCTCTAGTCTTAAGCTAGAGAAAGAAAACACAGAATGCATTATTGCCTGGCAGGCACCTAGGATTTCTAGTTTGGGGAGTCATTAGGTTTACCTTGAGAGAAAATAACTGTGAGCAACTTAATGCAAGATTATTCTTTCCTCTTTTGTCTTCTTAGATTTGCAATCGTGCTGGGAGAGCAAGTTGTTCCACTGAAACCTACTTATGACAACCTGCAGTTAGGAGACTTCTAAGCAGAACCTTAATTTTTAAAATCTCAGCACTCAGTGACATTTTCAGCTACATATGTGTTCGGGGTGGGGGCATGCTCCTTAGGCCCAGATATGAGCTCACTTGTTCTTGGTGTTAAATTACCACCATCTGCCTTAAAATAAATATGCATGCATGTGTGTGTGTGTTTGTGTGTGAATGTGTGTGTGTGTATGTGTGTGTGTGTATGTGTGTGTGTGTGTATGTGTGTGCAGACACATGTTGGCAGCAAGCACCTTTAATCCATTAAGCCATCTCACCAGACCTATGTACCAACCTTTGAGTGTAACTACCACCAGGCAGTACAATCACTAAAGCAGGACAAGAATTTTCAGAGAACATTGGGAACAACAGATTCATTCATTTATTCATTCATTCAAAAAATAACTTGTGCAGAGCCCAGAATATGCTAGGTCCTAAGTGAATAATGAAGCCTGGGGTCTGTTCCCAAGTTTTGTCGGTTAGTGATCTATTGAGACAAGACAGAAAAAGAAATGCAATCTAAATATGAAAAAGAAGTGGAGATGGTTATGCATGGATAGACAGCATTATTTACAGATGGCTTCTGCTACACTTGTGTGAGAAAGAGTCTGGAATTTGAGTCAGAGACAGATTTAAGTTCCAACTCAGAGACTAACTGAATGGCCAGGTCAGTTATCCGCTTGGGGCTTCTGTAGAATGGGGCCAGAAACCTCTTGTCCCATCTCTTTGGGAAGCTATGAGAGGAGACACAGCACAGAAGTGCTTTGGTCAAGCTGCCAGTTTCTGAACAGCAGTGTCTTCCAGCCCTGTCTGTGCCTTGTAATCACTTAGTAATTTAAAATTCTCAGATGCTTAGCTGCACCCCCACACATCCCCACCCCGCAGGCTGTGTCATAGTTCATGCTGGGGGTGTGTGTCTTCACATTTTTTTGTTTTGAGATTGGGTTTCACTATGTATCCCTGGATAACCAGGATAGCCGGTAGCCTGTGTAGACCAGGCTGTCCTTCAACTCACAGAGATCTGCCTGCCTCTGCCTCCTGGGGTTAAAGGCATGTGTCACAATGTCCAGTAGGGCTTCATGTTTGTTCCCAAGGAACAAAAACTAACTAAAAATGGACAGAACCTTAAGTGAAAGACCTCAAACTACAAAACTACTCTAGGGAAGAAACCGGGACACCATTCTTGACATCCATCCAGAGAAAAGGGCACTCTTTCTCATACAGTATTGATAGAAATTAAATTTAGAAAGTAATATTGGATGCTCCTCAAGGAAGTAGAATTGCCATACGATCCAGTTATCCGGACACTAGGTATACATCCAAAGGAAATATAATCAGTGTACTGAGGAGACGCTTGCACTCCTGTGTTTATTGCTGCTAACAAAGCCAAGACATGGGATAAACTGTTCACTAATTGATGATGTTCAATGAAAATGTGATAGAAATACATAATGGCACATCACCCAACCATGAAGAATTGAAGTCTGTCAGTGTAGTGGCATAGATAGATGAGGAAGATAGCATACTAAGTAAAATAAGCTAGACGCAAAAGGACAAACACCTTATGTTCTCACTTATTTAGATGGATGTTAAAAAGCTAACCTCACAGAAGCTGAGTACGGTGAAGGGAAGGGATTGGAGAAAGGGTGATTATCAACACAGGGGTATTGATATCAGAGGGGAGACTTCTTATGGTCTAAGTCAGCAGGATGAGTTGTGTTAATAGTTGTATATTTAAAATACCTAGCAGATGCAAACAGGAACATGTTGTCCCCTGAGAGGCTCCACACAGCAGCTGACTCAGACAGATACAGACACCCAGAGCCAAACAGTGGATGGAGCTTGGGGACGCTTATAGAAGAATAGGAGGAAGGATTTCGAATGGGACAGGAACTTCACAGGAAGACCAACAGAGACAACTAACCTGGAAGCTTGGGCTTCTCAGAATCTGAGCCACCAACCGAAGAACATGCACAGGCCAGACCTAGGCCTCTCTACTCATATGTAGCAGATGTCCAGCTTGGTCTTCATTTGGGTCCTAAACCACTGGAGCAAGTGCTATCCCAAAAGCTGTTGCCTGTGAGTGGGATACACTCTTCTAACTGGGCTGCCTTGTCTGGCCTCAGTAGGAGAGGAAGCACCTAACCTCACAGAGACTTGAAGTGCCATGGTGGGGGGCATACATAGAGGGTCCCCCACCTACTCAGAGGACAAGGGAGGGAAAGATGGGGAAGGGTAGCGCAGAGGGAGTTTTGAGGGGGGTGTAAAGTGAATAAGTTAAAAAATAAATAAATTAAATAAAAAAATACCTAGCAGAGACGATTTTGGATAGTTCCCATGGAGAGAAAACACATATTTGTTGCGATGGATATGTCACCTACCTTTGTCTGATCATTCTGTACTATACCCATGCATTGAAATGTTGCCTGGAACTCCATAAATATCTACCATTATGATGTGTCAACTAGCATTTAAAACCCTTTCAAAACAAACAATTGTATTAAAGCCCCCATGGAAAAAGTAAAGTGCAAATCTGAAAGACTGAGGGTGGCAGTGTCTACCTGTAACCCCAGTGTTACAGGAAGATTGCAGCAAGTTTCTAGGCCAGCCTGGACTACATATGGAATCCCAGGCCTGCTTAGTCTACATATAAAATTCCAGGTTAGCTGGTCTACATATGAAACCCGAGTCCAGCCTTGTCTATGTGTGGAACCTCATGCCATCTTGGTATATGTATGAAATCCCAGGCTAGCCCGGTTTACATATGAAATCTTAGTCTAGCCTTGTCTATGTATAGACTCCTATGCCAATCTGGTCTACATATAGAAGTCTATGCCAGCCAAAGCTACATGTCAAGATCTCATTGTAAGCAACCCCAAGCCAAACCTCACAAAACTAAATATTGCCATTTTGTATATTGGTACTTCTTCAACTACCCAGGATGGCGACTCTCCTGGATCCTGGATCCCAGAGCAGCAGGGAGGGGCCAATCCTGATGCAGACCCACTGACAGGGTGGTGTCCAGATGAAAAGTCACGGGAGTCTTACAACTTGTAGACATTTTATCTTCTGCTTTAGACACTGGGGATTTGACATTAACTGGGAGTCAACTGTCTACATTTTTATGGAGATTATTTTAGCAGTGGGAGAAAGTCAACAAAAAAAAAAAAATGGTAAAATTTATACAACAATACAGAGAAAACCAAATCAGGGAGGGGCAGAGTAGAGTCCCTAGGCCTGGGAAGAACTAAAGGGATGAGTTTTGTTGGTATTTGCTGTTGGGGGTAGAAAAGGACAGCAGGTGCAAATCCCCTGAGACACAGGCACACGACACTTGTTTGAAGGGTAACAAGAAGGCTCCCTTGTTGGTGCATTTGTGTGGGAGGCTTAGAGGCCTCAAAGGGCAGATGACAGTGTTTTGTAGTATGAAGACTTTTTTATTTTTATTTTTATTTTTTGCTTTGTGGGGTAGTGAGCCCAGGAGAGCTATGGCTAGGATTGCGTTTTAAATTCAACCATTCTGGGTGCCACACAGAGAAGGAAGTGATGGTGCAAATGTGGAAGGGAGGGATGAGGCCCTTTCAAAACTCAAAAGGGAAAGAGGTGTCTTGGAGCCTGGCAGGGAGCGGTGGAGGTCTGGAAGTAGGTAAGGGGGTGGAGCCTGAGGTTCTAGCACCTCAGTGTCTGAGCAGAAGGCAAGTTGACCAAGGGTGGGAGAGTATCCCTGGTTAGGACACCAGGATCCTGAGACTCCAGGACCATTAGCAGCACTTGAAGCATCCAGCTGTCAAAGATGTGTGCTCCCTGGAGCACCACCATGTATTACATTTACCCAGACATGAGCACAGATAAAAGTGATCTTTTGAGGGTTGGGTGTCATTGCTCACACCTCCAAGCCTGCCACTTAGGAAGTGGATGGAGGCAGGCAGACAGAAGGAGTTTAAAGTCATTCTGGGTCACATAGGACCCTGTCTTGTGGGAAGAGGGACTTACATTAGTAGTAAAATGGTTGGAAAACAGGGATCTAAATACTACCAGTCACTGCCCGTACTGAACACTTATGTTTCCAAGACCAAAGTGTGTTTTGTAGAGCGTTCCGTGAATATTGTCAAATACTGAGTCGTGAGGGTTGAGAAGAAACTGGGCAGGGACAAGACTGGAGAAAAGCACAGAGCCCTCCAGAGCAAGGTTGATTTGCTGTGGATATTCCCAATTACAGTACAGAAATGATGGAGAAAAGTGGCCACCAGAGGGCAGTATGTACCTGGAAATGTCTGATGGCATGGCCAGCCAGGATGGAACACCCCTCTGGATTATCAGGAAGAGTCACAGTTATTATCCACATCTCTTCCAAGCCAGGTGCCTAGAGCTCTGGAGGTGGGGACTGAGAGTTTCTGTCTGTTCCCAGGAAAATCGTCAGGCTGCCCACACAGGATGACTAGGAAAGGTCTGCTCTTCCCAAACAAGTTCACAACAGAGTTTAACAGGGATTCTTAGACTTAGGCTATCCATTATGCCTGTGAGCTCATAGGCACGATGCCTTTAAATATATGAACAGTATACTCTGGATTCCAAAAGCAGCCAGTCTTGCTCAAATGTGGTGAATATTTAAGAAAATGTGTGATGTGGTAACCTATCACTCATGTCTACTGATGCAGGAATAGTAAAGCCCAGGGACAGGCCACTTATCCATTGCAGCTGTGGAACAGATGTGGACAAAATGATGCTTCAAGATATCCAAAACCGTCCTGGGACGTTTGTCGCCGACTATCACGTCTGATAAGCTGCTTCACCTTAGTAAGATGTCAGTGAAAACAGTCATCGTCTTTTCCCTCCATACTCTCTCCAGATTCTTTTGTTCAGTTGGACCTCTTCAGTTTGCCCATGGAGCCGTGACTGTTGAGACACCCTAGCAATCTTTAGCCTTCAGCACTTTCACAACAATTTAAAGAGGCTTGGGATGCCTGTCAACGAGTCCTTACAGAACAATGTCAGCACAAGAGCCAGCAGCTGGGGCATTTTTTTCTCTGGCAGCTGGGGCTCCACCTCTCCTGGTAGTGGTGCTTCAGCCTGGGCAGGCAACAAACTATTTAAACTTTATTCTAAGAAGGCAAAGGGTGAGCTGTCCCAACACCTCCCCTCCATCGCCCACACCTCTATTCTATTTTCTGTCCATAAATGGACAGTAGCCGGGTGTCCACATGTCAGGATGAAGCTCTTGGAAACTGTGCTGGTTCTGAGGGTTGCTGGACTCATGAGTCAACACCAGCGAAGCTATTGGAGCCGCTTCTGTTACAATTTCATTTGCCTAACACAGACTGTGTCAGTGGAGTGCAGGTTACAGAGCTGTCACCAGACTTGCAGTGGGGCTGAACTGGTTCCCAATCTTTTGTTAACTCTTGCCTATCATCGATGCCGTGAGCGCAAACGCATCATTTTAATGGGACAAGATTGATATGACAGTTCACTTTCCTTAGCACAAATGAACGTCCTTTAAAACCAGATTTCCCTAAAGTGTCTATTTTGTTATCACACACAGGATGTGTTTGCTCATCACTTCATCTTCATGCCCCGTGGTCTGCACAGTCAAGGTACAGCTTCGCTGGGACACATGTGGGAGAGTCACTCAACAGTCACAGTCACTCCTGTGCTCGCCAGGACACCGGTGCCAGCAGGGGGCACCAGCTAGCAATAACGGGGACAAGCCCAGCAGAGTAAATGCATTTTCTTTCTTTCTTTCTTTCTTCTTTCTTTCTTCCTTCCTTCCTTCCTTCCTTCCTTCCTTCCTTGCTTCCTTTCTTTCTTTCTTTCTTTCTTTCTTTCTTTTTTCTCTTTCTTTCTTTCTTTCTTTTTTCCTTTTTTTTTTTTAAATTGGAGAATTTCTTCTTTTGCATTTCAGATGTTAGTCCCTTTCCCAGTTTCCCCTCCAGAATTCTTCTATCCCATTCCCCTTCCCCCTGCAATTATGAGAGTGCTCCCCGTCACCCACTTTCCCTTCCACTTCCCCTCCCTGGCATTCACCTACATTGGAGCATCAAGCCTTCACAGGACCAAAGGCCTCTCTTCCCATTGATGCCAGATAAGGCCATCCTCTGCTACATATGTGGCTGGAGCCATTGGTCCCTTGGTTGGTGGTTTAGTCCCTGGGAGCTCTGGGGGGGGGTCTGGTTGGTTGATATTGTTGATCTTCCTATGTGGTTGCAAGACTGGTTTCCCATAGCAACACCATTTGCCATTGATTGGAAAGCTATCCCAGGATCTCACCGAAGGCATGCTTCCTCAAACATGGAGAGATGCAGCCCCACTGTAAGCTAGGCACCTGTGAGCATCTTAAAAATAATAGGCTCAGGCCCTTCGTGTCTTACTCATTCGTAAGATACCTATCTATACTTCCCACAACCAGCCAGTCTTCAGACTCACACTGGCATTTGGATTCGCTTGCATTACGTGGGCCAATGAGAACTGGGGCACAGGCATTGGCACCTTTAGAGTACACTGAGCAGAGAGGTTTAGCATCTGTAACGGGAACGGTGACAGCCCCTCAGGGCCAGAAAGACCATGAGCAACGCTGCATTCTGGCTGAAAACATGACAGTTGTAAAGTACATACAAACTGTACCACTGTGAGAAGTATGGTAAATATGATAAAGATGAGGAATACGTACCAGAAGTATATTGTGTATGTATCAGACGGTGCATCATGAAATTTATGCTGTCTTGATACAGATTTAAACAGGTACATGAGAGGTGTGGCTATAAATCTAAAATTATTAGGTTTAATGAGCTGTTGTTTGTCCTGATATTAATTTACTTCTTTGTGAGGCTGACATAGCATATGTAATAATGAAAAGCAAAACCAAAGGGCCACTGAATGATTGTTAAAGTTCTTTTATTTCTGAGACACTGTATGACTCCAGAGACTAATAAATTGCTTATTAGGGAGTTCTAAAGCATCCTATAGTATTTACTTCAGTTACTCTGGAGGATGCTGACTTGTACCCATTGGAACCCCATCATTTTCTGTCCCCCAAACTTTTGAGATTTAAGTAGGAACCTCTTAACACAATAGATTTTTACACATATTTGGTCTTTGAAGCAATGAATCCACAGACATTAGGACATTTTCTCTTTGTCCTGTTCTGTTCATATTTGGGTAAAAAAAATAGATTAAAACAGATTGCTGCATGCTGCTTCTATTTTGTGGCTAAACAAAGCCATAATACAGTACAATATCAACTTTACTTTGATGGAGACCTTTTCCAGTATTGGATTGTTTTGAACAATGTTGCCCTGAGCATACTCATTCATGTATCTTCACACAGAATATTGAAGAATTAGAAGAAACTGAGTGTTTTCTGTGAAATCCAACCTCTGTGAAAATCCAGACCCTCTGCATCCACAGCCACTGATCTGCCACTGCTGCCCACAAGCATCCCAGCGTGAAAATCTTTCAGTCTATTAACAGAAACAGGAAGCAACCTGTTCAAAAGTACTCTGCATGGTTGCTTGAAGAGTAGAGGTCATTTATAAAGTTGCCTCAGGTATGTCATAGATTCAGTCTTTTATTTTTATTATATATATATTATTTTATTATATTTATTATGTATAATGTATATATATATATATATATATAGTGTGTGTGTGTGTGTGCATGCGTGTCTGAGATGAGAGGGCTGTCTAACACTGTAGCTTAGGCTGGCCTAGAACATACTATGTGACAGACTGGATTTGGGCTAATAGCAGAAATCTTCCTGCCTGATTCTTCTTAGTGCTGTGTTTACGGACATGAGTAACCACATCTGGATTTATACATCTACATCTTACTATAGTTTAAAAGACAGTGTGAAAACAGCCTGGGAAACTAGGGTCCACACCAAGAAGGTCAGTTTCCTCAGAGCCTCAAATGTCTCCATGTGTCTATAGCTCCCATTCCCCCCACCTTCCTTTTACACTTAAGGTTCCTCCTTTCCTCTCATCTACACAGAAATAGGTATCATCTCAGCAGAATACCTTAGGCTTTGCTATTTCGAGTGTGAAACTCTGAGCGCTGAGCAAATGCTATACCACTGAGCTCCAGTTCCAGCCCAGTTGTTTGCTTTATAACTTACATCCTTATAAAAGTAAAATAATAAGGAATAATTTTGTCTCTGTCTTTTGTCAAACATTTTTAAAGCACCTACATTGTTCTTTACAGCTATTGTTTATTGATTCTTTTTTCTGCATGAAATGTTAAATAAAATTTCCACAATCCATTTATCAATTTTTTTATCTCAGACCTTAATTTTCCTGGTTTTTTTTTCTATAATGAAAGTGTTTGTTCAGTTGATTCTCCTGCTTGTCTTCTGATGTGTTTTTGCTGAACTTCCTAAGGAGACTATATCTAGAGGCAAGACTGCTAGATTCAGGAATACATAGCTGACATTGTGCTAGATTAAAATATGCTATTCCCCAATTACATATACACTAATGCCCCACCAACAATTCAATATTTTTTTTTCGACATTTGATTTTGTCCAACTTTTAAAGTTGAACCAATATACAGAATGGTCCATGGAGGCACAAGTTCACTGTAGCTTTGTTAAGTCTCTCCCTCTCTCCTCCTCTATCCATCCCCCCCTCTTCCTTTGCCCTTTTCCCTCTTCCTCTCTTTCAATCGCCCCCCCTCCATGTGTATGTGCACACGTGTGCCTGCACATGCATTCCTTTGTTTGTGCTCTCTGTGTTTTATTAGTATTGTCTTATAAAGAATGTGTTTTGCTTTTTATATTTAAATTTTTAAACCTCTAGAATTTATTTTTGTTCATTGTTCATGTTCAAAGCAGAAATCAAAACCTATCCTCTCTTCTTCCTCTTTCTTTCCCCCTGACCTTTCTCCTTTTTGTTCCTACCCTGCTTTTTAAACTGCAGAATCATCTGTTAAATGTGGTTTATTTTCAAAGACTGATCTTCCCCTGTGTCTTTGCCATATCTTCAGCTGTGCACTAAGTGGGCACTGATATGTGAACCTAAGCTCAGTGTGCCATTTTGAACCATGGATTCACTTCTCTGTTCTTACACAAATATCTCTGTCTCCAAATCTACCACAGCAGAGTGAGACTTGGTATGCTTTGGTACAGCACATTGTCTCATCCTGCTCTCCGGGAGAGCCCTGGCTGTTCATCACTCTTAGCTTCTGAAGAAATGAAAATATAAAGCTACACATTCTTCTCTTTTTCACACTCTAATTGTTTGTTGGGTGCCTTTTCATAAAAATCTACTTTATAGAAACAGGCTGCTTATGTAATTCTTATTCCTTTCAGTTCCAGAAGATTTGAATTTAAAAAAAACTTGACTTTTCTTCAGGAATAAAGCTTTTTTACAATATACATATTTAATAGGGTGGAAAGAAGAATAGAGAATAACTATCCTTAATGTCTTAGTATCTCATTTACAAACAAGCCCAATGAGTCGTTCAAACAAATTTTACATTTGTGTTCATTTAAACAGGATGATGTAAATTGGTAGAGTGCCAGCATGTCTTTGTCCTGGCTACACCATGTCAGCCCCTTTGCTGACAACTCTGGGGCACACCCTTGTTCTTTCTAACACTTCTGTAATGTTTATCTACTTTTCCTTACCTCAAACACCTGCCTTTACTTCTCAGTTTTCTATCAAGTCCTTATAGCAGGCACTACATTAAAATTACCAATAAAGCCCACATCTCCCCCAGTGTATATAAATGTGAGCCAGACATCCTAGCAGCATTTTATAAGTCCTAAATATATGGGTGCTGCTTTTACTTAGGAATACTGAGAAAACTCAATGTTAGGAAAAGGGGGTAGTTTGCAGAAGTCCACACTACCCTCTGCTAACCTATAAAAAATGTTATACTTGAGCATCCTCATGGAAAGTTTGAAGACAATGTAAGTTTGGAGACTTGTTAATAAACTCCTATAAAAATGATGCAAAATGGAGCTCCATAGGCCCTCAAACATTATTGGCTATTACTTGGCTATCTTCTGGCTATAAGACAATATTGCTGGAGAAGCCACACACAAGAGTCATAGAATATGACAAAACCAAGCAGGTACTTACACAGAAGCGTCTTCTCTACTGTCCAGCTTTCCTGGTGCATACCGCCAGAAGAGAAGAGCAAGGATGAGTCTCTGCTGTAAGCTGTAAACCCTGCAGCTTACAGCAATGCCTTCCTTGACAGGCTATACCTGCTAGTCCAGTAGTGGTATGAGTGTTCTGGAAGTAACCAACCACTTTCTGAACAGATTCCATAGCTCCTTAGATCCCATAGCCAGCACTGCTAGAGTAGACATGAACTTGTGGCTAGATAGGTCCAAGGGGAGAACCCACTATTATTACTCTGTTAAATGGATGTAGCAATAAAAGGCATCCTAATGACTTATAGATGTATAAATCAGTACATCTTTCATCTCTCATCAGGAAAGATTCTTCTTGAAATAGATGAAAATCAACATAGGCAATTAACCTTCAACTGGCCAATGTGCAGAAAATTACAGACTGAAATTCTCGGCCTTAAATGGAATATACACATCACACTTCTTTCCTCTTCCCTGCCTCCAAAGGGGCAGAAAGATTTGAAGATGATGTGGTGGATAACGCCAAGAAAACAGTATTTGTCAGACATAATGTCATTTATACATATGGGTTCACAGTGATTGTTACAGCATACACAGACTGGCTAAACATCAAGCAAGACAAACTCCCAGCATGGGGAAGAGAAGGTAGGCATGAAACCTACCACTAGCTGAGGAGCCATTAGCAATTGAAAGCTGCTATGAGAGGAAGGACCAGTTTCCTTTAGTAATGTGATTCTTGGTAAGTTGGCCACTCTCTAGGGCAGGTCCCATTTCCAAGAATAGTTGGGCAACACAAATCAGATTTAACGGGAGGTGGGGAGGAGGCTCAGATTTGGGTGAGTAAAAAGGGGAGGATGTAGAGGGTAGATATGAAGGATTGAGAGAATGTATGAATATGACCAAAATATTTCTCAAAGAATTAACAAAAAATTATTTTTCAAAAGGTCCAGGCAAGAAGGCAGGAATGAAGATGGTCAACAATGAAAGTATTTGGCTAATGACACATTGCCAGCCAAGATCAGTGGCTGAATTCTGGAGCTGCTGTTTTCTACTTAGAATGTCATTTTTCTAAATTTCTTGGACTTACATTGTGAGCTGTAGTAATTAATTTACTTTTCCTCACAACTGTTTTCTTTCCCCCTAGCATCTCCCGAAGTAGGTTCTAAGCCAAGTACCTAAATTTTCTGGGAAGAAACCCAGGTGACAGATCAAGATGATGGGGAAGAAGCAGGATTCTGCTGGTTTTGATACCACTGTACCATACAGAACTCGTTCAATGCCCTGCCTTTAGCACCGGCAAACTACATGTTCAGTCATTGAAGTTGGCCTGGCCCATCTTTCACTAATACCTGTGCATGGGTTTGGAGGCTCTATTTAAAAACTGGACAGCATGTATTTTACAGATGCTCTTTCTATTTCTACTTCTAAAGCTCATGTTTTCTCACTCTAGTTGGATATGACTTGCCTATCAATCACGTGCCTTCTAGATCTGCCACAGAACAAACAAATCTGGGGGAAAATGTAACCAGAAATCAACACTTGGTGTTTGGGGGAAGTTTTGAGGTATTTCAGACTTACCCAAACAATGACTGAGCACCCAAACATTTAGGGCAAGTGTGTTCAACCTTTATTAAATCTTTCAACTTTGAGTAGGATTTACTTGCTGGTAACTTCGGAGCTGATCCGGGTAGCTTGAACAAATAAAGGATATCTATTGGTACTAAAAATATCCTAGAAGCAGCAGTGAGAGGCTGTCAGGAGCATTCTTTGTTCTGTGCCATCATCTGATGGCGACTATTCTTTCTGAGGTTTAGTAAAGCCTAGACCAAGTGAACCGATTACAGAGAATGCTGGGGACGATGGAGAGAGGACTTCTGTGAGCATTAAGAGTGAATCTTCCTTGAAGAGCAGAGGATGGGAATTTCCACACACGCTAATTTCTGGACTAATTAGTATCTTTAAATTAGTCTCCAGAGAGGTTGCAACCCAGCAGTGTGAGAGCAGCCCTGGTTCACAAACCTTATTTGGCAGTTTTGGCCTCACCTCCACATACTCCATGATCTCTCGTGCTTTCTGGTCTGCTTTCTATCAAGCACTAATTTCAGGTATAACTGAAAAATCTGCTCATCAATAAAAATCTATGATCTTCTCAAGTGGTGTATATATTTGAACAATTGTAACGGCCACCCAAACTTGATGACTTTATTCTGAAGAACTTTGTATTGTTTCCACTCATGGATTAAAACATTATTTTATTATAATATTTTATATAATCACTTTATTCTCAGCAAGTTGGGGTTTTCATAATGTTTTGAACTGGGAATTTTTCCTCAGATCTTTGAAACATTTAACAATTGGAGGGAGGTATGGTGTTGTGCAGTGATAATCCAGGCACTTGGGAGACTCAGAGAGAAGAATTGCAAGTTTGAGGTAAACCTGATCTAGCAAGATCTTGTCTCAAGAACAAATAAGCAATCAAGCAAACAAAGGAAACCCCCAAATCAAATTTAAAAAATGGAATTTCAGGTTATTTTTTCAACTTTATATAAATGCATTAAAGAGATTGGCTTGTTGTCTGTCATATTCATTACAAACTGATCTTCCGACTTAGTGGTTCATTATTCACCTACACTGATTCTAGTATTTGGTCTATCTTAGTTAGCTATTGTCAACCTGACACAAACCTAGATCTACCCTGGAAGAAGGAATCTTGATTGAGCAATCAGAGCCTTCAGATTAATGTCTGTGGACATGTCTGAGAGGCGTTTTCCTGACTGCTGAGTGATGGAGAAGGAGCAGATCTGGGGAGGCAAGCCTGGGTTGTGGAAGACAGGGAGCTGAGCAAACCTGGAGGATTGAGCCAGTAAGCGGTGCTCGGCCATGATCTCTTGTTTCATTTCTTGTCTTGAGATGCTGCTCTGGTCTCTTGATAATCGTCTATATTCATTGTGTAACCTAAATTAACTCCTCTCCGCAAGTAGATTTTGGTAATGGCGTTGACCACAGTAACAGGAAAACAAACTTGGAGAGACTCAAACATAGTTTTTATTCAATTAAGGTTTGTTTTTGTTCTTGGCTCAGGTACCTCATACAGTTTCGTGTCACAAGAATTTTTAGTTTCATTCACGTTAAGTTCCTGTTCCCAGAGTTGAGTTCATGTGTGTGAGTTTATGTGAGTTGGAGAGAGGGGAGAAGTGAGTCTCAGGAAGGAGCACTTGACAGCCACAGAACCGTTGCTGCTCTTTGTCGTCTGCTGCCATCTTGGTAGGTAACTCTTTCAGTTAGTGTCACCCTTTTAAAATCCTAGCAAAAAGCTGTTGCTGGGGAGAGGGTCATCCCCTTGGGTTTAGGAATCCTTGGAGGCCAGGGATCCAAAAAACTACTGGAAGTATAATTCAGAGGAAAAACTCATCCCACTCCCTGCTTTCATTTCTGTTCTTCACAGGTAATCCTTTGTCCCTACTCTTTTCTCATATTGTCCCATCTCTGTGTCAGCATCTTTTCTTTTCCAAAGCTATCTATAGCTATACTGACAGCCCATCGTGATAATCCAAGACAATCTTACTGGGAGATCCTTAACTTAATTGCATCCTCAAAGATTTTTTTTTCCCCAAATAGGTTCTTGACAGTTTCTAGGCAGACAGTTTTTGCCACCCACCACCATCTTGGCAGGCATAGAAACTCCTAAGGGCAGATGGTCTGTTTGCCATTCATCCCAGCAGGTCATTGTGCTAGCCTGAGACCACATTTGCTCTAATCAAGACAGGCTTTCTTGAGCTCACAATTTCATTCTCTTGCTGTGCAGGCATAGGTCTTCACCTTCCCCCACCCTCAAGTCTTTAGGAGGTTCTAAAACTCTTGTTAAGGAGCCATTTCTCAGTCTGGCTTGCAGGGAAGTCATGTATTTGTCCACCTCCTATGACCTGCTCTGTCCTCTGTCAACTTTAATAGAGACTTAATAGACATGTCGAGCTAGGCCAGAGTATATAAAAATCTATAAGCCATTAACTATAGCTATATTAAACTAATAAGAATCAATTCCCACACTTGCCTTCAAAGCATGCTGGGCCCCAGAAGCGACTTGAAAAATGACAGTCCGCAGCTTGGCTTGGGATCAGAGGGGGCTGGTCAGCAGTGGCAGCTCCCTGGAGCTTACATTGTCCAGTTCTCGGGAGCAGGCTCCTGGGTTAGCCTTTGGAGGCTGTCTTCTGTTCTGAGGCCATTCCTTAACACTGGAAATGGAGGCCCAGGAAGGATTTAACAGGGAATTAGTAATGGCCAAGCTCCTAAAGTAATTGGGCTTGAAAATGCCCAAGTTTTGCTTTTCTAAATGGCCCTGGGCTGCATTACACCTATTGATCTCCCTGAGCTTTCACAGCCTGTAAATGATGAGCCTTTTAACGCACCCCATGACTGAAGGGCACACCACTGTGAGAACAGCTCATTTCATTGTTTTCGATTTATACAAAAGATGCTGTGGCCCAAGCCCTCTAGGCACCCATCTCAATACATAAATATGCCAATTAAGCTAAATGGAGACCCTGCAGGTTAAAAGTGCCTGGTAAAAGATGGAAGCTCTTTCCCAAGCCAGAAGAAAGTTGATCTACAGAGGGAATGCCAAATCAGCAACAGTGGGCTTGTGCCAAACTGTGAAGGTCAAAAAATAAAAATAAACAAAATAAAAAAAGAAATTGAGGCTTTCAGGCTTTCAGGTGTGTGTTGCAAAAAAAAAAAATCCTTAAACTGTAAATGCATGATCTTTTCTTTCTTTCTTTCTTTTCTTTTTTTGTATGCATGTGTGCTTGTATGTGGGTATGTAACAAATATGTACAGATGTCATGGAAACCAAAAGAGGGTGTTAGATTTCCAAGAGCTGGAGTAACAGGTGATCGTGAACCACCCATTGTGGGTACTGGGAATTGAACCTGGGTCCTTTGGAAGAGAGACAAATGTACCTTTAACCGCTGACCTCATCCTTCTAATCCCAAATGCATGAGTCTAAGCATCAGCTATTGCATTTTTCCTTTACAAATCTCTAGGTTATGGAAAGGGAACAAAGTCTTAAAGCTGAACCAGCTCTAAGAATCTCTTTTGAACACACAAGGTCAGATATATTATACACTGCTTTCCATAGCAGCTCATTACACCCAGCAGCTCTGATGGAGGAACTGGAGAGTCAGGCTCTGTCCCCATAGGGAATTAGTGAGGACAGCAATACTACCAGACAATTCTTAGAAGTTCTGATCAATAATAAATGACCAGTGACTTACCTGCCATCCTGTCCCTGACCTGTTTAGGCTAGTTCTACCTAGCCAATAATACTGAAGGAGGCAGAAATGTAGAGCCCAGAAGTGAACTGAAGGAAACGGGCTGTTGTCCTCCAGCCTGCTAAGTTGAAAAGAGGGCTCCCAGGAGGCGCTCCCAGTATGGATCTAAATATTCAGCCTCAACCATACACATATCCAAGTTCTACCCCCAGCCAGCACTCCTGGATCTTCTATTTTGCTCCCCTTACTACAGACCTCATGCAGTTACAGAGCACATAGAGAAAACTTGGCAGTTTAGAAGCCACAGATGGGAGCAGGTGAAAGGAATTTTGCCTCATGCTCTCCAGCTCCCGTGCTTTGCTATTGGCTGCAGTGAGCACTAGCCTCCAGCTTTTCCCTCACTCTTATCAGAAAGCCCTAAGGAAGTACAGATTCAACAATATGAACATTATCAAAATCACTTAACCCCTGGCACTCTGCCCCCTCTGCTGCTCCTTCCTCCAGCGGTTCTGTGAGCACTGATTTTACACCTGCCCCCAATTGCTGCCTTGTCCCCTACTTCCTTTCCCTGTTACACATGGTCATCAGTAACTGCTTTCATTTCCTTAAGACCTCTTTGATTTTCTCTATTCCCACTTAGCTACAGAAAAAGAAGTTTCAAAGACCCTTGAATCTCTGCGCCAATTGCAAGAGAGAAAATTGGAACCATTCTCTAGAAAATAGAAACAGGAGATAACACTTATTTTATGGTTTTCATGGTCCTGCAGCCTCTCTACTCTCTTGTTCCATTTAACCCCTCTTTCCGTGAGTTGTCTCTGCTCATCTCTAGTTGGAAGGAAGAGCACACATTTTTCAGTTTCCTTTCACAGACTATGCAACTAATTTTCTGAGTTGATATGGTCTGGGGCAGGCACTGTCCTGGACCTGTAGCTCATAGTCTCAGTTAAAGTCTGTATATACTCTGTATATTCCAAGGCACTAAGACTGTAGAACTCATTTCTAGAGGGCCAATTATAGACAAACCATAATAAATAAAAACCTGTCATTCTCTAAGACCTCGGAAGTACTGACAAAACCTTCTAGTCTACAAGGCTCTTGTATGAATAGATTGTTTGTTGCTAAGGACTTTAGGGAGGCTGTGTCACACAGACAGTCACTTTGGAGAGTCAAAATGCTAGCCATTTGCTGGACAGTGGTGGCACATGCCTTTAATCCTAGCATTCAGGTAGCAGAAGCAGGCAGATCTCTGAGTTCAAGGCCAACCTGGTCTACAGAGTGAGTTCCAGGACAGTTAGGGCTACATAGGGAAACCATGTCTTACACACACACACACACACACACACACACACACACACACCCCAAAATAACAACAACAAAACCAAGGCTAGTCTCTAGTAGCAAGAGACTGCCAAAAGTTAGGGACTACAGAGGCTGTGCAGAGAGCACGGAGAGGAGTGTGAGCCTAGAGATCCTTAGTTTCCCTACCCTATAGGATCTCGATGGCAACTGTTGATTTTCTAATAGTTATTACTGCCATTTGGCCTAAACAGTAAATACCGCCATGGGCTTCTGTGTCTGATGCTGTCTCTGGGCAGAAGATGCGGAATCACATTGATACATATGTCTAGTCTTCAGCATCAGCGAGCTCTTGTTGTTCTAGATTCTATCCCCCATTAGTCGTGAGCTCCCTGATACAAATCACATATCTCTATGAGCCTCAGCCTCCCTATCTGAGATGGACAAAATAATGTACATCACTTACTCAGCCAGAGAAGTGTCTGAAGAGCTGAGGGAGAAGTGCCCGTAACACAGAAGTCTTCACAGGCTGGAGGCTGTGGAGAAAGGAAAAAGACAACGATTTTATACTCATGGGCTTCTGGAAGTAGCAGGGAAGAGGTTTGGAACTGGGCTGCAGGGGTTAGGGGGAATTAACTATTTGGTTATATTTGTCTCATGGGATTCCTATGAGGAAAGACCTAAGCAAATGCACAAGGAGACAGTCTATCTTTCTGGTGCCCAGTGGAAGAATGAAGAAAAGGAATAGGAATGGGCAGGGAAGCAGATCCCAACTCATCAAAAGGAATAAATCTCTAATAAAAAGAATCGCCATCTGGGCCTGGTGGTGCCTGCCTGTGATCCCAGCACTTGGGAGGCTGATGCAGGAGGATGGAGTGTTCAAGGCTAGCCTGGACTGCTAGGAGACTCTGTCTCAAAAGATGATAACAATAACAAACAGTTGTCAAAAATAATAATACTTAGCAAATGTGATGATGATAAATAGACAGTAAGGAAAGGATCTTTCAGACACTGGAGGTATGGTGGTCAAAGATGGATTGTCCTCAGTAGGAAATGTTATAAAAAGGCATTTGGGGACCGACTGAGTTTGTATTGTTTTCCTCCTGCCAGTCTGCCTGAACTTTCTGGGAGACTCTCAAAGTCAGAGTATGTTCCCTCTTCTCTTCCCTTTCATCCACTTTCATTGAGCGTTTCCCCTGCCACTGCCCTGCCTCGGGTCTCTCATCTGATCTCCAGGCACTGCATCTCTTGATGATTGAACTTGGATGGCTCCAAGCCCCCAATTCCCAAATGGACCTATCGTTTTTCCTCCCGAACCTGGCCCTTCTACATGTTGTGAACCAGGACTCAAAGCCATTTCACAGGCATGGCATTTTCAAAGGACTCTCCTGCTGAGTTTCAAAAGGGAGGGGAAAATGCCAGCAAGCACTGTCAGTAGAGGGAGATCTTAGATAAGAGAAGCCCACAGGCAGCCCTGTCAACACACTTTTACATCTATTTTTTTAATTCCAAAATAAAGTTTTGAAAATTTGCTGTTTTTCTAACTACAAAAAACTGAATGTTGCTGTTTCATAACCCCTGACAAGGTTTTTGTTCCCTGTACCTACGCAAATTCTCTCTGCTATCATTCCTTATGCAACGGAAGCAAACTTGCTACTTGGATTTTAATGTCCACAACACTCACAAACATTCACATTCACTCCTTTGAATTTATGTGGAGGCCACTCCACTGATCCCACAGGCTGTGACTGGGTCCAAGCCAGATACACCCAGACAGGCAGACAAGGTGGTGGTAGACAACACCCCAGGTTTACCAGAATGCTCACCCTTCTTATGCTCCTACCTTCACTGTCACTTGATCTAGTGGTAGAAACTGTCTGTAGCCAGCCTTACTCTTGGCTCCATGCAGTAGAACATCTTTGCATTTCTACGTTTCCCTGCTGGTATAGTTTATATTATACCATTACATACAACTTTCTTGGGAGCTAATTTGAACCATTTTATTAAAAAAGCAGGATAGGATGAGTGGATGAATGCATGCATGAGTGAATGCATGGGTGTGTGCATGGATGGATAGATGCATGTATGAATGCATGTGTGGATTCATGAATAGAAGAATGGATGGATGCATAGATAAATGGATGGGTGGATGCATGGATAGATGAATGCATGCATGCATGTGTGAATGCATGGATAGATGGATGGATGGATGGATGGATGGATGGATGGATGGATGGGTGCATGGATAGAAACATGGGTGGCTGTATGGGTGGATGCATGGATGGCTGCATGGGTGGATGCATTAGTAGATGCATGGGTGTATATGGGTGTATGCATGGATGGATGCATGGATAGATGGATGGGTGGATGCATAGATAGATGGATGGGTGGATACATGAATAGATGGATGGATGGATAGATGCATGCATGTGTGGATGCATGGATAGATGGATGGATGGGTGCATGGATAGATGCATGGGTGGTTGTATTGGTGGATGCATTGATGAATGAATGCTTGGATAGATTCATGGGTGGATGGATGGATGGCTGCATGGGTGTATGCATGAGTGGACACATGAGTGGATGCATGGGTGTATGCACAGATGGATGCATGGGTATATGTATGGATGGATGCATGGGTGGATGCACAGATGGATGCATGAATAGATAGGTGTAGATAGCTACTCTTATAGCCATTTTGATAGAAAGGTTACTGATACATATTTACTATTTCTGTTAACCCCACTTGAAGCTTTTTTTCTAATTTAACTTCTTTCCCCACTCATTCTTCTCTCCTGCCCTCTTTATTAATAGTCATTCATCTTGTCTCTAGGTCAGGATAGCATTTGAGCAGTCCTAGGCAGGGCATTTAAGCTTTCCAAAGAAATCTAACTGAACATGTTCTGGGTAAGCCAGGTCACCATTGCTCTCTTTGGCCACTTTTCTACATCACTTCCATGTTCTTGTTATATACTAATTTTTATTCTAGAAAACCCACTTTTATTTAGTGTTCTACCCATGCTTGCAGCAGTTTGGCTCAAGAACCAAAACCAGTTTCCATTTCAGACCTTAGGCTAAAACTCTCTGATCTCTGTATTTGGTGAGACTTGAAAGAACTGCCCTAGAAGAAAGAATCCTAAGGATCTGTTTCTGGAGAGAAGCGTCATCTTCTGGGAAAAATCTGAGGATGGGGTTGCAGACAATAATGTATGGACACAGCCCGTAACCTACTAACCCTGCTCCAAATTCATTCACACCCAGTCATTAGCTCCCTCACCACATTCACATGTTTACTCTCAAGGAGAGAAATGACTTCAGCTCTAATTGTCCCCAGAACACATGACTTCACCCTTCGAGGGTTCGTGAATATGAACTACATGAGCCTGCTGAGTCAGCTGGTTTCACAATCCCACAAAATTGACAAACTATCATTACCAGTGTAGTGGTTTTAATGAAAATGGCTTCTATAGGCTTTTATATTTGAATACTTGGTCCCCAGTTGGTAGAACTCCTTGGAAAGGATTAGGGAGGTGTGGCCTTATTGGAGGAGACATGTCACTGAAGACAGACTTTGAGGTTTCAGAATACCCTCTATGTCTCTGTCTGTCTGTTTGTCCCTCCCTCCCTTTCTCACTCCCTTGCTCCCTCCCTTACCTTGCAGACCAGGATGTAAGCTCTCAGCTATTGCTCCATTAATATACCTGCCTTCCTGCTGCCTTGCTCCCCACCATGATGGTCATGGCATTTGAAACTATAAGCCCCAGATAAAATTTTTTAAGTTGTTTTGGTCATGACATCTTATAATAGCAATAGAAAAGGGAAGTGGAAACTTAAGGGTTCTTTGGAAAGTCAGCAGGATGGTGTTTTGCTGGGGTAAACACATGAAAGAATGTTTCATTAAAATAGACCCAGGTGTGAAAGGATAAGGTAAAACATGAAGAAACATTTTGCTGAAGGAGACACAGGAGAAAGGATGCTCTGCTAAAGCAAGCACATGAAAGGACACATGATGAAGGATTCTTTGCTAACAAAGAAATGCATGTACTTGGGCTGATTAGATGCATATGCTGAGGCAAAACCCATGCTGAGGCAAGTCGTGTGCTGAGGCAAGGATAGTGGAGGACACGTGATGCTTGCAGGGTATAAATAGGACTCCATGGAATAGTGGAGAGAGAGGCTGGTTAGCCGGTATATCTAGCTGTGCAGTGTGCTCTGATCATTGTTTCTCTGAGAGAAGCACAGCCAAGAACTTCTAGTGCTCCTGTCCATTCCTCCTGCTGACGTGAGCCAATGCTGAGGCCTGGGTGTCTCTGCTAGGTCATGCCACCACTGTTGCTGACCTGCCTCTACCGAACTGGGCTGTTGGTATATCCAAGAGGTGTTTGCAAGTAGATTGAGTTGCCACTGCCTGCTAACCTGTGAACTGAACAGCTGATTTCCAGACAGCACAGATGGGAGTTGCTCCAAAGTACCTTTCTAAACAGGTCCACTTCCTCTGTATTCTTTCTTTTCTACTACCTCTGGTGGGTGATGGGCTGTAAGGGAAGTTAAAGCATTTAAAAACCATCATTAAGAATAAGGTTTGAAAAAATTAAACTTACAGAAAAGTAACTAAGACAACCAGATAAATTGAACCATGACTGTGCTCAGCTTAGGTTGGTATGCTAGTAATCAAGCTAAACCTTCTTACATTACACAGAAATAAGCAATGCAATTCAGAGTAAGAGAGAAGACAACCATGAACTTCAACTCTCTGTGAATTTAGGTTAGCATCATGCAAGTTCATAACCATGCCATCAAAAGCTCGGAAAAGGTTAGTCCCAAAGCACACGAAGAAGCATGCTGAACTAGGAATCATTAAGCACTTCCTGGATTCACAACATATAGGAAGAATCACAACATGGAAGAATCACAACATGTAGGAAGCAGTAGAGAAGAATATCAGAAATGTAGTAAGAAAAATCCTGGGCAGAGAATCCAAAATTTTTCTGTTTGGTCTCTTTTGGTTGCTATATTATTATATATAACAAAGCTTTTTATTACTTATGTTATATGCAAAACAGCACACACTAGCCAATCAGTTGCTTAGAAGCCCATAGCTTCAAACACCTTATTATAGAACTTGAGTTTGCTTGAAGCTTCCTGCCATGATGTGTGCATGTCAAATTCATGATTCAGTAAAATTTTCTTTTAACTCCTTGGAGTCTGGCCATGGAGTATTCCTTCGTGCTTAGCATTGTAATCCACTTTGCTATTCTCTATGTAAGAACTTGGTGGGCTTCCTCCCGGCCTCCAAGCTTTGGTAGGGAAATAGTTCATCCACGTTCTTTCCTGAGATGCCATCACTCTGTAACATATTATGACAGTGCACATAACCATGCTTCATAAATGGGAAAGCAGTGAGCGCACATTAATTGCTATAATTACAAGTAGCTGCTCTGTGGATCTCAAGTTGATCTCTAATCACAATTGCTGTTGTCAGGTCAGACGTGAAAAGAACTCATGCTCCCTGCCTCTGTGATGACGGTGCCAGTCAGGCATGGTCCTGTTATGACAGCTGGGAATCATCTGGAAATGAGCTTCACTTCACTGGGCATGTCAGATGGTCATTTAAAAAGCCAGCATCGATTTTTTTTTAAGAGAAGGTATTAGAACTGGTTCATGTTCAAGAGGCCTAGACCTCTTGCTAGGAGAGATGGCCGGACTTCAAAGCAGGAGCTTGGGGACTCAGTGTTGTGACAGATCCTATGGCAGTATTGCACTGATGGTCATCCAAGAGAGAGGCGTTTGCAATACAAAGCCAGCTTTGACAGGAGACAGGTGTTGCTCTTGGCATGGGTGTGTTGGCAGGAGGGTAAGGTCTTCCCAGAAGGGCTGGTAATGTGGATCAAGCATGAATGATGGTAAGTTCGAGAACATCTCTGCTTGTGTAAGAATGCTTAAGCACACCGTTGGATCTTTTCCTTTTGCTCTCGTGGGTACCTCCCACCTTCCTATAGGTCAACTTATTCAATCAGTACTGTCCCTAGATGCATGAGAACTCTACCTAGACTCCATTTATCATGCCTAATATGGAATAAATACTTTCTCCCAAAATATTTATCCTGAGCCCAATACTTGTTTGGTAGGACTAACAAAAATTCACTTCTCACCTTGCTGTCAGATTCCTGGCTCTGTAGATACTGAAGGAAATGTGAAGTAAAATTTCATCTTCATGAAAAGCTAGAGAGTGGGGAAGGACATATACGCAGATTCACCTGTATACAGAAAGATGAAAGAGAGCAAAACCACTGGTTGCCTCCAGAGCAGTAAACTAGAAACATCAAAGACACGTGCAGATGGGGGGACATCATTGTGTGTCCTTTAAATGCTTTGAACTTTTAATTATATATTGACAATTAAATTTAAGTACTTATCAATTTCAGGAGCACCTCAGTATGTGTATGAGGTCTGCTTATATGGGAGTGGTCTGACGTTCTTACCCATTTTCCTGAGGGCCATCCTTTTGAGAGCCCTTTCTTGAGTACCATCACATGCATAGAGTCATTCTGGTTTTGTGAGAAATCACAGATGTTCTTTGATTCACTTGTTATTTATCTGTGTTGCACATTGTTTCAGGGTGAGCTGTTGGCTCTTACTTTAGATGGAGAATGTAAAGGCAGACATTTGTTCTTGGGTGGTCTGTCAGGGAGGGGTTACAGACCCAGTCTTGGAGTTAAGACTCGGGGAAAAATCTCAGTCCACATATGGTCCAAAACCATTGGTTGTTTTCTATGCAGCCGCATTTGGAGGGAAAGAGTTACCACAACTGCTATCAAAACCAAGGGACCCAGCGCCCACCAGATCCTCTGTCATTCTTTCCATTTAAAGTCCATGGAAGAGCTGTCTGGATACATCGCCCTGTGGATCACCCACATCTACACAGGCGCTTGCACACACACACACACACACACACACACACACACACACACTAATCCCTAAACTGCTATTGTCACAATCATGAGCCATATCCGTGCTGTATCTCTCAAGGGACAAATCTCTGTCATATTTGTCCCCACAGGCCACACGATAAAGATTACATATTCCTCCATCTCAAAGTAACTATCGTGTTACTTTGATAACACGTCACCATGGGCACCCTACACTTCTTGCAAACCTCTTAGTCTTCCTGATGAGAATTTTTCTTCTTTTCTAACTTTTAAATGTTAGATTTCTCTGGCCTCCCATTTCCTTCCCCTCCTTTCCCTCCTCTGGCATTCAACCCTGCATGCTCCTCATCTTCACACAGCACCCCTGACTCCCAGCAACCCTGCATGCTGCTCATCTTCACACAGCACCCCTGACTCCCAGCAACCCTGCATGCTGCTCATCTTCACACAGCACCCCTGACTCCCAGCAGCCCTGCATGCTGCTCATCTTCACACAGCACCCCTGACTCCCAGCAACCCTGCATGCTGCTCATCTTCACACAGCACCCCTGACTCCCAGCAACCCTGCATGCTGCTCATCTTCACACAGCACCCCTGACTCCCAGCAGCCCTGCATGCTGCTCATCTTCACACAGCACCCCTGACTCCCAGCAGCTCTGCATGCTGCTCATCTTCACACAGCACCCCTGACTCCCAGCAACCCTGCATGCTGCTCATCTTCACACAGCACTCCTGACTCCCAGCTGAATGCTCTTGCTTTCTCACACTGATGTGCAATGGCCTTCTCCATGCTCACAGCTCCACCTGCGACTCCGCCTTCCAAATGTGCTCTTCCCTTAACCTGTTGTATGGATACAGTGGGTCCGGTTATGAGCACGAGAATGGACCTCTATTCTTCTGTCCCTTTCTTACCAAGATCCAGTGTATCACCTGCCATGTCACTACTGTCTCAAACCAGATCACAAATCTGTCTGGTCACGTCTCAGCATCTTTACCACTGAAACTACCACTTTGCCACTAACACTCCATCTCTGATTTGCTCTATGGCAAGAGTCTCTTGACTCAGTTTCCCTTTTCAATTCTTGGTCATAGATGAACCAAAATTGTTTTCTGATGCCAAAGTAAACCCAGCAGTATCACCTTCTGCTCAGACTTTCAAGAGACTATTTTCTCCCTGAGTTCTTTCCTCTAGACTTTGAGTAGACATCTCATCAGTATGATGATGATCACACCAGTGAGGCTCCCTGAGCAAAACCCTCCAACACTCTGTGTTCTCTTTTTCCACATACTGTCTCTACTATATGAGATGATTAGAACTACCCATTCACTAAGCAAGTACCAGAGACTTGAGATTTATTTAATCCTTGAAGCAAAACCTTTGAGGCGTTTGATACTAACCATAGTCACAGATGAGAAAACCTGGGACTAGGTTAAAATAGTCACTTATTCTGGCCTTCCTCGTTCATTTTCTTGTCCTAAGAACATATGACACTTAAAGAGTTGATAAGGATGTTTACCCGTGACTTTTGCTTCTTGAGGGTAAAGATAAGGTCTTCCTGGTGAACCCAGGGTTTGTCCCAGGACAGTTAGTATTCATCTTCCTGCTAAAGGATGTGTCAAATGTGATGAAAGTTGTTTTCATAGGTCAGGATGAAGAATATGGTTGAAAGAGAACAAGAGAATGATTTAAGTTAAAGTAGTTGTGATGGAGCTACGTAGTAGCAATGCCTGCCTTTAATCCCAGCACTCAGCAGGAAGAGGCAGGCAGATCTCTGTGAGTTCAAGGCCAGTCTGTACTAAAGAACAAGTTTCAGGTTAGTCATAATTACAAAGAGAAACCTTGTCTCAAAAAAACAAAAGCAAAAACAACTAACCGAACAAAAGTGGTGTATTAATACCCCTGCCAGATAACTTAACAATCTGGGTTTCCTCAGTCCACCAGCCAGCAGCAGTCAGCAGCAGGAAAATTATTAGAAACACAACTACCCAAAAGACATCATAACTCCACAGATCAGATTTGAATGACAATGAAATCTATTCCTAGTTATTCAACGGCATGTTAAAATTTGAGCAGTAGTTTTGTGGGGTTCAGTTTAACCTCTATCTCCTGCCCAAGCACAGGGATAGCATCTGTAACTGACAAGGAGGGGCAAGGAGACCACAGAATTGTACCCTGCTCATCCTTTGATCTCTGGAAATGCTGACAGAATCTCAAGTGCTCAGAACACCCTCTGCAGGTGTTATCATTGGGCACTAAGTTCCCTCTTGCCTTGGACATGGAGACCAGACATGAATGACACTAGACTACCACCACTGTTCACTTCTCTAGTCTTAGATGACCATGGCCTCTGAGTTTTTATCTTGATAACCATGTATTTTTCCACTCTAATTTCTAGATATTTCTTCTTCCTTGGGGGATGCTAACTGCCTCTGGGGTTTCTAATAAAAAATAATTTTGCTGTTTACACCATATTATGTGTACTCTGACATGTTATATAAGTAGTCTTTCCAGAGATTATTTTTCATATTGTACCATTACAGTCAACAATGAGCTATCTGTTCTATGAAGACTGTACATTGTGACTACTAAATGAATGTATTTTATTTCTTCCTCAACTCGACAAGTTTTTAATTCTTTCTCTACCCAGATTTTTGACCAAAGGTGATAGGAGATGTCTGAATGAATAAATAATGATAATTTATTTGACCAGACAATACATTTAAAATTAAGATGTGAACAGAAAGTGGCTTTTGTTCTCCTAAATTCTCTTCACATATCGAGAGATTTGACAATAGAGTAGATGTCACTCCATTTTTGATGTCCAGTTCTTGAGACTGCCCTTAGTGGAGTATTATAACAGCAGAAAGAATGAAGGGCTGTCCCTTCTCTTCTTGAAGAACTGTGCAGTTCCAAGGGGGATTGTCTGGTTGAAGAGAAGGCTGAGCATTCATCCTTCCTTCTGTCTTGGAATCACAGAGGTTTCAGAACAAATGTAAACAGAGTTGACAATGGGAGCAAACAGCTCATTTCCTAAGATAATAACGGCTATGTTTAATGAGTCAGGCACTGTGTTAAGTTGTTTCTATGTATCATTTCACACAGTTCTGTTATTTACCTACCACAAAACCCTATCACAATTTACTTGTTTTAATAGATTGTGAGAAAAAAAAATCTAGCTTATAGTAAACAAGCAAATGGCCCAAATTTAGCCAGTACATGCATAGTAAAACTTGGGTTTGAACAGAGGTATGTGTAACTTAAATTCGACCACCTTCAGCTGTCTTTACCTTTCTCATAACCACTGAATTCTAACAGGCTTTTGAGTACTGTGCTATAATACCAACCATGTCTTGGTAACATTATATCGTCAAATACAATGTATTTATCTGAGCAACAGGCTGACCTAGAATTTGGATGTATGAATAAATCACTCCATTTCCTTGAATTCTCTATTCTGCTGCCAAAGAGCCCCATCTATGGACTATACCCAATTGCTTCATCCTAACATTAACCAAATACCAGATGGTTCTTTGGTTCTTGTCTGTGGGGCAAAATTGGAAGTCAGTTCAGCCTACTTTTAGGGCAGGAAACGCTGAATCCAGCATGCAGTAAGCAAATATCTTCCCCATTGTCTGATTCTTCCCCCACACTCGCAGGTATGTTCTTATTCGTCATGATGCTATTTCTTAAAATGTGCTTTATTGTCTCTAAAAAGGGCATATTTGATTAGAACCAGGTTCTATGTGACCATAGCCAGAGCACATGATCTCCACCACAGCAGCATCCTGCACTGGTTCCTTTTTTTCATTGATGTGATCAAGTACCTGACAGGAGCCAGAGAGAGATTTATTTAGACTCGCAGTCCGAGGCAGTACAGAGAGGGCAGATCGATGGCAAAGGTTTAGTCTATGGCAGGTGGAGCTGGTAGCAGAACTTCTTGGCAGAGAAAACTCTGGGTGAAGATATCAGAAATTTAGCCAGAAGACTTGGAGGTGGATGCCTGAGAGCAAGCAGAGAGGTAGATCTCACCACGTGGTGCGATGTAGGCCAGAATTAATCCGTTTAGAGGAGCTGGGAAGGAGCCCAAGCTAAAGACCTAGACTTTAAAAGATTAAAAAGACTTCTTGACTTTATTTATAAAGCTGTTGGCTCTAGGAATGTCTCATTATACGAAGTGATTGATTTTACCTTTGAGTTTGTGAGTGACCTGTGATAAGACAGTAGAGTTTGAAGCCCCAGACCATGGTGAGTGGTCTCTGTGTGGCTCTCTAGACTAAGTTTTCATCCACAGGCCAGACTCTGGATCCTGCCTCATTTCCTTTTGCTCTTTCTGCCTATTCTTTGCAGTTGCACCTATGCCATGTTGGGGGTGGGTAATTTAGGGGCTGTACTGTGTATTCTTCCCTTGGGAGCTCTATGTACAAGTGCAGAAGAGTGGGGACTGCAAAAGCATCCTGCACCACTAGGCGACTAGGCGATGCCTTGCTGATCCACTATGGACTGGTGCTGTTTCTGTATATTCAATAAACAATTAAGTATTAGGATGTTACAGTCTCTTGGAAGCCACCTGTTTCTGCAGGTTGGAACAATAAGCCTAAAGGGTGCCACAAATGATTTACTAAACCACTACGTCTTTCTGAACTGAACCCTGCAAATTTCATAGCCCATCCTTGTCTATGGCTCTTTGAAATATGTTTTTGAATACAGTGTCTTTTTGAATATAATGGAACTGTGAAGTCACAATAAACACATGACAATGCTGTTACCTCTAAGGGTGCTGAGTGCAAGACACTAACAATTTAATAAGTTTGGGCTTTTGACTGACCTATGTTAATGTGCAATTTCATGCATTTTTGCACAGCAAGAGAGAAGTGGTTAAGAACACATTTGATTATAAGATCTATGTGAAAATGCATTATCTGCTCGCCTTGAGCACGGTCAACTGTTGACCTTGCCAATTAAGTTGACTCGGAATGAAGATTCAATTACAATGAGCAAATATTGCTTGAATAATTTCTCTGTATAAAGTTCTATGCTGGGGCAGATGTGTGATATTTACTTCTATCTTTGAGATGCTTGCAAGCAAGTTGGAAGAGGCAAAGATGCATGCATGGATGACTACAATGTCACAGAAGAAATGGGATGTGTGAAGCTAGACCCTTGTGTGTCAATCCCTCTCAGCGAGCTCTTCTCCCTGGCTTCCTTCCTATTCCTTGGAACAAAACTTTAGCTTGTTTTAGGAGGTGTATTTTTGAGAAGATGAACTTGCTTCTAGTTTTGGGATAAACCTTGATTGCCTGAGTTGGTTTCAAGATAATCCTTTGATTTAGTGATTTATTATGAACATTGACTCAGCTTCCAAGCTAGAGTGGGTTGCCTGGCTTACTACTGAAGATGTATGTCATAAGTTATTGAACCATGCTGCCCCTACTTCTTCATCTGTTAAATGGGTTTAATAATAGCATATGCTTAGTGGGGACTATCAAGTAGTTAATGTGTGCAAAAACATTTAGAGGGGTCTCTAGTACACAGTGAATGGCAAATGTCATTGTTTCAACAGCAGACACCAAAACAATGGCTTCTTCTTTTTGATGTTTCTGAATATCACTGCGTCTGAAAATGACCCCTACAATATCTTTTTTCTTTTTTTAATTAGATACTCTTTGTATTTACATTTGAAATGTTATCCACTTCCCCCACTCGCTCACACCCCCTCCCTTTCCACTTGTTTTCATGAATGTGCACCCACTTCTAAACATCCTTTCCACCTCAGTGTCTTGGAATTCTCCTACATTTTAAAAATGTGCCTTCCCTGGACCAAAGGCCTCTTCTCACACTGATGTCAAACACTGCTATCTCCAGCTTCATATGCAACTGGAGCCATAGGTTTCTCAATGAGTGCTCAATGGTTGATGATTTAGTCCATGGGAGTTATAGAGGGTTTGGATGGTTGATAATGTTGTTCTTCCCATGAAGTTGCAACCCCTTTCAGCTCATTCAGTCCTTTCTTTAGCACCTTCAAAGGGGTCCCCATATTCAGTCAGATGGTTAGCTGCAAGCGTGCTCAGCTGTATCTGTATGACTCTAGCAAAATCCCTGAAAAGGCATCGTTATCTGGTTCCTGCCAGTAAGTACTTCTTGGCATCAGCAATAGTGCTTGGGTTTGGTGGCTGCACATGGGGTGGATTCTCAGAAGAGGCAGCCTCTGAATAATCTATTCTTCAATCTCTGTTCTTCTATTTGAACTTGTATTTCCTCCCATGAGTGTTTTGTTCTCTCTTCTAAGAAGAACTGAGGCATCCACATTTTGGCCTTCCTTCTTTTTGAGCTTCATAAGGTCTGTGAATTGTTTCCTGGGTATTCAGAGCTTTCTTGGGCTAGTATCCACTTATCAGTGACTGCATACTATGCGTGTTCTTTTGTGACTGGGTTACCTCACCCAGGATGATAGTCTCTAGTTCCATCCATTTGCCTAGGAATTTCATAAAGTCATTGTTTCTAATAGCTGAGTAGTACTGGTCACCTTGTCCTTTAGATGACCAGAAGATGGAAGATCGAAAGGACCTGCACAACCCAACCCCATAACCTATGTATGTGCACATTTGTATGTGCACATGTGGAGGACAGAAGACAACTTTGGCTGTTGTTCCTCAGGCATCATCTCTACCTTCCCAGCATTGGGATTACAGGTGAGAGCCACTACACCCAGCCTTTGCTTTTGTTACTTTTTGTCTTTACCCTGGGTTTTAGGAATTGAACTCAGGCCTTTGGCTGCCAGGCAATCACTTTACTAACATCTCCCAAATTCTCCAAGCCAGTAATCTTAAAGCTCATTCTGCCATGGACGCCTTATATAATCTACTCAATTTCTTTCTATATTGTTTAGGGACTGTTTGGTGCATCACTGATAGTCAGAATTATAATTTAACCTCTATCATGAGTCCTGATGTGTATGAACTAAAGTCCATTCCTGCAACAGATATTTTCAACAGATATTTTCATCCTACACAGCTGATTTTCTACTTAGAACTTAGTCATGCTAGAGAGTTGGAATATTATAGATCCAGAGCCAAATTATCTTGGTCTATCTTCAGTCCCCTTTGTAACTATTCGTTGGCCACCTCTGTATCTGACTTAAATTCCTTCTAACTATCATATGAGATCTTTAAGATATATTAGTTTAGCTGACAATTTTCTAAGAATATCGAGAACCAAAGCGTTTTACCTATTATGCTGTGCCCCACCTATCTCATGTTCTCACTAGTGAATTCTTACGGCTTTCTTTTGTTCTGTGACTCAAAAAGCCCATGTAATCATGTTCTTGTTGGAACACGTTACTTAAAAGAAGCTAATTTATGTTCCTCTTTGAGTCAAGAGCTGTGTTTTTTATCACCATGTCATCCTGTAGTTCCTCAGCTTGTGTGTGTGTGTGTGTGTGTGTGTGTGTGTTTCTTTATATCTCTCTGTGTGCCTGTGTATGTGAGTCTGTGTCTATGGGTATGTATGTGTATACTTGTTTATGTGCGTGTATGTACCTGTGTACATGCAGACATGAATGCATGTGTCTGTGCATGCATGCGTGCATGTGTGTGATATATACATGTGGAGGTATTTATTATAAGGATGTGACACACTCTCAGCTGTGAAGACAAAAATCCTGATACAATCCACACAAGCCCAGGAGCCATGGATGCCAGAGCTGTAATTCCTCTACTTCTGGGGCCCAAGGACCAGAGGAGTTAATGGTGTTGGTCTGAGAGAAGAGACAAGAGGAAACCCATGTCACAGCGAAAGAGGCTGGCAGGAAGCACAAAGGGAGGTTTTCTCTACCTGTTTTTCTACTCAAGTTCTTGACAATTAGGTGCTGCTCATGGCAATCTGCTCATTTGGGCCCAGCAGGCTAAATGCAAAACTCTGGAAGCACTCCCACTAACATGGCCAGAGATGAAGGAACTCCTGGAACCTCTGATGCATCCAGGCTCACACAAAATCCACAACCCCAATGAGGGACCTAAATGAGTTTCAGATTTGCAGGTAACACAGTAAGCTAATTTATGCCACAAAATATAATAAATATTATTTAGATATGCCATCCTCTTCCATTCCAAGTAAATCTACAGAGACAAGGTGGGAATTGTCAGTCACCACTGTAGCTCCCTGCTGAAATCAACTCTATTGCACACAGCATCATTTTATAGTAAAGTTTACTAAGAACCTACTTACATTTCTAAAACTAATGTGAAGACAGTGCACAACACATTTTAAGAAATACTCTAGAGGAACTGCTGCTCCCATGGAGACCTGCCATCCAACCAAAAGTCATACTCATCTTGTAGCTTGTATTTGGAACAAATTTTTGTCTCAGCAAAGCTACAAATGCATAAAGTTTACAGATCTTCAGGGTTGTTTGAAGGCAGATTCACTATTAACCTTTTGGATTCTAAAGGCCACAGCCTCCTCTGCTATGTCCACTTGTACAGATTAATAAGGCCTCTTGGAGTGGCATGGCCAAGAAGGTCTGCTGCCACATGAAGGTTCAACTGGAAAGAGCACTGGAATCAGTGGGAAGATGCCCCAGCATTGACTATATTATATTTCCGTAACTAAGGTGTTGTCTTAGTTAAGATTTCCATTGCTGTGAAGAGACACCATGACCAAGGCAACTCTCATAAAAGGCCATTTAGTTGGGGTTGGCTTACAGGTTCAGAGGTTCACTCTATTACCATCAAGGTGGGAGCATGGCAGTGTCCAGGCAAGCATGGTGCAGGAGGAGCTGAGAGTTCTACTCCTTGATCTGAATGAAGGCTGCCGGGAGAAGACTGCCTCCTAGGCAGCTAGGAGGAGGGTCTTAAAACCCAACCCTACAGTGGGACACTTCTTCCAACAAGGCCATACCTCTTAATAGTGCCACTTCCCATGGGCCAAACACATTCAAACCACCATGTGTCTAGTCTCTGCTTGTTATGCTTAAAACAGAATTGGAGCCATAACCAGCCCTGTTTCATAATTTTAGCTATTCAAGTGCAGGATTAATCCATTTAGCTGACATACATTTATTGAGAATCTGCAATGCTTAAAGCACAATGTTAAGTATTACGGGATATCAAAAACTGAGTAGGATGTGGATTGAATCTACACAGTCTATCTTCTAGAAAACAAAGGTGTCTGTGTAAGGCTACCATGGGGAATGAAGAAGACGGCAGGGCAGGGATATGTCTAAGGTGGATGAGGAAGGTGCTTGGCAAAGATCACCGATGGGATGAAGGTGTACAGGGACAGAGGCTTGCTCAAATGTTAGATCATCTGTAGACAGAGCGGGAGGTAAGATGGTTTCACATGAGTGGCCAGAATGAGCTAAACACCAGAATCTGAAAGCCCTGGTTGACATCAGCTGAGCAGCTGGTGAAAGTACTTCTCTGCATCTTACTGAGGGACACCCCTCCCCCGCTGTGTTAGCCTGCTCTGCTAAGGGCTCTTTGGAAAGACCATCTCTCATCCCCATTTGATGGGTGACAAATAGCAAATGCCACGAAGTAAAGGGAACGCCTCTCCTCCATGGTGTCTTGCCTTGTATGTTTTTACTATAAAGCCAAGGCAGTTAAAAAAAAACCTTTTATCATTGTCTCTTAAGAGCATACAGACACATCAGTGGGGTCCAGTCATAGCATGACAGATAAAGGAACAAAGGCGAAATTCTGAACATGCTGTGCCAAGGCTAGCTTTTGATTTGTGGGAGACAGCATCAAAAGCAGATTAAAAATTCAAATAGAAGGCTACTATAACGTGCTCCAATATCTGTCAAATATGACAGGCATGTAAGGTAGGGGTTTGCTAAATTCCTATTTACTTAGTTTTACCTTTTTAAAGAGGGTGGGATGGCTTCAAGCTCACTATATAGCTGAGGTTGAACTTCTTCCTGCGTCTTCCAAGTGCTCGAATAACATTCTTACGCCCCACAATGTTTATGTGATACTAAAAACCAAACCCAGGACCTCAAGTGTGCTAGGCAGGAATTTTTCCACATGTGATATCTTTTGAAAGAATTCAGAAACCGAGGCTGGAGAGATAGCTCAGCAGTTAAGAGCACTGGCTAATCAGTCAGAGATCCTGAGTTCAATTCTATGTGGTTTCACGGAGGCTCACAACCACCTATAATGGGATATGATGACATCACCTGTCTGGGGCTCTCTTCTGTCATGCAGGTATACATGTGAATAGAGTGCTCATATACACAAATAAATCTTAAAATAATGATTCAGAAACTAAGTCAATGCTGTTGGCTTCAGCGTGTGGTAACACAGTAAGTCCATCCTAGGCATAGCTTTGCCTCCTTTGGTTTCAGCTACCTAAAGTTTACTACTGTGGGAGAAATTGCAGGCATGACCTGGTGACCAGCCTACCTGAGACACTGCTTCTAAATAAGAAGTATGGCACAGCATGCTCCTGAGTAGTCCCACAAGTCAGAATACTGAACTCTGAAGTGGTGTGAGTAGCCAGCAGCTGCTCTGCTGGTGAGTCTGCACTCTCCACGTCCCCTTTTATGTGCTTTGAAACCCTGGTGGTGTGAGCATTCCCTGTCCAATCTGAGGTCATGTGCTAACTAATCACAGTCAATAGCCTTCCATGATGTAAGTACTTGATCACACTCAACAAAGCAGACACTGCTCCTTGAAACCATCTCTAGAGTGGGTCAGCTCCACACCCTTTACAGGACCTCAGACTTCGCAGTCTTGTGGGGGAATGCCTCAGAAGTGGTAGTCTGAAAATATGAAAGACAAAATTCCGTATTTGAAGAGGAAGATACACTCTGGTAACATTCATGAGAGTATACCTGTTAAAATTTCTCCTACTTTATTGTTATTATTGTTTCTCTCTTGCTATGCCCAAGTTAGGGACTAAGCTCCGTATCGCACTTCTGTGGGGCTACTGAGTTCGTAGGGCTTGACGCTGTCTAGGACGTGGGGCATTCCCTGAAGACACAGGGCATATCCATTGCATGCTGTGGGGTGGCGACTCTAAAGATAATATTTTTTTTAATGAAGATGTTTGAAGCTGTAAGGAACCAGTCCATGGAACACCAAGAAACAGTTTGCTCAATATAGGATGTGGAGTTTACTGTTTCAGAGGAAAAAGAGTAAACAAACCCGAGACATCTATTGAAAATTCAGGGAAGGTGAGATATGAACTCACATGCTGTTGGGCTTCAAGGACTGTCATTGTCCTCCCTGCTTGGCTCGTGATGACTAGAAGACCCTATGACAGTGAAGGAGTGAAGTGCTATCTCCAAGTAAAGCCAAGAGCAGGCAGGCTTTGTAGTATCCCCCTTTTCATCCTTTGCCCGTCCTCCTTGAATCCTACCTGTTTTGTGGACACCTTGGAGCCTATTTTCACCTACTATATATAGTGAGTTTGACTATGAACAGCCAACATCAGATGTGAGCCAATGTTCCAGATTCTTGTTCACTGAAAGAACTTTTCATTTCCTGTGTCTTAGCAGAAACTTAAGCTCCAACATACTGCTTTCTAGCCAACGGTTCAGGTCCCCTAACACCCAGACTATTGTTCTGGAAGGCTTTTGTGCACACCTGCCTTACCTGGCTCCTTTCTGACATTTGGGACCTTACTAACGAGCACATCCTCTCTTATCAGAATGATGTACAAATAGAATTAGTTACTGATATTTTGTATCTCAGACTCACCATTATGATAAGCACTGGGACTTCATTCCTGTCTTTTAAACTTGTTTTTAAACGAAGTCTTGGTTAGCATAAGAAGAAGTGGCTTTCAATGTGATATTTATATGCATTTCCATAATTACACTTTGTTCTTATTCTCCCCCACCCCTCACCCTGTCATCCTTCTGTGTTTGTAACATATATCCTCTGCTCCCTCTCCTGTTCCCAATTCTCTCTTGATCCCTTCTTGTGGTCCCCTTTTTCTTTATTGTACAATGAATATATATGCGCGTGCGCGCACACACACACACACACACACAGGGAGCACTCTTCAGAGAGAAAGTGTGATATTTACCTTTCTGAGTCTGTTTTTTTTTTTTTTTTAATGATCTCTGGTGTTCCACCCCTTTTCACATTTTATGACTGAATATTCCTTTATGTGCACTGACTACAGTTGATTAAGTCTCCATTTAGAATACAGTTTAGCTGCTTCTAGTTCTGGGTGATTATGAATAAAGCTACAGTAAATATTCAGTTGAACGTGTATAATACCCCAGTGTGAGGTTACTGGGGTGTATGCTAAGTGGATTAAGAAACTGCTTGAGTCATTTCCAAAGCTGCTGCTCCAGATTCACTGTGACTCCCTGGCTTCACCAGCACTTAGGCTTAACAGTTTTTCCTTCCTTCTTTCCTTCCTTTCTTCCTTTTTTCTTTCCTTCCTAAACTTTTTATTGACTCTTCATGAGTTTCACATCATGTCCTTCAATCCCCTCCTCTCTCCATCCCCTCATCTGCCCTTTGCCCTTACGACCTTCCCCCTCCCATATAAAGCACAAACAATGGGGACAGGATATTCAATCACACTGGAAACCCTAAGATGGTGAGCTGAAAAAAACCCTTTCTTGTTGTGGTGTGGCTCAGCCCTAGCACACATCTTTAACCTATGAACTTTCTGTAAACAAGAGCTAAATAAAGTCAAGAGGTGGAGCTAGCAACCAGTTTACAGAGAGTAAACATGAGAAAACCCAGCAAAGAAAAAGGAGGGACTTTTAGTTGAAGGGTATGAAAGAGAGCTGGAGAAAGAGAAGGAACACTTTTCTTCTGGGACATCTGTGGAGTAGGAAGGTCGGCTGGGTGCTTTCTCTGCCTCTGAGCTAGCAGGCTTTCACCCTAGCATCTGACTCCTGGGTCTTCATCTGGTAAATCAAACATTTGGGATTTTGTTTTTTAAACAACTAACAATAGCAACACAAACAGAAAGCATAGAAAGTATCTCATTCTTTTCCACATCAGTGGAAGCTGTGGTCTGTCACAGAGTATCCCAAGTATATATCCCCCTGTCCACACATCTTCACTTGCAAATGTTCATTGCAATCCGGCTTCTGTGACACTATAAATATTGGATCTTCATCCAGACTCCTCTTGGATATCCTGTTGCTGCTTTGTGTCATGGAGATTCTGTAGCTTTGGAACAGCAGCCCTTTCTGCCCAAACTATTCTCAGATGATATAGATTTGGGGGTAGACCAATTCAGAACCCTAGATCTGGACCTGGGTGGTATGTGAGCTGGTCTCCCTTATCTCTACCACAGGGAGAGCTCTCCAGCACTCTTTTGGCTAGACCACCCAATGCTGCTATCAGCGGGAGACAGGGCCACCGTTCTGGCTCTCATGCCCTTGGGGCTTGTTCACCTGCATCTACACCTCCAGGACCAGCTCCCCTGTGCTACCTGGGTGAAGTCCAGGACCTGTTCTCTCACGTGCTGCCACCAGTGAGAGATGGGCCAGCTTTCCAGAGCACTGAACCCACTGAGGGGTAGGGACATTCTGTGCAGCCCCTGGACAACCACATATTCACCAGGGACATCCCATGTTCCCCAGTGGTAATATGAGCCAGAGATATGACACCTACCCCTGCTGCTGTGCTGTGTAGCCACAAACCCAGACATGGCCCTTGGCTACAGCTCAGGCTGAAAACTTACCATGGCTCTAGTTGGCTGGGCTGGCCATTTATAATAGGCTCTCTACCCTTGAAGAAAAGGAGGAAGGAGAGAGACACCATCAATATTTCACACTACACAGAAGCCACCATGGGCATGCTATGGAAAGCCTTTCATATTTCCCAGCATGCTATGTATTTTTGCCTCATTTTGCAGATGAAAACAGCAAGACCTGGGCAGGTTGAATACGTTGACTTGTAGGTTGGTGTGCCAGTGAGTGGTCAGCTTGTTATCGTATGGCTCAACCCTGGGTCATATACTTAATATGGCCTGATTACATTAGGAAGCTATAAGGATGGAGAACTATGGTGCTCAGCATAAAAGCCTTAGAGAGATACTATAATATAAATCATAGAGCAAGAAATGTAAGCATATTTTGCTCAGAGTTGTTTCCCACTGTGGTTTATAAATAGATATTAAGGTATGTATGGGGAGGGGGAGCTCCCTAGACAGATTTTGTGGTGGGTTGAGTGAGCATGTCTCCAGAGTGCTTATGTTTGAATGCTTGGTTCCCAGTTGGGAGAACTGTTTGGGAAGGATGAGAAAGTTGGCCTTTTTGGAGGAGACTGAGGTTTCAAAAGCCCATGCCATTTGCAGTTAGCTGTCTGCTCTTTAGTCTTAAGTCAGGTGTAAGCTCACAGTTTCTGCCCTAGCGCCATGTCATGACTGCCTGCTGCCATTCCTGCCTTAGTGACCATGGACTTTACCCCTTTAAAACTGTGAACCCCCAAATTAAATACTTTTGTTTATAAGTTTCCTGGCTCATGATATTTTGTCACGGCAACAGAAAAGTAACTAAAATAAGTTTGTGCAGCGGCACAGAAAATGTGTATAACTTCTAAAGACAAAAATTCTCAGCCACTCAATCTATAATCAAATGAACTGCAAAAGTGTTATTTACTGTATCTATTTGTTTTTAAGACTTTTATTTAAATTTATGTCCATATATCTGTGTCTGTGTGAATGTATTTAGTGCTTAGAAGGCTAGAGTTATGAGTCATCCACCTCAAGTGCTGGGAACCGAACTCTGGTCATCTGGAAGAAAAACAAGCACTCCTAACTGTGGATCCAATGCTTTTGCCCGTTTAAAAATGTAACATTAAAGGGACTCATTATTTGAGTGTATTAGAGATAACTATTTCACAAAACCTCCTCAGTGGATGAAAGCCAAAGAGGAGCATTAAATTTCACGATGGGACCAATACCAGAGAGAAGCTGTGTGGCACTTCAAGCCATACAACTAGTTTTATTTCATGGGACTCTCCAGAACTCTTTCTAGCATGCAGTTGCTGTGTACCAAATTCTGTTTCATGGATCATAAACCCCTGAGTCTATATCTGAATCAAACATACAGCATTACTGTAAACCTTTGACCTAGCTGCAGGGACATTTGAACTTTCATATACACACACATACAGCACATATTGCCTACAGCAAAGATTCTTTTAATTGAGGGTATTCTCAGATCTGAAACCTGTTTGGTTCACCAACATTACCACCTGAATGCCATAGCTCTGTCTATGGAACAGAGAAACAACATCATCTCACAAGACAGCACCGCACACATGCTTTTGGGATCTGTTGCATACACTGCAGTTTCATAAATGTACTTTGGTGTCTTATGCTCTTGTTTGCTTATTTAGATGCCATTAATATTGGCAGGGGCCATTAAATATCTTGTTGATTCTTGAGAACAGACAACAATGATAATTTCTTGATCTAAAATCCACAAAATTAACACTACTCCTGGGTGATTAAAGTGTTTGGTGTGGAGCGCTTTCCCAACGTAATGACCGACAGGGGCTCTAAGGACCAGATGCTTTACCATCTTCATGGAAGTACCTTCCTAATCATGGCTGAGCTAAATCTCAGATGGATGTAAACAACTAACAGATGTGACTGTGTTTAAGGGGCCCCAGCAGAAAGCTCATGCAATTACAGCCAAAGAAACAAACTGATAACAATGTGTAATTTGGGATGTTCTTGATGGCTGATCTGAAAAAGCCATGCTTACAGGGTCTTTGTTGGATATTCAAAGTAATGTATATGTCCTAATTATAAAAGTACTGCATATTCATCATAAAGAATGCGAAAGTTGTAAAAATAAAGAGGCTATTTTACAACATCACTGAGTAAGGATTCTTTTTTCAGTTGACCTTATAGGATGTTCTTCCTATTCCATTTATGTGGTTATAGATGTATGTGTTTAAGTGCTGTTTGACAGTTTTCTTCTTTTAAAACAAGCGAGTATTATGTCATGAGATAACTTACTAAAGTTTTTCAGTGGCATTCTATGGGCAAAGTAGTATTTATTTAGTTCTATTATGAAATGCTTATATGTTATACTATTATTATTTATAATAACAAGATATACTTTTTTAGACAAAATACTATAAAAGGCATTCTTAGAAAACATATTTTTGTCATACCTACAATCAGTCCCTTGGTTTACATTCTTAGAGGCAGACTTACCATGCTGATGTATATGGGCATATGTAGTTTTCCAAACACTATTGCTGTAATGTATCCCTTATAGTGTGCTGGGGTACTTCCACATCTAATAAGTAAAGTGCCATTTTTATGGCTTCTTTGCCTAATCCTTAGCCTTCCATAGATGAGGTTAAATACTAAGGGTTAACTTACTTATGAGGTTCTTTTCCAAATCCCCCAAATTTGTATACGGCATCCATCTTTAGCCATAGTGACCTGAAAAGGTTTAAATATAGTGTTAAGTCAATTGAAAACTGTAATATAAAACACTGATTTTCTTGGGCCCAAACAAACGAGAGGAAAATATAGGCACACATCAAATAAAATAACATTATGCTTTTTGATTTTGTTTAAATTCATCTGACTGACAAAGGAGATTTCTTTGGTTGTTGTTTTTAATTTTCTTCTATTAGTTCATTGCATCTGTGACATCTAAAGTTAGGGTGTAGGGCAATGGTTCTCAAACTTCCTAATGCTGTAACCTTCTAATTCAGTTCCTCATGTTGTAGTGACCCCCACCCATAAAATTATTTTGTTGCTAATTCATAACTGTAATTTTGCTACAGTTATGAACCATAATATAAATATATGACATATCAGGATATCTGATATGTGACCCCTGTGAAAGAGTCATTTTACTTGCAAAGGGGTCATGAAACCCAGGTTGAGGACCACTGCTGTAGGTTAACTAGATGTTGATACAGTGTGCTCCTTAGAAGATGCTCAGACTTTGATGGAAACAGTGGGGGTAAATAAGTCAGAGGAAGACACACCTATTTATTGTTCAAAACTGAAGCATATTTTTTATTTTGGATGAAAAATTTTTAAATTATATTGTATAGTGAGAGAGATGGCTCAGCTGTTACCACCACTTACTGTCCTTTGCAGGGGACCCTTGTGAGCAACCGCCTGGTAGCTCACATCCATCCATAATTCCAGTTTCAAAGAATCTGATTCCTCTTTCTCTGACTTTCATGGGCACCAGACATGCTTGTAATGTAGACATGCAATTGAGTATAACCTTCATACATATAAAATAAATATTCATCTAATAAATAAATATTTACGAATGGATCTTTATTTATATGTATTATAGTCATAGTGTACTCTCCTGTGTTCCACAACAGTATTTTCTTGTGTCTTACCCTCTGTCCAGATTCCTCCTCTCTTCCTTTCCTCATTGCCATCCCTCTCATATTTGTCCCCTGTGTCCCCTAGAGAGTGTCATTTACACTTCGACAGCATGTGTAGATACATGATTTTATACATCTATAAAAATTTGGAAACCACATGGGAGATGATTCAGATACAGTCCTTCAGAGACTGGCTTAACCAGCTTAACTTGGCAGTCTTCAGCTATATTCATTTTCTAGAAAATGATGTAATTTTATTCTTTATAGCTCTATTGCATATAAATACAAGTATATAGAAACTCCATTGTACATAAATACAAGTATCACATACTCCTTTATGGTTGGATGTCTAACTTTGTTCAATAACTTAGCCATTTGTGAACACTACTCCAGTAACCATGGATACACAAGCATGCCTGTAATATGTTGGTGTGGAGTCCTTTAAGTAACTACTGAGCAATGGCATAACCATGTCACATGGTAGATGTACTTTGAGTCTTCTGAGAAGTCTCCGTAGTGATTTCCATGCTGTGGAGAGGAGTTCCCCTTAGTCCACACCTGTGTAACAGTTGTTGGTTTTGTTTTGTTTTGTTTTGTTTTTTGAGTCAGGGTTTCTCTGTGTGGCCCTATCTTTCTTGGAACTCAGTCTGTAGACCAGGTTAGCCTCAAATGTATAGAGATCTGCCTGCCTCTACCTCCCAAGTACTGGGATTAAAGTCATGCACCATTACTGCCTGGATATTCTTGTGTTCTTTGTTTCTTTCCTTCTTTCTGTGTTTTTTTATTTTTTTTATTTTTTACACTTTATCGATTCTTTGTGGTCATGAACCCCAATTCTACTTATTTCCCCATTCATTCATACCTGCCCTCGAAAGAAAACAAACCCCTCAAAAGAACATTGTCACTGAAGCTGCAATGAGTCACAGTGTGTCACATAATACACCCTTTGTACACACATCTTTACTTGTGATTGTTCATTGCAGCGAGTCCCTAGTTTGGTTTTAGGCCTCTGGCTTCTGCTACTCTATCAATATTGGGTTATCACTAGAACATCTCTCAAATATCCTGTGGTTGCCCTGTGTCATGGAGATCCCGCAACTTTGGATCTGCAGGACCAGGACTAGCCCCTTCATGTGCTCCAGCAGTTCGTTGATGGGGTGAATGTTAGGTTGGGCCAACTTGGAGCCTTGGATCTAGGCCTGGGCAGAAGCTGAGATGTTCAGCCCATCAGCTCTCCTGTGTCACCAGAGATAGCTCTCGCACTTTGCCAAGGTCATGAAGAGGCCAGCTCTCATACTCTCTAGCCTTTGAGACTCTTGCCCACACCACCAGGTCCAAGTCTACTGTGATGGCCAGGTACAGTGTAGGGAGCCACTCTCCTGGGTGCTGGGGTTGTTGAGGGGCAGGGCCAGCTCACCCATACTTATGCCCTTGAGTAGCTTCAGGTTACCCACACCTCTGCCACCAGGGCCATTTCTACTGTGCGGCTCAGGCCAGGTGTGGGAGAGTCACACTCCAGAGTACTACATCCGAAAGCAGGGCCAGCTCTCTCATACCCACACCACCAGAGTCATGTCTCCTGTGCTGCCCAGGTGAGGAGTGTGTGGTGTTATAAAAGGCAGGGAAACTCACTATGGTGCTTAGACATCAACATAGCCTCATGCGACAGCACAGACCAAGAACATTCAAATGGCCTTTGGTAGGAACATGGACCTGGGACATGAACACAGGCCCTGGCTGCTATAGAACCATGGACCCAGACATGGCCCCTGGCAGCAGCATGGGTCCAGATATCACTATGGCCTTAGGTAGCAGCACAGGCCACCCAGATCAGTTTGTCCCCGAGTATCAGTATGACCTCTGACCATCAACATGGTCTCAGGCACAGCTCATGTCACTGATATTCAAATGGCCTTCAGTGGCAACCCGGGCCACAGACCTCAGTACAGATCCCAGCTGCAGTAGGGTTATGGACCCAGACATGGCCCTGTGGGGCAGCCCAGGCCCAGACATCATCATGGCTCCAGGTGGTTTCATAAGCTGAGTCCTCATATCTGTCTGCTTCCTACCACTGTGAAGTCTCCAGCTCCACTTCTTCCCACAGTGCATGAACGGTGTGGTTTTCTCTCCCAGCTCTCCACTGGGTATTCCATCTTCCTCTTCTTTCCATCATACATTTGCTCAGCACACTTGCACCCTATGCAGGCAGGGACAGGACAAATGCTTGGGTGTCTCTCTTCTGCCTGCCCTGGGGCCATGGGGCTGCAGGCTGATTTTGTTTTCTTCCCTTTTTCCCTTCCTTCCCTCCTTCGTTCTTCCCTTCCTTCCTTCCTTTCTTCCTTTTATTTATTTATTTATGTATGTATGTATGTATCTATCTATCTATTTATTTATTTAATACTACACTGTTGCTGTCTTCAGACACACCAGAAGAGGGCATTGGATCCCATTACAGATGGTTGTGAGCCACCATGTGGTTGCTGGGATTTGAACTCAGGACCTCTGGAAGAGCAGTCAGTACTCTTAACCTCTGAGCCATCTCTCCAGCCGTTTCTGTTTTCTTAATGACTGCCATTCTGATGGGGTGAGCTGGAGTATCAGTGTAATTTAATTTCCATTTTTCTGATGACTGGTGAGCTTGAACATTTATTCATGTGTTTATTGGTTGCTTGTGTTTTATAACATGAGAACTGTCTGTTCATTTCATTACCTCATTTTTTGCTGAGTTGTTTAATTTTTTTTCCTGCAAGCTTTCTTATTTGTAGACTTATGGTTATTTTTATTAGCATACATCGATTATATATAAAACAAATCTCATTATATTTTCATGCATGTACATAATCATATTACATCTCCCTAATACTCATCTGTCTTATTCAGGGTTTGTGTTCCTGCATAATACATCATGACCAAGAAACAAGTTGGGGAGAAAAGGGTTTATTTAGCTTACACTTCCACATTGCTGTTCATCACCAAAGGAAGTCAGGACAGGAACTCACACAGGACAGGAACCTGGAGGCAGGAACTGATGCAGAGGCCATGGAGGGATGTTACTTACTGACTTGCTTCCCTGGCTTGCTCTGCTTCCTTTCCTATAGTACCCAGGACTACCAGCCCAGGGATGGCACCCCCCCACCCTCATAATGGGCTGGGTCTTCCCACCCTTGATCACTAACTGATAAAACTTTACAGCTGGATCTCATGGAGGCATTTCCTCAATGGAGGCTCCTTTCTCTGTGATAACTCCAGCTTGTGTCAAGTTGTGACACAGAAAACCAGCCAGTACATCATCCTTTGGTTTAGTGCTTTTATTGCTTTGTAAAGGAGTCTCTAAACCATTTTTTCACTCATTTTTTTCTTTTGCTGTCAGGAGGCTTTTGAATTTCCTAAGGCCCCAGTTGTTTATTGTTAGGCTTATTTCCTGAGAAGCCGGAGCCTTATTCTGAAAGTTGTCATGTTTGCCAATGATGGAAGGATACAACAAGACAGAATCCCAGCTCAGAGTGGTCAGTGCAAGGCCGAAATTGGTTATCTAGCCATTCAGTATATGGGTGAGGAGGAAGATGTGGTAGTTGGGCTCATTGATGCCATAGTGACTCATCTGACCAAGGAGAATGCGCCGGTACTTGAAATAGCAGGAAAATAATGTAAAATTGTTGTAAGACATCCTGAAGGTCAACATTAAACCCAAATATTGGAGCTCAAAGTTTCAAAGGTGAACAGTATTTGATAGCTTTCCCAAACTGTATCTACAGAAGACAAATCACCATAGTTATTTTGAACAAGTTATTTGACTATATATATGTTAAAGGTTGTAGGTTATAGGTTATAGGTTACAGGTAACAGGTTACAGATTATGCATTATGCGCTACACACTACATGTTACCCACTACATGCTGCATGTTATCTATTATTTGTTATGTGTTATATGTTATAATATGTTGTATGTATTTATATGTTTATATACAGATGTACTTAAAAACCCTAGATCTTTGCTAGACTCGTTCACTCATTTAAAACTTTACAGAATCAGAGCAGATGGTTTGGGTGAAAATGGAGAATGTGTCTTAGTTCAATACTGACTATAAAAACCTTTCTTTTATATGACAACGTTTTTTGGGTAACATTCAATGAGATGTGGTAATTCTAAATAGGCTTGTGGGTGGTCATTAGGAAGAAAGGTATGGGGAAACAGAAGTGTCTGGGAGCTTGGGGAAAGCTGAACCTATCAATGAGGATTTACTGATTGAGTAAGGCATTAGAGCAGAAGTTATTAGAGGGGTTTGAGTTTTCCCCAGGGAAAATGTGGACAGCAATGGGATAGTGGAAATGATATTTAGCTATTATTTTTAATATTTTGGCTGTCATAAAAGATTATATTGTGCCTTCATGAAATTTATGTTTTAATTTAAACTACAGTAGCTGTGAATGGGACCCTGTTTTCCTTATGCAACCAAAATTAGATGAGGCCATATTCAGTTATGCCCAATAGAGATAGGCATCCTTATGAGAGAAAAGAACACAGACACACGGAAGGAAGAAGGTCATGGGGAGACAGGTAGAGACAAGGGGTGCTGCCTCAGAGAGTACCAATCATCATGGAACGAACACCTTGGGACTGAAAAATTTAGTGCAATGTTTCTCCTTCAGCTTTGGGCTTTGATTTCAGATCTCCATAATTGAAAGGTCAAACCGTTGTTAGTTTAAGCAACCTGCCATGTAACAACTTACTAAGGCAGATTTAGGGAAAACAGCATAGCTGTGGAAACACACAGACTCTGGTGAATTCCTTAGGTGAGTGTGAGGCTCTAACCAAATAAACACGAGGCATTGTTATCTTTACCTAGTTGCTTGGGTCTTGAGAAGATGGGGCATATCATTCAGTAAGACTCTGTTTACTTCTAAATAACATGGCACATCTGTGGGTTGCGGCCACCATGTGATGAGGACACAGAGAATCTGATGCTGGGGAGCAAACATGAAAAAGCTGAGCCATCAGCTTCAGTACTCCACCAAGGCTGAAGAGCTCCACCCATAATTCCCCTTGATGCAGCTGACCAATGCATGGCTGTCCGGAGGCTTTACTTCCTGTGGCATCCTCCATAAAGCAGTTTAATGGAGACTGCTGGAGGAGGACTTGAAGCTTCCAAGGGTTGAATTCTTTGATCGGCACTTCTTCCAATTTTGTAAGCCACAAAGCTCATCAAATTCTCTCTAAACTAAATCCCTTGCCAAACCTGGGTGTAGTGGGCCTTCACGGGGATTCATAGTGTTTAAAAAGTGTTTCAAAATATTTTGGCATAGGATAAGATGCTGACTTAGATCCAATAATCTGTCTATATTTAATCTTGTCAGTGTGTCACACTGATTTCTAATTTTGTACCCACTATAAAACATATAATATGGATTCCTACATGTGTATACAATCTGTACATGGATATGCATGTGACTATACATATATACACACACATGCTAGCTCTGCACTTTCTGTTATTGTTGTTTTTGTCGTACATGCTCACAATTGAAAGATTCATTTGATACACTTGGGGAAGATATACATAAAGTGGTTTTACTCCTAGGAGCAGGTTGTCAAAAATACTTTAGAGATCACGTCTGTGACCTTTCAGAATACAGATTTCATAAAGTTCATAAAAGGATAGATTCTATTTTATTGCTGCCAGAGCAATAAAGCAGAAGATTGCTCCGCAGTGACAGAGCTGTCAGAAACACAATGCTAAGAGCAGAATGGAAATGGTCCTGGTGGGAAAAGAGAGGGCAGGCATCGTCGCACACCAAGGTTGCACGGGGACTCCTCCTCAGAGTTCAGAGTTTAAAAGATTATTTGGCAATTAGAACGAGGTAACCCCATCTAAGGTAGTGGAAAGGGACAATAAACCTTTGCTGAAGAACAAAAAATATAAAAGACATCCTGGAGATAGACATTCAGGAAGTGCCAAGGCAAGGCCCTCAGAGAATATCAAGAAAAGCAAGAATTCTCAACAACAAGCATAAAGCACAGAGATAGAAAGAGAGAGTTAAGGGAGGGACTTCCTGTGAGCTCACTGTCCACTCACTGCGGGAGGTTCCCCATTAGTATTTGTAAAGACCTTGTGGGGTGGTTATTATAAGTGGCACTCAGTAAGAAGCCGTGAGAACATTAGGATGCTAAACAGATTCAGATTCATGAACTTGCCTGCGGTCATGAGGCACCGACCAGCGGACGGAAGAGACTAAATGGAACCAGGATACAGCAAACTCCAGGCCTGCTCTCACCGCTCCATCAGAGTACCAATCTAATAGGAAACAACCCCCTGTCCTGCTTTCCCTTTTTACTCCTACTAAGTACTGCACGCTGCTTCTTTCAGTGCTTTCTTGGAGCTGCTTCCATTCGCTTAGTCATTGCTCAACACTGCTGATTCTCTGAAATGTGCTGAGTGAGCAGGGGCACAGCACAGACTCAGTCCCTCTTCTCAGGAGGCTCACGTATAAGCAAATGGGAACATGACCTCAGGAGCTGGTGCCAAGCCAGAGTGCTAAGTGAATGGTTTGATTTCTAAGAAGATAAGAACTTATTAGAAGAATTATTTGGATAAAAATGTAATTGGTGAAAGATTTATACGATCTGAAGAGAAACCAGAGTATACCCCAGAAGAACAACAATACCAGCCAACCAGAGCTCCCAGGGACTATTCAAAGGGTACAAATAGATGGACCCATGGCTCCAGCTGCATATGTAACAGAGGATGGCCTTGTTGGGCATCAATGGGAGAAGCCCTTGGTCCTGCCAAGGCTCAATGCCCCAGTACAGGGGAATGTCAAGGCAGGAATGTGGGAAGGGGGAGCACCCTCATAGAAGCAGGGGGATGGGATAGGATAGGAACTGTATAGAGGGGAAACCTAGAAAGGGGATAACATTTGAAATGTAAATTTAAACTATTCAATAAAAAGAAAGTAAAACAAAACAAAAAAACAAAAAACAAACAAACAAACAAACAAAAAAAACCCAAACCAAACAAAGGAACAACCAGCATGAATGGATGAAACCCAAAGTTTTTCAGATAAAAGTAATAGAAAAACAAAATGGTTTAAATGTACTCAATTATACTTACAACCATGAGATACTTTTAAAAGGTAAATACTGAAAGGCAAGAACTGCTCTCCAGGTTTGCTAGAGGCAAAAAGATGGAAGTTCAACATGCAGGCACATGCCGACTGCTGCTCCACACCACAATTTATTTTATTTTTTTTTAGAATTCATCATTTTGCAGCTGGTTTATGAGGATTCTGGAAGAAAATGATAAGTTCCCGGAGGAACATGGCATGAGTCAGCATTTTCTACTGTTTGCCTGGAAGCCACCCAAAGTACAGAGAACAGAAAGACTCAGCAGACTGCAGAGCCCATTTTCTGTAACACCAGGAGAAAGACATCTGCTGCTGCCAACATCTGTGCAAGGGCCGGAGAAGCAGTTGAGATTAAAACCGGGCAGATGGAAACGTGCATAGTATGAGAGAACTTCAGAGCTCAGGGAGGCCTGGGTTTTATAATGGGAGCAGATACTTTGTTGCAAAATTTAAAAAGCTTTGACCCGCATGAGGGAAGCCATTGTATCAATGAGAAAGCATGCTGCAGAAATCGAAGTGAAGGAAAAGAAGGACCCGGTGGTCAGAGACTGAAATGTCCTTGTGATGTTTCCTTAACTGAAAGATGAAGATGAAGAAAATAATTAAAGATGTTGCTAGTTAAGTCTAGAAGTAGGAATAAGTTCTTGTCACCACAGTGGTCTCTAAATGCACCTGTAGTGAAAAGCTGGGAGGACATACAAGAAACCATAGGACACACTGTGACAGCAGTGGCTGCAGAATGAGGCAGGAGGCATGAGAACCTGGTCCTTACAGGGAGGATTTTCACTGCCTCTTAACAGCATCTTATTTGAAATGATACAGCTGTATCAGCACTTCGGAAACTTAACTCCTCCAGGACCGAGAAAACTGTGACAACCAGCAGCCCGAGGTGCTGCCACTAAGATATTAAACAAGAGCCAAGCAGTCTCCTTGTCTTCCTTTCCAGCGTGGCTGTTGAGGCTTGGAGAGTGTGGATCCAGAAAATTCAGCTCATCTGGGTAACACTGTGGCTAAAGGCAGAGCACATTTCTTCTGGCCTGGATTGAGGGTTTGGGGTATGATAAAAGTTCAAGTGGATAGATTCTGAGCCATTCCCATGACCGAATCAAAAGGATATGGAGTAAGCTAGAGAGAAGCTACTTTCAAGTAAAAGTACCCTGTTTCTTTCAGAATTGGTAAGGCTGACTAACATGGTACACATAGGATTTAAAAAAATAAATGACTCATCAGCTCTAGTGTGGATATAAAAACACAGACAAGTACATGGACGGAAAAATAAAAAAACTTAGACTAGGAAAGGTGACAGAGTCGCGTGTCAGCGAAAGGAGAGACGTGGCTCAAAATAGATCCTGTGAAAATAAACTCTTCAGCTTTGACTTGAAACTCAGTCAAATGAACTCTGACTTATTTTAAATGTATGTTACACTATGTAATTAGAAGTAAGATTTGGAACATCCACAGTCTGTCCTTTGTACCTGACACTTAGCAGAACACAGAGAGTGCCCTGAGCTTCATTCTGGAAACATTTTCAAAGGGACCTTAATAAGCCAGGCTCTTTCAGAGAGAAAAACATATATTGGTTAAGAGTGCTCACTATTCTTCTAGGGGACCCAAGTTTGGTTATCAACATCTGTCATAACTTGAGCTACTATTGCTATATCGAAACACCAGGACCAAAAAGCAAGTTGGAGAGAAAAGGGTTTATTTGGCTTACATTTCCATATTGCTGTTCATTATTGAAGGAAGTGAGGACAGGAACTCTAACAGGGCAGGATCCTGGAGGCAGGCGCCAATGTAGAGGCCACGGAGGACTGCTGCTTACTGGCTTGTTCCTCATGCTTTATGCAGCCTGCTTTCTTATAGAACCCAGGACCACCAACCCAGGAATATAACTACCCATAGTAGAATGGCCCCTCCCAAATCAATCACTAATTAAGAGAAGTCTATGCAGGCTGTCTGCAGCCAGATCTCATAAAAGCATTTCGTCAATTGACAATGACAGTATATGGACAATTTTGTAGTTTCTGCTTCATATGAGAGTATGTCCTCAGATATCTCTAGTATGTGTGTCAAGTTGACATAAATGCAGCCAGTATGGTATCCATGTCACATGGCTTACAGCCACCTGTAACTCCAGATTTAGAGGATCAGAGCCCTCCCGTCTCTGTGGATATACGTGTACATGCATTAACACACACACACACACACACACACATACACATACACATGCGCTCACAAGAGCATGCACACGCACTTTATATGGGATTTAAAATAATTTAACAAATCCTGCAAAACTTTCTGGATCTGTCAGAAGTCTTACAGACTGGAACTTTCAGTTTAGGTAAAGAGGTTAGAAGACTGAGCATGCTCACCTGTTGCAGGCCCAAGGAAAGATTGTTTGTGATCTGAGAGAGGCGGTGTCAGTTATAAGAGCATAAGAGGCACGTGGCATTCACCCCATTCATTCTATGTCTAGGCATCTCATTGGCAAACCACTGTAGAGATTATATATTTGAAGATCTTTACTAAAGGCATTCTCACTAGCAACAACTATAGGAGGCAACCCAAATGTCAGGGATCACTTTATTCATTTTCTGTTTCTTTTTCTACCAAGGGTCTTACTATGTAGTTAAGGCTAGCCTTGACTTTGTAAGCCTGTTATCCCAGCCTTCCAGGGCACAAACTAGGGTTTGTGTTCTTATTATTTTGAGAAATTATGATGTGTCTATGTTCTGGACTTGTACACATTTATTAAAAGGAACAAAGCAGACCTACTAGATCCAAGACTTATAACTATGTGAAAAATGAAGATGAAGACTATTAGGAAAGTCTTACTGTGCGAATGAGAACAATATTATATGTAAGTGCATAAAAAATCACAACTATTATACAACTCAAATTGTAATGAGTAGGAAAGGAAGGTGGACTCTCTGTAATATAATCAACTTTGTAGTTTCTGATTCATATGAGAGTATGTTAAATTTTTGTAGTTAAGGAAGTTACTTTAAAAGTGAAAACATTAGTATCTCTAGAAGCAGAGAGCCCATGAACATTGCAAAGAGCAGATAGCATCTTACAGAATTGTCACAGAGGACAGGAGACATCAGATACCCAATGTGATGGAAAAAAGCCCACCAACACTGGGTTTTCTCCTTCTCCAATGACACTGGTTTTTCCCTCCAACCATTTTGAGTGGCAGGTGTAAAAGCATCTTTTACTTACCTGATTTAATTTTCTCTAAGGCTTACTGTACCTGTCTGCTGATGCAGGCCTAGTCCTGGATGCTTCTAGACTTTATAGAGTCTAATCTAGGCCTAGAATGTTTCCAGCCTCTGAGACTTGCTGCTGAATAAACTCATCCTTTCTTGCTCTTTCTGAACTCTGGCTGGCTTGTTCAACTCACCTGTTCTGGCTCAGCTCCTCTCCAAGGTAACTGATTCAATCTGGTTTCTCTTTTGGTCTCTGGTTGAATTTCTCTGCTTGGCCTCATAATACCTTTACTAATCTGTTCTAATCTTCTGGCTTCTTCTCATTCTCTGCCCTGCTCTGTCTTTACCGGTCTAACTTGTTCTCTCTCTGCAACCTGTCTTGTTAAAACTGTCCTGATAAAACTGCTGTCTCCCCTCTTCCCTCTGTGCTGCGTTCTCTTATGTAGTGGCCCGTTTTCATCTATTAAGAGTTGGGCATATTCTTTGTCTGCCTCTCAGTTAAACATCATTTTCAAACCTGGCTGTTTCTGGCTACAAATTAACCTTGCCTTCATTGTTTGGGAGTAAAGGTATATAATAAGGGTGTGCCTATATTCCAGCCAGAGGGATTAAATGCATGTGCTAAGGCTGAGCCACACAACAAATAGAAACAGGATTTTTTAGTAGCAACACAATCTTGGGATTCGCCATGTGATCAAATATCCTGTAATACCTTCAGGTTTTGGGGATAGCTGAGAGGGACTTTAAGTGCTTGTCATTCATATAAAGACAGAGATATCTCAAGCAGGCTCCAGTTGCTTCCATATTATACTTCAATTGCCCAAGAAACAGGTGAAATCACACATGTACTCTCTCTATTTGCCACATACTGACTATAACCAGCACTTCCTCTGGGATGTCTCCCCTTCCTTGGAAAGGCTGGGATACCAAGACAAGATGCAATACCTGTACCCATTTTGTTTTTGGCTTGTGTGATGCTTTAAAATAAGAGTCTCTCTGTTGAGCCATGACTTCACTGAACCTCAGTGAACAGACACTTCAAGAACTGATAAATATTACTCTCCCATGAAATTAACCTAGCAGTACCACAAAGGAATCCTAAAGAGACAAAATGATTGGCCCAACATGACACAGATGACAGCAGCTGAAGGACTAAGTTTCAAACTCACAGCCCCAGTCACCACATCAAGTCATATTTCTGAGTCAAAGTTCACCAGCCACCCCACTGATAACATAGTTAAGTTAGGAAGTGCCTAATCTACTGTTGCAAGGGAGGAGCTTAGAGTCTAGATATCAATCTGTCTGGAGGTTATGAGAGCGCTTCTGGAAGCAAGATACACTGTAGTAGCAGATATGCTCTACTATCCATTCTAGATGAGCCTTGTTTATGTGTGTTTAATTTAGGGTTCTCTATTTCATGGAAGAAATTGAGATCATGTTTCCGAGCATCTAGCACTGTCCTCATTTACCCTAGGATCATGCAATGACTTCTGGGAGACCAAAGGCAGGCTAAACATGAGACAAAGTCCTAGAGGTTCAATTCTGATGTGAAGACTTGAACAAAAGGGTACAAAATTAAACTGTTGGGTATAATAAGTCACATTTCTATCCAATTTTACCAATATAGAGGACACAGATTATCTATACTTTAAAAACTGCAACTGATCAATCACAAAGAAATGTTTGCAGTAGAAAAAAAAAGTCTCTTCAAATTCATCTTCCTTATTTTTGGAGGAAAAACTTCAAGTACTAGGATATTACTGAGACAGACTTACGTCTGCGCTCCTTGAACAAATGTCCTTCCCTGAAGTATGCTGTGTGTCATTCTCTTCTCTGATTGTCATTCTGGGGAGGACTTCTACGTGCTCTCCCTGGCTTTTCTTATTTGACCCTGTGTCCACCATCTTTATCAAACTTTTAAGGGTTTCTTACTAGTCAGGTGCCCCGATAAGCCTAGAGGTTAGCATTCACAAAGGCACACCATCCAGTAAAATCTCTTTGATAGTTGAGACACTTGAGGAAACCTTGGCAAAGAGAGTTAAGAAGTCAGGGATAAATATAAGTTTGGGGGGTCAGGAATCTTGAGAGTGGTATGGCCCATACAAAGAACATCAAATAAACAGCCAACTTGTAGGTGGCCTTTCTTGTGTTTTCCCTGCAAAAACTCTTGCAGTAGGAATAAAGGAGAACACAGATGCAGAAGTTGTTGTACCTGCAATTACTGTTGGTAAAACATGCCTGCCTGATCGTGAGAGAAGGATGCTGGATTGGCAAGGACCATGGGGAAATGCAATAATTCAAGCAATTACTGGCATAAAAGATTGGATAACCAGGCATGACGATTCCACCTGGTCCATCCTAGAAGGTATGAAGAGGACCTTCCAGCTTACCAAGTTTTGTGGATTTGAATTAAATTTGATAATGCACTGTGGAAAATCATTTTGTTTTTATTTCACCCAAGAATATAAAAATTTAAAGCATTTAAAAATTTTTTTAAATACTTATTTTCTGGAAAACTAAAGAAGTAACTACTACCATTGTTTAAATTAATTCTTAAGAATTATAAAATTGTGCATCCAACTGCAAGTATTGAGTGCACTAGGCTAAGAAGATGAAGGATACAATAGAGATCCAAGGAAGGCTACACCAAACCTGAATGCCACCTGGAGCACAAAGGAGATTCTACTCTGCAGAGAAATAAACACAGGCAGACAGGCAGAAGAAAACTCCTAAAATTATCGTTGTTTTATTGACAGGAAGAGACAGCATTCATAGGATATGTCCTTTGTCTTGCACACCTTTGCTTCAACAGTGAGGCTCTCTAAGTATATAATTACTGTCAAGGGATACTGTGAGATTGAGAAGCCCATTTCTTGTCAAATCCCTGCAAGAATCATGCCACCTCTATTTAGGGATCCAGAACTGCACAGAGTGGAATACAATGTCCTGTTGTAGTTTGACGGCTGAAGAGGGGATGATTCAGGTCCCAGTTGACAACCATCTTCAAGAAGTCAAAACAGGGGTCGCTGCTATTTTCATGCATAGTTGTTCAGACAAGGGCTACTAATACCCCTCCCCACCCAAGACAAAAACAGAAAGAAAACTTGCAGCAGATTACAAGACTATCACTGTGTTAAGAAGGTCATGGGCATAGTTGACTTTTGAAAAGGGAAGTGATTTAACTTCCCACCAGGCCACAGAACAAGTCATACATAAATGGTCACAGATTATGTTGCCTGCAGAATAAGTAGAGATAAAGGGGATGCTGGGAACATCAGAACACAATGGGAACATTGTATTTGTTTAGCTGTGGAATCTCCAAATTGTTACTTGTTGAATGGTGATAAAACTCATTCTTGTGTGTGTGTATGTGTGTGTGTGTGTGTGTGTGTGTGCCTGTCTGTCTGTCAAACCAAGGAAATACATGGGCTGTGCTTTCTAAATTTTAAATCACTTCTCAGCTAAAAGGTTTTATCGCTAGCCCATTTCTGGAGACATATAATCCAACAGTCTAGAAGCATGGAGTATTGACCTTCATGATGCTCCCAAAGGTTTAAGCTTCACTTCCACTCAGAAATCAAATGGAGATGCCAGTACAATTTACATATGCTTGTGGTGGTGATTAAATGAGTTATTATGTTATTGTTTGTTTTTCAAGACAGGATTTCTCTCTGTAGTCTAGGTTGGTCTTGAACTCAGAGATTGGCTGCCTCTGTCTGCCTCCTGCATGCTGAGATTAAAGGTGTGTAGCAACACTGAGTTATTATAGTCTAAGGGCATAGAACAGTATCTAGGCATAGAAGTATTGTCTTCATCTATTTTTTTTTTTTTTTTGTCATTCAGCTTTTCCAACAATTCTACCAAAGACACGTTATCTTCAGTTATTTTGCAGTGAATGAGACTGAACCATTCCTCAATAGTCGTTTCCCCTGAAGTCTAACGCTGTGAGAGGTGTAGAGTGGGCCTCAGAAACCAAGTGCTACACTGGTTTGTGTGCCCCTGCACAGCTAGTCAACCTATGCATCTACAGTGTGGGGTTCACTGTCTGCGCCAAAGTATCTTTGAGGCCAAGAAGTCAAAGATGCAATATTTCTGCTGTGAGAATGGCACTTAAGCAAGTAGGCAGTCTAACTTTCTTTTTGCAATTTCAAGTCTACAAGCAAGGATTCAGAAAGTGTGAACTCTTGGGGATAACATCAATAAGACATTTATTGAGTACTTCCTACATGTGCCAAGCATGAAGTGCTTTGTGCTTTCCTAAGTGTTTTTATTTGGGTATATCTTCTTCTTCTTCTTTTTTTTTTTTGCAACTTCTCGGAAGCAGGTATTTGGTGTCTTTCCAACTATACAGTATTTCTTCTTCATTTTCTACCCAAGAAGTACTATATGAACTTAATCAGTGCTCAGTAAAAGGTATGACATTTCATCCCAGTTTTGCCAAAAAATATATTAATTTTCTCCTGAAGGTGGTGATTAGTTCATGGATAGGCGTATGATCCAGGCTGAACAATTAGATCTATTTGTCCTAACTGAGGTGGTTGCCGAAGTTAATAGGAAAACCTAGACCCTGGCAAGACTTGTTACATGGAAGCCGGGGCTTCTGTAGCGATCTTGCTACAGTAAAGGAACAGGATTAAACCACAGGGTATAGATTAAATGAGAACTAGAACTGAGATCCAGGTGATCTTGAACCATTGAAACGGGTGTCAAAGGCACACTGTATCATTAGGCTTTGTCATCTTTATGGGACAGTTCAGGCTAGTGTGCTTTGGCTTCTTTCCACTGACTTGAAGCTTTTGGATGAGGCAGAGTTACCCAGTATCACACCAGATAAGGCCAGGGTTGAAACTCTAGGCTGACGAGCAGCAAAGTTCCCCCTAAGCTAATAGACTGTTTTTCATTTTCTATCATTCTTTCATCTACCAGGATCAATGGGAGGATATGGATTACTGTGTGTGGGTGAGTTGACTGTGTATCTGGGGCAAATCAACATGGTGAGGGAAGTAGAGACTGCATGCTGAAAGGGAGTTAGATACTGCCCTTATTTTGAGCATTATCCCTCTATGAGACTTTTCTTATTGATTGAGAGGTCTGAGTTACAAGGCTTATGAACATGATGTTCCAAGGAGCTTCTTTTCCTATTCCAAGATTGTGGAGAGCAGAGGAAACCCTGAGTGAACATATATTGTTGAAATGAGCTGGGTCATGTCAAGGACTCTGGTGTCTCAGACCCATGGGAATGGCAAGACCTTGCCCTCATCAGCCTCAGGGAAATGTTGAGGTTCCCGCCTGAGTCCTACTCAGACCCTGCAAGTACCTTCCTGCTTCATTCATGATGCCCGAGTGATGAAATGAAATGTCCTTGGCTCTTCCCTACCAGAGCACAACTGCAGATCTCCAAAGCCTCTTGACACCCTTGTGTTTTACAAAACAGATTTACCTTTTCCACTATTCCAATGCAAACCGGTCTGTGTCTTCACAAAGGCCTTGGCTGTTAGTGTCCAGCAGCAGACAGTGACTCACAAGTGAGTGGAGGCTGTGTCTGATAGAGAACTAAAGGTGGCTCCTGTTAGCTCATCAGAGCTTACTGTACACACTTTTTCCAGATCCCATGGTCAGTGACATCTGAACCACACCAAGTGACAAACACTAGCAATCACACTTTATACTGCCTAACTTCCTACCCACAACCCAAAAACCCAGATGTCAAGAATGTACTAAAACACTCATGGCCCTCTCATACCACTGTGGACCTACTGCAGCAGAGGCCACACAAGAAACAGGGCAGGAGTTTGGCATCAGCATGGCTAACAGTCCTAAATGTTTAGATGTGGTCAAGGGTGAAAATCAAGAGATTCCATGATTCCAGCCCTGTCACTGACACAGTAGGACTCAACCAAGTCACTTGACTTCGATTCAGTTCCACACCTCTACAGCAGAAATACTTATAAACATACCGTAGAGGTTTTTGTTGGAGTTAAATAGGTTAACAGAGGGTAGCATTTTGATGCTTTGGGCTTTATCATTATTGTATAATAGTTACTTTCCTCAGGATAGCACCCTCTTAAACCAGCACTGGGTCCTAGGAAGGAGGTTCTTGGAGTAACTCTGGCATGTTATTCTTAAGGAGGAACTTGTAACAAGTTCAGATTTCTAGGTCCAAATTCACAAAGACTTGGAGACTTGCCTAAAGAGGTGGAAAATGTTTGTCCCTTAACTGTCCCTCATGCACATAGGTGTGTCTGTGCTGTGCTTCTGTCAACCTGATGTCAGGCTCCACCTCACCAGTCTATGGGAAAGAAACAAAACAAAAACCAAAACAAAACAGAGAAACAGATTAAACATCAGAGGATTGTGGTGCTATCAGACTTAGGCGATTGACTCAGTCAAAGCAAATTTGAACAAGAAGTCCCAACCTCAAGTGTCCTTCCAGGCAGCAAGATGCCATCTCCTATTCATAGGTACATAGTCAGTAGTCAACTGGCAATGAGTGAGCCCCTGAATGACTAACAGGTTCTGATGTGTTATATGCCATTCCTCGTCCATGAGCCTTTGCTTATTTCTTGCTCTCCTTAGAGCTTTCTTTGTTCTATTAATTCCCATTTAGTCTTGAAGATTTGGCTCAAACATTTTCATTAAAACTTGAAAAAAAATCTTGTGTAGTAGTTGAACATTTACATTTTGCCCTCTTAAAATAAGAATTTTCTTATTCATTAGTGTACAGTTGGCACTTAGCATGGTTCATGGAATTTTATCACAAACTAATGAAATCAGAGGGGAGCTGGCATCTCGCTGGGTCTGCTAAGATACTCTGTGGATTGGGGATGGATCAGAAAGCTCATCTGTTGACTTGGGAGCAAGAGAGAGTTTCTGTTGTTTCCATTTGATTTATAATTACTTATTTAGTGAATGCTTCAGCCAGTGAACGCGTTGGAGGACGCAGAATCCTACACGGTCCTACACAAGGGCACACATAGTCATTACAATAATAAGGGAACAGGAAATCATTTTTCTGAGGTTCTCCAGCTTCCTTAGTCATCTCCTAACCTTCCTGTTTTGCCAAGAGCCAGAAAGAAGCTAGACAGCATGTACCGATAAACAGTGCTGCACATCTCTCTATAAATGCATGGATCAAAAACAAGACCCCCACAACCCCAGGAGAAAGGCTTCAGAACAGAGCACACGGGCTTAGACAATATTTTAGTATTTAGAAGTAGAGTGAGGATGCTTAGAAGAAAACAGTCACTGGCATAAGTCCAGTATTGGAGGAAGAGAGAAAGGGAGAGAGTAAGGAGAAAAGGAGAAGAAAAGAGGGAGATAAGCAAGGAATAAAGAAGATGGGAGGGACAGAACTTTCCAGGGTGCTCAGAAGGCCTTACCTTCATCTGTCCTATAGCAACAGGAAAAAAATGCGATTCTTCCTTGTACCTGACCCTGGCCCGTGACTGTTTTGATCTGTAGATGCACCTCGGGCCTGTAGTTATCCAAAGTTCACTCGGTATCTCTAAGGCTCGGTCTAAGGTGGAAATTACCTAAGTCAGCTAGTCCAGAATCCTAGCCAAGTGGGTCAAAGGGAAAACGTCCAGGACAGAGACAACCTTCCACTCACAGTGGCTGAGTGGAAAACCCTTCTCTATGGCTGGACTCAACCTCGGCTCTCAGAGGGGATGCATCTGTGCTATTTGCTTTGTGTGTTCAGTAGCAATTAAAACCCTGCAGCCACAATCGGTGTGGTACAAATGGGCACCATTCCTGGGGCAGATGGAAGAGCTGTGGGCAGAAAGCCTACTGCCTGGGTTTAAAAAAAAATCCTGGCTGGACCACATTTCATATTTCTAGTTCTTAGAAATTTCAAGTATCTTCCTGTACTGCATCATAGAATAATAAAAGCAGATGGAAGCTGGCTTCTGGCTGGGTCTCTTAAGAGTCACTGTGGGTGGGGGATGGGGCTCATCTGTTGACTTGGGAGGAAGGGATACTTTCCATTGTTTTCTTCATATGTGGGCTTTGTTTTCCCAAGTTAGCTTATGGCCCCTTTATGAGCACATAAGGAAAGAGTCTGTCTCTGTGTTCTTATTCCCAGTTCACACTTGTGGTTCTCACCACTTTGCATCCGAGGGGTTCTTTTCAACTCCCATCCCCATCCCTGGGCACACAGCATCTGGAAAGTCTTGTCAATGCAGTCTAGAAAAAAATAAATCATTTTCACCTCTTGTTTAGTCTCCTTAATCGAGAATGATTGAGGTCAGAAGGGTTTCAGGTTTTTTTTCTCTCTTTAGTATATTTGCATATTCATAATAAGATATGCTGGAGATGGGACTCGAATGTAAATAAGTCTCATGAATACCTTACACACAGGACTGAAGAGAATTTTATATCATATTTTTAGTGTAGCCTCATTTTGACTTTAGCTCTTTATGTTTGCAGCATCACATATGAACTCACATTGTTGCATTTTTTTGGATTATATTTTGGATTTTGGATTTTAGATTGGGAATGTTCCACCTGAATTCACTAGTGTCACATGCAGGCAGTATGCAGAGAAGGGATCAGCTCACATCCTGACCACCCAGTGCACACAGCCTACGATAGAGCCCTTCCTCTCTGGTCACTTTCAATGTTCTTGATGACTCTCAAGTGACCTCAACTTGATCACTTGATTTCACTGATCCTCCCCATCCCTTCCCACCCGTGTCCAAGATGAGAAGAGTGCAGCCGGAGCTTCTTCTTGTCCCTGTCCTCATGACCAACCTGTTCTCCATCCTGCATTCTAAAGCTTATGTGTTTTATTTACATAAAGGACTTTTAAAGTTTACCTTACTCTAACAAAGACACTAGCTTACTCCCATTAGAAAGCTTCATTTTCAAAGAAAGAAGACAGAGACTGGGCAGGGACGGAGGGGGGAGGGAGGGGATAGGAGATAGAGGAAATGCAAGAGAGGAAAAGACAGTCAGAATAAGAAAGGGTAGGAGGCAAGTAGATGAAGTAAAGAAAAGGAAATGAGGTGAGTCAGAGGGGAGAAGCTGTTTGAGAGGTAAGCTGTATGCCTGATAGGCTTTATCAAACAACCAAGGTATACACTCTTCATTCCAAGAACTAGAAAACAGAGGCTAAAAGGAAAGGACCCAAGGCATGCATGGTCATAGATCATGCTGCAGACAAGCTGTAGCTTCATTTGCTGGTTCACACATTCCATAAGATAGCAGGACTGGAGCTTGGTTATTTGGTCAATTTTCTTTTAAAAACTTAAGTTGAACTCTACAGTGGGTTATTCTGTTTATTAAAGAGCACATTAAAAATACTCAACATGAGGACTTCGGATCTGCCCGCAGGAGGCTGAGCTCTCATATCAACTGCACAGGCGCTTTTCCACCTGGACCAGGGGTGAGCCTGGAGCACAGGCCCAAGGAGCTCACACCAGGTGTTCTCAGAGCACAGAAAGCAAGGTGCTCTCTAGAAAAGGGTCCTTTCTGGCCCACAGAAAGGGCCAGGTCATCAGGACTCAGGGGATCTTCCCTCAGAAAGCTGAGTACCCGGATCAGCTAGCTACACAGGTGCTTTTACACCTGTACCAGAGGTGAGCCTGACTTATAGACCCACCTAGTGTTCTGCGAGGGAACATAGGGAGTTCTCAGAGTGTAGGGAGTGTTGTGCTCTTTGAAAAATGGTCCGTTTTGGCCTAGAGAAAGAGTTGGGTTCCACAATTAGGACTCAGGACCTGTGGGCAGAGAGCTGAGCTCCCAGAACAGCCTCATAAGAGCTCTCATACCTGAGCCCATGAAGACAGAACTGAGTCACTGCCATCAGAACTCACTGCTTGCCCATAAAGAGACAAACACCCAGGAGCAATCTCCCTCCTGAGCCCATGGGCCTTCAGACACACAGGAGGGACAAACAAGAGTCAAAAAAACAAAATCACCAAGAGTCACTGACAAAAAGATGGCAATAGGAAAGCACAAGAACCCAAGCAATGGAAACCAAAACAACTTGGCAACATCAGAACCCAGTTGTCCCACCACAGCAAGTAGTGGAATTTCCAACACTCCAGAAAAACAAGATTTAGACTTAAAATCATACTTCATGATGATGATGGAGATCTTCAAGAAGCACATAAATAACTTCCTTAAACAATTACAGGAGAACCAGGAAAAATTACTCAAAGAACTACAGGAAAACATAACCAAACAGGTGAAATAATTGAAAATGGAAATAGATACAATAAAGAAATCACAAAAAGAGACAACCCTGAACACAGAAAACTTAAGAAAGAAATTAGGAGTCATAGATACAAGAATCAACAACAGATTACAAGAGATGGAAGAGAGGATCTCAGGGGCCGAAGACAACATAGAAAGCATACACAAAACTGTCAGAGAAGATGCAAAAACCAAAAAGCTCCTAACCCAAAATGTCCAGGAGATCCAGGACACAATGAGAAGACCAAATCTAAGGAAAATAGGTATATAAGAGGGTGAAAGATATTAACTAAAAGGCACAGTAAATATCTTCAACAAAATCATAGAAGAAAACTTTCCTACCCTTAAGAATGAGATGACCATGAACATAAAAGAAGCCTACAGAACTCCAAATAGATTAGACCAGAAAAGAAATTCTTCCTGACACATAATAGTAAAAACAGCAAATGTTCAAAACAAAGAAAGAATACTATAAGCAATAAGGAAAAAAGGACATGTAACATATAAAGGCAGACCAATCAGAATTACACCAGACTTCTCAACAGAGAATATAAAAGCTATAAGACCCTGGACAGATATCATACAGACTCTAAGAGAACACAAATACCAGCCCAAGTTACTATATCTAGCAAAACTCTCAATTACCATAGATGGAGAGACCAAGATATTCCAGGACAGAACCAAATTTATACAATATCTGACCGCAAATACAGCTCTACATAAAATAATAGATGGAAAATCCAACACAAGGAGAAAAACTATACCTTAGAAAAGGCAAGAAAATAACTATGCAAGAAAATCAAAAGAAGAAAGACTCACAAACATCATTCTACTTCTAACAACAAAAATAACAGGAAACAACAATCACTATTTCTTAATATCTCTTAACATCAATGGATTAAATTCCCCAATAAAGAGAAACAATCTGTCAGACCAGATACGCACACAGGATCTATTATTTAGCTGCATACAGGAAGCTCATCTCAGAGATAAAGACAGACACTACCTCAGAGTAAAAGGGTTGGGGAAAAAAAACTTCTAAGCAAATGTCCCAAAAAAACAAGATGGAGTAGCCATTCTAATATCAAGTAAAACAGATTTTCAATCAAAAGTTATCAAAAAAGATAAGGAAGGACACTTTTTACTTATTACAAGAAAAAATCTATCAAGATGAACTCTCAATCCTGAACATCTAAGCTCCAAATACAAGAGCACCCAAATTCATAACAGAAACCCTACTAAAGCTCAAAGTATATATTGCACCACACACAATAATAGTAGGAAACTTCAACACCCCACTCTCATCAATGGACAGATAATGGAAGCAGAAACTGAACAGAGATATAGCGACACTACCAGAGGTGATGAATCAATAGGACTTAACAGACATCTACAGTCCATTTATCCTAAAACAAATAATATACTTTCTTCTAAGCACCTCACAGTACCTTCTTCAAAACTGACCATATACTCAGTCACAAATTAGGCCTCAACAGATATAAGGAGATGAAATACTCCCATGCATCCTATCAGATCACCATGGACAAAGGCTGCTCTTTAATAACAACCAAGACAACAAAAAGCCCACTTGCACATGGAAGCTGAACAATGTGCTAGTTAATGACAACATGGTCAAGGAAGAAATAAAGAAAAAAAATAAAGATTTTATAGAATTTAATGAAAATGAAAGTACAACATACCCAAACCTATGGGATGCAATGAAAGCAGTACTAAGAGGAAAACTCATAGCTCTGAGTGCCTCCAAAATGAAACTGTAGAAAGCATACACTAGCAACTTGACAGCACAGTTGAAAGCTCTAGAACAAAAAGAAGCAGATACACCCAAGAGGAGTAGATAGCAGGAAGTAATCAAACTCAGAGCAGAAACCAACCAAATAGAAACAATAAGAACCATACCCAAAAATGAACAAATTAGGGAGCTGGTTCTTTGAGAAAATCAACAAGATCGATAAACCCTTAGCCAGACTAACTAGAGGGTACAGAAAGAGTATTGGAATTAACAAAATCAGAAATGAAAGGGGAGACATAACAACAGAAACCAAAGAAATTGAAGAAATCATCAAATCCTACTAAAAAATCCTGTACTCAACAAAGCTGGAAAATCTGGAGGAAATGGACAAATTTCTAGACAGATACCAGATAACAAAATTAAATCAGGATCAGATAAACCATCTAAACAATCCCAAAACACCTAAAGAAATAGAAGCAGTCATCAAAAGCCTCTCAAACAAAAAAAGCCCAGGACCAGATGGGTTCAGTGAAGAATTCTATCAGACCTTCATAGAAGACCTAACAGCAATACTCTCCAAACTATTCCACAAAAAAGACAGAGGAAACACTACACCCAACTCAATCTATGAAGACACAATTACTCTCATTCCTAAACCACAAAAAGACCCTACAAAGAAAGAGAACTTCAGACCAATCTCCCTCATGAACACTGATTCAAAAGTATTCAATAAAATTCTTGCAAACCAAATTCAAGAACATATTAAAATAATCATTCACCATGATCAAGTAGGCTTCATCCCTGGGATGCAGGGATGGTTTAATATAAGGAAATCCATCAATGTAATCCACTATAAACAAACTCAAAGAACAAAATCACATGGTCATCTCACTAGATGCTGAGAAAGCATTTGACAAAATTTAATACCCCTTCATGTTAAAAGTCTTGGAAAGAACAGGAATCCAAGGCCCATACCTAAACATAATAAAAACAATATACAGCAAACCAACAGCCAACATCAAACTTAATGGTGAGAAACTTGAAGCAATCCCACTAAAATCAGGGACTAGACAAGGCTACCCACGTTTCCCCTACTTATTCAGCATAGTCCTGGAAGTCCTGGCCAGAGCAATTAGACAACAAAAGGAAGTCAAAGGAACAAAAATTGGAAAGGAGGAAGTCAAAATATCACTATTTGCCAATGACATGATAGTATACTTAAGTGACCCCAAAATTTCTACCAGAGAACTTTTACAGCTGATAAACTACTTCAGCAAAGTGGATGGATATAAAATTAACCCAAACAAATCAGTAAGCCTTCATCTACTCTAAGGAAAAACATGCTGAGAAAGAAATTAGGGGAAAGATACCCTTCACAATAGTAAAAAGTATAATATGAAATACTTTTGGTGTGACCCTAACTAAGCAAGTGAAATATTTGTATGACAAGAACTTTAAATCTCTGAAGAAGGAAATTGAAGATCTCATAAGATGGGAAGATCTCCTATGCTCATGGATTGGAAGGATCAACATTGTACAAATGAACATCTTACCAAAAGCAATCTACAAATTTAATGCAATCCCCATCAAAATTTCAACTCAGTTCTTCATAGAGTTGGAAAGGTCAATTTGCAAATTCATCTAAAATAAAAAAACCTAGGATAGCAAAATCTATTCTCAACAATAAGAAAACTGTTGGGAATTACCATCCTTGACATCAAGCTATATTACAAAGCAATTATGTTAAAAACCACATGTTACTGGTAAAGAGATAGGCAAGCATATCAATGGAACAGAACTGATAATCCAGAAATAAACCCTCACAAATATGGTCACTTGATCTTTGACAAAGGAGCTAAAAACATTCAATGGAAAAAGGACATCCTCTTTAACAAATGGTGTTGGTTCAACTGACAATCAGTATGCAGAAGAATGCAAACTATCCTTTCTTATCTCTTTGTACAAAGCTCAAGTGCTAGTGGATGAAAGATCTCCAGATAAGACCAGGTACACTGAAACTATTAGAAGAGAAAGTGGAGGAAAGCTTAGACACATAGGCACAGGGAAAATTTCCTGAACAGAACACCAATGGCTTATGCTCTAAGGTCAAAGATTAACAAATGGGACTTAATGAGATTGCAAAGTTTCTTTAAGGCTAAGGACATTGTCAAGAAAACAAACTCACCAAGGTTGCCCACTCTCCCCCTACCTATTCAGCATAGTACTGGAAGTCCTGGCTGGAGCAATTAGACAGAAAAAAAAAAATCAAAGGGATACAAATTGGAAAGGGAGAAGTAAAAACATCACTCTTTGCAGATGACATGATAGTGTACTTAAGTGACCCCACAAATTGTACCAGAGAACTTCTACAGCTGATAAACAAGTTCAGCAAAGTGGCTGGATACAAAATTAACTCAAACAAATCAGTAGCCTTCCTATATTCAAAGTACAAACATGAAAGAACCCAGATGTCCTTCAGAAGATGAATGGATAAAAAAATTGTGGTACATTTACACAATGGAATACTACTCAGCCATCAGAAACAATGACTTAACCAAATTCTTAAGAAAATGGCTGCATCTAGAGACTATTATCCTGAGTGAGATAACCCAGTCACAAAAGAACAGACATAATATGTAGTCACTGATATTAGTATGCTAACCCCAGAGGCTTGCACTCCCCCAGAAACAACTCACAGACTGTATGAAGTACAAGAAATAAAGAAAACAAAACAAAAAAATATTTACAAAACAAGAAGACTTTGACTATTTCCATGTTGCGTTTTGTTTTGCATGTACTTTATGCTCATTGTAACTATTAGGTTTTCAATGCATACTGTCAAGCCTTTGAAAAAATCATGTACTGACTAAAAAATATATTCATATAGTTTTATGTAAAAATTATTTTAAAATCTGAAAAACCAGTACTGACAAAAATGTATAATTTTAAGCAAAAAATGTTTAAAATCTGTACATTTATCTTTGTTTTGTAAAATAAAGTTGTTTAAAAAAACAAAAAAAGTGTAGATATAAATATGTTTTGATCAAATGTGTTAGAAATTAAAATATCCCCTTTTGTGGACTGATCCTTAAAAAAAAAAAAAAAAAAAAGTAGAAACATGTGGAGAAAGAAATTAGGGAAAAGATACCCTTCACAATAGTCACAAAAACTATGAAATACCTTGGTGTGACTCTAACTCAGCAAGTGAAGGACCTGTATGACAAGAACTTTAAACCTCTAAAGAAAGAAATTGAGGAGAATCTCAGAAAATGGAAAGATCTCCCATGCTCATGGATTGGAAAAATCAACATCTTAAAAATGGCCATCCTACCAAAAGCAATCTACAGATTCAATGCAATCCCCATCAAAATTCCAACCCAGTTCTTTATGGAATTGGAAAGATCAATGTGCAATTTCATATGGAATAACAAAAGACCTAGAATAGCTAAATCCATCCTCAACAACAAAAAAACATCTGCGGGAATCACTATCCCTGACCTCAAGCTATATTACAAGGCAATTGTGCTGAAAACTGCATGGTACTGGTACAGAAATAGGTACGTGGATCAATGGAATAGAATGGAAGATCCAGAAAAGAGCCCTCATGTATATGGTCACCTGATTTTTGACAAAGGAGCTGTAAACATTCAATGGAAAAAGGACAGCCTATTCAACCAATGGTGTTGGTCCAAGTGGCACTCAGCATGCAGAAGAATGAAAATAGACCCTTTTTTATCTCCTTGTACAAAGCTCAAGTGTAAGTGGATCAAAGATCTCCACATTAAACCAGATACACTGAAACTAGTAGATTAGAAAGTAGGGAAAACCTTAGAAACACATAGGCACAGGAGAAAATTTTCTGAACAAAACACCAATGACTCAAGCTCTTAGGTCAAAGATTAACAAATGGGACTTAATGAGATTGCAAAGTTTCTGTAAAGCTAAATACATTATCAAGAAAATAAAACGGCAGCCAACAGAATGGGAAAAGATCTTTACCAACTCCACATCAGATAGAGACCTAATATCCAAGGTATACAAAGGACTCAAAATGCTAGACACCAGAGAATCAAACAACCCTATTAAAATATGGGGTACAGAGCTAAACAAAATGTTCTCAATTGAGGAATATGGAATGGCTGAGAAACATCTAAGGAAGTGCTCGACATTCTTAGTCATCAGGGAAATGCAAATCAAAACAACCCTGAGATTCCACCTCACACCAGTCAGATTGGCCAACATCCAAAACTCAGATGACAGCAGATACTGGCTAGGTTGTGTAGAAAAAGAAACACTTCTCCACTGTTGGTGGGGTTGTAAACTGATACAACCACTCTGGAAATCAGTCTGGCGATTCCTCAGAAAATTGGACATAGTACTACCTGAAGATCCAGCTATTCCACTTCTGGGCATATACCCCAGAGACACTCTAATATACAACAAAGATACATGCACCACAATGTTCATAGCAGCTCTATTTATAATAGCCAGAAGCTGGAAAGAACCCAGATGTCCTTCAGTACATGAATGGATACAAAAATTGTGGTACATTTACACAATGGAGTACTATTCAGCTATCAGAAACAATGACTTAACCAAATTCTTAAGAAAATGGTTGCATCTAGAGGATATCATCCTGAGCGAGATAACCCAGTCACAAAAGAACAGACATAATATACAGTCACTGATAGTGGGATGCCAACCCCAGAGGCTTGGACTGCCACAGAAACATCTCACAGACTGTTTGAAGCTCAAGAAACAAAGAAAACAAATCAAAACAAACAAACAAAAAAACCCATTATGCTCAATCCTTACACACCAAGAAAACGTTGACTAATTCCAGGTTACATCCTGTCTACATGTACTTTTTGCTCATTGTAACTAGTAAGACCTTAATGCAGAGTATCAAACCTTAAAAAAAAAAAAAAAAAAAAAAAAAAAAGCCAAGCACTGACAAAAATGTATTTGTATACATTTATGCAAAAATGTTTAAATTTTTTTCTTTTATCTTTGTTTTTTAAGATAAAGTTTAAAACAAAGAAAAAAAGATTACTTATATTAACAAATTGAAGATCCATCAGAAACATATAATTATTATAAACATATACACACTAACTTTTGATGTACCTAATTGCATAAAAACAAACATTACTGGATACACAGATTATACCTTATACACACACACACACACACGCACACGCACACGCACACACACACACACACACACACACACTCACAGACACCAAGAAAACAATAACAATGACTTAATCAAGGAAGACCTCTGTGTTGCACCATACCAAAGAGCACATGAACTGGCCATTACTACTCTATCCAGCAGTAGGTCAGACATTCTGCTTAGGTGAACTTATATCACCTTTCCTGCTGCTGTTTCATAGATCCTTGGGAAATGTGATCATTTTGCTTTTTACTGAAATTTTAGAATTTAATAGAGTCTTGGTCTGGCCTAATTTAGAGGACATTCTTTTTTTTTTTTTTTTTTTTTAAGAAAAACTACAAATCACCTGGCTATAGTTTCTTTTTAAGGAATTATTATATAGATAGGTAGGTAGGTAGATAGATAAATAGATAGGTAGGTAGGTCGGTAGGTAGGTAGGTAGGTAGGTAGATAGATAGATAGATAGATAGATAGATAGATAGATAGATAGATAGATAGATAGATATGTAGGTAGGTAGGTAGGTAGGTAGGTAGATAGATAGATAGATAGATAGATAGATAGATAGATAGATAGATAGATAGATAGATATGTAGGTAGGTAGGTAGGTAGGTAGGTAGATAGATAGATAGATAGATAGATAGATAGATAGATAGATAGATAGATAGATGAGCACACAGTAGATATCTTCAGACACACTAGAAGAGGGCATTAGATCTCATTAAAAATTGTTTTGAGCCATTATGTGGTTTCTTGGAATTGATCTCAGGACCTCTAGAAGAATAGTCAGTGCTCTTAACCACTGAGCCATCTCTCCAGCCCCCACCACTGGATATAGTTTTTGAGTCCTAACATGTATGCTAGCAGGTAAAGCTAGGCTTTATATTACAAATGGATTTTTAATTGGATATTTTGTTTATTTACATTTGAAATGTTAGCCCATTTCCAGGTTTCACCTCCAGAACCTCCCTCTTCTATTCCCCCTCCCACTGCTTCTATGAGGGTCCTCTGCCACATACACACTCACCCACTCCTGCCTCCCCATCCTGGCATCCCCCTACACCGGGGCGTTGAGCTTTCACAAGAACAAGAGCCTCTCCTCCTACTGATGGCTGACAAGGCTATCCTCTGCTACATATTCAGCTGTACCCATGGTTCCTTTCATGTGTACACTTTGGTTGGTGGTTTAGTTCCCGGGAACTGTGCAGGAAGTGGGTGTAGTGGTTGGTTGATATTGTTCTTCCTATGGGGTTGCAATCCTCTTCAGCTCCTTCAGTACTTTCTTTAACTTCTCCACTAGAAACCCCATGTTCAGTCAAATGCATAGCTGCAAGCATCTGCCTCTGTATTTGTCAAACTCTGACATAGCATCTCAGGAGACAGCTGTATCAGGCTCCTGTCAGCAAGTACTTCTTGGCAACATCTAACAAGAACACATGTTCCCCCATGTTCATAGCAGACTTACTTATAATAGCCAGAAAGAACTCAGATGTCCTTCAACAGAGGACTGGATACAGAAAATGTGGTACACAATGGAGTACTACTCAGCTATTAAAAACAATGACCTCATGAATTTCATAGGCAAATGGATGGAACTAGAAAATATTGTCCTGGGTGAGGCAACACAATCACTAAAAAACTCACATAGTATGCACTCACTGATAAGTGGATATTAGCCCAAAAGCTTCAAATACCCAAAATACAATTCACAGACAACATGAAGCTTAAGAAGAAGAAAGACCAAAGTGTGGATGCTTCAGTTTTTAGAAGGGGGAACAAAATACGGAGAAAAAATACAGAGACAAAGTTTGGACTGAAGAAAAGGCCATCCAGAGAACTTTCTTATGGTTCAGAGATTGATTTTATTGGCCATGCAAAAATAAATATATAAATTTAATTTTTCAAAAAAAAAAAAAAAAAAAAAAAAAAAAACGACAAATGGGGCCTCATGAAATTGTAGTTTCTGTAAGGCTAAAAATACTGTCAAGAAAACAAAACAGCAGCTAAAAGACTGGGAAAGTATCTTTACAAATCCCACATCTGATAAAGGGCTAGTCTCAAATATACAAAGAACTCAAGAAGTTAGACTCCAGAGAATCAAACAATTCTATTAAAAATGGCATACAGAGTTAAATATAGAATTCTCAACTGAGGAATATCAAATGGCTGAGACACAGCTAAGGAAATTCTCAACATCCCTAGTCACTAGGGAAATACAAATCAAAACAACCCTGAGGTTTTACCTCACACCAGTCAGAATGGCTAAGATCAAAAAGTCAGATGATAGATGCTGGCGAGGATGTGGAGAAAGGAACACTCCTCCACTGCTAGTGGGGTTGTAAACTGGTACAACCACTCTGGAAATCAGTTTGGCAGTTCCGTAGAAAATTGAACATCGTACTACCTGAATACCCAGTTATTCCACTTCTGGGCAAATAACTCAAAGATGCTCCAGCATTCAATTAGGACACATGCTCCACCAAGTTCATAGCAGCCTTATTTATAAAAGCCAGAAGCTGGAAATGACTCAGATGTCCTTCAGGAGGTTAATGGATACAGAAATTGTAGTACATTTATACAGTGGAATACTGCTTATCTATTAGAAACAATGACTTTACGAAATTCCTAGGCAAATGGATGGAACTAGAGAATATCATCCTGATTGAGGTAACCCAGTCACATAAAACAGACATGATATGCAGCCACTGATAATTGGATACCATCCCCACAAAGCTCTGAATATCCAAAGAAGAACCATCAGACCATATGAAGCTCAAAAGGAAGGAAGGCCAAAATGTGGAAGTGTCAGTCCTTAGGAAAAAAAAGATAAAGAAAAAGAAAAGGGGAAAATTTGTTTATTCATCATATATTATTATGTAACAAATTCTGTGAGCTATAATAATATTTTATAAAATAAATAAATTAATAAAAAAGATTAAAAACACAAAAAATACTCAACATGAGACCTGGTTTGATTGCACAGTGAGACTTTCTCAAAGATAAAACAAAACTGACAAACACATCAACCCTCTAAAAATCTAAAAGCTGAAAGGATGTGATACATTGTTTCTGCATACAGACACAGTATCATTTTGAAGATTATTAGGAATCCTTTAGATGGCATACACACTGTGGGTCCCAGGGATGCAGTTTGTTATGCTTAGCCACAGTACCTTTCCCTACTGAGCCATCTTGCCAGCTCTCTGCACCCTTTCTGAAGCAGATGTACCATTTATTTTCCTCCCTACTATCTATGTGTTTACTTCTTAAATATCTGGTTTTATCTGCTTAAGCATCAGCTCAACAGTATGAATTACAGTTTCCTTTTTTTTTTTTTTTTTTTTTTTTTTTTTTTTTTTTGGTGGTTAAATGCTTTCGTAATTGCAATTGCAGTTTCTTTTTAACAAAAAGAAAAGGAGAAATGGACTCAGGAGCCTTAAAAAAAACTGGCATATGGTAACTCTTTTTGTAAGAACCAGAGGAATTCTGTAAAGCAATTCATGTGTTTAGAGATGTAGTCAGTCGTGGTAAGTATGGCAGGATACAGGACTTTCTTTGGGTGGGTCACCACTTCCCCACTTGAAAATCTTGTTATTTGGGTGGTTTTGATTCTGACATATCATGTGGCCCATCTCCTCCCTTTGGTCTTAGAGAAGGACTCAGAGTCACGTATCTGACCCAGTGAGAAACAAAGATGGCATTTTAGTTCAATCTGTGGCAAAGGAGCATGGACACAAAGCTATCAGTTTTCTAGTAAAGTTTGTTGAAGAATGGAGCCAAGCGAGAGCCAGAGCCTAGAACCCAACACGAATGTCTGTGCCTTGCATCCATTGGTATCGAAGTAGATGAACTCATCCTGAATCTCCTTCAGACACTTGAATCAAAAATATTCTTTCCTAAGCCATTTCTCAGTGGGTTTGTATGTCCCTTAAAGCCTAGAATTCCTGTATTACTAAGGAATAAGTCTGAATCTATCTGGGCTATAAACACAACTCCAAGAGGAGGTATGTTGTAACTTCCTGGTGAAGACCAAACTGCATGCTTCTAGCCCCACGTGTAGCATCAGGCTGGGAGATGGTGTAGTAGATGTCTACGTGAGTTGGCAATGCTGTCTGAGGCCAGAGAAACTGAGATAGAGAATCCTGACACCAGAGATCTGGGTATGAATATGCCCAGAGGTAGAACATTGCAGGACAGAGTGTTACAGAAAAAGATTGATACAGAAATACAGTCTTATTTTAAGAGAAAAATCAAGATGAATTCAACAGATATAACCTGCAATATGGTGGAAACAGGTTCCCAACCTTTCTAATGCTGTCACCCTTTAATACAGTTCCTCATCCCCCAACCATAAGTTTACTTCTTAACTAGTTTTGTTACTGTTATGAATCACCGTATAAAAATCTGATATGCAGGAGATCTGATATGTGACTCCCAAGGGGGGGTCTTGACCCACAGGTTGAGAGACACCTGCTCTAGGCTGAGAGGTTAATAAAATGTAAGACAAAGTCAGGGAACTATGGAGATGCAGATGTGATTACACTGGACTCAGAAATAGTACAGATATTCTTTCTCTGTGATGATTTATGTTGTATTCTTGGCTTCTAACAAAACATCACTCTCTCACAATCTCATTCCAACTGCCCTTTGATCTGTATGCTATTTTTACAAACTAGTGACTATCAGGGTCAAATATATTTGGAGAAAGATCAAAATGCCTTGAGTTGTCCAAAGAAAGTGTTCACAAGGATTTCAACACTAAGATAGTTTAGCCTAGGCATAAGCCATCTATTAGTTTCACAACAGAGTCTGGCAACATGCCCACTCTGTTGAGTGAATGTCCTTAGAGAATATTGCTTCACAGCAGAATCATGGCCACCAAGCTGTTTAGGAGGTCTGGAGTAAGATGAGTAACAAGAAAGCTGTCACTGCCCATGGCAAGATTCTACTCATATTCCCAGTACCCAACCCTTAATAAGCAGGTGCTTTTGGTTTCTATGAACAGTTGGCTCCAGGTTGCTACATAAGATGTTCCTGCATCATTTATTTGTCTCTGCAATTTTTAAGCATAATAAATTGGGGGGGGGCGGCGGTTACATCATCTTTCTATCCTTGCTTAGATGACTCCTATCTATTCATGTTTCACTGGGACTGCGTTTCTTAATATGGCAGGCTACAAATTTTGCCTAAGTCCCAGCTTCTTGGAAAACTCCAGCCTAGACAATTGATACCCTGTGTGGACCCAGAATGTGGAGCAATGAGATGGAACTGTTCACTGGTTTGATTACAACAAATTTCTCATTACATGTGGTAGGTGGAGACCGCTACCTCGTGGACAGATTTATCATTTTTAAGACCTGCCTGGTAGTTAACCAGGATGCAGCAGAGAGGTGAAACATTGGGCTATATGGTGACCATGCTTAAGTTTGGGATGGGGATAAAAATTGTGTGGAATGAGGAATAGGCAAGCCTCTGATAACTGAACGAGAAGCTTTGCAAATTCAAAGTTATAATCTTAGAGTGGCTAACACTCAACCCATAAATCAAGACATAAATCCCAAAAGCTTTTCTAGAAGAATTAAAGGAACTTCTAATCTTTGATGCCCCAAGGCTTACTCTGCAGAAAATAAGGTGATTTCACAAGCAGAGGTCACTTCCTTAAAGCTAATGTGACTGTCACTCCAAACCAGACAGTAAAATGGAACAATACAAGGGGACAATCAGATATGGGGCTTGCCAGAGGATGGATAGGGTTCTGAGATTTGACAGAGTTACAGTTGGCTTGGGCCAAGCAAAAATCTTGGGTGCTTTTCCAATGATCCAATTGGAAACTTTTCAGTGCTCCTGAGTCCTTTAGGCAAACAGAACAGAATTATTTCTCACTTACTGAGGATTTCACAGCAACTTTTGGATTATGTGGTAGAAAGATGGGTGTTAGTCTCCTCAAGATCTGCCTCTAGGCTAAAGATCCTCATTGGTGGTAGGTTAATAACTCAAGCACAGCTTTCAGAATAAATGGATGTCTTACTCCAGGATAGAGTTTGTATTTCTATGAAACTGCAGATACTAGATAACATATTGTGCTAAGAACCAGGAAGGGCTATAGAAGATTTGATTGTGAGAGGATTGTATTATGAAGAATAAACTGTAATCTGGACATAAATCATTGACAAATCCCCGGTTTTAATATCTTGCTGAATGTTGCCTTGAAGCCTGGTCATTATGTTGGTCTGTAGTAAGTGAGATAGAAATTTATATTGTGATCAGGAAGGTAGAAGTGTTATGTAAATATATTATGGGAGATTTGAGGATTTTTGACCTGGTTATTCACACACACACACACATACACACACACACACACACACACACACACACACACACACACACACACACTCCCAGAAGACTTTACTTTCACAATAGAAGTAACAGTGGAACCTTGAGAAGCTTAGGGTAGATGTGCTTGTTAACTCCCAAATAGTGGTATATTATGCTAATGTTAGATGTTGTTTCTCACAGGCATACTTTGAATGAAATCTCCCAGCGTCCAAAGCAACAAAGCAGGAATTACTGCTTATGGTCCACAATAATGCAATCACTGTGACACACATCAAGTATAGTGAGGCAGTTGATCATCTATCCTGGTTGTCCATCTATCCTGGACAGCCAAGATGAATAATGCTCAGTTTGTATAATAAAAAAAATGTTGCACAAATATGGTGTGCCTGCTGTCACCATGAAAATATCAGGACACTAATCCTATTCCCAGATCCCAGTGGCCTATGGATATAGAGCCCCCTTGGGTATGATTAAATTGAAGGTCCAGCCTCTAGAGAATGAACTCTGTTGTGCCCCACTACACATGAAACACTTTCTTCAGAAAGACTTGGTCTCTCATTGAGAGCAACAATGAGAAAGAAGACAATCTAGATGTCTTAAGGAAAGTTAGACAAGCAGCCTGACCTCATAGTGATACCAAGAGATTGAGAATGATCTACTCATGACCTCGGGAGAGTAAGTGGGAAGTGGAGTTTTGGATCAAACCCATGTGACTGTGCAGTCAGTGCCTTCATATTATCCTGCGGTCATTTTGTCACCTCCTAAAACGACATTAGGGTTGATATATGCAGCATCTGGAAGACCCTCACTTTGGTTGCGTGGCCTGTCAATATAGGATTCTCACTGCAGGAAGGCACAGGCAGATGACTCCTCCCTGAACCTAGAGCTTTCTCATCAGTGGATTCAGTTAAATTCATGTGGCTAAATTTTCAAAGCTGGTAACTGACAGAATCAAGAGTCAAATACACTTCAGCCTTGTTATAGGGCCCAGTTATTCTAGTTTTGGTATTCTGTTTATATTTTTTTATGATCTACAACTTGGATAAATATATTCTCAAGCTCTCTGAGACTATTCACTTGTGCTTAACTGATCCTGTACTTATTTTTTAATATGACATCTGCCTTAGGGTTTTTTTTTTTTTTTGCTGTGAAGAGACACTGTGACCAAGGCAACTCTTATAAAGGACAATATTTAATTGAGGTTGGCTTACAGTTTCAGAGGTTTAGTCCATTATCATCATGGCAGGAAGCATGGCAGCATGTAGGCAGTCATGACACAGTCCTGGGAGAATTGATTCTGGAAGAATCAAAAGTACTACATTTTGTTATGGAGGCAGCCAGAAGGGGACTGTCATCTGCACAAGGGGGAACCTGACCATAGGAGAAAACACCAAAGTTCATCTACATGGTGGCATGCTTCCCCCAACAAGGCCACATCTCCTAATAGTGCCACTTCTAATGGGCCAAGTGTTCAAACACACGAATCTCTGGAGGCCACACCTATTCAAACCACCACAATATCTATTCAAAATAACATTTTCAGGCTTTGTTGTAAACCCAAAGCCAATTCCTTCCATTAGTGTTAAAGGCTTACAGGTGAATGGAATAATGCTTCTTTCGAACAGAGCCTGCTCCCCGGAGAAATATCTCAGGAACTTACTTAATGAGGGCTGAGGAATCACAGTCACTACAGTCAGTGGAATTATTGACTTTGTAGGTCATTGTACCAGGCACCATAACACGGTGGTTAGTAGTATATTCAGAAAGGATACAATTGTAAACCTATAACATTCGTTATGTTAAGGCAAACTTTAGAATTAAACATGTTTTTCTGCCATTGCTGTTCAATGAAAAGTGGGGGAAAAAAGTAGGAAAGAGCTAATGTCAGATTCCAGGTGGGAAAGGAAAATAAATTGAGAACTTTCTGACACATCCAGCTGCACAGTGATGTTGTAGCTGTTCAGTGATAAAACCTTTCAAAAAAAAAAAACAAAACAATTCCAACACTAACTGGAAAGTCTGAAAGGAACGTGGGAAAGCCTTACTCAATCAATTTATTTTTGTCAACAATAATGCATTAACTTTTGCTTGCTGGTCCACTTGATGGGGATAAGCAAATAATCAATAGTAATCAAAATGGCTGTTCTTATAAAACTTACACATGTGTGCCTGTATACATGTGGAGCACAGAGGAGAACTTGTGGGAGCTGACTTTTTTTTTAAAGATTTATTTATTTAATGTATGTGAGTCCACTGTCGCTGTCTTCAGACACATCTGAAGAGGGCATCAGATCCCATTACAAATGGCTGTGAGCCATTATACGGTTGCTAGGAATTGAACTCAGGACCTCTGAAAGAGCAGTCAATGCTCTTAACTGCTGAGCCATCTCTCTAGCTCTGACTTTCTTTTCTACCATGTACACCTCGGGACTATAATTTGTGGCAGGCACCTTTTCCCAGCTGAGCTAAAACAGACATCTACATAAAACATGTAGTCTTACCAGAGAAGAAAGACAATAAATAAGTGGTTAAGAACCTAATGTTGTAGTCATAAGTATTATCGAGAAAGTGGGGAACAGTGATAAGAGATCCCAGGAGGGAAAAACATAGTATTTTTCAATTAATTAACTGACCGATGAATTAATTAACTTTTATCAAGAGAAGGCTTATCTAGGAAGGTGATGAGTAAGATAAGCAGCGAGAAGAAACCCCAGGGATGTCTGTGTGAATCAGGAGGATGCTCCTGAGGTGGTACTTCCTACTGTATGTGCAAGAGAATGTAGGAGACAAGCCAGTGTGGCCAGAGTGACGAACAAGAGAGCAAGTAGGAAGAGAGGAAACTGAATGGAAGCAGAACAGGATCCAGGATGCTCAGGGGTCTTGTCATTTGTGAGAACTTTGGAAGGCACTAGAGGGTTCTACAGAACTGAACTCTGATCTGCCTTCTGTGGTCAAGATCATTTTCCTTACTGCCAAAGAAGAAAAAATAAGTTAAGAGCTGCAGTCGTAGAGTAGAAATAATGTTTGTTTTATTTTTGTTTGTTTTGTTTTTCAGGATGAATGGGAGTAGGCATGTAAGGACAGCAGCTTGCATTTGGACATATTAATTTTGAAATGCACAGCAGACATGTACATAGACATGTCGACATCCAAGTCTGTAGTTCTGGGAAAAGGTCTGGGCTGGAGTTCTGTCTGAGATGTTAGTGTAGAGACAGCATAGACAGCCAAGAGATAAATCAGATGATCTCAGAAACTAGATAAAAACAGGAAAGAGAAGCCATGTATGAGAAAATCATGGGGCCACAACAGTGTTAAAGATGTGACCCTTGAGGCTGGGAGGGAGCTTGTGAAGTAGGGGGAAACCCTGTGTGAATTTTTTTTTTCAGAAGAGAAATGAGAGAATCAATTACGCAAATTGCTGTTTGTAGAAAGTTGAGTGAGGACCAGGTTACTGCTTTTGTCTGATAAGCTAATTTAGATTCTCAGTTATTCAAGCTCAGTTTCCTTCAAATCTCACCCAAATGCTTTCTTCTGCCTGTGTGGAGATGGGGTGGAGATGATGAAGTGGAGATGGGGTGGAGATGGGGTACCACTCTGCAACAACCAGCCCTTTCACATCCTTTTGTCTCTTCTTGCAGAAATCCTTCAAGCCTTTACCACCTGTTCTACAGAGCCCAGCAGCAAATGGCTGCAGTGGCTTCAGTCATACACAGGAAGATCTTTATGATGGGAAGGTTGTCAGAAAAAGGAAACCTGCGAAGTTCTGTGATGATATATATATCATCATGATGATATATATATATCATCACAGATCTACGGACCAGGAACCCAGCATTGGGACCTCTGTTCCCACCCGGCAACTTTGGGGCTCAGAACAAGGCTCGGCCCATCTGCCACCTGGACCAGCAGTTCGCATATGTTAAGGCCTGGTGAGTAGGAGATCCAAGCAGCCAGGAGTCAGAGAGATCTCTGCCGAGTGCACACGGAAAGTGCGCCCCTGCCCTGCCTGATCCAGGGACCAGGAACCCATATTGGGACCTCTGTTCCCACCCAGCAGCACACGGAAAGCGCGCCCCTGCCCTGCAAACCGAATCCAAGAACACATCAAAACAGTCATTCACCATGACCAAGTAGGCTTCATCCCTGGGATGCAGGGATGGTTTAATATAAGGAAATCCATCAATGTAATCCACCATATAAACAAACTCAAAGAACAAAATCACATGGTCATCTCACTAGATGCTGAGAAAGCATTTGAAAAAATTCAAGACCCCTTCATGTTAAAAGTCCTGGAAAGAACAGGAATCCAAGGTCCATACCTAAACATAATAAAAGCAATATACAGCAAACCAACAGCCAACATCAAACTTAACTGTGGGAAACTTGAAGCAATCCCACTTAAATCAGGGACTCACCAAGGTTGCCCACTCTCCCCCTACCTATTCAACATAGTACTGGAAGTCCTGGCTGGAGCAATTAGACATCAAAAGGAGATCAAGGGGATACAATCAGAAAGGAAGAAGTAAAAACATCACTCTTTGCAGATGACATGATAGTGTACTTAAGTGACCCCACAAATTCCACCAGAGAATTCCTACAGTTAATAAACAAGTTCAGCAAAGTGGCTGGATACAAAATTAACTCAAACAAATCAGTAGCCTTCCTATATTCAAAGGACAAATGTGGAGGAAAAAATTAGGGAAAAGATACCCTTCACAATAGTCACAAAAACTATGAAATACCTTGGTGTGACTCTAACTAAGCAAGTAAAGGACCTGTATGACAAGAACTTCAAACCTCTAAAGAAGGAAATTGAGGAGGATCTCAGAAAATGGAAAGATCTCCCAAGCTCATGGATTGGAAGGATCAACATTTTAAAAATGGCCATTCTACCAAAAGCAATCTACAGATTCAATGCAATCCCCATCAAAATTCCAACCCAGCTCTTCATTGAGTTGGAAAGATCAATGTGCTATTTCATCTGGAACAACAAAAGACCTAGAGTAGCGAAATCCATCCTCAACAACAAGAAAACATCTGCGGGAATCACTATCCCTGACCTCAAGCTCTATTACAAGGCAATTGTGCTGAAAACTGCATGGTACTGGTACAGAAATAGGCATGTGGATCAATGGAATAGAATAGAAGATCCAGAAATGAGCCCTCACATATATGGTCACCTGATTTTTGACAAAGGAGCCGTAAACATTCAATGGAAAAAGGACAGCCTATTCAACAAATGGTGCTGGTCCAACTGGCACTCAACATGCAAAAGAATGAAAATAGACCCTTTCTTATTTCCTTGTACAAAGCTCAAGTGTAAGTGAATCAAAGATCTCCACATTAAACCAGATACACTGAAACTATTAGATGAGAAAATAGGGAAAACCTTAGAACACCTAATGAGATTGCAAAGTTTCTGTAAGGCTAAAGACATTGTCAAGAAAACAAAACATCAGCCAACAGAATGGGAAAAGATCTTTACCAACTCCACATCAGATAGAGGCCTAATATCTAAGGTATACAAAGAACTCAAAAAGCTAGACACCAGAGAATCAAACAGCCTTATTAAAAAATGTGGTACAGAGCTAAACAAAATGTTCTCAGTTGAGGAATATGGAATGGCTGAGAAACATCTAAGGAAGTACTCGACATCCTTAGTCATCAGGGAAATGCAAATCAAAACAACCCTGAGATTCCACCTCACACCAGTCAGATTGGCCAAAATCCAAAACTCAGATGACAGCAAATGCTGGCAAGGTTGCGGAGAAAGAGGAACACTTCTCCACTGTTGGTGGGGTTGTAATCTGATACAACCACTCCGGAAATCAGTCTGGTGATTCCTCAGAAAATTGGACATAGTACTACCTGAAGATCCAGCTCTTCCACTTCTGGGCATATACCCCAGAGACACTCCAATGTACAACAAAGATATATGCACCACAATGTTCATAGCAGCTCTATTTATAATAGCTAGAAGCTGGAAAGAACCCAAATGTCCTTCAGTAGATGAATGGATACAATAATTGTGGTACATTTATACAATGGAGTACTACTCAGCCATCAGAAACAATGACTTAACCAAATTCTTAAAAAAATTGTTGCATCTAGAGAATATCATCCTGAGTGAGATAACCCAGTCACAAAAGAACAGACATAATATGCAGTCACTAATATTGGCATGCTAACCCCAAAGGCTCGGACTGTCCCAGAAACAACTCACAGACTGTGTAAAGTTCAAGAAAAAAAGAAAAAAGAAAACAAAAACAAAAACAACAACAACAACAACAACAACAACAAAATGTCATGCTCAATCCTTACACACCAAGAAAACGTTGACTAATTCCGGGTTACAACCTTTTTTTTACATGTATTTTTTGTTCATTGTAACTAGTAAGACCTTATTGCAGAGTATCAAAACTTAAAAAAAAAAAAGAAAAAAAAAAAAGCCAAGCACTGACACAATTGAATTTGTATACATTTATGCAAAAATGTTTACAATTTTTTTCTTTTATCTTTGTTTTTTAAAATAAAGTTTAAAAAAATAAAAAAAGAAAAAAAAAGAAAAAAGAAAACTTGTTATTAGGTACAATGTGCAACAATTGGTAAGTTTAATTATTGAAAAATGTGCTTTGGAAGGTAAAGATCTTCGGTGTTGAATGTCTTAGTATCTTTCTCTATTTTCATGAGAGAAAGGGAAACAGAGAACATCTTTAAGGCTCTTCCATGGTGTCCCTGTCATATATTCAAATCCCTCAACTACAGACCTGTATATAAGAGTGGCAAAGGGGATATTATTGAGCAGGAAAGTAGCAGTAGCAGACTGTTTGTAGTTCAGATGATGCTGTTTCAATGGGATTCATTAAAGTGTTATCAAAAATAAATAAATAAACAAACAAACAAACAAACAAATATTTAAATGCACTGGCTATTGTAAAAATTCAGGGTAAAGTAAGCTGGTTACCTTACCCTAACCCTCCAAACAAAATTGGGATTTAAAAGGGCATATTTCACTTAGGGCAAGACAGAGCAGGCATGCTTTATCCTGTTGGTGGGGTGTTAATTGCTAAAATTTTTCTAAGGGCAGCTTGGTAATAGAGAAGGATGATTTTTATACGTTTTTTTCTTGACACTTTTGGGACTAATATTCTTTTTTCTTTTTATAGTTTATTGTAAAGAAACTACCAGATCATGCATCTAGACTTCTATAAAAGAATGTTCACTTCAGCGCTATTTCTTATATGTTGTTAGGATATAGAATTAAGTAAAATTCTCTATTTTCATGGAACACTGAAACACCCAAGTACCATTTCTGACAGGACTTATAGGCTCAAAACAGCAAAGAAAATCAAAATAATTTAATAAGATTCCACTTTGGAGCTTATGTCAGCAAATTCTGATATAGCTTCAGAACAAAACTCTCTGCAGGAGAAGAATTTTAATGACATAGAACCTGTTCACACAGTGTAGTCAAAGGAAAAAGAAGAGAAACCTACTATAAAATGATGCTGCAATTCTACTCATTTTTTAAAAAAGAAAGTAGAAAAAAATAAAAACAAAATTCTCACTAGCAGTTATTATAAGCTCCTCAATACTAATTAGTATTTAGCTATCTTGACCTTAATGGACCTTTATTCACTTTAGAATATTTGCAGAGTGCCTGCCATATGGATCTTTTGGGTGGGTCAGTGAAAACCATAATTCTCACCCGTTTGGTATTTACAACCTTTTGAGAAGACATGGTTGACAGATTATAATGAAGAAAAAATATTCTCCTGTAAGAGGTACTAAGTGCGGAAGAAAACAGTGAGTGCACGGGAGAGGGTCTGGAAATGTATGGCTGAGTGATGGTTAATCTTGACTATCACCTTGGTTTGGTTTAGAATCAGCATGGAAACACCCTTTGGCCTGTGTCTCCAGAAAGATTGGCCTAAAGAAGTCAGACACATGCTGAACGTGTGCAGTTCTATGCCCTGGGCTGGTGTTGCAGACTGAAAAAGAGAAAGCCAGCTGAGTGTCAGTGCTCTTTGCCTCCTTGCTGGATGCAATGTGACCAGCTAGCTGCCTTGTCCTCCTGGGTTATGCCTTCCTCACCCCGATGAATATCCTCAAACCATGAGCCAAATAAACCTTTCTCCTCTTAAGTTGCCTTTGTCAGGTCACTAGTCTTCACAGTGAGAAAAATAAGGAATATGCACTGCAGCTTTAAATTTAGCTCTCATGGTGGATCCCACTGAAGAGGTGGCATTTAAAGCAAACACTGGCTAGAACAATTCCCATCTGAATGTTGAGGGGGGAAAAGTCCAGGAAAGAGAACCTCAGAGGTACAGGAAGTAGCATGTTGAAAAATGATCTTGGAAGCAGGGAAATGAGATCAGAATGAAATAAAGAACCAGGGTGGGTGAAACCCTTGGTTCAGCCTTGGTCATGTCAAGACATAGGTTTAAGAGGGTTGCAGTCATCTAGATGAGAGCCGTTGCTGCTGCTGCGCTCCAGAGAGCAGAAGTTGTAATAGAACAGGTCAGATTCTAGGTAAGTCTTGGAAGGAGAATGAGCAAAACGTCTTGATGCTTGGATAAAGGTCATCAGAGGCCTTCTAATCTTTTCACCTGGATGATTTGATGGATAAACTTTATGAGAAGATGAGTTGCTTCCTAAAGTAGGTATGTGTTGGGTGGAGAAGGAAGGACTTGGAAGGATGCTTGACTTAAGAATAATCATTACTTTGTGAATTTATGCTGGCCTTAAATGTTTGTGTTTTCCATAGGACCTGAGTTGGAAAAGAGGCAGAAGTGTTTCCGACAGCTGAATAGATCAGATCAACGAACTGGACACGAGTCATTCAGACAGTTCTTGTGTAACTTCAAGCCATACTATCTTTTGGCACATTATACCTTCATATCACTAATGATTACAGTGTATTATCTAGAACCTTCTATGATGCATAGTCATCCTTTACCTTGAAAATTAGCGCTGGTGAGATTGCTCAGAGTGTTAAGGTACTTTCCATAGTCTGATGATCTAAATTCAATCTCTGGGATGCATATGGTAGGGGGAAAGAACTGATTCATTCAGATTGAATCCTCTCAATTGAATGGACTGACAGATAGATAGATAGATAGATAGATAGATAGATAGATAGATAGATAGATAGATAGATGATAGATAGATAGATAGATAGATAGATAGATAGATAGATAGATAGATATAGATAGATAGGTATGTAGGTAGGTAGGTAGATAGATAGCCATGAAAATACTTAGTAATAAAAGATAAAAGCAAAAGTCCAACCTTGTCAATACCCCCTTACTGACAGATAGATGATAGATATTAAAATACTTAGTAATAAAAGATGAAAGCGAAAGTCCATCCTTGTCAATAACCCCTTCCCTAGTCACCCACACCCATCTCTTAAGCCCCTTTGAGCAACATTTCTCAGAAGAACAGACTATACTCCCTGTTTCCAAAGCCACTTTCAGTTTCTTCTCTTACCTTTTAAGTCCGGAAAGTCAGAGCTCGTTCTGTTTGATGCCCACTTACTAAGACTAGAAAGAGGGGAAAAGCAGAAGTCAACTCTAGACATCACTGGGTTGGAAGACTTTGTTTGCCCCAGCTAGACTTAACATTAAAATGAAGTGCCTGCCTCTGTTTCTTTCCACATATACCACTCCTCCGAAGATGATGCCTCCTTTCTCCTCCTTCACAAGGGTCCAATATTGCCGTTCTGATTTCTATAAAAGCATAAACCCAATAAGTCATGGTGTTTTAGAACTAGCAGGGTTTTATATCAGTTTCTATTAGGCAAACCAAGAAACAGAGTCTCACAGGGGAGAAAGAAATGGCCTAAAGCCAACAGTCAGTTAAATTGATTTGGGATTTGGGGAAACTCCCAGGAAGATTTGATCAGCTAATTTACACTGACATGTATTGATTGATGTGTTCTCTGCACAAGACATATCTGATAGAAGCTACAAGTGGAGTAAAAAGGGTAGATGACAAAAGTGGAAAGGGGGATGAAGTCTGAGAAACACGTCATTATTTTACCAACTGTGTTTCCCTAGTTTTATGTTGAATGTCTGAGTGGCAACTACTTGTTTTGTCTGTCTTGTTTGTGAATGTTGACTCCTACCATGAGTGGGTGCTAAAGTTTAAGGCCTGAGTCCTAGAGGGAACATTTGGCAGTGTCGTGGGGGGAATTTTGGTCTCCACGCTTTGCAGTTGCAGTGTTACCTGCAATCTAGTGGGGAGATTGCTGAATATCCCTCAGTGTATGGAACAACCCGTTCTCTGTTTTATTTGGCCTCAAAATATCAAGAAATCAGGAAACTTTGGTTTACTCTGAAGGCAAAGGAGGGGAAGAGAAAAGAGACCCTTATCAGAAGTTGGCTCTTGGAGTAGATTTTCATGTAGAGCTGGCAGTAGAAAGGGGGGCAAATAGATGTTGCTGAATGCCCAGGAATATCATCCCCAGTGAGCAAAGGACAATGGACCTCAAAATTGACTTGTGTTGCCTTCTGGTTAAAAGGGACTTATGTCTGCTCCCCCAACCCCCAGATCAATCCCAGTCCTTAATTTTATTTCATTTTGTACATAAATGGATACAACAGAAATTTCCCTCAACTGAGGCTAAAGATGAGGTAGAATATTTAGTGTGGAAGATATCTGTGGACCAAAGTCCACAGCTCTGTGATGATAGAAGCTTGCAGATAGGGAAGGCATTTGACCCAGCACAGGTAGCTTTCAGTTATTGTTCCTTCAGTATGTCCTTTGTTCTGAATTTGTGGCACTGTCAATTAATCTTTATTTAATTCTCTTATCTAGTGTAAAAACAAGCAGCTTTGCAAACAACCCGCTCCTGTCATCCCGTTACACTGCTGTTTTTACCCTCAGACTTAGCCCCTTTTCTCTTAGTGTGACAGGAGTCTGAGCTTCTGTGGATGTCACTATCCTCCAATGGGAAGCTCACTTCTGTGCTCTGCCTCTGAAATGTGTTGATTGGCATTGCTTATCTTGTTATCTTATAAACAACCTTTCTGGGTCATTTACTAAATTATATTTATAAAAGAGATATTTTTTAATTAAGTCTACCTGAGAATTGAGAATGACCTAAGCAACCAAAGATGATGTAAGAAATAACAATAATTGGTTAAAATGTCTTGGTAGTGTTGGCTGTCATGTGCTCTCTATGGACTTCTTTGCTTTTGCTCACTTGGGCTTCATAAGAATATAAAGTAGGTTCTATTACCATCTCCATCTTACTCTTGAGGAAGTGAAATAAAGGAGAAATAATTTAAGTAGGACAGCCAAGGTCATAGAGCTAAGAATCAGAAAATGAGAATGCAGACATCTGACGGTCAGTGTCACATGCTAGTGTTAGCCTCTATGTCTTTCAAAATACAAATGATCTTACTTAAGGCATTTTCAGAGGTGCCTAGTGACAACTATGATTCTAGTATCATTCATGAGTCTTTGTTTAAGCCTCCTGTGTTGCAGTCAAAATGGTGATTGTTGACCAGATTTTTCAATTTCAAGGTAGAAGGAATGAATCTAGCTAGGCATAGTAGCACACTCCTATAAACCCACCATTTGGGAAGTATGAAGAGGAGGAACAGGACTTCAAAGTCATAATTGGCTATACAGATCATTTGAGGCTGGGTTGTGCTATGTAAAGTCCTATCTCAAAAAAGGGGAGGGGGAGAAATAGGTGAGGCCAGCAGCTATTAAGCATATGAGCAATCAAAAAGTCATGTGTGTTCGTATATTGCATATGTGAATGAGAAGTTTCAGAGGATATTATGAGCCCCCCATTTTCTTGAGCACTCTTTGTCTAGAAGCTACTAAAAACATCCTTTGCTGACTTAACAGTATATTAAAAAAAAGAGGCAGGCAAACAAAAGAAGATGAAAGTTGACCCCTGGCAACCCTGCCTTAGGGAAGAAGAGGGAAGCAACTACCGATTAGCATGTGTCTTAGGGTACTTTTTGTTACTGTGATAAATGCCATGACCTAAAGCAACTTGGGGAGGAAATAGTTTATTTGGTTTACAGGTTAAAATCTATCAATGAGGGAATCCAAGGGATGAACTTAGGATAAGAACCTGGAGGCAGGAAACACAGACAGTGAAGAAACACTGTTTCTAGCTTGCCCCCAACAGTCTTTTACCTACCTTTCTTATACAGCCCAGGCCCACATACATATACAGGGATGGTACTGCCACAGTGGGAGGACACTCCTACATCAATCAAACATGCCCACAGACCAGTGTGATGAAAGCAATTCCTCAGAGGAGGCTCCTTTTCCCCAGGTGTGCCAACTTGACAACTGAAATTAGCTATCGCAGTGTCTGTCAGATCAATTGGGACCTGGAACCATGTATGAAGGGATATCAAAACCAAGCTAATGGGAAAAAAAAAAGAAAGGTCATTAACCCCAGGAAAGGCAAACTAAGCAAGATCATAGATTATCTAATAAACCAAGCACTGCAGCATTGAGTAATATATACATTACATTATATATTACATCATAATAATGTCAATACCCATAATTGGTATAATCAAATAATGATCTAGGTTGATATTCCTCCATCCTAAATTCTAGAATCTAAAAAAAGTTATGAGAATCAATGTACTTTTGTAATTCTACGGTGACATTACTAATGACAAACCCTGATCTGAGCTGACATTTCTATGTGTAGTCTTTATTTATCCCATTTCAAATCAACATTCATGTTTTGTTGCAGAAATGCAATGTGTTTCATTAAAGGGTGTTGTTGCGGACCCTACCGGGAGTGTGAAGTAATGCATAGTCTATGATCATATTACCTTTCTGAAGTTCTTTAGATTTGAATTTTGAAAAGCACCCAGGCCCTGAGTGCTTGGATAAGGGATTAGGATCCAGTTGGGGCGAAGGGAGGGCGCACCATGAAGAGTAGGAGCTGCTACGTGTGATAGCTAGAGTCTCAGATACAGATTGCCAATATAATAATTTCACACACGATTATGTAAGCACAGTACTGATGAAGCAGCTCACGGAGTTCAAGGCGGTTGCTCCCCGGGAGTGTTGGAAAGGAGGAGGCATAGCAGAGGCTACATTTTATTTACTCGATTTTATTATTATGTAGTGTTTTCGGCTATATATTCTTTTGATGAAAACTAAAAATAACTTGAAAACCCAACCATTCTTCTCTTGAGAACATACAGAATAGAAGTTTAATTTTTTAAAAAAGTAGTCACTTATACTTGTCTAGCTAAAGATTTACATAGTGTAGCATAAAATTGCACATCCTAGGATTAAATTCAAGGAAAAACAGCAAAATTCAAGCTAATTCAAGCCAAAAAAAAAAAAAAAAAAAAAGAGAGAGAGAGAGAGAGAGAGAGAGAAAAGAAAGAAAGAAAAACCCCAATACCAATCTGGGGAAAAACAGGATTCCTAGATATGAAATCTAAATGTTGAGTGAGGAGAAGCTCTATGGGATCAGGTTAATCATCGCCGTGTAAAATTCTCATCGTGGAGATCTTGTCACCTGGAAAAAAAGTCCAGAAAAATGAAACCAAAACTTTTTTTTCTAGAGAACACAGGTAAGAAAACCAAACTGCTTTGTGCCTTTTTTTTTTCTCTTGTCAGCTTTAACACACACACACACACACACACACACACACACACACACACACACACACACACACACACGGCTCCCAAGAGCTTTCTGTGCTGGTTCACAGTAGTTCCTGATATAAGATATGCTCGGTCTGAGCTTGTTTATCAGTACCCATGATGCTCAGTGCCTCTGTCTAAAACTCTAAACTCTGAAACATACAGAAAGTTCCAGATGAGCTTCATGCCTTACTTGTGTTACCTAGAATGGACAATATAGCCTGGTGGTGTAGAACTAATGGCCTTCCTTGGATACCAAGGTAAGGAGTAACAATATTTTTAGTTTTAAATAAGTAAACTGGGCCAAGAAGTTGACATTTTTGTGCAACTTTTAAGATCATCTGTTTGTCTAGTATTATTTCGCTAAATGGTCATGTAGCCAAACTGTCTTCCAAAGGTTTGTGGTACTTCCAACTTTGGACAATAGTTTCTTCTTACAGGAAGTAGTGCTTATTTTACAGACTCACAATTGGTCAAAAGGTCCACAAATAAGTAGCTGTGAGTGAAGGGTTGTAGGCGGGTCATCTCATTCAATCTCCCCATCCAAAATCATGGTAGAAGAAGAGTAGAAAGAATACAAGGGTCAGTGAGGAGAGAGCTATGATATGGGATTTCTGAACAGGATGTAGCTGCTATATTCATCTACTCACAGCAGCTGGGTAAGATGTACAGAGATTGGAGACAAAGTTACAGCATGGCTAGGGTGGGGCTCCAGAGGCCCCATTCTTGGCAAAAGAGTGATTGACAGTTGGTTACTTCTGAGAGGAAGAATCACTGTCCTTTGAGAACATGGCCACTGATTGATTGTTCATGTTCTAGTGGGATGGCCCATGCACATATGGTCAGCACTAATTGTACTCAATAACAGCTACAAAAGGAGGACATTGGGCTATGCATGGTAGTGTGTATCTTTAGTTATAGCACCGGTAGGCAGAGGGATCTCTGTGAGTTTAAGGCCACCCAGATCTACATGGCAAATTCCAGACAAATCAGGGCTACGTATAAGATCCTCTTTTGATAGATAGATAGATAGATAGATAGATAGATAGATAGATAAAACAGTCAGACAAACATAAAGAAGATAAAGTACAAAAAGAAATGGATCATGAGATAAGAGGGGAGTTGGAGGAAGGTTGAGTAGACATGGCCAAAATATATTATGTAAGTGTATGAGTCTAAAAACCTTTATTTATATGTATATGCATGTTTTGCTCGAATTTAAGCCTGTGCACCATGTGAATGCCTAAGCACCAAAAGCATGTTTGTGCACCACATACATGTCTATTTATGCAGAGGTCAGAAGAGGGCATCAGATCTCCCAGAACTGGAATTATGGACAGTTGTGAGCTGCCAGGTGGGTGCTGTTGATTTAATCTGGATCCTTTAGAACAGTAAGTGCTATTAACTACTGAGCCATATGTCCAGCTCAAAGAATCATAAATTTTACAAAAAGTTTGTGGATCATGTCTACATGGTGATAATGGGTGGAAGTGAATGTGTGTGCCAGAGTCATGATTATGGAATTCAGTGTCAGATCTGGGTTCAAATTCCTATTATTATTTATTCTCTTTCAAGAGTCACAGGTTTTTGTTTTTTTTTTTTTTTTTTTTTTTTTTTTTTTTTGTACGATAATATCAAGATCCTAACGGTGTGTCCTATCAACTGAGGTCTCAGTCTCACATTGTTATCATTTGGGATTACATGAGCATTTGATATATGAACTGTTCTGTAATTGATGACTGTTTAGAAGTATCCCAGACTATGACTCACTAAATGCCCCTGATGCTATTGTGACAACTTAAAATTCTTGCAGACAGTAAGATGTTCTTATACAATAAAGGCACCATATTATGGAGAAGCTCAATGTGAATCATTCAAATAAATAAAAATGCCATTATTTACACTTTGCAAGAATCTTGTTTTCAAGTCACTTAATACAAATGAATGTGGTCATCTGGCAAGGACAAGAAGAGTATTAGATGTATGTTTGTCTCTCAGTGGGTCATAGCCTGAAACAAGAATATTCCTGACGGCATGTGTGCTTTCTATTCATCTACACAGGAAAAGATTTAATTATAATTAAGGCATATAACATATACACAGCAAATGGGGACGATAGCTCCATGTTTAAACACACTTATTGCCAATCGTGGTGACTTGAATTTGATTGTCAGAATCTACAGAGCAGAATGAAAGAACTGACTTCTGTAGGTTGTCTTTTCATCTCCATTTGTGCACTGTGTGTGCCCATGTACATATCATCTCCATATGTGCATTATGTGTGCCCATGTACATACACACAGCACAAAACACTGATGTAGGCCTTGAGGTAGATGCACTGTCAGAATACAGTGGAAAAGCCGCTGGGACCTAAACATTGTAGTGGAAGCACAGTTGAACTGATAACTAAGATGATTACTTGGTTATAGCAGATGAACAGAATTTGCATCTTAGGAAATCCTAAGAAAAAGGATGGTACCCAGACTGGGCAGGGTAGAGGCCGGTAGCTCTGTATTTTACCAGGCTTTGCAGAATGATCCAGAATCCAAAAGGGATGAATTATTAATTTCTGAAAATTTACATTTAATGTTTTTAGACCTCCAGTGACAAGTACCTGAAACCTTGGAAAGCAAAACCACGAATAAGGGGAGACAGCTGTGACACTGGCTTGATGATAAAGAAGGAGAGAGATTTTGTGGGGGACAAAATATCAAAATGAATAAGCAGGCCATAAGGGGGTTCACTCCTTCCAGAAGATCAGCATTGGAAAGCCTTCCAAGAATATATGTAATAAAATATTGTTATGTGAACGAGGGAGTGGGGGCTAAAGGCCAAGTTCATTAAGAAAGAAAGTCACAGAATCGGAGGCAGAGCCACTGTGTTGACTTGGCCAGCCCTTATACAATGCTAGGCATTCTACAGAAGACCAATAAGTCTCCTTATGGCTATTTTATCATACAAGCTATTTCATTATAGAACGCTGAGATGGATAAAAAGAAACCCAAGCAGTCAAGTGTAATAAAAAATATGTTCTATCTCCCTTTGTAGATAGATCAAACATGGAGAACAGACATAGTCACTATGGTTACTGAGAAGTCCGTGAGAAGTTCTCTCTCTATTTGTGGTGGTTTGAATGAGAATAGCCACCATAGGTTCAGACATTTGAAAACTTGGACTCTAGAAAGTGGCAATCTTTGACAGAATTAAGAAATGTGGCCCGGTTGGAGGAAGTGTGTCACTGGGGATGAGCTTTGAGGTTTCAAACGCCCATTCTAAGCTAGAGTCTTTCTTTTTCTGCTGCTGATTACCCAAATATAGAACTATCAGCTACTTCTTCAGCACCAAGTCTGCCTGCATGCTGCCGTTCTTGCCGCCATGATAACAATGAACTACATCTCTGAAACTGTAAGCCAGCCCCAGTTAAAGGGTATGTTTGTTTGTTTGGTATGAGTTGTCATGTTGTGTGTCTCTTCACAGCAACTAAGATAACAATGATCCACAATCTATGGCCTCAGAAAGGGAGATTTCTTCAATTTTCTCCCACAGAACAAAGATGTTTCTAAAAGAAGGGTATTTTTTTTTGGTGTTGTTGTTGTTAACATCTGAAAAAGTTAACCTAGGGCATGGGTGCTGTTGTCAGTCAGGGCCTCAGGAAGAGTAGATTGTATAAACGCAGAGTTGAGAAGACCTTAGGGAAAAAGAATAAACATATTTCTAGAAAACTGAAAAAAATATCTTATTTTTTGTGCTGCATAAATAATATGATTTTATGTCAGATAACTAAAAGATGCAAATAAGAAATAAATATCTAGAGTCTTACTACACATGTTATACATAATCTTCAGACATCTATGTATTTGCTGTGTCTGTGTAGTATATGTGTATATATAAGCACAAAGCCATTTAAGGAGATGGCTTCCGTATTCATGGCTTCAGCTTATTGTATTTATTACTTGTAGCAAATGACAACTATGCATAGCAATTTTCTGCAAATTGGTGATTCTTATCATTATTAAATGATCTCTTGGTCCATGTATTTCAGATATAAATAAAACTTTGGAAACAGGCATTCTTTTGGAAGTCCGTTTGTATAATCATGTACTCACTTTCTTTGATCTTATTTACAGGACACAAGTGAATATATATATATATGTGTCCTCTCTTTTGTGAGAGCCCACTGAAATACATGAAATTCTATTATTGGGAAAGAAACCATAACATGCATGTACATCTTGAAGAGCCAGCAAAAGAAAACATTGGCTTGGATTAGAGACGACAAAAAAGAAACATAGATTGAGTTGGTGAGCAAAATGAAACACAAAACTCAGATTTTGTAAATGTAGTTAATAAAGATTCTCTAAATGGAGTGAAATTTCTAGAAAAATCAAAATGTGGGCTCATCAAAAGTCAAAAAACCAAAATCTGTTCAAAAGGCTGTCATCTTGGGCAGACAGAGCTGTCTTCTCTTCTGCATGTGCAAACTATATGAGGTTGACATCACTGGGTTTTGTTCCTTGGCTAGAATTCTTAGAGCTGTTCTTGGTGAGATGCCAGAAAGGAAACCAGAGAGTGGACACTGAGGCTTGGGAGGAGAAACCAATAGACTGGGATCGTTTTCAGTTTCAATGTATGACCCTGGGAGTTGGGGTTGGGCTATTGGCTCATTCTGCCCAACTTGGACAGTATTTCCATGCACTTTGCAGGAAACTCCCTTATCAGTATATCTTTTCTGTTTAGGCAAAAAGCATTAGTCAGCTTTTTAAATAAAGAGGCCTGTTAGAGATGCAGGATCACACCTCTCAGTGCTAAGCCCCTCACTTTTCAACTAAAAAAAAAAAAAAAAAAAAAAAAAAACGGGAACCAAGGATCAAGATATGGAAGAAGAAAGTTGTATGAATATTTCTGCCTGTAGTTGGAGTGACATTTAACAATACAAATGTCAGAATTTTCTGTTACTTGAATTAGATGTGTTTGAGTTGCTTTCTGCATAGTACTCCATACAATAAAACTGGATAAATCACGGTTTACTGCAGTAATGCAAAAAGAAAACAAAGAGATAAATCATACCAAAGAGAAAGTTTAAGATGAATAAACAGAATAAATGAGTCCAAGGCAAACAAGATAGCTATGAAAAAATAACTAATGAAATAGTATAGAATTTTGGAGCCATAAAATAAAGATAGATTGGTACAAGATTAAGGATACCTTTACTGGAGGGAGAGAAGCATAGTTCAGTGGCAAAGCACTTGTCTAGCATGACTGAGGCCTTTAGCTTCATTCTTAGGGCCACAAAAAAAAAAAAAAAAAAAAAAAAAAAAAAAAAAAAAACAGAATACTTCTTTTAAAAAAAGGAACATGATGGCTAAACAATACTTGACTCTGTGAGCCATCCAAGATGAAGGTTAGGATAGTGATTGGCAAGAGACTTCTGAGACCAAGAGTCAGGCTGATTTGGACCTGGACATAATAGATGAAGAAATAAATAATAATTTAAAAAAAAAAAAAAAAACATGCCCAGAATTCAATGCAGGGGAAGTGGGTCAAAGGCTACTTGGTCTACTTTGGGAGACATCAAAACAGAGCTGAAAAACTATAGAAACAAAAGGGAAAATCCTCAGTCTTTCAAAATTAGAAAAAATAAAATCACATTAGCTTCAAATGAGCAATACCAGCTCTCATGAGAAACACAGACGTGAGCAGAACATGAGGAAAATTCTGAGGGGAAATGATTTCTAGGTTTCAATTCTACACGCAGACAAAATCCACAAACCGTGAAGGCATGAAAAAACACTTTCAGGCAAGAAGAGCCTTGAGGTATTTTAATTATATATGAGCAACAGAAACACAAAGAAAGGTACTAGCCAGGCACCTTTGTGGAGCCTGCCTGGTTTGTGCTCAAGGAACCCTGGTCTCTATCTCCAACACTGCCAACAACAAAAAAGCAAAATATACTTTTTTTAAAAAAAGCATGAAAGAAACAACAGTAACCTGAACATAAATTATAAGTGAAGAAATGTGAAATCCAATAAAACATTTCCATATCTAAGCTTGGAAAATGGCTCTGTGGGTAAAGGCACCGACTGCCAAATCTGATGATCTGAGTTCCTTCTCCAGGACCCATGTAGTAAGAGAGACCCAGTTCTAGCAAGATGTTCTCTGACTTCGACGTGTGTGCTGTATGGACACGTGTACTGTGTATACATACACACACAACCATAAATAAATAAACTCTAAAATGTTATAAAGAAAAAATTTAAGTCTACATATCTCCACCTACTCACCTCTTACCTACATTACTCATACCATTCTTTTTTCCTTGTTGTTGTGAGTTTGATTTTTGTTTGTTTGTTTGTTTGTTTAAGATGGTGACTCACTCTGTAGCCCAATCTGGCCTTGAACTCAAAGAAGATCCACTTGCCTTTATCTCCCAGTGCTGGGATTAAAAGCGTGTGTGTGCCAACACACCAATTTATATCACTCTTGCTGGAATGGCAAGATCTCAGGGACATAGGACTGAATTTATTTTCCTATGGGCTCAGGAAGACTGGTTCCTTAGCAAGAGGCTACTTTTAGGTTATTATATTTAGCACGTTTTTATGGGCCAAACATTTTAGAAACAGCCTATTGTCAAAGCTTTGAGGACTTGGCCAATTATCCTACATTTCAACCGTCTAGAAATGATATTTCCAAGCAACACTGGGAGTCACCAGGAGAGGAAACCAGGCCTGCTGCACTGGGATGGACAGCAGGTGCAGGGGTGACACTCGGTACCAGCAATGCTGTCCTTGTGACATATATTTATGCTATCCAGACAAAAGACTAAAAGGCCATAGCTTAGATGGATCACACTGGTGAACATACTATGGCAGCTTTTTTTCTCATGGCTGAAATAGAAGCATTTGGGGGGAAACAGAGTTGAGACTGGCTCACAGTTTAGAGAGTACAGCTCACCAGGACAGGGAAGCATGTTGGTTAGGGTAGCTCAGGCCCCAGAAGTAAGGGCCTATAGCATGGTTTCTTCACATCCTAGTTGATCAGGAAGAAGGTGGAATGGGACCAGAAGCAAGGCAAGGCTATGACCTCCTAACAGCCCCCACTCAGTGGCCTATAATGACTAGGTAAGCCCTTGTGCTGAAGTTCCCACAGCTTCTAAAAACACTGCCACTACCTGGAACCAGGTAGCTAAATATGTAATCCAGGGGTGAAGGGGATATTTCAGATTCAAATTGGGACATAAGCAGGCCTAAAGAGGATGGGTGGGGATAATTATTTTTGAGACCTTTTGTTTTTTGCTTTCTCTTTCTCTGTGTATAGGTTTTTAAATAAAAAGGAGAGAGGGAAAAGTTAGAATCCCAAACAATCATTTCCTTCCATTCGTTCACTCTATTCCTTAATGGAGGATTCTGAAGATTTGTTTAAATATTTATAAAAAGCAGCCTCCGTTTTACTGTTAGAAATGTCCAGTAGCTTTAGCAGGGTACTTAAGCTAAAGGTCTTCGCTAAGCACATTCATAAACCAGGAGACCAAGTTCTAGAGGACAAGACACAGGTAGTGTCAGACTTTGAAGAACTTGATCTAATCGAGTTTCATCCAGAGCTGTTATGGGAAAGATTGTATCATGGTTCCTTTCCTTCCTAAGGTAGATCTGGGGAGAGCATACTGGAGGCCTGTGGCAATGCTTTCTGGTAAAATTTTCTATTACATTCTGAGTCTGAAACTTTGGATGGGCCTCACAGCCAAAGTTAATAATGCACCCTGTAGCCACTTAGGACTTAAGATGGCTGTGCGGTGTACTCAGCCTGGTTATCTAACCTGCTTTGATAGAACAATGTAACAATCAGCATTATCTGCTTTAAATTTCCCATGTGGTGGTCAATTTTTATAACCTGAGCTAATGCATAGCTTTAATCTAAAACATATGTACTCTTTTGTGCCCCAGACCCGAGGGCATGTGTTATGATAATCGTTTGCTGAAAGCAGAACTCAGGATGAAGAAGACCCTATACAGTGAATATGTACCTTAAATGTTGGATGCAACGTACAGATATTGCTTGATAAGCAAAGATGTTTGTAATATGGCTTGTTCTCTGGATCAGTTGCTGTCAGTTGGAGTCAGTGACTTCATGCCTTGTGGAACCCTGTTGAAGGGTCCGTTATCTCTCATTCCTTCTCTGGCTAATGCTTCCTGTGCTGTTCAATAAAAGAGGGAGCAAAGACTTTGTTACACACACAGAGAGAGAGAGAGAGAGAGAGAGAGACATACACACACACACACACACACAGAGAGAGAGAGAGAGAGAGAGAGAGAGAGAGAGAGAGAGAGAGACAGAGAGAGAGAGAGAGAGACAGACAGACAGACAGACAAATCCACACAGAGACACGGACACAGGGTCAGATTCACATTCAGATAGGCACAGATTGAGACTCAACATAACTGTGCATATAAGATGGTGAAGGACACGGGGAAAGAAGTAGAAAAGCCAAATTTGTGCTCACTCTTGGTCAAATGATACCAAGGGGAAGTTCTTTATTACTGTCTTTACTTTGATACAGATGCACCAGTGGTGACTGCAGTAATTCATTCATATCAACACAGGGGCCAGTGTTGTTCCTCTTTCTTGTTCCTCCCCATGGGCAAACCAGTCCCAGGTCTGTGACCAAAGTGAATTCTCAGGTCTGCATAGCTCCCCTCCTGACCTCTGGGTACAGGGTATGCACAGAGAAAAGGGCCATCAGAAATCCGTTGCCAAGGAAGAGAAAATGAGCCCAGTGGCTAGCCAGACATGTGCCTGTAAAAAATAAAACAAAAACACACAAACCAAGCCTTTGCAAAGCCAGGTACCCAGCCGAGCATGGGGGAACACAGGCAGGCAGAGAGAGGGACAGAAGCACAGGGGTAGGAGCAGAGGCAGGAAAGGAGAGACCAGCATAGCTATGTTGTCTTCCTATTGTCTTTGTCCTAGTTTAAGGACAGAATCTGAGTCATTTAGGACACTTCTCTGTACTGATCAAGCAGAGACCTCCTGGTCACTAGAGGCACTCTCTGGTGGCAGGAGGCAGGCCCGTGAAGCTTTTATGAAGGAAAGGCTGCCAAGAGCACAGTTGGGCTACTGGCAAATAAAAGAAAAATGCCGAAGTTAATACACATAGTATTTTTCTTGTGATGATGTTCCAAATTGCCTCACCAATGGAAAAGGATGCATGAGGGAGGCAGAAAAGCATTGTAGGCTTGGAGAGGGGAGCTGACCTGCTGATAAAGCAGTCCTAATAAATATGCACTGTCTGTAGAGGCAATGGGTTTGTGTACGCATGTGCACGTGTTTTTTGTTTGTTTGTTTTGTAAACAATCTTGGCCAATCTCCTGTTGAAATATCAGTTTTTCTATCTACTTTGCCCATCTAGCAGTGCAGCTGGCATCTTGCAGGTATCTAATACTTCTCTGCTAATGATCTGACTCAAGGAGTTATGGCAGCCATTGGATTTCAGTTCTCTATGCAGGAGAAGATGGCTTAGCAGTTAAAGCTCTTGTCTTTAAGAACTGGAGTTTGGATGCTCACAAACCTAATGAATATGGTAGCCTGCCTATAATCCTAGCCCCAGATGATAGAAATAGGACCCCTAAAGCAGGCTGGCTAGAAAGATTAGCCATGTTGGTAAGCTCTGGGTTTTATGGAGAGATCCTGTCTCAATGAATAAGGTAGGAAAGTCATTGAGGATGATTCTCAAATCCATCCCAGGCCTTCATACCCACTCTCACACACAGAAATGCATACCTCCACATAGAGGTACCCACACATGCTGAGATGTACACATACACACACACACACACACACACACACACACCACATATGCAACACGCAATGTAAAATTAAAAAGATAACATTTCAATTTTCCATCTTAGTTTGGAAAGTTACTTTCAACACAATTGAAATGAAAAAGACATTCTTCGCCCTGCTTTCTCAGTACAGCTCTGGTAGTGAGGAAGAGGAACATAAGTGTACCGAGGGAATGTCTGAGTGATGGCATGTGCCTTCCCCAAAGCTGCTACATCTGGTGTCAGGAAGAAGGTGATCTAAATACAATAGGAATCTTAGATTTTTAATTATGATGGACTGTACAGTGTGCACTAAGGTTCCTGAGGCTCTTGCCTAACAAATGCTCAGAATCGGCACCCCTACGTAGTCTGTACGGCAAGATGGAAGTGATACAAGGAACCTTGCTAGATATGAGAAAGAACTGCTAAGGTAGGATGCCATTGTCCGAGACTCCTGGCTTTACCCCTCTCCCTTCGACTTGGAACCACTCTGGAACTCCTTGTTGTCTATAAATACATAGTTTTTTCAAGTTTCCCTTTGAACTGTTTAACTTGCTGGTTCCCCTACTAAGGAGTAAACTGATACTTATCTGCTTTGTACTGCTAGGACATATCATGATTTTACACCTTTAAAAATTGGGTTTTACATGCTCCAGTATGTTCATAGCAGCCTTATTTATAGTAGCCAGAAGCTCGAAAGAACCCAGATGTCCCTCAATGGAAGAATAGATACAGAAAATGTGGTACATTTATACAATGGAGCACAACTCAGCTATTAAAAAAATGATTTCATAAAATTTGTAGGCAAATGGATGGAACTAGAAAATATTATCCTGAGGTAATCCAGACACAGAAGAATACATATGGTATGCCCTCACTGATAAGTGGATATTAGCCCAAAAGCTTAGAACACCCATGATACAACCCATGGACCATATGAAGCTTAAGAAGAAGGAAGACCAAAGTGTGGATGCTTCAATTCTACTTAGAAGGGGGAACAAAATAATCACAGAAGACAGAGGAAGGAATTTGGGAGGGAGAGAAAAGGCAGACGGAAAAGGGGGACAGGATCAGATATGGGAAGGGACAGAAGTAAAAAGGGCCAGGAAGTTGTATAGAAATATGTAGCAGTGGTGTATAGGAAACTGGGGTAGCCACTAGAAAGTTCCAGACACCAGGGAAGTGAGAGGCTCCCAGGACCCAATGGGGATAACACTAGCTGAAATACTGAGCAAAGAGGAGATAAATCCTCTAGAGGCCACCTCCAATAGAGAGGCACACCCCCCAGTTGAGTGATGGGGCCACCCAACCATCTCGAAATTTTTAATGCAGAATTGCTTCTGTCTAAAAAAAATGCAGGGACAAAAAATGGAGCACAGACTGAAGAAAAGGCCATCCAGAGGTCCCCACATAGGGAACATCCCATCTGTAGACACCAAATCTAACACTATTACTGATGCCAAGAAGTACTTGCTGGCAGGAGCCTGGTATGGCTGTCTCATGAGGGGCTCTGACAGCACCTGACTAACACAGATGCAGATACAGCCAACCACTGGACTGAGCCTGATGACCCTAATGGATGAGCTAGGGAAGGACTGAAGGGGGTGAAGGGATTTGCAACCCCATTGGAAGAACAACAGTATCAACTAACTGGACCACGCAGAGCTCCCAGAGACTAAACTACCAACCAAAGAGTACACATGGAGGGACCGTGGCTCCACCTGCATATGTAGCAGAAATGGCCTTGTCTAGATCAATGGGAGGCAAGGTTCATGGTCCTGTGAAAGCTCGATGCTCCAGTGTAGGAGAATACCAGGGCAGGGAGGCAGGCGTGGGTAGGTGGATAGAGAAGCACCCTCTTAGAAGCAGGGGGAGAGGAGATGGAAAAAGGGGGCCCCAAAGGGGAAACCTGGAAAGGTGATAACATTTGAAATACAATTAAATAAAATATTCAATTAAAAATACAATAAAAATTGGGTTTTACATTTAAAATTTTTGTTTGTATGGCCTTTTCATGTATTTTATTAGCCTTTTATTACTGCATTTATTTGTGTGTGTATGTATGTGTGGTTTATGATGTGTGCATGGGTGCATAACACCTTAACATGGGTGTGGATGTCAGAGGACCACCTGAAGAAGCTGGTTCTTTCCTTCCACCCTGAGGGTCCTGGGCTTTGTATTCAGGTTGTCAAGCTTAGTGGAAGTGCCCTAACCTATTGCACCCATTTTTCCTTTTTGACATTTTAGTATCTAATTTTTGAAACTTTGTTTCACGGATGGATTACTTTATTCTCATCCCTTTCTATGACTTTCTCCATTTCCCTTCCCGGTGCATGTCTGCCTGTGCGCATGCGTTCACGTGTTTAAAACAGTAGGCAGTGTTGCAGTTGAGAGTACCTGCATCTGAGTCTGAAGACCTAAGGTCAAGGTTGTGCCCCTTAGTCTCTCAGGAATGATGGTTAGACACCCTCACAGCTTCAAGTATTCTGCATGTAAAATAGAAGGAAGATTAGCATTTACTTCATGGGTTGCTCTGGGATTAACAGCTTAAGTCATGTAGAGTGATTTCTGTTGTTTAGGAAACAGCAACCACACTATCACCCTCCCTTTGTCCTGTAGCAGAGAGAGGAGAGGGCTGGTAGTTATTTTCCAATAGGATGGAGAAGGAGGTCATCAGGCCACCGGGTAGAATCCTGCCTGGCCACACATTCTGTTTTCTACTCTTCTCAAAATGCTCCACCCAAATACTTAGTGCAGAATCTGGTACTTGCCAATCCAACATTCATTCTTGCCTTTTATCTTACAAATAAAATGCCTGCATTACTGGAGGCAAAAATATGTCAACTGAAATGCCACATTCTCTAGCATTTCTCGTTGCAATGTGGGGCTAAATTCTTGCCTCTGGGGTAGAGATGAGCACAGATTGTTTGAAAACTCTTTCCCAAAAGGTTTTCTTAAAGGGAAAAACAGCTCCGCAGGGTGACTTCTGAGATTTTCTTTTTCAATCCTGTTGCCTAAAATGAAGATTTGTTGATTAAATGCATCAGTAGATTCTGTGGTACCCCATACCTGTTAGCCATGGGCCAGGTTAACATGGCAGGGGATGCAAGGAGCTTGGGGCTGGCTCTATGAATGTTGTTGGCTCTAAGGTCCTCTGCTCACTCTTTCAAAGCAGGGATAAAACATCCTTGTGTGGTACAGGTGCAAGTTTTTTATTACATTGTAGTTCAATGCATCTTGGAGTCTTTTCAGCCCTAGGGAGTCTTGCAGTCCTGATAGTCTTAACAGAACTTAGTTTTTTGAAGACTTATTTATACTCTTCTGCGCTGTTCTGTTGGTTACTTATGGTTTCTTGGGAGCATGCTCCCTTTCATAGCAACAGGACACTTTCATTACCAGGAATTGTTTGTTACCCTAGAGTCACCTTCAGTGTGTTCAAGGCTGTCAGTCCCCAGGATGATTACAGGGTTTAGGGAAAGACATAATAATATATAAAGAAAGAACTTATTTCTGATTTGCATCTTCTAGGGATGTATATCAATAAAAAATTACTGTATAATGAGAGGAGTGAAATTGGGCCTCATGATTCTGTTTTGGTGACAGGTTTGGCCTTTTGCCTTTCACAAACTGTCTTTGTTACCTCGTGTCTGTCCCACAACGTTGAGAGAGAGGTTGTCTTTATATCACACAGACAGAAAAGCTGATCTTCATACTATTGAATTCCATCAGGGTTCTTTATTTCTTCATAGCATTGGGCCAGTAAAGAAAAAAAAAAATCTCAATTGAAATTTTCAGTATGGAAAGTAACTTTTTAGAGTGCACTGAAGATTCAATTGGCATTGTAACTTTTAAGTGATTATCACAACATATACTTGATTTTGTCTGTTTAAAAGTTATAAAGGAAATATAAGAAGATTGGTTATGGGATGGAATAAAGTGAGAGATTTGTTTGAAAGAAATTAAAGAGTCTATGAATTCTGGCAAAGTTTTAGGAATATGGCTATATAAAAATGAAGAAATTAAATTGGTTTGGATTTTTTTATTTCCACCAAATGTTGTATTAAAATCAAATCTCTTCCAGGTTTCACCAGTCTCAAATGTTTACCTTTGCAGCGTTTGATCTTCTAAAATGAAGTTCAGCTTATGAGCCCATCCCTGCCTTTGTGACCAACTTATTACCTGAAAATATCTAGAATCCCAATCAGTAACCAGCTTCACCAAGATATCAGGCCAATAAATGGAATGTTTTCTCCATAATAATGGCTAACCAAATGCATATGCCACAGAAGCACAGCCCTGTTCAGTGAGATGCACATATGCACACCATTAACACATACACACCACATATTTCATACACACACACCACAACACACATATACCACATACTATAATGCACAAATATACCACACATATACACACAGACACATACTACAACGTATACCCTACACACACCACCCACAGACATTCGCCACACATACACATACCACCACATCATATAACACACACACCTACATATGCCAAACATTCTACACATGCACCACACACACATATGGCACACCACCCAACCACCCACCCATACACCACACACACACACACACACACACACACACACACACACACATAGACACACTCACAGATATATAAATCACATACAGCATATCACATACCAGATCTACCATATATCTTTCAAAATACTGAGAATTTTCTTAATTTTCTTAGAAATTATGAAAATACCTCTCAGACAGCAGTATGAACATCCCATTTTCAAGTGGTCAGGCATGCAGTGCTACAAGCACATGAAATATTCATGATGGCCAACAGATCTGAAGAGAAGGCTGCATTCACACAGAGCTCCTACATGATGTGAATAGAACTGGGACGCAGCAACACAGCAGTAAGCACATCAGACAACAGGGCTCTGATAAGAAACTAGGTCTGAACAAAACACATTTGCTATGAACCTTCCAAACCACAGGTCCCTAGGCGAGGGGTCTGAGAATGTGTTTCTCTACCTTCTCTAGTGTCTCTCTGTGATTCAGTGACTTACTGACAAGGCTGGCGGTCTCAGAGCTTTTCCCTACCCATTTCTCTCCTGATTCAGGGTATTCAAACGTGTGTCAGGCCAAGCAACTTAGATCAGTCCATCCTAACAGGGCTCTCTTCTGAAATGAACCCAACCCACATAGTAACTTACACGTTCGCATCACCAGCCAATTAGTTGGATACCACCTCAGAGTATCCACAGAAGAGTGAAACTGTCTGACATATTTCAGGCCACACATGTGTATCTTTCTCTTACTAAAGTCCCTGGTCCCAGGTTATATGTTTCTCAATTTATTTTATTTAGAATTTAACAGAGACTCACATGCCCAATAACAGTAAATAGCATTTGACCTTACACATGGAAAGACTTTTTTTCCAATCAACTAAAATGACTTCAGACCTCAGTATAGAGTCAACCCCACCCATGCTGTGTTTCAAAAGACTCTCCTATGGTAGGGTGAGGGTCTTTCAAGTTTCAGGTCCTATTTGAGACAATTCTATGAAGAACACAAAAAACTTGACACTGAGCTCCAAGCAAGTGTCATTAAGCAGTGCGTGTCAGAGCCTAAGAGGGAAAACAGTCTGAAGAGAGAAGACTTGGAATCAAGAGGTACAGAAACTTTTCTGTTATAAAAGAGAATGTACCTCAAAGACCACAATCATACACTAAAAATTTTGTTATACCAAAGAGGAAGGGGAGATGTGGGAAAATGATAAGACTTGCTGATCTCAACAAACCCTAGAGTAACCCTACCAAAGCTAGACGCTGACCCCACTGTCTACTGTGCAAGTATTTTCTCATCTAGCCACTTGGACTCCTCTCTGAAATGACCTCACTTGTCGCTGGAACAAGAGGTAGATCCAAATGCACTAACAGTCAAGAACCAGCCTGTGCCTCACGTGTACTTTGTGAGCAATTGCACATGGCCCCCTAGTCCATCCTTTCTGCAGAACAACTATGCCACTTTTCCCATCATTAGCTGCTATTTGCAGGTCTCATGCTGATGTATTAGTCTCTACTGGGCTTCATTCCACCTAGTTTTCAAGCAGCGAGAAAAACTTTCTATTAACTCGGAAGTCATGTAAAGTTGTGGAGGTTAAAACAACATCTCTCCTGAATAATACATATTAGAAGTCACCCAAAGCATGTTATTTAATCTGGCACCCAGATTTAAAGATTGCCATTGGCCTACTCAGGCCTCTGAGGGGAAATATCACAGTGTGCTTCCATCTGTTTTCCTGCCTTGCAAAGATAATATCACAACTGAGTTGAGAACGGCAGGACTACAGTGTTCAATGACGCCAATAACTCAAGGTAAGCTGCTCATGCTGGATGCTCCCTGCATATCTCAAGACAATGGCATTTGCATGCAGAATACCAAATCCCCAGGCTTTCTCAAAAAGCAGGAAACCTTGGGGAGAGGGAAGAAAAAGGAAAGGTTTCAAATTCCTTTCAGGGAGAGCCTCTGGGATCTAACTTCATGAATGGGATGAGAAAGTATAATCTACCCAAATACGCTATCACAGAAATGCAGGCTGACTTTCAATTCCAGCCCAGAATCAGTCCGCTTTAGAGTCAGTCTAATCAATCAGTTCAAAGATTATAGCTGAGAGAGAACATACTTAGATGCTATATTGTATGTGAGAAAATCCCATTGTGTATTTGACTGTGCACAATCTCCACCCACAATAGGTTAATGAAGGAGACAGACATAGACTCAACCAGATACTGAAAGATCTGACTGTCCTGAACTGAATCCTGACTATGTACCTGGTCTATAATTATTCATTTCAGTGCACAACAACCTCATACAGTAGACTGAGCCCCTATTATATTTTATTCCTGTGGAAATTGGAACAAGATCATCCCACTGTTAAAGGTTGTCTTGTAACCCCCTCAAAATTTGAGTGTTTGACATCCATACATCTAGGCCTACAAATGTAACATTATTTGGAAGAGATAGCAGATGCTATTAGGTTCTACTGAGTAAGTGGATCTCCAATCTAATATAGCCCATGCCCTTATTAAAAGAGCATGTTGAGAGTCAGGTATACACATAAGGAGTATATCAGGTAAAGATTCAAGCAGCAATGTGGACAACACAGTCTTTTGGAACACCAAAGAGTATAGCAAAGCACCCAGAGCAGAAGGAAGCAGGGAGATAATTCTTTTACGTTGTCCTCAGAAGAAAGTGTTCCAACCAGTTTCTTGATCGCAGACTTGAGCTGGGTCATTAACCTTCCTATGCTGCTACTTCATTTATGGTAATTTCATAAGTAACTCTCGGATATGAAAGCAGCCAGCAAGCCAAACAATAGCAGAGAATTCAAATCTAGTTTGTATCTTCTTGATCCCCTTCAGCTGTATTACTTCTGTAGCTAGAACTTCATGTACTATATTAAATAGGTATGGAGAGAGTGGACAGCCTGTCTTGGCCCTGGTTTTGATGGAATTGCTTTGACTTTCTCTCCATTTAATTTGATGTTGACTCAGCTTGCTGTATATTACCTTTATCATGTTTATGTATATCCCGTATATCCCTGATCTCTCCAAGACTTTTTTAATGAAGAGATGTTAAGCTTTGTCAAAGGCTTTCTCAGCATCTAATGAGAGGTCGTGTGGATTTGTTTGTTTTTCTTTCAGTTAGTTTATATGGTTGGGTGACATTGAAAGATTTTCATATGTTTAACCATCCCTGTATCTCTGTGATGAAGTCTACTTGATCATGATGGATGATCTTTTTTATGTGTTCTTGGATTCGTTTTATGAGTACTTTATTGAATTTTTTTTTTTTTTTTTTTTTTTTTTTTTGGTTTTTGAGTATTTTATTGAATATTTTTACCTCAGTCTTCATGAGGGAAACTGATCTGTAATCCTCTTTCTTTATTGAGTCTTTGTGTGGTTTGGGTATCAGAGTGACAATAGCCTTATAAAATGAATTTGACAATGTTCTTCTTTTTCAATTTTGTAAAATATTTTGAGTATTGGTGTTAGCCCTTTTTTGAAAATCTGGTTGAATTCTGTACAAAAACCATCTGGTCCTTGGCTTCTTTTGGTTGTAAGACTTTTAATGAGGACTGTCTATATCATTGGGGGTATGGTTATATTGTTATGTATCTGATCTCAGTTTAACTCTGGTAAGTAGTATTTGTCAAGAGATCTGTCCATTTCTTTCAGATTTTCTAATTTTGTGGAGTACAGATTTTTGAGGTAAGACCTAATGAAACTTTCAATTTCCTTGTTGTCTCTTGCTGTGTGTCCCCTTTTTGTTTTTGATTTTGTTAATTTGACTATACTCTCTCAGCCTTTTAGTTAGTTTGGATAAAGGTTTGTCTATCTTGTTGATTTTCTCAAAAAACCAACTCTTCTGCTTCATTGATTTTTGAGTTGTTCTTTTTGTTTCTGTTTATTAATTTATTTTCTGCCATCTACCCCTTTTGAGTATGTTTGCTTCTTTTTTTTTCCTCTAGAGATTTCAACTAAGATCAAATACACAAATGACAGCTCATGCTGGCAAGGATGTGTAGCAAAGGGGAGCACTCCTCCATTGCTAATGGAAATGCAAACTTGTACAACCACTTTGGAAATTAATATGGCAGTTTCTTAGAAAACTGGGAATCAATCTACCTCAAAACCCAGCTATACCATTCCTGGGCATATACCCAAAGGATGCTGCTCTATATTACAAGGACACTTGTTAAATTATGTTCATAGCAGTTTTTTTCCATAGTAATCAGAAACTGGAAACAAAGAATGGCTGTCCCTCAACCAAAGAATAGATAAAGAAAATTGGCATATTTACACAATGGAGTTTAACTTAGCTGTTAAAAACAATGATATTATGAAATTTGCAGGCAAATGGGTAGAACTAAGGGGACAAAATCCTGTTAGGTTACTCAGACGCAGAAAGACAAACATGGCATATACTCACTTATAAGTGGATGTTAACTATACATTTAGAGATCATGCTAGAAATCAACAGACCCAGAAATCTAAGTAACAAGAAGGGCTCAGTCCTGGGCAGAGGCTAGGGTTTGGGGGACACATGAATCTCTCTGTGGCAGTGTGAAGAATAGACATCTGAGGTGGATGTGATCTGGGTAGTGATGTCCTGGGGGTGAGTAGGTATAGAAACGGAGGGAACAAGTTGGGGGGAGGAAGGAGCATGAGAGTAGCAGGAGAGACAACTGGAATTGAGAAAGCATCCCTGGGACAAGCTAGAAACCTAGTGCAATGGAAATTCCCAGGAATCTACAAGGGTGACCTGAGCTAAGACTCTTGGCAATGGAAATATAGAGCCTGAACTGGCTATCTTCTGTCATCAGTTAAGACTTCTAGTGGAGAGATTGGGACACCAACCAAGGCATAAAACCTCTGACCTAAAATTTGTGCTGCCTATAAGATATGTTGGGGTAAAGGTAGCACAGAAATTGTTGGAGTAACCAGTCAATGACAGGTCAGTGCAGCTTGAGACCTATGCCTGACACTACCTGGTTGACCAGGATCCAGAGGCTGGATAGCCCAGAGACCTAGGATAGAAAATTATTGCAGACACAACCATATATATATAATTTAATGAGACGTTGTCAATGTTAGAGATTCAAGGTCTAAAAGTACAATGATAGAGAAGTCAAATTCATTAACAAAAGAGTAACTTAGCTGATCTATAGACTAGGGAAATGGTGAGGAAAGAGTTTGTATGGCATACACGTCCACATTGTAGTCCATCATTGAAGGAAGCCAGGACAGGAACTAAAAGTGGGCAAAACCAGGAGACAGGAGCTAAGGCAGAGGCCATGGAGGGATGCTACTTACTGATTTGCTCCCCATGACTTGCTCAGCCTGATTTTTTTAAAAATAAAACCCAGTACCACTAGCACACGGGTCACTGCCAACAATGGTCTGAGCCCTGCCCCCATCCATTCCTAAGAAAATTCCCTACAGGCTTGTCTACAGCTCCATCTTATGGAAGCATTTTCTTAGTTGAGATTCCTTCATCTTAGATGATTTTAGCCTGTGTCAAGTTGACTATCAAACATGGAGAGTGACAGTCATTTCTCCTTCCTTGATGGAAACAAAGACATGGGAACAGGCCAATAAGCATTACTCCCCTGTGGCCTCTATTTTTCTTGAAAAAGCAAGAGCTGGAAGCAGGATCATGGATCACAAGAGTGATAAGCAAGATGTGTGAACATACATGTGTATTTATTTATACATGCCCATGTGTTGCCACAAATATGCAACTGCCATTTTCCCAGAAGTAGTTGATTCTAAATAATAAACCAAAATGTTTCAAATACATTGGTAGAAATACCAAAGAGATGGGTAGTAAACCATTGTTACAGACTATGCTGGCCAGTTTTATGTCAACTTGATACAACTTATAGTTATCTGATAGGAGGAAATCTTGATTGAGATGATGCTTCCATAAGATCACTCCGTAGGCAATCCTATAGAGCATTTTTAAAATTAGTGACTGATAGGGAAAGGCCCAGCCCACTGATAATGGTACCATCGCTAGTCAGGTGGTCCTGACTAAAGTTCTGTAATAAAACATGCTGAGCAAGCCATGGGGAGTGATCCAGTATGTAGCACTCCTCAATGACCTCTGCATCAGCTCTTGCCTCCATCTTTCTGCCCTACTTGAGTCCTGTCCTGAAGAGTAAAAGGTTGTCAAAGGACACTGATTCCTTGCCCTAGGGATTTCCTCTGCCGCTCCCAGGAAATCCCACCCAAGAAATCCCACTTTCTTGAGATTTGAGTTCCCAAAATACCACAGAAGGTCCGGATGACCTCTGTGGAATGTTCCAACGCCCTAGGTGTGCCTGGGGGTGTACTGATAAAAAATGTATGATTCTTTCCCTTATGAATTTCCTCATTCCCCCTGTCCTCCCCCTCCTTTGTGATTTTTGCCTTTATAAGCCTGTTACAAGTTCAGGCCGGGGTCGAACTCCTCTACCCCTGCGTGGTGTATGAGTCTCGACCCCAGCATGCTGGCCTGAGATCTCACTCTTTCACTTTCAATAAACTTCCTCATGTGATTGCAGCAAGTCTGGTCTCAGTGCCTCGCTGGGTGCGCGCCTCTCCTGAGATTTGAGTGAGGGTCTCCCTTCGGAGGTCTTTCATTTGGGGGCTCGTCCTGGATTTGCGCGACCACCCAGGGGCCCTAGACCTACTTGGAGGTAAGGATTTTCTTTCCTTTCTTTCCTTGTTGTCCTGTTGTGACTCTGTGTTTGTAGATTGTCCAGATTGTGATTCTGTGTTTGTGGATTGTCCAGATTGTGATTCTGTGTTTGTGATTTGTTCAGAGGTCTGGTGCGATCGCAGTTCGGTATTCGCAAACGCTCTAACCAAGTCTGCTCTTCCAAGGGAGGAGTGGAGTGGACGGGGATAGACGTGTCCAGGGTCCAGCGTTTGCTCGCCCTGGGAGACGTCCCAGGAGGACAGGGGGAGGACCAGGGACGCCTGGTGGACCCCCACGGGAAAAGTCGGGAGATCAGTTTTTCTCCTTGACGATCTGTGTCAGAGGGCCAATCCTGGGCCATCTGGCTCTTTTCAGGATTTCGGGTCGACTCGAGGTCGGCGACTGACTTTGTCTCTCTGTTTTGTAGTATCTGTGAGTGTTTTGTGTGTGTGTGTCAGAACTAGAAATGGGCCAGACTGTGACAACCCCACTAACACTGACTTTGAACCATTGGACGGACGTTAAGACAAGGGCCCATAATCTTTCTGTTGAAGTCAAGAAAGGACCGTGGCAAACTTTCTGCTCCTCCGAATGGCCGAGTTTTGGCGTAGGATGGCCTTCGGAGGGAACTTTTAATCTATCTCTTATCTTCGCTGTTAAGCGAATTGTTTTTCAGGCTTCAGGGGGACACCCCGATCAGGTTCCATACATCATCGTGTGGGAGGACCTGGTCCAAAACCCGACATCCTGGGTGAGACCCTGGACAGCGGGGGCAGAAACGGCAACGGTGGCCATGGCCTCGAACAAGCTGGCACCTGCTCCATCGGCTCCCACGCAGATCTATCCTGAAATTGATGATGGTTTTCTTCTCCTCGACAACCCTCCACCCCCATACCCTCAACTGGCTTCTCATGCAAGTCCCCCACAGGCGCCGACTCCCACTGACTCCCAGACGGCCTCTGAAACAGAACCAGCGGCCGGGACCCGAAGCCCCCGGGTTCGAAGCCCAGGGGGAAATGGCGCGGGGCTTGGCTCTGCTATTGCCCTACCATTACAGGCTTATGGACCCGCCCCAGCTCCGGGAGAAGTAGTCCTGCTACAGTATTGGCCGTTTTCATCAGCCGATATGTATAACTGGAAAACTAACCACCCCTCTTTTTCAGAGAACCCCTCGGGCCTGACGGGACTCCTTGAGTCCCTGATGTTTTCTCATCAGCCCACTTGGGACATCTGCCAGCAGCTTTTGCAGGTCCTCTTTACTATGGAAGAGAGGGAGAGGATCCTCCTGGAAGCTAGAAAAAATGTTCCAGGACCAGATGGGACCCCCACCAATCTCCCTAATCTTATAGATTCAGCTTTTCCCTTGATCCGCCCTGACTAGGATTACAACTCTGCAGAAGGTAAGGAGCGTCTCAAGGTCTACCGCCGGGCTCTAGTGGCAGGTCTCAAGGGAGCCGCAAGGCGACCCACGAATTTGGCTAAGGTAAGAGAGGTTCTTCAGGGACCTGTTGAACCGCCGTCTGTGTTTCTTGACAGGGGTTATACCTTGACCCAAGCTCTGAGGGTCAGCAGGCAGAGGTGGCTATGGCCTTTATACAGCAGTCAGCATCAGATATTAAGAGAAAGTTACAATGGCTAGAAGGGTTCCAAAACTATACCTTGCAGGATTTGGTGAAGGAATCAGAGAAAGTGTTTCATAAGGAGGAGACTGAGGAAGAGAAGCGAGAAAGAGAGAAGCAGAAGGCAGAGGAAAGAGAGGACCGGAGGGTAGTAGACAAAAAAGGAATTTGTAGGATTTTGGCCACAGTAGTGAAGGGCCAGGGAGTTAGGAATCAAGTCTGGCACTAGGAGGGAGCCTCTTGGCAAAGGTCAATGTGCTTACTATAAAGAAGAAGGCCACTGAGACAAAAAATTGCCCCAACAAGAAAAAAAGGGGACACCAGCAACAGAAGCCCCGGACATGTGGCTCCAAAGTTTTAAATATTTATGGACTACCCGAAGATCTGTGGATCTCGGAGTGGGCCGGGTATCCCACTTATTTATTGTAATGCCAGACTGTCCCTGCACCCTGTTGGGGAGAGACCTCCTGACTAAGATGGGGCACAGATTCACTTCCACTCTGATGGACCACAGGTTAGAGGTCCAGAAGGGGAGCCTGTGCAGGTTCTAACCATTCAGTTGGAGGACAAGTACCAACTCTAAACAGCATGCCTCAGATCAGACGGACTGGTGGCTGCAGGCATATCCACAGGCCTGGGCGGAGACTGCAGGAATGAGAGAGGCTAAGAACCAGCCCCTGCCCATATGGAGCTGAAAGTCCAGGCTAGTGGTGCGTTAGTACCCCATATCAAAGGAGGCATGAGACGGGATCAAGACACTCATCATTCGGTTACTCCAACAACTTCGTATGTGTCCATCATCCTGAGGTATGCCTCTCCTACTGGTGCGGAAACATGGAACCAACGACTGCTGGACAGCTCAAGATCTCTGGGAGGTAAACAAATTGGTGGCAGAACTCCACCTCACAGTACTTAACCCCTATAACCTTTTGAGCTCATTGCCCTATCCAGGACCTGGTGTACAGCACTGGACTTGAAGAAAATGCATCAATGGACTCATCTAGAGGTAGACAAACTTGTAAAGACTGTCTTGAGGTCAAATTCTTTTGTGCCAGATTTGACTAGATAACTGTGTGCCATGTTAGAAAGCAAATGTATGTAGAAGGCTGGGAGGAGAGAAGATAGACCTGAGGTTTACTGAGAAGTGGATTTTACAGAACTGAGCCAAGAAGATATAGATATATAAGTATCTATTAGTCTTTATAGATACATTTTCTGGGTGGGTAAAAGCCTCCCCACAAAGAGAGAAATGGCAGCAGCGGTCATAGCTAAGAAGATTCCAGAAGAGATCTTCCCTAGGTTTGGCACCCCTAAGGTAATTGGATCAGACAATGGGCCATCTGTGTTGCCCAGGTAAGTTAGATATTAGCTTGTTTATTGGGGACTAATTGGAAATTACATTGTGCTTACAGACCCCAGAGCTCAGGACAGGTAGAAAGAATGAATAGAACTCTAAAAGAGACCCTTACTAAATTAGCTATTGAGACCGGCGGTAAAGACTGGGTGACCCTCCTCCCCTTTGCGCTTCTTAGAGTCCGAAACTCGCCGGAGCGTTTCGGCCTTACCCCTTATGAACTCCTACATGGGGGACCGCCCCCCTTAACGGAGTCGTGCGGGATATTGGATCCTGGCACTAACTCCCCCTCCTCCTCTGCTCTATTTGCCCACTTAAAGGCCTTAGAAGTTATTAAAACACAGATCTGGAGTCGAATCAAAGAAGCCTACACTCCAGGAACCACCGCGGTGCCCCACGGGTTCCAGGTCGGAGACTCAGTCCTGGTCAGATGACATCTTGCTGGCACGCTTGAGCCCCGGTGGAAGGGACCTTGCCTGGTGCTGTTGACTACCCCCTCGGCAGTCAAGGTCAACGAGATTGCTGCTTGGGTACAGTGGCAGCTGGTGACAATTCTCTTAAGCTGCACCTTCGTCGTAGCCCCAACCTTGGGTAATAACCCCCATGCCCCTCAAAAATTAACCTGGGAAGTGCTTAATGAAGTGGGCGACATCGTGTGGTCAACTACCCCTTGGACTTGGTGGCCTGATCTTGCACCCGATGTCTGTAAGTTAGCAGCCAGCTCTATGGCCTGGGATCTTTCCAGTTATACCAATTTAGAAAAGCCACCCCCAGAAGAACATTGTGTCCCTCATGGCATAGGGATCACATTGGGGTGTTCAGGACAGTTTTTCCGAGCCAACCTTCAGGCAGCAGACTTCTATGTCTGCCCCGGACAGGGACACACCAGGGAAATGAAGAGAGGGGCCTCAGACTATTTTTGTAGTAAATGGGGATGTGAGACCACGGGAGAAGCCTACTGGAACCCTTCCTCCGCTTGGGATCTAATTATAGTTAAAAAGGGTCGTAGGCCAGGGGAGCCAGAGAAAGGGGAAAGAGATCCATCCAAATACCTGGCTTATAGGACTGGGTGTGCCTCTGAAAGCTCCGGTATCCCTCAGGGACCGTGCAAAGACAGTTATTGTAACCCTCTAAATATCAGCTTCACCCCATAGGGAAAACAAGATCGTCAGTGGGTAAGAGGAAACCGTTGGGGATGGAGAGTCTATACTGGCAGAGGGGACCCTAGATTCATTTTTGTTATTAAGATAAAGATAGAGAGTCCGCCCACACGACCCGTAGGCCCCAATTCGGTGCTTGATAACCCTGCACCCAGGCCTGAGAGACCTCCTTGTCTCACTCTGTCACCAAAGGAGGACTCGTATCCCCTTTTGACCACACCCTCCTATCTCCATATGAGAACTGAGGACTGCCTGTTCAATCTGCTTGATAGTGCATTTGTTGTTTTAAACCGCCGCTACTTTGACCTTAGCTGTCTTGTTAGGACTTGGAGTGGCAGCAGGAATTGGAACAGGGGCAGCTGCCCTCATCCAACAACCTTACTACTATAATGAACTCAGAGCAGCTATGGACGCGGACCTGGGAGCATTAGAACAGTCCATAACCAAACTAGAAGAGTCATTGACTTCATTATCAGAGGTAGTGCTACAGAACAGGAGGGGATTAGATCTGCTTTTTCTAAAGGAAGGAGGGCTCGGTGCTGCCCTAAAAGAAGAATGTTGCTTTTACGTAGATCATTCTGGTGTCATAAGAGATTCTATGGCAAAGCTTAGAGAAAAAAAGAAAGAGAAACATACCAAGGGTGGTATGAAAATTGGTTTAACCGGTCACCCTGGTTCTCTATGATAGTCTCTGCTTTGGTCGGACCTTTTACTCATTTTAATGCTAATCCTAACCTTTGGGCCATGCATCCTCAATAGACTGGTGACTTTTATAAAAGAAAGGGTGAGTGCAGTACAGGTAATGGTCCTAAGACAACAATACCAGATATTACAAGAAGCTGAGGGATCGCTCTAAGATTAGAGCTTTTTACAAAAAGAAAAACGGGGGAATGAAGAGTAAAAGGTTGTCAAAGGACACTGATTCCTTGCCCTAGGGATTTCCTCTGCCGCTCCCAGGAAATCCCACCCAGGAAATCCCACTTTCTTGAGATTTGAGTTCCCAAAATACCACAGAAGGTCCGGATGACCTCTGTGGAATGTTCCAACGCCCTAGGTGTGCCTGGGGGTGTACTGATAAAAAATGTATGATTCTTCCCCTTATGAATTTCCTCATTCCCCCTGTCCTCCCCCTCCTTTGTGATTTTTGCCTTTATAAGCCTGTTACAAGTTCAGGCCGGGGTCGAACTCCTCTACCCCTGCGTGGTGTATGAGTCTCGACCCCAGCATGCTGGCCTGAGATCTCACTCTTTCACTTTCAATAAACTTCCTCATGTGATTGCAGCAAGTCTGGTCTCAGTGCCTCGCTGGGTGCGCGCCTCTCCTGAGATTTGAGTGAGGGTCTCCCTTCGGAGGTCTTTCAGTCCTAACTGCCTTCAGTGTTGGACTATGATGGGAAAGTTCAAACCAAATAGATCTTTTCTTCCTCAACTTGCTTTGGTCATGGTGTTTGCTCACAGCAAAACTAAGCCTAAGTTGGATGCAAACCTCAGATCCTATCTGATTGACACTCTTCATTTTGGGGCTGGTGGAGTTAACCAGTTTTTCAGCTTTCAAAAAAAAAAAAAAAAAAAAAAAAAACCCAATGCCCTGTGAGTACATATTAAATGACTTCCCCAGTGGCCACAAAAGCCATTAGGTCAGTTGCAGAGGAGACCAACAAATGACTACTAAGAGGGCTAAAAATACCCAAGAGACTTTGGGTCTGGACTTGCGACGTGTTAAACCCTCAAAATCCAATGAAGTTCTGATTAGTTACCAAGCCACACAGAAGGTAGTTGAAGGTGCCTTTCCATTCTGGCAACTCTTGCTGACACATGTCTGTGCACGCATGTGTGGCTCTGAATTGAGGAGACAGCTGTCTCCTCTCCTTCCCCCAGATCCTTGTGGAATGATCTTGGTTGCACTTGGATCTGCAAGCTGCAGGCCTCCTGGGGGATTTGTGATTTCTTTTCTGACTTCATTATGTGGGCACTTCTTTCCCCAGGGATCTATTCATCAAGATATCATGGTGGTATGCTTCCTGCCTTTGGCCTTGCCTCATAAGCCTTTTCAAACAAACTGTGTACAGCTGCAGTGTGGAGCAGAGTGCCTTAAGCATGTGGATTAAATTAAACATCATTCAGTAAGCATGATAGACTGTCAAGGCATCAGGAGAAAAAGTGAAAAATTCAGTCAATTTGTCCTGAACGCTCCTTGACTTAATTTGCATTTCGGAACTACTGGAGTCTTGTTGGAAATACAATCCCGCTAGCAGAGAAGGCTTGTATCTTATTCTTCTAGAATGTCTCCTAGCATAAAGCCAGGGACATAATGGCACTCAGAAAATACATATTGCACAATTTCCCCAGTTGTAGCAGGATAGTCGTTTTCATGTAGATACAGTCTCATTTCTAAGTAACAAGCAGAACTTCTGGGTTCAGTGCTGAACAGTTTTTGCTGGTGACCTCCTGCCTGTTTACTGCATCTTTACTTTCATGTGCTCAAGAGTGGAACAATAGTGGTTTGCTACCAGCATTAATTTACTCAAGTAGATAATGCGGCTCTTTATTTAACAGGAAGGAATAATAACCGCAATTAGCATTTGGACAATGCTTTGCAGTTTACAAAAGGCTTCCATACACTTATTTCCTAGTGAAGTTGGCATGCCTTCTCTCTGTCAAGTTCATCTGTACAAGATCTGTTCTTCCCCTGGAAAGTTCTGGTAAGCTTTTTCTCTTCTTTTCTGATTTATTGCAGTGCTGGTGATGGTGGCAGTTAAAGTTTCCTTTCCTGACCTTGGCCTGAGAAGTTGAAAGGGACCTAGGTCCAGCCACCCTTGACATTCTCCTTCTGGTGACAGTAGTGACTAGAAGGTGGACAACATGAAATCAAACTTTTTTTCCTATAGTCAACACAAATTTTTGAAGTAGATAACTGATAAATTATTAATTTGAAGCGCATTCGGTATAAAGGTGCCATTGATAAAAATAAATCAAGACAAAGGGAAAACACAAGGATCCAAAGAAAAGAGTTTCTTCAGGCTAAAAGGCTCATTATTAAAATAATGTACCTGGAATTTTTTCAATTAGATCCAAGGGATATTATTTGCATACAAAGAATCCTCGGTGACATTATAATCAGAAGCCTCATTAGAAATTTTAGAGGCCAGAAATCAGTAGATATATTCACTGTGCTGAAAAAAAATATGTCAGGAACAGAGAGATGGCTTAGAGGATAAGAGTGCCTGTTGCTAAAAAACGGAGTGCAGGTCTCAGCACCTCCATGGTGGTTGACTTCTGTCTGTAATTCCAGTTCTAACCTCTACAGGTACAATGCACACATATCAAAACACTCACACATATAAAACAAATAAATCTTAACAAACAAACAGTTAGCACAAGTTTCTAGGCTCAGAACAGTTGTCCCTCAAAGTCAAGGAAAATTAAGATGTCCTCAGATAAACAAAATCTGAAGAAATTAATTACTGCTCTGTACCTCTGTCTGCTACAAGAAATTCTCAACTGAGACTAACAAATTAAAATAAAAAGACACCAGATGGTAACTCGAAGTTGTATGAAGACAAAATAATCTCAGTATATGTAACTATATGGATATTTCTAAAATCTAGTACTGTTAAAATTATAGCTTATGACTTCACCTTGATTACCTACATTATTTAAAAGAATAATACATTAAAATGGTTGATATTTATGAACATATAAATCAAAAAATGTAACCCCTCTGTATAAATGCAAATGAAATTAGTATTTAAGGTATACTATGATGATGATTTGATATACATATACACTGTGAAGTTATTACCACAGTCAAGTTAACTGTGACAGTAATTACAGAAAGAGTTAGAACTGAAAATGAACAGAGTTTTGGAACATTACTGAAGTTCAGATGCTATAAATTCAAATTAGACTGTCATAACTTTAGATGTTAGACATGCTCTCCATGGTAACCACAAAGATAATTAGCTATATAACATATACAAATGAAAAATAAATTTAAATGTTTTACTATCAAAAATTCAATTGAATACAAATGCAACAGCATTGTAGAAAATAAGGTAGAGAAAAGTGTATGTCATATAGTCAAGGAAATAGATGAGTATTAGTGTCTTTTAGTCCATACTTACTTTAAATATAAATGGGTTAAATTTTACAATCAAAAGATATAGGCATAATATTTTTGAGAAAAAAACCCATATGATCCCCTTATATGCTATGTACAGGAGATTCATTTTAAAGGCAAAGGCAGAAGTTAAAAATGAAGATATGGAAAGATACTTCATGGCAATGGTAGGAAAAGAGAGCAAAAGATTTCCTTTAACATCAGGCAAAATATATGTTAAATGAAAAAAGTTATAAAAGAGAAAAGTAGTTTCATATTAATAAAGAATTTATCAGAAGAAATAAAAAAATTTAAACATTTACACACAAATCACAAACATTAAGTGTGTGTGGGGGGGTGTGGGTGTGAAAGTGGTCAGATTTATACAATCCTAGTTGAATAATTTAAATCTTTACTTTTGTAATGTATATGATGACCTGAGCAATATAAATAATTAGTTAAATTTAATGAATATACACAGGACACTTTACCAAAGAACAAAGTATCTACAACATGAGATGTACTTCAGTAAATTTTATATATTAGATAACAAATTAAAGCTAATAATTTAAAGAGAGAGAAATAGTACAAATTTCTTTTAGCCAACACAATAGGGTGAATTAGAAATCAACAAAAGAAATACAGAAAAATACATCATTCTCTTAAGTAACCAAAAGTTCAAAATAAGAAATAACAGGAAAAATAAGAATGCACCAATGAATAAAAAAGAACACAACATACCCAAACTTATAAAATAAAGAAAAGATCTAAGGATACATGTACAGCTGCAAATGCTTGTGTGAAACAAAAAAGATATCAACGACGAAGGACTAGAAAATAAACAAGCTAAACTCAAATCTACCTGAAGAAGAGTAATAGTCCAGAGGAAAGAAAAGATGAATGAAATAAATAGGAAAAAAAGATAAAGAAAAATTAAAATAGCAAGAAGTTGGTTCTTGTAAAATATTGATGAAACTGATAAACTTTAAGAAACTGAGAAAAAAATAGGAGTTCTTAACAACTGAGATTTAAATGAGAATAGGAATAGTCTTACCAACTCTACAGAAATAAGAGGATTGTAAGACTTTCTCAGCAGAGTAGTAAACACTCTTAATTGCTGAGCCATCACTACAGCCCTGGAAAATTGATCTTATATATAAAAGGCTCTGTGTATTTCACATAAAATTTTTAGAACAAATTTAAAAAATAGCAAACACAAGGAACTTTAATGAACATTTCTTCCAAGAAAGCCAATGAACGGCCAATAAACCTATGAACACACTTTCCAAGAAATTACAAATCAAGATAAAAAGAAAACAGCTCACACCATTATAATGGATGGTATAAAAACAATGCACTTAATCTCACCCTTGGGAGGTGGGAGATGGGGTGTTCAAAGTTAATGTTGGCTATATACTGAGTTTGAGGCCAGCATGGACCTCTTGATAGTCTTGTCTCAAAGATATCAACTCACAAGCAAAGGAAAAACCACAAGGGAGAAAATGACAACTGTTGTGAGGATATAGAAAATGTGAGTGCTAAAGTGTTGTGGATTGCCCTGTGATGTTTTTATTTTGATGCTAATTATGCTTCCTCAAGAGGCGCAGTGCTGCTGCCCAGAAGAAGAGTGAATCAACATACTCGGTGTGAACCTTCTCTTCATTTTAACTGGTCAATAGAGATGACAGAAGCCCATTGCCAAGCGAAGGATAAGGTGGGATTTCCGGCTCCCAGGAGGAAGAGGAGGAGAGAGAAAAGGAGGGAGGGATTTGAACCAGGGGCGATAGGAAGTAGCAGGCTTGTAACTCTCGGGAGAAGTTTGTAGCTTCCACAGGCGGCTGCAGAGGCTGAGGAGGATGGGGCAAGATATTCTTCGCCTAGCCACTGAGTTGTCTGGCTAGTTTTAACATATAAAGGCTGCTTGGCGGTTTCCATCTGCAGGGACTCAGGTGGACTGGAGAAAGGGCACTAACTGGGCGGTTGTTAGAGTCTTAGTGAAGCTTTCCGTGGGAGCTGGGTGAGACGGCCATTGGGCAAGGAGCAAGCGTGCATTTTAAAATCACACGTTACAGTAAAGCTGTGAGTAGAACACAGCACGTGTAGCTCTTAGAACACTGACGATGGAATTGCCACGGGATGTAGCAATTCTGTTTCTGAGTGCACACTCCAAAACCTTGAAAGCAATATCTCAAAAAGATTATGGTATTCACAGTAGCCTTACAGACGCAGACTGAGTGTATACTCTTAAAAACTCGTACCTGGCGGGTGAAGAGATGGCTCCACAGTTAAGAGCACGGGATGTTCCTGCAGGGGACCCATCTTTAATTCTCAAGCACCTCCATGGCAGCTTTCAGCTGTCCATAATTCCAGTTCCAGGGGATCTGATGTCGTCTTCTGACAGGCAGGCAGCAGGCATACGAATGGTGCACAGACATAACATGTAGTCAGAATATTAATGCACATAAAAAATAATCTTCAAAATCCAAAACTTTCTTGTAGTCCTACAAGTTTGGGATTTTGAAGCGTTTAGTCTGGAGTTTCAGGTTATAGATATGTAAGCAGTCAAGTCTTCATAAATCAGAAAGCAAAAAAAAAAAAAAAAAAAAGCCCTGAATTGGGAAAAAAATGTTTTTATGGGATATTCAACCTGTAATAGTTCAATAAGGAAACGACCTGATATGGTTGATATATGCCCTAGCTCGGATGTCACCAGTGTGGCGGTATTAAGAGGTTTATTAAGTCCTAAAGGTACGAGTGGAATTAAAAACTCTACAAAGAGGGCTTAAAGAGGCATTAGACTGTCCTTTATCATGTGAGGATGGTGTCTTCCTTTTTAGGGGATGCAGCCCTTACTAGGCAACCAAACATGCCTGCTACTTGATCTAGAAATTCTCAGTGTCCAGAAATATGAGAAAGAAATTTCCATTTTAAAACTATACTTAATCCTCCTTAATCAGGGGAGGCCACAGTAGAATACATGTGCTAATAAAGTACAGGGGTGTGGTTTGAATGAAACCCCAAAGACTCAGGGAGTGACACAATTGGGAGGTGTGTGGTCTTGTTGGAGGAAGTGCTTCACTGTGGGTGGGCTTTGGGGTTTCAGAAGCCCAAGCCAGCCCTAGTGGCTCTCTCTTCCTGCTTGTCTGCCAAGATGTAGAGCTTTCAGGTACCTCTCCATCACTATGTCTGCCTGCATGACAACATGCTCCCCATTGCGGTGATAGTGAACTAAACCTCTGAACTGTAAGGCAGCTCTAATGAAATATTTTCCTTTATAGGAGTTGCTGTGGTCAATGGCATCTCTTCACAGCAATAGAAACCCAAACTAAAACAAGGAGTAAAGATATTAGGCACTGAAGGCTTAATTGCAGGGATATGGTGTCTTAGTTATTTTCTGTTGTGAAGAGACATGATCAAGGCAAGTTTTTATAAAAGAAAGCATTTAACAGAGGGCTTGATTCAGCTTAGTTCAAGATCATCAAGCTTGAAGCAGACAGGCAGGGCACTGGAACAGGAGCTGAGAGCTTTACATCCTGCTCCACAGGGAGCAAGGAGAGAGAGAGAGAGAGAGAGAGAGAGAGAGAGAGAGACTGGGACTCTTGAAGCCTCAGGAACAGGCCACACCTCCTAATTTTTCTAATTCTTAGGTGTTACTCCCTGGTGGCTAAGCAGTCATATAGGAGCCTAGAGTGGCCTTTCTTATTCAAACCACCACAAGCTGTAAGGAAGTGCTAGGGAGCTATGCTAACTAAAACTCATGATGTACAGAAAAATTCTTATGGAGAGTCACTACTTTGTAAGGGGATAGAAAAGTGTGTAATTAAAATAAGTTATTTAAAGAGAAGTAAACAAGGCACTGTCAGACAATGCTTCTCCCAGAGGACAAGAAAAACTAAATGAAAACCTCAGTGTCAGTCACCGGATGCCTTCCCATGAGTTGTCAGGCAATGCTCCCCAGTCCCCTAGTCCCCCTCCCCCAAAAAAAGGCATTCCAGTGCTCTTGGTTGTCCAATACAAGATTCTATTGCTAAAGACACCACACACTTCAGTTACAAGACTTAGGAAAATCAATCTGGAAGCAACCAGGGAAACTTCACAGAAAAAATGCAAACTGCTAAGGGAAAAAAAAAAAAAAAAAAAAAAACAATGTCTTCACTCAGCATAGAACTTGTCATATTAAAATACCTACTTACTATGTAAGATTTACCTACTAGTACAGTAGTCACATGGCTGTTCTAGGATTAACCAACTGTTGTCTGACTGGATTCTGTAAATCTGTGTAAAACCCAGGGCTGGGGAGGTCACAGGGGAGGACCTACTTCTGCTGTTTTACTAAATAAACATGTTGTCAAACTGCTTTCCAAATATTTCCCATGATAGCTATAGACTATTATCACCCTTAACGTTGGGCAGTGAAACTTCTTTTTGCAGTGGGTAGCAGTTAAATGTAGATACTTGTACCTTGTACTATGGAGTGAGCCCTCAACCTTAAATGAGATGTCTACATCAACTCTCAAGCAAGGCTCAGGAAAGCTCACAGAAGAAGGAGCAGAAAGAATGTAAAAAGCAGTGGATAGAGAAGAGTGCTGTGAAATGTTGTCTTCCTGACAGAACATGGCTGTTACATTCATGAGCTCACAGATCCTGGGTTTACCTGTACAAGAGTCACAAAGACCAAGTCAGTCAACATCACATGGTTTGAAGAGTCCCACTCCTAGCTGAGGAGCCATATGGCCTCTAAAGAAATAAAGTCTTTTTTTCCCTTCTTCTTTGGGGGTGGTACCCCTGGTAGGTTGCCCAAATGCCAATGGATAGTCCCATGTGCACATAAGTATCATAGAATGGATTCAGTGATTTATAACAAAAAAACAAAACAAAACAAACAACAACAACAAAAACAACAAGTGTAAAACATGAAAGTGAATGGAGATATTGGGAGGGGCATCCAGAGCAAAGAGAAAAGAAAGTGGGGTTAAATATGGTCAAAATACATGCATACAATTATTAACATAAAAATTTTAGTCTTAGGTATTTCCTTAATAAAACATAAAGTGGTCTGAGACTTAGTTCAAGTGTCTGTTGTAATAAATATGTAATCACCAGTCAGGGTTTCTACCCTACCTCGATCATTCAGTTCTCTTACTTCAGCTGGCCAGCCCTCACAGTCCCTTATCCCATGGCATCTTCCCCCTTTCCACTCTTCTCTTCCCCTGGTGTGGTTCTGCCTCAGACCTCAAGACTCAGGAACCAAAAACACCACTCTTCAACCCAGCTATAGGCTTTTGGCATCTTTATTCAACCAATAGTTTTAAATTAAGGATCAAGATTACATAGAATCACTTGGTGTATGTGAAGTTCTCCTCATTCCTGGGGGTAACCAGACTTTGGGGGCCAGTATTTGGCATTACAATACATAGCAAAAGACCAATCCTCAACAAGTGTCCAACAACATATGAATAGATAAGCAAATTATGCTAAACAGGGAATATTAATAAGGGACTTGTGGCACTTGCTTCAAAATGAATGCACCTTAAGGGTATTATGTTATGTGTAACCTCAAGCAAGCAAGCACAAGGAGCCAAACATTGTGTGTTTCATTTATAGGCGACACCTAGAGAAAGGAAAATTATAGAGACACAAAGTAGAATGGTGGCTGCTAGGGACTGTAGGCCGTCAGAGACCGGGGATTGTTATTTAATGAGTATGGAGTTTCCATTTTGCAAGAAAGAAAGAGATCTAGAGATGGATGGTGATGGAGGTTGTACAATAAAATGATTATGCCTAGCACTGAACTGTGCACTTACAATAACAATAAAAAGGAATGCCTGTAAGTGGTAGCACACCATTTATGGTTACCTGATAGTAGCACTAATTTGTCCTTTAGAGTCCGTTCAACTGCCTTTCTGGGTTTCTTCATCATGGAGGGCTCACAAGGGCTTCATCACTTACACATCAATCCTGGGACTTTCTCCTTCAAGGCAGAGCCACATTTCGCTAAAATTTCCTGTGATGACAAGTAGCTGTCAGAGCTGTTCTACTCAGGAGGTATTTTAGAAAGAATAAACTTAATTTTTCTCTTCTAAGATAATGATGACTTTTAGTAATGAACAGGAGAAGAGCTATCTTTCAACAGGGAGTCTTGCCGTAGAAAGAACATTTTCAAAGTGGTTCTTTGCGGTATTTCATTATGTGATTTTTGTTACTGAAGATGATATTAAAAAAATCTCATATCTGCAAGAATTTTTAAACTTGGTAACATAATTTTTTTAGCTTGTTCCAAAGTCTTCCAAAAGAAGAATTTTAAAAAATTTAAGCCTGCTTCTGGGAGCGGGGGGGGGGGGGAAGCAAAGAATGCAAGGATTTGGGATTAGTTTGTAAGATCTGCTGACTGGTCTCAGGGGATGCAACACATCAGCTGCATCTCAAGGACGTTACGTGACGATGGCTGGATTTCAGACTGAGTATCATGATTTGTTTGGCTCGACACATTTTGGGTTTCTTCCATTTGAATGTACACATCGTAAGGTTTGCTTCTCGCTGCTGCAGCTGTCAGTGCCAAGTGTCAAGAGAAGCTTGTCTCACTAGATCTTTAAAGCAGGTCATCGGCAAACAGCAAATCAGTGTGTCACTAGTTTAAAACTTCTTTCATCTTTATCTTTTTATTCTTTTATTTCTTCTTCTTCTTCTTCTTCTTCTTTCTTCTTCTTCTTCTTCTTTTCTCTCTCTCTCTCTCTCTCTCTCTCTCTCTCTCTCTCTCTCTCTCTCTCTCTCTCTCTCTCTCTTTCTTTCTTCTGAGCCAGGATTTTATTGTGTAGCCTTGGCTGTTCTGGAACTTGCTTTTTAGACTAGGCATGCTTTGAACTCACAGAGATCCACCCATGTCTGCCTTCCAAATGCTGGGATTAAAAGCGTACACCACCACCACCCAGCCTTCCTCCCTCCCTTCCTTCCTTCCTTCCTTTTTCCTTCCTTCCTTCCTTCCTTCTTTCCTTCCTTCCTTCCTTTCTTCCTTCCTTCCTTCCTCCCTTCCCTTCTTCCTTCTTCCCTTCCCTTTCTCCTTCCTTCCTTTCTCTCTCTCTTCTTTCCTTAATATTGTTTCACAAGTACTTTCAGACACTTCTGACTAAAAGTTTACTCTTGTTTTTAAGTCACATTATCAAGACATGCTATGCATACATGGAAGAAATATGATGTGTCTTAATCAATACATGTATCTGTGTTGCTAACACAGCCAAGATAGAGAAACTAGCTGTTGCCCTTAACTTCCCTTCATAATTTTGTTTGCAGTTGTCTCCATTTGTCCCCACCAGCCCCCTCCCAGCATCAAGAAACCACTGCCCTTTTATCCATACTACAGTAGCTCTGCCTGGTACATGAAAGCATATTATGGTGGTTTAAATGAGAAATGTCCCCCATAGTGTCTGACATTTGAACACTTGGTTCCACTCTTTGGGGAAGTTTAGGTGGGGCAACCTTGCTGAAGGGATTATGTCACTGAGGAGCTTCTAGCCTTTCCCACTTTCAGTTTATTCTCTCTGCTGTGTGCTTGTAGTGCAACGTGTGAGCTCTCACATCTTACTTGTTGCTGTGCCTCCAATCCACCATTGTGGACTCTGAGCCTCGGGAAACTCAAGGCCAAATAAACTCTTCCTATTGTAAGTCGCCTTGGTCATGGTGTTCTGTTACAGCAATGGAAAGGTGACTAAAGCGCGTGCATAGGGCCTGGGCTGTCAGCACAGTGGGTCTAAGACTTCTTGGTTCTGTTGTGTGTGTGAGTAGTTTATTTACTCTTGTGGCTTACCAACATGCTGGTGTCTAGATACCCTATAACTGGCTTATCATTTCATTTGCTGAGGGTTATCTGGATTGTTTCCCAGATCTCAGGTACAAATCCTTGTCTGGGTATATATTTCCTGTTCTCGTCCAGAATGCCGTGGAGTTGGTGGGTCTTGGGGGAAAGCTCACGCTGAACTTTAAGAAGCTGTCAGGAGTTTCGGAGAGTTCTATCTTCTCATTTTCCATTTCTACCAGCAGTGGGAGGGCACTGGCTCCGCGCCTGCCTACTCTCTGGCTGTCAGTCTCAAACATGTTAGCTATCTGTGGGCATGTGATAGCACCTCATATTTAACTGTGGCCTGTTTCTAACAAACACAGAGTGTGAACACAGTTATACACCTAACAAATAGCCCTAAATCGCCGCTTGTGCTGTTCAGCCCAGACTTGACTGTGTACTTACACAGGGCTGACTACGGTCACGTCATGGACACCCGCCTGTGCCGTAGCCACGTTCAAAGTTGCCGTTTTTAATACTCTGCGTTACAGACATTTTAACGCTTTATTTCTTTTAAGCATTATGGAAATGGAAGAAAATTATTCTGCTTCCTTCTGTCTTTGGTTGCTATAAGTAGCGATTTCCGTGCCTGCCAGGGGAGACGGGCAATAGGTCTCCATTCTATTGTGGTACAGAGAATGATGTTGGTTTTACCGCGATTGATGTTGCAAGGGAACTTATAGAAAAACTTGGTTTCCCCTCTAGGACTGCCACAGGAAACCCTGGGCCCCAGCAACTTCTTGGTTACTCTCCTAGCTACTCACAGTGAAGTACACTCACCGCTTGTTGGCAGAAAAGCCAGAGTGCGGATACCAGGACTCTTCCCCAGTCAGCCAGCCTCACGCAGGGTCCGATGCTCCGTAATATGTGCAGTGTGAGAGTTTAATCAGAGGCGCCCAGGAGGAGCAGGCGGTTTTTCTTTTCAAGAAAATCTCTCTTCGGGTAGCTTTTAGGTTGCTGAATGAAAAAAGGCACAAAAGAAATGACGGCTCCTTGTGGTCTTTCGGATCATTAAAAAGTAACCCAGGTGCAAGAGCACTGATCATTTCCTGGGCTCCAGGAGATGAAAGAGAAAGATTGACCGCCAATCGGAGGCTTCACGAGGGCCAAGCCATTAGCCCAGGGCAAAGGCGGGGGTCATCAGTTCTAGGGAAAGTCGGGTTCAGAGCGATTGCTTCTCTTTGTGTAGAGAAGTAACCTGTTGACTAAGTTGATTTTGCTCTTCCAACCATGTTTGCACTTGAGAAGTCTTGTACTGCTCGCTAAACTCACAGATCTTGTTTTTCTCAACCAGTGAGACCCCAGAATGCCTGCTCCCTGGCCCAGTTCTCTCTCTTAGGGAGGTAAATCTGGGAGTCACACATTTGGTGCTAGGACAAAGGGGTTCGAAAGAGCTATGAGCAGCGAGCAGTCAGCTACCCCCACACATTGTGGATTCAGGCTTGGCAAGAACTCTGTGGCCCGGTCTTCATCTGGTGAACTGAAAAGAGAGAGTCCTACTGTCTCTGGCTCTTGCCAAGAACACGTGGGATCTAATCACAACTGCTCTAAAATGTGCTTCAAACTAACCAAACCTTTTCCCCAGCAGGTTGCTTCTCTTCCTCAAATGCTCAGAACCAAACTGCCCCTTAAATAGGGCCCTTGATCAGCAAAGTGGCTCATGGAGGGAAATCTCCAAGAGGATGGTGAAAGACAGAGGCTGAGAGAGGGGGCTGAAGCTGATGTAAGTAGATTTCAGAAGCTGCAAAGTAACCTGACAGCATAGTCCCAAGAAATAAGATTTTACTACTAAGATGACACACACTGCAAGAGCGTTATCTTAGTCTGTGCTGCTAAAACATATTGCCTGAGTCTGGGACATTTATAGACACAAAAATGTTCCTCCTACAGTCATGGAGGCTGAGAAGTTTCAGATACAGAAGCCCTTCACTAAGTTTCTGGGATGAGCCAACTGCTCAGGGATGGTATCATGCTGGTACCCTTACTTCATATGAGGCATAGAAAGTATAGGAGGGACAGCCATTGTCCTCCTTTCTCAGAGGAGTAAAAGAGCATGTTGAACGGGCTTAAGCTAGTGTCTTTCAGCCCTGACTCTAGTTTGGAGTTCATGCCTTCAGCCCTCTGAGCTTCTCATAGCACCACAGTGGTGGTTCAGTCTCAACACATGAACCTGGAAATCCCTGAGACCCTAAGAAGAGGGAAGACCATCGTAGATCAACACACAGTCCTTAACATCTCTAAGGCTTACCTTCAATTAGGGAAACCAGATCTCAGTTCAAAAGAGGATCTTGGTCTCCAGACTCTTGGCTATTTTAAAGCAAACACATGTTGATACAGAAGCCCTGTGAGCTAATTTAGAAACCCTCACATAGGTCAAAGGCTCCAACGTAGGGGATCAGGTAGACAGGCTTGCTGCTGCTACAGCTCTCTTCTTTCTTCTCTTCTTCTTTAAATAGTCATTTTGGTAAAGCTCTGCTCAACGTTGCTGATCCACTGATGATGGCCCTCATGGCAATGACACTATCTGGGAGATACCAGGCATTGTGATGCTGCTTATGTGGCATTTTCTCACCAAGACAACAATGAAGACAAAGGTACCTTGTGTGGAAGGCAGAGTAATGGCTTTGAAAGTGTCCTCAATCTAACCACGGAACGCTTCTACATGGTGGATTATAAAATGAGGAGGCTTTCAGATGTAATATGCTATGGGTCTTGAAAGGTGGAAAATATGCCGGATTATGCAATCCCCATGGGTTCATAATCACAGTGCAAGTCATTGTGACCACAAGAGTCCTCCTAAGAGAAGGGTGGAGAGTCTGAGACAAGGAAGAAGATGTAATAATTAAAGCAGAAGCCATGGAAATGTATCTCTAAGCCTCTAAAGACAAGAGATGGATTCTCCCCTAAAGCCTGAGGAATAACACGGCACTTTGCTTTAGCTTTCTGTGATGATTTGTACATGCTCTGCCCAGGGAGTGGCACTATTAGAAGGTGTAGCCCTATTGAAGTAGGTATAGCCTTGTTGGAGTAGGTGTGTCACTGTGGGTGTGGGCTTTAACACCCTCATCTTAGTGCTCTGGAAGTCAATATTGCTAGCAGCCTTCAGATATAGAACTCTCAGCTCCTCCTGTGCCATGCCTGCCTAGATGCTGCCATTGTTCCTGACTTAATGAAAATGGACTAAACCTCTGAACCTGTAAGTCAGCCCCAATTAAATGTTTTTTATAAGACTTGCCATGGTCATGGTGTCTGTTCACAGCAGTAAAACCCTAACTAAGACACTTTGCAAGACCTGCTTTAAATTTGTGACCCCTAGCTTATAAAGTAATATATATGCATTGTTCTAAACTTCTAATATTTTCTATGGTTTTTAAAAATAGCAGCAGCAAGAAGTCAATACCCTTCCACATTGTATGGTCATGGGAATATAGATTCATACCTATAACCCTCATGTAGTGTCACTCTCAGGTGATATTCTAACTTCCTGATCTAACTCTGAGGTTCTGTAATGTGGTTATGGTGTTACCCGCTCCAGGACTGTCCAAAATCTAGTTTTCTAATGTCTGAAACTTCAGCTATGCAAATGCTTAGTAGTGTTTCCTTAACAGGTTCCTTATTGCCACCCTTTAACTCTGTTGTTAGTGCAAAGATGAGAAGTGTTGACAGGCTGGACAGAATTCTGTGACTCATGCTTTTGGAGTCTGTGGGAGAGTGAGGAAGAAATAGAAGCTAGCAACTGGAGACACTGAAGTTACTGAAGAAAAACCTGAAACCAAAGAGGTGAAGTCAGGATAAATTCATGTAGGGAACTCTCAGGGGGTGTGCATTTTTAGTATTCAGGATTAAAAATTAGAAGTGACTTTCCAATAATTGGCTTTTAAAGCATATATGAAAAGATGATCAACATATTTAGGATGAGGAATCCTAAGGGAACCTAAGAGAATTTTAAAATCTTTTTTGGTGAGGGTAGGATGTGAGAAGATAGAAAGTAAAAGCCTACTAATTCTGATCCTTCAGCAACTAAGTCCTGTCACATTTCTTCTCTAAGTTTTCCCTTAACCAGTCCAGCCCAAAAGAATTCCTCTCCACTGGCACAGAAATCCCAGCTTGACTATGCAATTGCACATACATGTGCATTTGCCACTCACTGTCTTATATTGAAAACTTCACTTCTTTGTCAACCAACTGTATTACATGCTGGGAGAAAGAAGGAATGCATCTTTTATGTGCGGTATGTTTTCATGAGATGCAGAACATACAGAAAACACCCAGCCAGGGAATATACCCAGTTTATAAAGGCTTTGGCTCATGAAAAAATTATCTGAATTATCCTGTAACATCTGTTAAGGTTTTAGCATCATTCATATGACCATCATGTGGACTCCCATTTTTGATGGGATATCCCATCTATCTACCATCACCTTCCTTTTTGTAGCTTCAAACTGGAACCCTGGATCTTGGTCTTACAGCATATACTGTGGTGGACCCCACAGGTCTTTCTGTCAGGATGAAGGCAATTGTTGTCCAGTAGCTAAGGATAAAGAAAGGTGATGGTCCACAGCTGAGTTGTTCTCTAGGTAGATATTGTCTTCATACGGAGAGGACCACCTTACTCATTCATACCACTTCTGATGATGCAATCATAGGTGTATAATAAAAGGCCACCTACCTCTAGATAGGTCAACCCTTAAACCATGGCTAGTCCATCTTAAACACTCCCTGTTGCACTAGCTGAGACCTTTAGTACAACTCTCTAGGAGTTTAACTCTTTCCTCTTCCCAAGCCCACTTGAATGTGACTTCATATCTGAAGGAGAAAATAGAAAACTTTACCTACTAAACTCCCTGAAAATAAATCTGCCCTATGATCTGTTTCTTAGGAAACTCACTCAATTACAGATCCCACATACAAACTGATTAGAATGAGAATGACCCACATAGGCTCATATGATTGAATACTTGGATCCCAGTTGGTAGAGCTATTAGAGAAGGATTAGGAGGTGTGGCCTTGTTGGAGAAGGCATGTCATTGGGGGAAGGCTTTAGATTTCCAGAGATTCATGCCATTCCTAGTCTCTCTTCTTCTTCTTCTTCTTCTTCTTCTTCTTCTTCTTCTTCTTCTTCTTCTTCTTCTTCTTCTTCTTCTTCTTCTTCTTCTTCTTCTTCTTCTTCTTCTTCCTCTTCTTCTTCTTCTTCTTCTTCTTCTCTCTCTCTCTCTCTCTCTCTCTCTCTCTCTCTCTCTCTCTCTCTCTCTCTCTTTCTCTCCCCCCTCCAAAAATTTGCAAATTAAGAGGTCAATTCTCAGCTATTTCTGCCACTATGCCTTTGCTCCACCATCCTAGACTCTAACCCTAGGAAACCATGAGCCCTAACTAAACAATTTCTTTTATAGGTTGCCTTAATCATGTTGTCTTATCACAGCAATAGAAAAGTAACTATGACACAAATAAACACAAATAAAGGAAGACTAAACAATATGCACAGCAAGAAACTGTTGCCTCACTAAAACCAAGCCATGTGCAGTGTTCCCATGACTGGCAAGTGAGTGCAGCCACTGCCCTTGGTCATTATATGTCAGATAGGTGCGTTTGGGCCATATTAACCTCCCTATTAGTGCAGCCCAACAGAACTTTTGCAAAGATTAGAAAGATGTCTCCCATACATGTGCTGTACAATATGACATCAATTAGCTACTTGTGGTTACTAAATGGTAGATATTCTTAAGTGACTAGGAAACTGAATGTTCATTGTTCACTACTTGTATTTAAGCTCAGTCACATTCATCCAGTGGCTACCATACTGCACAAAAACCTTCCCAAGAGGATGAATAAGGCAGGTCTATAGAGGCAGAATGCCACAATTCGTCTAGTTCTGCCTGCACCTACCTCCACCACTCCACCCTTCCAGGAATCTTGGTTTCTATACAATCATCCAAATGAGGTAAACATAGGAACTGTGCACTTATAGTCTAGCTATTAAGGGGAATCAATACGATCATTAATATTGTCTAAATGACTAAGAACTTTGCTACATGTTGATATCAGTGTGTAGTATTGTCAAGGGTGTGTGTCATCCTGACGGGTTGTCACTGCCATCATCTTGTTACATCTTCACAGTGTTGCTCCCCAGACAGAGGCGCGACACATAACTGAGTCCAGCTTGGAATAAAACTATAGCCTCTTCATTGACTACATAGGTACATAAATTTGATTTATACCTTTTCTTTTGCATTTGGCCCATAATCTCTGGAAAGTTTGGTTTCATGTTTTACACTGTAGAAAAAGAGGGAGGAGGAGGAGGAAGATGGGGGAAGATCTAGAACAAAACAGAACAAAATAACAAAATCCAAGAAATATTTGTTCCATGATGTTGACAGGTTCAAGGTTTTCAAACTTGTAGAAGCCTTTAGTCCCTTGATTAGGAGAGTCTCTTTCTCTCACCCAGAAATGTCACATGGGAACCAGAGGGAGAACAGGTTGGTGCACCTCAGTTCATACCTGCCCCAAAATGGGCTCAATTCAACACAGGTCCTCACCAGCAGCCATTCACATCACTGCCTACTCAATATCAAGCCTTACAGAATCAGGCCGAGCCAGTAATTGCAGCCGATATTGAATTCCCTGCAATTTGAAAATATTCTGTTTACTTAAGGCCCAGAAGCCTGGTATGTGGGGGAGAATCCAGGCATGAGCAATGGTAGTTAAATTTGTACATTTTTCTTTCTTGTTGCAATTTTATCTTTTCTGAGCACTTTAATGAAGACTCCAGAGGAAAGAATTAAATGTCTGCTGGTTCAATTACCAAATAATGAAAAGGTCGAAGGGAGCGCCACGCGCTGTATGCTGGGCTCCTGCATCAGCCTATTCTTAGAGGCAAAATCATTTTTGTGCTGTTCACAATCACATTTTGCCACCCACAAACCATGCAGTCAAGAGTTGGGAGAAGCAGTAGAAACCACGAACTGGTACTGTTCACCCTCACAAGGCAAAGGGACCCAGCCCTCAGGGAACAGCTCTGACCCACACAGCAGGAAGCCCCAGCCTCTTTAAATCGCATGCTTTGAGAAGATTCTAAGCATTCTTAGCCCAGAATACATTTTCAACCAGCCTGTGTTTAGACCACATGCAGGGAAAGCCCGGGGGAGAGAACAGACTGACTTTCAAGGGTTTCATGAACTCCCTACAGTCTTGACAGCATCGTGAAAGCTGTCCTTGTCTCTAGCTCACCCAAACTGTACAGGGGAAAAACATTTCACAACACTAGGATCATCTGCAAGCCATGTTGCTTTGGGGTTTAATAGAATATGACCTGGGTTTTTAAAAAATTTTTCTTTGATAAGTGTGCTAAATTTTAACTGCATTTCCAAGTTGACACAGAAGCATGTGCATGCATGGAGGGTAGTGGGCTACTTCAATGCATGTGGGAACTTTACAGTGATTATATCCGAGTAACTGGTTCACCCATCATGTCAAATGTGTCATTTCTGTATGTCAGAAACACTCAACATCTTTTCTACTACCTATTTTGACATATGCAGTGAATTTTTATCAACCCTAGCTACCCGGATGTGCTATAGAACAAACACCGCTTCCTCCCTCCCTCCCTCTCTCTCTCTCTCTCTCTCTCTCTCTCTCTCTCTCTCTCTCTCTCTCTCTCTCTCTCTCTCTCTCTCCCTCTCTCCCTCTCCCTCTCCCTCTCCCTCTCAGTCTCCCTCTCCCTCTCCCTCCCTCCCTCCCTCCCTCCCTCCCCCCCCCTCTCTCTCTGGCTGTGCATCCTGACCACTCCCACTCCCTTCCCCTGAATATTAGTTTCAGTACTATAAAAATCAAGTCTCCCTGGAAATATTATACAAGGGTGGCAATGAGGCATAGTTCCTTCTCATCTCAATACTCGGGGCAACAGCCTCCCCATTTACACTGGGCCTCTACCAGCACTGAACGGCTCAGTCCATACATAACTGGACATCTTCTTCTTTGCTTATAAATTTAATTCTTTTTTTTAGTTTATACAAAAGAAAAGCCTTGCTCGTAGGAAAAGCACACACACACACACACACACACACACACACACACACACACACACACACAACTATTTTAGACAAAGGCTACAGTGTGTAAGTGTGTCTTTCTGTGTTTATAAACATATATGTGCATTATATGTTTTGTATGAATATATTCATGCTTATATATACAAATCTTCATGTCTGTGCAGTTATGGTAAGAATGGGCAAAAGGAGACAATGGGTAAAGATGAGGCAAAACAACAAAAGAAGTTGGAGTCGTCTGTGATTGATTTTGGTTTTGAAACTTATCTGGAAGTTGAAATTATTTTTAAACAAAAGGTTCTAAAATCCCTCCCCCCTTTCTTCCTTTCTGATATAGCTTCTTGCCAGAGGCTCTTACCATCATGTGGCAGCCACACAGAGTAAAAAACAACCATGTGGAGGCTCACCTGAGAGAGGGACCAGGTTTACTGGAAACCTGAGGTATAGCTGGAGGCCTGATAATAAATTGGGAATTGAAGACTAACTTCAGCTAATTGTTCTCTCTCTCCCTCCCTCCCTCCCTCCCTCCCTCCTCTCTCTCTCTCTCTCTCTCTCTCTCTCTCTCTCTCTCTCTCTTTCTCTCTCTCTTTCTCTCTCTCTCTCTCTCTCTCTCTCTCTCTCTCTCTCTCTCTTTCTCTCTCTTCAAAAGCTACAAACAAAGATGCTTGACTTTTAAAGTTTTAAAGACAACTATAGTGTTCTTACCATATCTTAAATGAGAAAACAAGCTGTATATATATATATATAAAAAAGCCTAAATTATTTACACTGTGCTCTGGGGAGGAGCTACTGCGGACAGTAACTGCATAAGCTCAATTCTAAATTAGGATGAAAATTTGAAGTTAGGAATGATATCAATCCTTATTATCTCTCCTACACTATGCACCAACCGCACTGAGAGACACAACTGAGGAAAGATGTGAAGAGAGAGCCACACCTGAGAGCTCAACTCCTCACCCTTACGGATACATCTTACGATCCAAGCAAAGGGGGTTTCCACACAAGAGGCCCTGCTACAAAGTGTATGCCTCTTATTATGTCTTAGAAGACCACCAGGAAGGAGTGAATGTCAGGTACAAACTGGGAGGAGAATTTTGCCAGAGAGGTTATACCTCATGAAGGTTAACCCAGAGACCATAAAACTCTTTCCTACAGATGAATTAGAACCGATTCACATGAAAAAATGCCAAAATCCATGAGTAAGCCCTTTGCAAAAGATATGAGCACAAAAGCCAAGAAGCAGAGTCATCAGTACATGGAAATGCAAATTCAAACCTTAAGTAGTAAGTCATAAGCACCAGTTTGGTAGAAATGACTAATTGTTTTCAGCACTGAAATCCTACAAAGGTGTAAAGCAATGACAGCCCCACATCTTGTTACAGAGTAAAATGGGATATACATACACATAATTTAACTTTAAAATTAGAATAGAGCGTGGTTCCTCCTTGGTGTCCGCCTTTGCCAAGTAGTGTGGGACAGGATGGGCTTTGATTTTACGAGGAACAAAATTAGCATTACATAGCAAAGCTAAATGACCTGCACAGCCTAAAAGCCAACAATGTCTGCTGCGTAAGACTTTTCATGTAAAGACTTTTACAGGGAAAGCCGTCGGAGCCGTCCAACAGTGCAGGAGACCATCACCTTGAGACAAGGAGACACTCTACAATGTATGCAGTACATAAACAATAGTTGTAATTTTAAACAAGAAACAAGGTTAACAATGAACACTAAATAAACGAAGATGACCCTTAAGTTCTGTTGGGTGAAGAAAGCAAACCTAGTTGATCTATGGCTTAATCTGTGGAACATTCATGAATGATAGCCACAGCCCATGGAACATGCAATTGTAAGTGTGGACCATGGATGCTGGATTTCTCCTCTCCAGTTCTGCCGAAGCTAAAGCTTACAATAAGATTTATTTACTGAAATTTCAAATCACTTTACTTCTGTCTCTTTGGTGACTTTCATTCTTTATTTTCTGGGGGCTGGGGTGTTAGCCTTAAATCAGACATTTAACTTGGTATGTACATGTGTGTGCATGCACGCACACACACACACACACACACACACACACACAGATATACTAACTGCAGTATCACACTGTGCTGACACAGACACGGTGCCATTCCTCCAGGAGAACATGCTGTCACTAATGGGTTCACAGTGCTCACTTGTATTAATTCTAGAGTAGTGGCTGCATTCCATATGGTTTCCTAGGGCTTGAGTAATTAGGAGCATTACCAATTTGAAATGTCACCCAGACTCCAAATTTGGCTGTCAGGCTGTCTATCCTTGCAGAAATACCAATGCTCCCATCTCTTCCCTTCTTCCCAGGCATGGCACCATATTCGCTTGGCATGATCCATTGTTAGAGCAGGCATGGCTCTCATAATTTAGGTAGTGGAGGCCACTCAAGTAGAGAGAAAAGTCCATCTCCACAGAGAAAGAAGCACCATAATTACAAGGCTCTGTAGAATTTCCTTCACCTCCCTTTAGAGTGTAAGTTCTCAAGAAGGAATGGCAATGGTACATGGCACAGTGGGTGCTCTGGAGCCAGATGCCCTTGAAACTGTTCCATACAGTTTCTCCTCTGATTTATTGGGGGCGTTAGAAAGCACAACTTAGAGCAGTGTTTCCTGATTTTCTTGATCATACAGATTAAAGCAAAGAAGTATCTAGCTTTTGGGAAAGAGATGGAAACAGGACATGAAGAAAAAAACAGAAGGAAATAGGAAAGTGACTAAGTAAGGCTTTTGCCATATCAGCCCATTTAATAGGATGCCACATTAACAGCCTCTGATCACATATCACTAGGAAACGAAAAATTGATAAATTGTGTTTGTGACTTCTCTTGTTGTTGTGAAAAAAATGCTTGACAAAGGCAACTCAAGAAAAGAAACTTTTGTTTTGGCTCACAGTTGATGTGGAAGTCATGGCAGCAGACACGCGAGGCAGGCGGTCACATCACATCTGCTGTTAGGAAGCAGACATGTGTGCTCAGCTTGCTTTTATGTGCGTCCCTCTCCACCTGAGGAAATGGTATTATTTATACTCAGAGTCTTGGCATAGCAATTAGTCTACTCAAGAAGATTTCTCACAGACCCACCCAGAGATCTGTCTCCAAAATGATTCTAGATCTTGTCAAGTTGTCAGTCAATGGAAGCCATCACACAGACCGAGACAATTTTCTCAATAAGTTGAGTCAAAACTCCTCTAGCTCTATGGGTGATTCTAAAGGCAGCATAGGTTTTGGAAAGTAATCTGACCATTTGCTAGCATGGTCCAGACAATCCCTCCGGCTTCCTGCCTGTGTGTGTATCTTAAAAGAAAAGAATCGAATTTTCCCTTTTGTGACAAGGAAGTGGGGGTGAGTGAAGGCAGATCGCGTTGCCTTCTGTACCTAAGCCATTCAACTTCGGGAGCAGTGCCGTGGGGCCAAGCAGAAAATCTATGGTAAAGAGGTAACATGAAAAGGAAATGTCTAGATTAGCTGGAAACCTTCCACCTGGCCCTTTCCAGATGGGATTTGCAAGAGTGCCGAAGAGAGAACAGTAACACAGATAATTCCATTACACTTTTCCTCACAGCACCTCAGGAAACCACTGAGTGTCCTCTAATTATATCTCTTTGTTCTCACAGAAAATTATATTGAGCTCATGCGTTATTCTACCATTGGTGCAATTTCACAGAATTGGTTATATTTGAGGACATTGGCAGATGTTAAATTATATTTTGATGCCCTGGGGGGGTGGAAATATCTCCCTCAGGCAGAAACAACAAAAAGCAAGGAAATCTTTTCATATCTGCAGAGAAATTTACAGTTCCAAAGGATGTTCCTATACATGTGTTTGATCTTTGTGTCTTCTTGGGATAGACAGTATATAACTTTGTACCCATCTTATGGGAAACAAAAATGAATCTTTCCAAATATGTAATTTGGTAAGTGTAGGGTGGGACTTGGACAGGAATTGAGTGACTAGCTTTTCACACAATCATAACTCTATTTTAAGATTTAGTTTTATTAATTAGTGTGTGTGTGTGTGTGAGAGAGTGAGTGTGTGCCTCTACATGAGTACAGGTGCCTGTGGAGGCCACATCTCCTAGAGCTGGAGTTGCAGGCAGTTGTGAATCAAAGACATAGGTGCTGGGTATAGAACTTAGGACCTCTTCAAGAGCAGCAAGCACTCTTAACTGCTTAACCATCTTCCCAGGTTCAATGGTTGAGAAAAAAGGGCAGAAAAGATGCACTTCCAATTATATTACATCTCTGATGGCCTCAAGTATCTGAAAGAGAAGGAGGCCACTTTGGGCTGTTCCTGTTATACTAAGCAACAGAACAATCTCCTTAGCCTCTTCCATGTTTCTTTTCTTTCCATTTCTCAAGAATTCCATCCCTTTTCCAGATTCTGGTTATATCTTGTGCAGTTCTCTAACTAAGTGGCAGCCAACATCCAACTAAACGTTCACGTTCCTTCATTATAGAGTTGTTCAGAAGTAGCAGCTAGACCAGGATGACATTCCCACACTCTGGTGCCCTACATGCTCAGGGCCACTTCTGCCAAGAGTATATTTGGGGATGTGATGACTCACTATAGGCAAAGAGTCCAGCATATGCTTCCAAGGCAAGCAGTCTCTAGTTTAGGATGGGTCCATTGAAGAATTTCTGAATTTATAGAGATGTGGGGAAGATCCACTTTCAGCAGGAATGCTTCTACCAGTTCTGAAGTCTGAACATTCTCTGTATGAGTGATGTGTAATAGTGTACTGCCATGGGCCATTGAGCATCTAAGGTGAACCTTAGCTTTTAGTCACATGGTGTTGAATTAGTGTGCTGTTATTTGGATAGGTTTGGCATATCAAATGTATCTTCAATTTATAAATGTTCCAAATTAAGATTAGTTGGTAGGGAAGTAGCACAGATCCAAAGAGATAAATACAGCATGTTCCCACTCAAATGTATATCCTACCATCGAATCTTGAGGTCTGTGTGTTTAATCTGTAGAATCCAGAAAACTAGAAAGGGAATCTACAAGTCAGAAACATTTATACTTTTTGCTAAGATCACTTATTTATGAAAAAAAATATGTGTCTCTGGGTTAGTTACCCAGAAGGCATTAGAGATTTTTATGACCAATGATTAAGACATGAGGATGGCTTACTTTTTACTTACTGGGATACAATAACTAATTCTTTCCCTTTGGTGACACTCCTCGGCTTAGTTTTCTACCTGTGAAACTTATTCTCATGTTTAGGGTTGTATTCTGTACTCTCTCCACAGTCAAAGCAGAGCTCTTAAGGCCTTGGCACTTTTTGCATAGGATACATGTAATGTATACATCACAGCTACTGCAAACGTTTCTTGCATACTTATCTCTCCTGCTTAGTCCCTGTTCTCTCTAAATACAGGTCTTAAAATTTATGTCTTAGCCTCTGGCCAGCACAATAGGAAACCTATAAGAACCATTAATAAATACCCATTGACTAAATAAATGAAGAAGAAAGACCCCAAAATGGCAGTCTCTCATGACATCATGATATAACATCATCATGACATCAACCAAGATGTCTCTGGAAGAGGCCTATGATTTACATCAGTCACAGCTGACTATATGAATACCCTCACATCAGAAGTCAACACTAGAGAGGATGAGCTTGGGATTCTCTTGATAACCTCAGGAAGTTCTTGCCTTATCTAAGATCTTCATCCTGAGTGGTTTCATCCAACACTTCTTGTCCTCTGAACCTCACCTTTCCTTGTATCTTGACCTCCATGCCACTTCTCCCTTTCCATTCATTTTTCCTTCATGGTCTCTGCCATTCTTATTTTAAATGAAAATACAATAAATTTTATTTAATATGCATGAATGTTTTGCCTACATGTATGTCCAAGTACCACATATCTCCTTTGTGTCTACTGAAATCAGGTGTCCGATAGCCTGGGATTGGAGTTACACTCAAGCCCAGGTCCTCAGAATGAGCAACAAGTGTCCTTAACAGCTGAGCACTCTATTCTTTTTTTAAAATATGGTCTGAATATGGTCACTTTTTTCTAACAAAGTGAAGTAGCCATCTTCCAAATTCTTGTCCCTGATTTCCTACTGTCATTTCACTTGGCTGATTTTAACCAGAGCCCAATAATCCCTGCTAGTGTACTTCACATCTTTTGTTGGTTGGTTTCCTAAACTCTTGTATGTCTTTGAGAATTAGCCACATTATCTAGCATATTTGAAATATTCTATTGGGTATGCTGTATTTTCTTGTGAGGACCTTTGGTGATCCACTAACTCATTCTTCAGATCATAAGCACAGAGCATATCTTCCTTGGCCTCTGTTCCTTTTCTGGGCTAAATTATCCTGTTATATGTTTTCTTATTTCTATCTTCTTATATTCTTCTTTTATAACACTCATAATAATGGCTGGGCTTGTTTAATTAGTGTGATGATTAGTTCTAATTGCCAACTTAACATCATCTAAAACATCTGAGAGAGGGAGTTTCAACAAAGGATTTCCCTGAAGGAAATTATCTTGATTACACTGAGATGAGATGATTCATCCACCATGGGCAGCACCACTCCCTATGTACAAAATTATTTATTCTATGAGAGACAAAACAAATCTGAGGATTAGCATATGTGCAGTAATTCATTGTTCTCTGCTCTTGACTGTACATGCAATGTGGCCAACTGCTTCAAGTTCCTTCCATTGACGTCTCTGCAGTGATAGACTATAACTTTGAACTGTTGACCAAATAAATTCTTTCTTCCTTAATTTTCTTTTGTCATGGTACTGATCATAGCAATAGGAAAAGAAACTAAGGCAAATAGTTTTTACCTTTGCCTTCAATAGTGTTTGCCACTAAAGAAAAGATCTATTTCCTACTCCATACCAACCTGGTAACACACAGCTCAGGGTCTAGTGCCTAGTAGAGGCATTCACTAAATTTTTGTTGGTAAACTAAATGACTAAAAAGGCTCTTCACTTCTGAAAATAAAGAACAGATTCTTACGATACATAAAGTATACCCTAATGTGCTCCTTCCATGAAAAGGTACCTTGCACCAGGATAGCAAAGTCCTTCTTGATTAAATAATATTAAAAAATATTTTTATATTTAATTTTGTGTGTGTTTATGATTCTGTGTATATGTTTGCCAATGTGGGTACAGGTATCCATGTGGGCCTGAAGAGATCATCAAATCCCCTGGAGCTAGAGTATCAGGCAGCTGCCTGCCTTGGGTACTGGAAATTGAATTTAGATCCTATACAGTTTATGTTCTTAACAGCTAAGCTATCTCTCTAGACCCTAATCATAATGCCTTTAAGACTTCTTTACAAGATGCTTCTCTTTTGCTGTTGATCTAGCTGGCTCTTGTGAGGCCTGTCCCTATAGAAAGGAAGTTCATTCTCAACGGCCCTTTTGATACCTAGGCAGAAAGTGCAGACATAGCCATTTTCTTGCATAGCATTAGAAAATGATATGAAATTCCTTCAAAAATCAATAGGAAAAAAGCCAATAACTGAGCCATGTAATGTTGGCCAAATGTCCTGTGAATTTATTGGTAGTAAAGCTTGATTGATTGCTTGATTGATTGATCTATTGACAGTTTGGTTTCCCTGTCTAGAAAATAAAATCCTGTAAAAGGTTTGGAAAGGGACAATATACCTCTAAATATATTCAAATATCAAAGAATGAGTATCCAAATTATTATAAAAGTATAAAACCAAAATGTCCAGAATTGAAGAGTAAAAAGAGATACCAACTACATGATTTGTTTTATCATGTGCTATGTCTACTTAGCACTTTGCAAACATCACCTTTTTTTACTGGCACTGGGAACAGAATACAGTGCGGGTATTTTCACTGTATTATAGATAAAGATGCTGATGATCAGAAGAGGTCGGCCACATACTTGATGAATGGCATCATTAAGATTGTTTAATTATATAACTCTAACCTTCAGCTCTCAACCAGTCTTTCCACCTTTAATTTCAGGTTACTCTTTGTGCCATGAAGTCTACCTCACCATTGGCTTTATGTTTTATCCCCAGGTATTCATAAGTTGCCTTCATATGTTAGGGTTCTTATTATCCCAAAACTAATTCCTCACAGGAGGCTTGCTATTATACCTTTCTTTTTCCTTGTTTATACACCTTAAAGACTACCCAGCTACCTTTATTGCATAGTTTATATTTCTAAACTATGTCCCCCCTACCCTCCCACAACCAACATGCCTTCCAGCCATCACCTATGTCAGGTAACAGCCTTAGACTTGACCCAGACTCTTGTACATGCGTCATCAATACTGTTCACTATGTAGCTCCAGAGACCCCAACCAACTCTGCTGGTAGGTGAACTATAAGCTGGCTGGTTGGCTGAGCAGCTTCAAGACAGTAACCAAATGAGGAAACAGCACTGGGTTCTGCATTCAATCACACCTCTAACTAAGCATCTCAGGGGTTGCAAAAGATTCCTTTTGCAGTCTTTGCAGATTGGACTTAAATCTTGTTCAGATAATTAGCACTTTCATTAAGGCAGAATTCTGCCACAACAGCTCCTCATAAGACAGAATTCTCTATCTGCTGTGCAGTGAAACTCCCTTTTACCCTTAGGGCTGCCCATGTTTAAATAATGCAGAATTAATGCTCATGGAGCATGAAAAAGCCATATTTCTTTCTCCTAGTCTTCTGGCAGGGGAAGATAAATGCATCCTTCATATTTTATTCACCCTTTACCTATTATTCCACAACCATTCTCCATGACTGGGGAGTCTACAAAGCATATTGGCGACTTTTGCCTTATCTTCCTGTGGCTGGCCCCTCCTAAGAAAGCATGTATCCTGACACCAACACTTGGCCCCAAACCTCAAGCACTGATTCCTTTGCAGACATCTACTACGCATGTCTTATTGCTCATTGTACCATGTACTTGAAGGTGCTGAGAGTGGGAAGAGGCATCCAGCATGGGTATTTGGTAGAAGGAATGACACATGTAGGACAAGGCCTGCTAGACAGTATTGCAGCAGTGTGTGAAAATAGCAATAACAGAATTACAGAAAGGCACAGAACAGATAGCAGGGACTCTCCTGTGTCAAGGAAAAGACTTCATGGAAGTGACCTGAGGGTTGTCTTAGTTACTGTTCTGTTGCTGTAAAGAGACACTGACCAGGGCAACTTATAGAGGGAGCTGATTCATTAGGGAGTTGCTTACAGTTTTAGAGGGTTAGCCTGTTATCATCATGGCCTAATGCCATGCAGGCAGGAGAAACTTCACATCCTGATCCACAGGCAGCAAGCATAGACTGAGACACTGGGCTGGTATGAACTTTTGAAACTTTAAAGCCCACCCCTAGCAATACACCTTCAACAAGGCCACACCTACTGCAACAAGGTCACACCTCCAACTCCTTTCCAAACAGTCTATTAGCTGAAGACTAAGCGTGCAAATATAATGGAGGGGGTGAGCAGTGATCATGGATCACTTCCGTTTTGCATAACACCACATGTGCCTTGTAGCCCACAGGGTTCCAAGGAATTCCTTGAACTGACTGCTTGAAACCTGGAGCTGGGTTCCATTGCGAATGCTGCTGCTGCTCTGACAATGCTACCCGAGAAGCCTGCTCTCTCTCCTGGTGCCTCACACAGGTTGTGGGCTGATATCATGAATCAGTGTGCATGCCATGTGCCGTCCTCCTATAGCAGACTGTCCTTGTTCATGCTGGGGCAGGAGCAAGCACCAGAGCACCCCACTTCCACTTGGCACTCACAGTGCACCACTCACAGAGTAGCTGTATGTTAGGAGTGCCTCACCCTGGCCCGTGTGGGATGATAACTAATGGATAAGCAAACCATCCTCATTTTCCTTCCCTGGAAGAACCATTTGAGGACTGAGTGAGATGCCCTCCACTGCTGAGCAAAGGGAAAATCACCATGTTTGTTGATGGTTTCCTACTACGGTGTCTTTTCCAGGTCCCAGAAATTTCTCAATTCTAAATGCAAGTCACTGCTCAAAGGAGCATAATTGTGTGAGTGGTTCAGGTTTTGGAAATTAAGTGAGAAGAGGGTTTAAGATGGAAATTCATCAGAGGGGTCCTATAGTTCAACACTTTTAGTGGCCTTACATCTTCATGTGCTTACTTTTACATCTTAGACGGTGCATATTAATACAAAGTCATAAGCACTGGAAATTGCTGTTGCACAGTGTTCTATATTAATATTTAGCAAGTCAGTGGTTGACCCAAATTGGCCCTTCACAGCAATGCCATGGTCAGAGAGTTCAAGGTTTAAAGCAACACCAGCAACTTCCACACAGGCCTTGGTAATGGGCCACTCAATAACTAGGCAGAATTTAATTCCAGTTCCATTCAATACCCTCTTTCTTTTATAATTTACCTCCAGTGAACAGTACAGATTTAAAAATAATATCTTAACAAACTGGCCCCATTTGGATGAGCTTGTAAAGTGACACCCGAGGTGATAACCACTAGTATCAATGGCCACACATTCCTGTTTTTGCTTGTGCACACATGGTAGAATTACATCCCCCTGAAATTCAGAATGATCATATGGCTTATAATTGCCCACAGGAAGTAGTATAGGCTACTTCTAGGGGGGAGAGTTGAGAAATGGGATCAGCAAGCCCCTTGTCCCTGCTTCACATGGAGGCTAGAACAAAGATGGCCCTCTATTCAAAACATAATGGACAGGTGACATACATGAGAAATGAGGCGGGTGGAGTGAGGATTTGGGATCTAGGAGTGAACTGTTGGGAGAGACTAGCCTGGGCTACGCTGCGTCATAGCCTGGGTAGGCTCCATCTCAGGCTATGGTGACTCTGGTGCTAATTTCCCAGCTACACATGCAGCATGGTGGAGCTGTGTTGAGATCCTCATATAAGTCTCAACTAAATTCTGACAGTCGCTATGTAGTCGTTTTTTGTCTCCATTTAAAATTAACTGAGAAAAGACCAGGGTCATGTGTCACCATGTCAGAGGGAGCAGAGATGGGATGTGAGTACGTATATGTTAACTAAAAGCTCATCTATTGTAATGTGCCCTCCAGGCCCCAGTTTCTTTTTCCCAAGTTCCCTAAAATCAAGGGTGAGACCTCTGCTTATTCGGGATTCTTCTTAACTGTCTTTCAAGGTTGCTAGTTCCACATTAAGCAAAAACCTTTCCTTTTGTGGACTCTGCCATCTTTCTCTATGCCGTTTCAGAAACAGAATCTGTTCAAGTGCATAACCTGCAGATGTATCCTCTGCTCTACACCTATGTAATGGACTGTTTTCTTCCTGATTCCAAGCTTCCAAAATTCAACATACATATACAATCATCTTGTCCGTAAGGTTTGGCTGTTTCCAGACTACCTCATAAACTGATATCTCATTATTCTGTTCTAAGTTTTGCCATGTGGCTGGTTACCTCTGCCCAGCTCCCATGTTTACATCCTCCTTCATGTTCCCCAGGCAATCTCCCACCCTGGCTCTGTCCCAGAATGCTTTGTGTCTACCGGATGTTTCACCTTCTATTTCCTGCCTCAGCTACAGGCCAATCGGCTTTAATTGACAGGTGCTGTATCCATTCAGTGCACAAGAGATGTTTCTCTACACACATACAATCAGAAAATCCATCTAGAGTTTTTCCTTTGGGCTTATGGGTCCACAGAGATCAGCAAAGGACCCCAGTCATTCTAGACCTCTGTATTTCTCTTTATCTCTATTTCAGAGACTTAATGCAGCGACGTTACAGAGAAGCACAGTTTAACTTTCCTGAAGACTCCTCAAAGATTTATGTCTATCTAGAACCCCGAGCTTACTTGTAAATAGAATTCATGCAGTTATCATTGACTTAAGAAACATTCCTGTTGGATGCAGCTGGGACTTAAATACAGTGTGAATGGCACCACTGAGAGAAGACACCAAAAGAGACACAGTGAAGTATCGTGTGACAGCACAGGCAGAGTTTGGAGTGATGCACCTATGAGCAGATATTATCAGCAACCACTACACAACATACGAAAGGGCCAGGGAGAATCCTCTCCTGCAGCCATCAGAGTGAACCAGGCCCTGCAGGCATCTTGATTCTGGAGTTCCAGCTTCAGAACTGTGCACAGTATGTCTCTGCTATACTGTGCTACCCCATTTGTGGTAATTTGTTCTGGCAACCCCGGGGAAACCCTGACAGGTTTCAAAGCACAAGCTAGAGATAGAAGAAACATTGCTGGGAGGTACTGCTTTTCATCATTATACCCTTTACAGAACATTGTCTTTTGAGCATCCACCATGCAGCTGTGACTGTTCTAAACAGACTGCTGACGGTGGGCCTGTTGACGTTCCTCATAGAAACACAGGTAGGGAGGCCATTAGTCTCTCACTTGCGATGGATCTCAGCTACTGCCTCCTGTGTATCCCTGTCATCCGTATGCAATTCTTCCCCGGCGGCATGCGTTCTGAGGAGGTGTTTGAATGATCGAGAATGGAAGCTTAACTCAAGTAGGGCCAAAAACTATGCAGTTATGGGGACGTCCTCATTTATATTGAGTGAGATGTTTGGTGGTGTCACTGCTCAGGGGTCACCCACATGTCTGTAAGTAGCCCATAGGCCATAAGCCCAATAAACTTACCAGTCCTCTGGGTTGGTCATTGGTACTGTTACTCTAATTTTGTTATTGGTGCTGTCTGGATTTAGTCAACATTCGTTCACACCTCCAAGGCAAAGGTCCGGCAACAATGCATTGCCCCAATATATTCCAAGAGGCCGCATAACTAAATATCAAATTGTCATTTTATCAGTCTTTATCGTCCTAGACCACATGAAGAATGGCTTTCTGTAGCTCCCAAATCATCCCACTGTGCGGCTTGCCTACAGACAGACCCATGTTTGCCCACTGTTCAAGTCACTTGGAGTAACTGTGAAGCAAGTGAGTCTTATTTCTGCCCCCGGTTTCCTCATGAATGAGCCATCCAACTCTCTGTATGCATTTCTGCCATAGAGTAAAGAGTACCTGCCGTTCATCTGTGTTTCAGAGCATCTGAACTCCTTTTCCTGTGTAGGGAATGCCCCAACCCCATACAAGAAGAGGCCATCAACCTGTCAGAGGTTCCCTTCCAACATGTCTATAGCAAAAGCAAAAGCACAAACATCATCTATATGGAAAAGGCACCTTGCATGGGGGGGGGGGGTGGTAAGTACGGGATCAAGAGGTCAGGAGAAACTCGAAGAGTGAAGACACAGGAATTGGGTAGAGCTTGCTTTGATAATTCCAGGGCTGCAGAGGGAGATCCTGAGGATGGCCTTGAAGACTACTGTAGCATGACAGTGGGGGGGGAGCGGGGACAGCCTCTGGTTACACTGCTGTCTTCCTGAGATCAAGCCCACAACGGGAGTTTCCAAAGTCTCCTAGTTATGTAGCCTTCAATTTAACTGATGTTTCCTTTTAGGAACATTTTGTTGTTGTTGTTTTCCATAAATTAGCAGAGTTGGTTTCTGATGCTGGCAGCCCAGCATCCTAACGAACAAAGATGGAACGAGATAGAGAAGGCAAAGCTGCTGGTAGAACCTGTGAGCTGTTTTCTGACACGGCTCTGAACAAGGAGAAACTGCCACTGGGTGAACAACAGTCCAGGTTAGAAGTGGAGGGTTAGAAGCACCAGACAGAAACAAAAACTGACAGACAGAACCATGCGGGCAGACTATTTCTGGAAATAGTTAAGGTCAGCTTCATCAGCATACCAGGTTATCGCAGGGTGTGCAGCGTTTTAAAATGAGAGGAGAGTTTCAGGGTAGGACCGGAACAGACCTAGGTAAGGATTTTTGACCAAACTGATGCTAATCCTATGCCAAATAAAATTCCCAAGAGAATAGCCAACAAGTGCCCTCTGCCAATCTGCATATCAGCTGACAGCCTAAATAGGTTGCTTTGCATGTTTGTTATTAATGCTTCCCAGTAAGCCTTCAAATCCCTAAATTCCTTCTGCCTGTGCCAACCTTACATTTGGATGCTCTGAGCTGCTGCAGCAACGGGGGATTCTCTCCTCCGTGAGAATGCTGATTACAAAAAAAATAAGCTCCGGGCTCCTTCTTACTCTCACAAGTTTCCAGCAACTGGTGCCCTGACAAATGAAGTGTCAAAACATTTCCAAATTAAAGCCCCACAGCTCACACAACCCCACTTCCACAGCAGGATGGACTTTCCCTGCTTGCACCCAGCACACACTTGAAGAAACTAAAAATAGCCAGATGGCAATTAACAGAAGCTCCAAGGAAGGGAGATGGGGTAGGCTCCAGCAGGGTCAGTTTCCTGGATGGCTTCCAAATGGAGCTCTCAGCCAGCAGTGCCATGGCCAAGAAAGGGTTTTCATTAAAACTGAGAGAAGGAAGCAGAAAGGGGGAAAATTAAGATGAGAAAGATCTGAAGTTATAGCAGAGAGAAACAACAGCATCATTCCCCCAAGAGAGGAATGACATTAGTGTTGCCTAGTATGTGTTGAGTTCACATTTGGGGACATCCAGTAAGCGCCACAAATGCACAGAATTATGTTGAAATGCCAAGGACTCTAGAAAGGGAATATGGTCCTGATCACCATACTGTTCTCATAGATAAGGAGACCAAAGCCAGAGAGAGCAGACAATCTATCCAAGACCTCACAGGACAATCTCAATACAGTCCCATGACAGCTACATGGCAAGGGGTCAAGTTGCAGCTCCAGTAGCCCTCAGACTCTGGAACACAGGAACTTGACCTGAGCAGTGTTATTTAATGTATTTGGGGGGTTTGAGTGACCAGAATATATTCATCTTATTTCTATTCCCAGGGATATAGTCTCCTTTAGGACTTTCAGGCATGGCAGTGGCATTTTTTGTGCGTATGCTCCACAGACAGACTCACTAGGTCTTAATTTGGCCTTTCAATGCTATTTACATAAAACCAGGAAACTATTAGCCTTTTGAGGCCATAATTCTCTCATCTCTGAAAGGGCAATAATATTAGCATTTATTTCATTAAAAAAAAAAACTGTCAAGAAGGTTAAAGGAAACTGTGTGGAAAGCCCTCAGCTTGGGGCTTGCCTGCCCAAGTTTCTGTATAAATATAAACCACTGGTCACTCTAAGCCTATGTCTTTTTAAGGATCAACGTCGGTTCCCTTTTAGGTGAAGAATATATAGTGAAAAGGGCACCACTCTGCAGACTCACTGGAGTTTTTCTAGAATGATCTTCAGTTAAATAGAAGCATACAGGCCTAAAAACAATGTTGAATTATGATGGATTTGGAGGCAAAGTGACTAACCACCTGCTTTAGCTCTATCTCACAAGGAGACTGGGGACAGCTTGCTGCTGTCATTTTCAGAGGGGAGGCTACATAGCCACCTACCTTTCTTCTCCCCACCCCCCACTGTAGGAGTGAGTCAGCATACTTGGGACACTGGGAAATGGGACTGTACACAGCCCATTGATAGCCTGCCCTCACTGATTTAAAAGTGCACCCTTCGTCTACTATGTAAGGTATGTTTCCTTAGTATCTAGAAACCAATTGTTCTGGACGCAAATGGTTGGTAAGGTTTAGTTTGGGGGAGGAAGAACTAGGAAGTTTCATTTGGCTGTGGGACTGAGCACCATTTTCCATATAACAACACAACACAAGTGTTACTGAGCTTTCTAGCTGACATTTTTGTCTACTTCCAAATTGGTTTGGAACTCAAAGGGGGAAAGGGATGTAATTAATTATCATCCATGTGATTAATTACCACCTTCATAAACCTCAGCAGATGGATGCTTATTCTACTTCATTGGCAGATAAACATACTTTAGGGCAAAAAAGAAGGGCACATTTTGTGGTCCAATATCATCATTGTTATCAATGGGAAGATGAAAAACTTGCCAGCTAAGTCACAGTAGTCCTGAGACTTTCACCACGAAATTATTAGTGAGTTGCAGAGTTAGGGAAGTTCTCTTCAGAAGCTGTAGCCAAAATTCAGAATAGACAATAAGGTGAACAAGGCTGGTAGATAACAAGAAATGAGTTTTCTAGTCTGCTAAGCTTCCACACTGGGAAAGAGCTTCCCCAGAATGAAACCATTACCTCCAAGAAGCAATCTCAAATCATGAGGAAGGATTCAGCAGCTCAAAGATTTTTTTTTTCTTAAATTGGAGAAAACAAGTCATAATCCAAATGCAACTGCTTGCCTACAATCTTGGATAGCATTGAGGTGATAGAAGAAACATACTCTGCCCTCTGTCCTACCCCCCCCCCCGCCCCACCTTCGCTTATCTACTGATTCTTCTCTTTGGTGGTGATGTACTTTGTAGCTATTAGCCAGATGTAGTTGACAAAGCAAGGTCCCTAGGCACCTCAAACCCTGTGTCAGAAGAGATAAGTTTGGCAAAATTCAACTGTTTCTGGTCTTTTCTCTCCTCTTTCTTATCTTCACTAACCAGGGTATCCAGAAAATTTTTTTAAAGTACCCAGCATGGGCTAACTGCGAAGTTTACATCCTCCTTTTTAATCCCTGAGCTCCTCTGTCAAGCATGATGTGGGGTGTGAAATACCTTCTTTGCAATGCCAAAAATATATAGTAGCAGGCAGAAGCAAGGTCAAGTTCAGAATTCAAAATGCAACAAGAACCGGAAGTGAATTGGGCTCCGTTTCTCCTCTTCCCATAAACTCCAGTCTTGTCTCAATACTCCAGAAATGGGCACCATGATGCAGACCTCGAAATCCCCTCAGCTGCACCAGCTCTAGCAGAGGAAGGGTAACAGCTATTTCAAGACTGTAGAAGTCCCACTTTCTTCTCTCTCATCTTTTCTATTTTCTTTTATTTTCCTTCTCTCCTGATTTCTTCCATGTTCCTGCCTCAATGGTGTTACTGAAATGGTAGCATCAGCCAACAGCAACCAAAGCTATGAGCAAGAACCCTCCTTTCTACTCACAGGCACTGTTGTTCAAAAGGATGGGCTTATGCCTGCCACTGGGGCTTTGTTCTTCCTGTACTTTTTTTGCCTAGTCAATCTGCAGAAAAGGAAGCCATGGGCAAATGAACTTCTTTTGTTTTAAGTGGTGGATTATTTATCATGACTTTTAAGCTTCTTCCTCTATCCCATCTTTAAGTGAAAAAAAAAAAGATGTCAAGACTGATCAGGGGAATTTTAGAAATGAAGTTAGTCTCGTCCCCCCCCCCCCCACCTCAGTTACATGGTAAGCTGAGCAGTCTCTGCTGCCCTTCCCTGGATCTGTCCCTCTACCTGTGTGTCGCCTGGGGTTGGTTGGTCATAGAGCTTCAAAATGGCACTGACGCTAATAGCTGGTGCTGACTGTTGGCTAGGATGCTTCATTTCTGTCATGTGTACCCTCAGCTCCAACATGAAAGACTTAGGCAGGAGAGTGTAAACACAGAATCTCTCTAGGTTTGCTAAACCCAGGACCCTGGAACTCATAGAGAACATTGTCTCTATTATAAGTCTAGCATAGATTTAGGGGCTAGAAAGTCTCTGAAAGAGCAGGAATAGCTCTATGGTATGGCAAGGGGGTTACAGATGAAGACAGGAGCCATCATGGACTATTATTTGAAAATTGTATTGTACCTGCCTAGGGAAATAATGTTTCAAAGCTCAAGGACTGTGGACACACATTCGTTACCCTAGGTAAACAGAATGATGCTGTATTTGCTTAAGATCACACAACTGGGAACTATAAGGGGAAAATATGAGACTGGATGTCACAACTGCTGATGCTCATGACCAGTATCCCCACCTCCGAGATGAGCTGCTTAATTTTATGAACATTCTGGCAAATTAACAAGCAGCAGAAGAATATTGGACAACAGTTGCACAATGTGCTAGCAATCATGTACCATTCAGATCTGTTTAGCGAGGGAAAGGGATGTCAGCACATGTGGAGCCAATGGGAGAAAACCAGAGCAGAGTGCCTCTCCAAGAGCTATTCATTATGTGCTGATAAAGTGCCTAGTCTATTCTGTGTCGCAAAGCATAGTACATTCCGTCTCTGGAGTCCCTGGCACTCAAAGCTTAATTTTTTTTTATTGAGGTAAAATTCACATAACATCAAATTAACCATTTTCAAGAGTACAATTTGGTGTCATTAGTATACTCATTATGCGGCACAACCATTACCTCTATCTAGTTCCAAGATATTCCCACTACACCAAAGGAACCTCTGTCCCTCTAGGCAGTCCTTTCTGTCCCCTCCCACCTGGGCACAGCACTGGCAATCACTGGTGTACTTTCTGTCTCTCTGATTTACATATTCTGAATGTTTCCCATAAATACAATCAATCATATGACCTCCTGTGCCTGTTTCCTTTCACTTGGCATCTTTGTGAGGTTCACCTGGGGAATGAAGATCTCGGCATTCTATCCTGCTTTATGAATCACATAAGTATTAATAATATCCTATTGTATCGTAATCCCACATTTTGTTTATATACTTATTAGCTGAAAGGCCTTTTAATTGCTTCCCATTTGGGGTTGTTTTGAACAGTGTTGCTGTGAACATGTACAAGTAATAATTCTCTCCAAGCTCGGCTTTGATTCTGGCCTTGAAAAGGCTCCTTCAAACAGTGTACGGTTAGTCACCCCTTACCAGCATTACCTTGTCTCTTAAGGCGATGTGGCTCTGGGGGCTCGCCTGGTGGTGAGCAGTGGTCCTCCTGAAATCCTGAATTATGCCCTGCAGCTAAACAATAGAATAGAATAGAAAGACAAAGCTTGCCAAACAACCAATAAGGCTGCACCCCCTACAATGTCTGGCTCACACAGACACCTTGGACAGCGGACAAATAGCCTGAAAGACAAGGGGAAACTGAGTCTGAGTCTTTGTAGTAAACCTATATAATTTTAAGTAGAACCCATACTTCTGACCCCTGCTGTGCAAAATAGTTTCATTCTTAGATCGTGATGGGATGGGTGTTCAAAGTCCCTTATTAACATGGAAGCTAAAAGCATAAATCAGTAATTATAACATCAAGGAAGAAAGGAAAAAAAAAAACATAAAGGAATGGACTGCCTTGATTGAACCTATAGTGTGTGGTGGTTTGAATGTACTTGACCCAGGGAGTAGCACTAGTAGGAGGTGTGACCTTGGAGGAAGTGTAACACTGTGGGGTTAGACTTTAAGACCTTCCTCCTAGATGCCTGAAAGTCAGTCTTCTCCTGTTTGCCTTCAGAACAAATGGAGAATGCACAGTTCCTTCCCCTTCCATGTCAGTCTGCATATTGCCAAGTTTCCTGCCATCATGATATTAGACTGAAACTCTGAACCTATAAACCAGTCCTAATTAAACATTTTCTCTTATAAGAGTTGCCTTGGTCATGGTGTTTCTTCTCAGCAATAGCAACCCTAAGAAAACCTCAAAAAGAAAACAGCGCTCAGACAGCAGTTATGAGGATGTAGAGAAGGCAGAGAGGGTAGCATTGTTGATGAGAAAAAAATGTTTATAAATCCACAAATACCAGCAGTGTAATGGTCTTGTTACCTGGCACTGTGCCAAGTGCTTAATGCTATCTAATCAGACTCCAATATCACAAGCCAATGAATCCATGGTCTTCAGTGAGAAAAAGGAATAGGATAAATACAGGAACTGGCCCACGCCCTGGCAAGTTAGTAACTCAGGTGTTCCTGCTGGTGCTAGTGGCACTCAGGGGATCTCACTTGAGTACCAACACAGGGAAATGTCACCAATTCCTCACCACTCAACTTGCCCAGGGTTACCCACAAGTGTGAACTAAATGAACTTATTCACAGGGTAAGGCATCCTTCCTCAAGGGACAGTATGGCGGATGCCTCCTCTACCTGCTGGATGAGCACTGAGCAGTCATTATTTTCCCGACTTTTCTCATTATTTTAACGTGTTGAAAATGTAATAAAATCTGCAAGGCAAATAACCAGACCCATTTCTTCATCTTAAAAGCCTAGAACTCACCGTTGCACTGTACACACACACACACACACACACACACACACACACAAGTTCCAACTCGGAAAATACTGGGAAAGAAAACTGGCATATGTTTTCTGAATACAAATATGGGAAGAAAGAGCAAGGTGGAAATGGGTCCTGAATAGAGTAATGACACCTGGATTTACACTTGTCTGACATATTTGCACTTGGAAATATCAAGCAAGAGAGCATTCTGATCCACAGGCAGAGACTGGGCTATCCCAATTCTGAAGGAGAGGTGCTCACTAAGTACACACACACACACACACACACACACACACACAGCCTGATGTTAAGAAGTATCTGTGGTCCACATAAAACCAGATACACAGATACACAGAAACTAATAGACGAGAAAGTGGAAAGAGCCTTGAACACACAGGCATAGGGGAAGTTTTTCTGAACAGAACACCAATGGCTTATGCTCTAAGATTAACAATAGATAAATAGGACATCATTAAATTGCAAAGCTTCTGTAACGCAAAGGACACTGTAACTGTAAAAGGACAAAACGGCAACAGATTTGAAAAAGATTTTTACCAATCCTACACCTGACAGAGAGCTAGTATTCAATGTATACAAAGAACTCAAGAAGTTAGACTCTAGAGAATCAAATAACCCTATTAAAAATGGGGTACAGAGCTAACCAAAAAATTCTCAACTAAGGAATATCAAATGGCTGAGAAGCACCTAAAGAAATGCTTAACATCCCTAGTCATCAAGGAAATGCAAATCAAAACAATCCTGAGATTCCACCTCACACCAGTCAGAGTGGCTAAGATCAAAAACTCAGGTGACAGAAGATGCTGGCAAGGATGTGGAGAAAGAGAAACACTCCTCCATTGTTGGTGAGATTGCAAGCTGGTACAACCACTCTGAAAATCAGTACGATGGTTCCTCAGAAAATTGGACATGGTGCTACCTAGAGATCTAGTTATTTCACTCCTGGGCACATATCCGAAAGATGCTCCAACATCTAACAAGGACACATGCTACACTATGTTCATAACAGCTTTATTTATAATAGCCAGAAGCTGGAAAGAACCCAGATGTACTTCAATAGAGGAATGGATGCAGAAAATGTGGCACATTTATACAATGCAGTACTACTCAGCTATTAAAAACAATGACTCACAAAATTCTTAAGCAAATGGATGGAACTAGAAAATACCCTGAAATAGGAAACCCAGATACAAAAGAACACACATGGTGTGCACTCACTGGTAAGTGGATATTAGCTCAAAAGCTTGGAACACCCAAGCTATAATTGACAGACCTTATGAAGCTCAAGAAGAATGAAGACCAAAATGTGGATGTTTCAATTCTTTTTAGAAGGGAGAACAAAATATTCATGGGAGGAAATACAGAAACAAATAGTGGAGCAGAAACTAATAAAAAGGTCATCCAGAGACTGCATCACTTAGGGATCTATTCCATATGCAGTCACCAAACCCATCTTGCTGATGCCAAGAAATGCTTGCTAACAGGAACATGGCATGGATGTCTCCTGAGAGGATCTGCCAGAGCCTTACTGATACAGATTAAGATGCAGCTAACCATAAGATTAAGCACAGGGACCCCAATGGAGGCGCTAGAGAAAGGACTGAAGGAGTTTAAGGAGTTTATCATCTCATAGGAAAAACAACGATATCAACCAACCAGACCCCCCAGAGCTCTCAGGGACTAAACTACCAACCAATGAATTCCAATGGTGGGACCCATGGCTCCTGTAGTAGAGGACAGCATTGTCTGGCATCAGTAGGAGAAGAAGCCCTGGGTCCTGTGAATGCTTATTTCCCCAGTGCAGGGAAATGCCAGGGCAGAGAGGTGGGAGTGGGCGAGTGGGAAAGAGACCATCCCCAAAGAAGCAGAGGAAAGGGGGATGGGAGAAGGGAAACCAAAAAAGGAGATAACATTTGAAAAGTAAATATATAAACTATCCAATAAAAACACCGAAGAAGCACCTGTGGACAGTAAAGGACATGTAACCCCACTCTCTTCATCTTTTCCTAACACAGCCCACATTTAATGGATACCTTCCCCCCTCAAACAACCCAATTTAAAAATTCCCTCACCAATTGGTTTGGAAGTTTTTCTCTTAGTCCTAGGTTAGTCTAAATCCTATAAAGTTGATAATATTAACCATTATACCATGAGCCCTGAGCAGTAACTATTTCCCTTATTTGGAAGGGTCCATCGCAACGGATAAGCCCCAACCCTACTTATTTCTATTTGGGTCTCTTTTATATGATATCAAAATAGTTCTTTGGTTAAAAATTAATTACCAGTATGAAAATTTATATCAATACTGTGTTTTGAAAATATTAGTTTTTAAAATAGCCATACACCCAACAGATGAAATGCCTTAAGAACTAGTAAAAAAATAAAACAAAGCCACAATCCCATTACATGAACAAGTATTATTAACATTTTTTGTTCACATATACATAAAATGTGTTGTTTATAAATTATGGACTGTCTTATAACCATCTGTCTTCATCTTTGATGCTATCAATGATCCTCAAGGTCATGGCATAGTCTCCTCTGCCTCACTGTCAATGGATGCATGGTTTCAACCTTTATCAATGTATGGTAATATAATCAATTCCCCATGATTAGATCCCCAAGCCTTAACACAGGGGCACTCTATCAGAATGACAGATTCCAACATCCATACAGTTAACTGTTTCCCTAGTGACCAGACCCTTCTGTGAACCCAGAATAGAATAGAATGTAGCAACATTTCTAAGAATTTTACATTAGAGTATGAGATCCCTTCATAGTACCCTTCTCCACATAAAGTCAATATATTAATCAATACTTATGATCCCTTGTGTATTTGTCTTTTGACATCTTCTTTCACTTTTAAAAATGGCTTTTCTATAACTTAACCATACAAAATTAGAAATAGCAAAAAGAAAGTCAAAAGAAAATTTCAAATACAATCACTGATAATATTCTGTGAATCTCCTAGGGATTTTGCATATTTATTTCTTCATCCATATTGCAGCAATAGAATTTTGTTTTCTTGTTTGACAGCCTGGTTGTGCTTGTTGTTGTTGTTGAACATTCTATTGTTAGCTTTTCCCTTTGTCATGTGGACTCATTCACTTATATAAAACATAGCAAAGCCCTAAACTGTACTCCCATCTTGCTCCGTTTCTCCAATTTGTTCTTAGGGACACTTCACAGGCTCAGCTCTTAATATATTTTCCCTTCAATTCTGGACCTAATTATTTGCTGATCAAATTCTATTGGGGATCAAAATTACTAGGTCTGTAAATTATAATTTCTTGTATTCGCATTTTTCTTCCTCAAAAGGATATCAGACAATATTTACCCAGATCTAGTCTTTTGGCACCTCTCCAGCTCTCTGTGGGTTCTCAGAGATTGCCAGCAGTAGCTCTGTCACCCATCTGTGAGGTCTTTGAGTCCTGGGCATTTCCATTGTTTGGGCTTTCGAAGCCTGTGGCAAATTAATTTGTTCAACAAACAGTCTTTAGAACATTTTCTACAGTTACAGATCTCCATCCTTTTAAAGAAAGTCAAATTTTAAGTGCATCCACAAAAAGCAGCTGCTTACTTTAGTTAATAGGGGGTGTGGCCAGTTGAAAAGTACTATTTTGGAGGAGGAGGTGTCTGGTGATATTAGTTTTCAAAATTATTAAAGTTGTGTTGCTGATCTATGAAGCTCACTGGTTATCTCCACAAGAGAATGTGAATGAGATCCTCCAAGAAAGTTAAGTGTTGCCAGCAGCCAACAATGGCTACATATTCAGGGTGCACTGGGACCAGGTTGTTATTATTTTTAAATGTTAATCTCCCCCCCTCCCCCATCAGGTTTGCACCTTGAAGTCCTGGAAGGCCTGAAACTCACTTTATAGACCAGGTTGGCTTTGAACTCAAAGAAATTCTCATGCCTCAGCTTGTTGAGAACTGGATGCATACCACTATGCCTGTCTTAGAAGTCCATCTTATTCCATTACTAACATTGTCATACTTTGCTTAAGCTTCTGTTTTAGTTAGATTGCCATTGTTATGATAAACCACCAAGACCTAAGGTGAGTACAAGCAGTAAAACAAAATAAACCCTTTCTTCCCCAAGCAAGGAAGAAACCCAGAAGCAAGAACTTATATGGAGACCATGGAGGAGTGTTGCTTATTGGATTGCTCCCCATAGCTTGCTCAACAGGATTTCTTATACAACTAAGACAGGGGTGGTAACTACCCTCTAGGCTCTCATATTTCAATCACTAATTAAGAAAATGCCATGCAAACTTGCCTGAAGGCCAAATTGATGAGGACATTTTCTCAACCGAGGTTCTCTCTTCCCAACTTATTCTAGCTTGTGCTAAGTTGACACAAAATACAACCCGGACAGCCTCCATAACAAAACTCACAGACTAAGAGGATTAAACAATAGAAATTCTTTTTTTTTTTTGTTTTTTTTTTTTTTTTTTTTTTTTTGTTTTTCTTTAAGGTTTACATTCTTCAAAGTCCAAGATCAAGGACCCACTCAGTTTGGGTCCCTTGAAAGAATCCTGACCTGCTGTTTGCTTACCAGGAAAAGGAAGCCAGGCTCTCCTGTGTCTCTTGCTATAGAGACACTAATCTTCTCTTAGGAAGACTCCACCCAGACACCTCATTTACCTTTCATTATATCTCTTATCCTAAGATATGCAGCAGGCTACACAGCCACACTGAGGGTTAGGGCTTTACCTCATGAATTTGAGCAGACAGAATTCAGTCCATAACAGGCACAGTAGTGACAAATTTTACAGTCCTGTCATGGGGTCCATATTTGATAAAATAGAAAGCAGAGCCTTTTGTTGAACAAGCTTAAGGTACGAACCTTTTGACTGGACTTGGGAAGTCAGGAATACAGAAATCACCTTTAGCCTTTGGAACTCACCCAAACCTTTATCTTAGGGGTTAAATGAATATGCAAAACAAAGGCAACAGTTCCATAAAATATCCAACACCACAAACTTTTTAACACATGAAAACCACCTTAATTATTGATTCCTCCTTTGGCAGCACAAGGAAGAATTTCAGGGGATCTTAAAAAAAGGGTCTTAAACCATTGACCTTTGCTTTTCCACTCCTCCTGGATGAATGGTGGGATTTTGGGTTGAAAGTAAGAGAATCTCTAAGTCCAACACAATGGAAGACCATTCTGGAAAGGAGGTTATTGTTTTGGATGAAAGAGTCTTCTGATCTGAAGGCTCCTTTACTTCAGAGGGTGTGATGCTCTGTGGGTAGTTCCACGGAGTCCCACTCTTTCTGAGAGGAAAGAGTGACCAGCTCTGTGACAGCACGGGTCAGTCTGTAGGGACGTTGATCTTTGCACACCGTCTGCTCTGAGACTCAGGATGCAAGAGGTGGGTCATGACTGTGACCTGCTCCACTGTAGTAAAAGGTCCCTGGTAGGTACTTCCCAGAAGTCTAAGGGCAATACACAGGCTAGGGAAGGATGGGGAGGACCCTCAAGAAACAGGTGTCAAGAAAAAAATGAGAAGGTTCAAAGGACACAGCTCCCCACAGTCTAAAGGGAGTGACCTGATGTGACTCTCATGTGATCCACCCTGTCTGCTCTTTCCACAGATGTAATATGTTTTCCCCTCTCATATGGCTCTTGACCAATGGCATGGCAGCACCTGATTCTTTCAGCAAGGCACAAGTTTCAGCTTTAGCACATGGTTATATGTGTGAATCAATGCAGACTTCTCAGACATATTCCTTTTTGTTCTTTCTTCTGCAATACCAGATTGAAGGGGTCTGTTTTTGTTTGCTTGTGTCTCTTAAATAGCTTCTGTTTACAAGCGATCCGGTTTGTGTGGCTTTCAGTGCCTACCCAGAGATTGTTTACCAAGATCCCAGCATCTTTCTGTGCCAGGAGAGGGTAATACCTGTCGGACAGACACAGTTGTCCTGGCCACATGTCCTCAAATCACAGCATGTCCGAAAATAGTAGCATAGCATGCGCAACAGACAATACAATGGTTACCTTTTATTTCCTCTCTGTTTTGCTCAACATGATACAATACAAAAAGATTTCAATGGGGACAAAACAATAGTTTTCCGTTCATTCATTCTTAATGCTTCAAGTAATATGTGGTATTTAGTAAGTATTCAATACATTGTGTGCTTGAGAAATGAATTCTTGGGACATTTCTCTTCCCTTCTCCTCTCTGTTCTCTCCTCCTTCCTCTTTCTCTCTCTCTTCCCCTTCCCTTCTCTTACTCCTTTTCTCTTCTTTTTCCCCCCATTTTCTTTCCACACTTACCCTTCTCTGCTTTCTGGTTAAATTCCCACACCCCAACCCCATGACTTGTTGCCTGTGCCCTGGACAGCTCTCTTCCTGACCCTACCTGCCCTTGGAGGTTGGGGGTGAGTTGGTACAAAGTCAACAACACAGACACTGGGAGCAGGTAAGGAATGCCACAGCAAGCTCATCTGAGCACTGCTGTAAGCTCCTTTACTACCCTCCACCCATGCCCCCACTGGCCCTATGAAAGCATCTCTTCTAAGCAGCAGTTCCTGATGTGCTGACATTGTTTGCACTAGAAATTTCTGGTCTCTCAGGCAGTCCCCAATTAGGTCCTCCTGAAGGAGATGCTTTTTATTTTTTGGCTGCAGGGCCCCCAGCATTTACCTAGATGCAGCCCCACCAGTCCTGCTACAATAACTAGTCCATTTTCTCTAAATAATAATTTAGAATTAGGAGCTTATTTCTTGCTTAATCAGAGGAGTACAGATTTAGCTATTTGGGTCCAGTCACGTCTTTAAGTAAACGAGATGTTAATTAATCAAAGTTGATTATCTTAGTTAGGGTTATTGTTACTGTGGTAAAACATTATGACCAGAGCAACTTGAGGAGGAAAGGGTTTGTTTGACTTCTATTTTCATATTACCATTCATCATTGAAGAAAGTCAGGGCAAGAACCGAGAGGCAAAAACTGATATATAGGCCATGGAGGGATGCTGCTTACTGACTTGTTCCTCATGGTGAGCTTAGCCTGTTTTCTTATAGAACCTGGGACCACCAGCCCTGGAATAGCACCACCCACAATGGGATGGATCCTCTCTCATCTTCTCGATATCTTGATCTTAGGGAAGCATTTTCTTAATTGAGGTTCTCTACTCAGATTACAATAGCCTGTGTCAAGTTGACATAAACCTATCCAAAACATTGATGGAAATCAGAGACCAAACAAAGTTATCCCTGATTCATCATGTGTTTTATATCTCTTCAGTAGCTAGATAGCATTTGAATCTTTTAACAGCTCAATATATTTGATTTTCTTTGTTTCTAATGAACTGAAATATAATATTGAAATAAAACAGTCCCTATGAGGCCTGTCTTAATCGTAACACAAGTGGGATTGCTTAATGAAGTAGACAATGATTAAAATTCAAAGCGCATTCCCTAAATGCAGAGGAAAAATAACATCAGTGTAAGATGTCAAATGTTCCTATGGTATACATGAGAAAACTAGAAATAAGGACAGTGTCACCTAATCTCAAGGTCATTTTTCCTCTTTGATCTTTTGTTTCCTCTTAGAAAGGACTTGTCAGAAACCTTTGAAAGCAATTGTCATACTAGTTTCTCTTAAAACAATGGAACTTGGGAGCTGTAAAGATCAAAAAGTATTATTTTGGTCTGTGTCATCAAAACCTTCTTGCAATGAACAGCCAAACCTGGACTCCATGATTTACATGGCATTCATCTAACACTGTTTTACCCAATTAAAATAGTAGTGCAAATACATTCAGAAGGACCAATAGGGGGTATCTATACATCTGTTACCTCTCCAACAAAGCTTCTCTAACAACAACTAGATTTATGTCTTGTGGAGTTCAAGACACTTTCTACAAATATCTTCAAAGCACCTTACTGGGAGGCAACTAGTGATGTAAGCATTAGTAAAAGAGTAATCCTCCCATTCAGGGAGGCAAGAAAAATTGTTGTCATTTGTTTGAATAGTGAGCCAGGTCCATGTCTCTAGTCCCTGTGAGAGCCTATGATTCCCTGTCCATCCTGAGAAAGACCTGAAGCTTAAGAACATCAGAGTCAGGCTGGGCATGATGACACATACCTTTAAACCCAGCACTTGGGAGGCAAAGGCAGGGGAATCTTTGAGGCTGAGGCCAGCCTGTTCTACAGAGCAAGTTCCAGGAAATTTGAATCCTACATTAGAAGAAAGGACAGATTAAAAACAAAAAGAAAGCAGTATGCAAAGTTAGAGATGACTGCTACCAAAAAAGTTAGAAATATTATAGATAAAATAAAAACAGAGAAGGTAGAAATAAGAAAATCTGAGTGTATGGAGTGTAGAGATAATATCTTATAACTGTATGGATGTAATACCTGTCAATAATAAATTGATAACCTATGACATAGGCAAGAAAGAGAAAGTAAGTTAACCAGGAAGCAGGAAGGATTCAGGAAAGAGCCAGGTGTGGGAGATTCACCCAGGAGATATGATGGGACAGACACATGTTACATGAGCACAGGTAACCAACCATGTAGCAGAATGTAGATTAGAATAAATGGGTTGGTTTAAATTATGATCTAGTCAAAGAAGAGCCTATCTATACATTCAAGGTATTTGTAAATATATTTTGAGTCTGAGTCTTATTTTTGGAGCATGTGGCTGGGAGGTAGAACCAGACCCACCTGCTACAATAGAGAACAAACTAGAGGAATCTGAGCCATGCATAGAAGTTTGGCTTTTTGGCTTCTCAAATCTTAGAGTTACTTAGGCTTACATCATGCTTCTATTATCTGCTGTGTGTGGGAAAATGCCACTACAAAGCAACTGTAACACGTCTGCTTCTATGACATACTGAATCTTTGACCTGAACCAGTTTTCACCAACCCCACTGACAGACTCATTGTTCCTTAGACTATGTTAACACTTCTGCATGCAAGCCAACCAGTAGATTAGTTAGGAGTCAACTGTTGACCAAAGGGTAACCCAGCCTGAATCAAGAGACCTAGGCTTTGTGATTAAACAGAGAAAAAAACAAAGAAACAAACAACAACAAAACCACCCACGGCTCTAATAGAGGCAATGACCCTATCTGTCTCTGATTGCCTGAATATACTAATATATACCTGTTTTTTTTTTTTTCTTTTGGTTTGTTTGGTGAAATTATTGACCCTACCCTGCCCAGTGCCCACTACACATCAAGTCACCCTGGCTAAAAGACTGTGATATAGGATCAGAGGAGATGGTCGTGCTGATGTAAAAATGAGAGGAAAAGATACCTGAAGGGAACAGTGAGGGCTGTGGACAAGGAGAAGGTATGGCAGCTGACAGAAAGCTTGTAAGAAAAAATATCTGGTTTCTCACCATTGTCCAATGACACACTGATTTGGGGTCTAAAAGATCCAAAAGGCAATTCACTAAAGGTGGTTGTCTTCTTTTGCCTTGAACTCTTCTTTAAGGTAGTATTAACTAATATAGATATTTCCTGACTTGCTCATATTATTTTTGCTCAGTTTGGTTTGGCTTTCCACTGATGGTCTTGTGTTTTCCACACATCAGATGTTTTCAAAATCTGCACAGTGGTTTCTTATCTTACAGGCGAGAATCTCTGTACTCCAACTTGTATCCTTAAACTTGACACGCGGTGCTTCATCCTGTCCTTTATTCGCACCATTAAGATCAAGATTGCTTTCATCCAGTGACTTGTGAAAAGAGAAACGGGCAGTTCAGTAAGAGAGGCCAGCATGCACCTGGTGCATTTAATAGCTATTCATAGAGGAGACAAATTTGTTTGTGCAGCATCATGTACCATTATTCATTCAGTTAGTAGTCATGGATTCCTATGGATTGATTCTCTGTGCCTCCGTGAAAGCGGGACAGGGCAGGTGAGTGTGAAACAGGTGGCACAGTGACCCACTTCTAAGTTCATGAGAGGAACAGTTTTCTAAAATGACACCTGATACGAGAAATCAACATGTTTACAAAAAAAAAAAAAAATTCCAGTGTCATAGTCTCTACATTCCAAACAAATAACTTCAGGGAAGCCATGGTAATCCAGCACAAGATTCTTTTAAAAAACTCAACATCAACCAATACCTTTGCTACACAATGCTTGGGGCATTTTATTTTGCAGACTGAAAGCTTTGCATAATAGGTGGCTTTAAATTGCTCCCTGGGGTTCCTCTTTACACTTTAGCCATAAACAAAGAAGACAAAAAACACCCTTAAACTCAGTGAAAAAAATCTTGTACCTGTTGCAAGGAAGAAGGAATTTTGATTTTAGAAGGCAAGGTATTTCAAGCCACATAAAATGCCAGTTTGGATGAGAAGTGTCTGCTTTGTTAGTTTGCCATTTGATATTTAAGAACTCACTTTGTTCTCAAATGTAGATTTAGCAATAACACTGATTAGAAGTACTGTCATCCTGTTCAAGAGATGAATGTTTCTTCATTCCTTGGAGCCCCAAATGCACTTGTGTATTCTCACTGAAATGTAACTATCAGGACTGCACGAGAGACTCCTGGGTCTTAGCCCCTTCGCTTTTCTTTTAAGCTTTCCCTTTCATATCCACATAGGTTATTCCCTGGGTCAAAATAAGCAGAAGTTATAGTCTGTCTGTAAAAATGCCTTCACCATCTTGTGTCTCAAAACCCAGAAATTTCTCATAGGAGCTGTGAGTTTCTGCCTAAAATCATGTGACATGACGTACACTAGACTGGTTTCCTATGCTGGCCCCATCCATCTGAAAGATGCAGCTAGTGCCATCTTTGGAAAGGCCTGACATGTCCTATCACAAGAGTTATCCACATTCACTGTAATTTACAATCAGTTCTTTTTATGCATGTCCATGCCTCTCCTGCAGCACCTTGGGAGCATCTGATTCTGCAACCCCCCTATTCCCAAGTCCTCATTCCAAAACACAGTAGGTTTCCAGCCATCAGAGGCTGCCTGATGGCTTCTAAGAAGCATGAAATCACAAACACCAAGGACTGTAGCTAAACGCCCTTTATCACATGTTCTCTTTTATTTGACTTGTAATGTTGTAGAGTTTCTTACTCATGACTCTAGTACAGCATTTTGTGTCCTCACTTAATGGAGCTTCAACTCTGGAGCTGTGTGATAACTCCTGGCCAATGGTCCATAATCAATTATCCCCAAACAACTCATTATGCGACTATGTTGACTGGTCCTCTGTGAGACTTCAGCTGTGAAAGGACCATTCACTTCTCCCAGACCTCCCTACAACCAGCAAGGATTTATGGAAATCAGGGGTATAGCATCTGCCACTGCTGAGTGATTAGAGAAGATGCCCATAGCACAGCATCCACTATATCACCAGCCTCCCTATTCAACAAGCAATGTACTCAGCACTAGCTCACTTCCTTCCTTTTGGTTGACATCCAACCTGCTTTCTCCTTCATAAACCCAAAGTCAAGAAAACTAAATGGATAGATATTGCTTACCACCCAATAATTTAATTTAAAAATTATATTTATTTGTGGATTTTTGGTGTACGTTTTTGCTTTGTTTTGTTGTATTGTCACTGGGGACAGGTGCATGTGCCATGGGTTTTGTAATAATATTTATGGGTCCTTCAATATGTGGATTTGTATTTTAATTTCCTCTTGTCCCAGTGCTCTGTGCTTGCTATATTTAATTGGACTTTGAACTTTATATGCCATTATATAACTGTATGAAAAAGCTTAAAATCTCTGTAGCAGAAGTGAGAATGTTGTTACATGGCTGGGTAGATGAATGGATGAGTGCGTAGATGGATGGATAGATAGACAGATGGATGGATGGAGAGATAGATGGATGGGGAGAAAGGGTGATTATTTGCTTCCATCTACACTAAGGACAATTTAGACCATGTTGCAATTTTTTTTTTTTTTTGCCTCACTTCCACACAATAACCCATCCTATTCTGAACAGCAAAGAGGACTTTGGAAGCAACAGCCTCAGTCCCATATGCTGGAAGCAGATGGGAACTGTGCCGCCTTTACAGTAGCAGCTGCCCAGCCACCAAAGGGAAGAGGAAGAGGCTGCGGGAAAGGGAGCACGGAGGAAGAGAAACACAAAAGAACAACCAGGATGGAAGGAGTGAAAGTTCCTGCTGCCAGTCTCAACTAGGGTCAGAAGCAGACACGCACAGGCCGAGTGTTTCTTATTTGCACATTTCTGGAGTCACATAATTGGGTCCCTTCTGCAGAGTGGAATGACACTGTGAAGAACAGACACGGGTTGTGCAGAGCAAAGGCAGGCCAGGGTTTCAGTGGTCATTCCTTACCAGATTTCAGGATGCAGGAAACTCTGAAACAGGTAGATGCCCTCAACGGGACGACGGTTGAACGTACTTACCAAAGAAGGATGGATGGGAGAGAAAAAAAAAGGCACAAGGACAACATTGAAATGTAGCATAACTAACAGGGACATGGCTTCAGCTCCCACACGGGAAATCAGACAGAGAAGAGCTTTAGATCCCAAGTGTGAGTGACTGAACACAGTGAAAGGTTCTCCACAGGTACCCACACACTGTCCCTCTTTGGGGATAACTCTTTGTATGGTAGCTCTCTGTTATTCTAGGCTGGCCCAGTTATGCAAGAGATTTATACTAAAATGTTCTCAAGCTAAACTCTCACTGTCCTTAGAAGCCAGCTGCCGATCAATTACACACCATAAAGTAAAGCCATTGGAGCACACACTTACAAATAATGGTACACTTTAAAGTGCTTCATCTGTGGTCCTACACACAGATATAACCGACATCACACACACACACACACACACACACACACACACACAGACATGGACTCACTATAAGGCAGTCAGCCCATGTTCCAACCTGGCTGTGTGGTTTGGGAGAGGTTACTTACTAGCCTTCACTTTTGCTTTTTGTAAAGCGAGTGTGATACTTATGTCATAAGACTGTTGCGAAAATATGTGTATATATACCCATAAAAGTGTACACACATACATGTACACACATAAGACATGTATATGTGCTAGACAGTAAGTACCAGGTATCAGCTTAAATTTTAAATTTTGCTAAACTATCTAAGGGCCCCAAGAGGTTCCATCCACTGGGACTTTGTTCTTTGTTTTCTTCTTCCCCGCCCTCAATTTTTTTTTTTTTTTTGGTTTTTTGTTTTTTCCTCTCTGCATTTTTTCTTTGAAGATCTAGTATTGAAATTTATACCAGCTCTGTGGAAGAAAGCCAAGACAGCAAGCTTTCCTCAGAAGGCTGCATGCCACAGTACAACTGAGCCAAGGGCCAAAGAGCTGGCGGTGAATCAGCTGCAGATCCTTAGTCAAATGCATTTATTGATCACCTGCTGTGTGTGCTAGGCACAGGAGTTCGGGCTGTGAAGGGGGGGTACAAACAAAATTAGACACAAAGCTACCTCCCCCCAGGAGATGGGAGGGAGGAAGAGAGAAGGGGAGAGAGACTTGTTTTATATAAACACATGGAGAGATGTAGGATACCTGGCTTCTGTAGAGAGAGAAGTTGTGAATCTCAATAGCACAAGCTGCTTAGGGGGATAAGCCTGAGACAAGGGTAGAGGGGTAAGCAGACATGCAGGAAGCAGGGGTGATCTGAAGATAAAGCCTTTAGCACAGGGCTGAGGGGGTAGGGGGCGAGGGGTGGTTTTTGAATCTCAACAGTGGAGTTGTGGCTGGCTCCTCCAAAGTCAAGGAGCTGAGGTCTGGAGTTTCTGGTGTTAGAAGCAGCCTACCACTGTGACATGTTAACTGTGAGGTTTCACATGCAGCCTGCTGCGGTTGAAAGTGTGTGTGGGTTTTCAGAAGGTCTAGCAGCCTTTTCAGCCCTGTGCCTTGTCTTCCTTGTCCTGCCACAGGTCACAGCTGGCTTTTGACTGGGATCATCAAAATGCCTTAGGCTGCAACTCGGCATGACCGGAGGACTCCTGCTTCTGGCTTGTTTCACCACTGGACAGGACAGTGAAGGACAGATTGTAGGAAGCAATCACTCTGCAGTGAATAAGCAAAAGCCTCCCACTTCATAACTAAAGGAGTTAATGTTGGCAATTCCTCTAGGCTCTGCCCAACAGCTACCTAGCAACAGCATAGCTACCTGCCAGGTGCAGCTAACCTGGCATATAAGAACACCTCTCTCTCTCTCTCTCTCTCTCTCTCTCTCTCTCTCTCTCTCTCTCTCTCTCTCTCTCTCCTTTTCTGTCCACTTTCTTTCCCTGCCTTTCCATGACCCTTGCTTCTCTCCCTGGCTCCCTTCCCCCCAAAACGTCCCTTTGTACTAGGCCTATCCAGAATCATGATTCTTCAGGGGAACACCTTGGCCAGGCTCACTGAGGAGCTCCCTCCAGACACATAATTACCTCTGCATTTTATAAAACACAGGAGTATGTATGTATATGTATATATGTATACACACACACACACACACACATGTATAGTATAAGAAAAGGACCTGGCACAGGAGAACCTTTATGAAGTATGTCTCTTTATAGTTCTCTTCCTTTCTTGCTTTCTTCTCCTTTACTTCCTTGTTCTTTTCCACGAGAGTGTTAGTAAAACAAAATTCCTGGATGTTAAAAAAAATTACTTATTTAACTTACAGACTTGGAGGCTAAACATTCAGGAGTAGAGAACCCTATTGCCTAGCTTCTGGTCAACTCTAATGGTAGATGCTGCTTGAAAAGAAACATTTGCCAACATACCACAGAAAGACAGAAGGGAGGTAGGGCCCAGTTTAGTCTTTCATAATAATGCATTGTCATAGGAACAAACTGGGATTCCACAAGAACTTCTCAATGTGTTCCAAGGGCAAGGCCACCAATAATCTAATTACATTACACCAGAGCTTCTAAACCTGTGGGTCTTGACTCCCTTTAGGTATCAATCAACCCTTTCTCAGGGGTGGCATGTCAGTTATCCTGCCTATCAGACATTTACAGTACGACTCATAATCATAGCACAGTTACAGTTGTGAAGTAGCAACCAAAGATAATTTTATGGTGTGGGGACAAGGATCACCACAAGATGAGAAGCTGTAGTAAAGGGTGTCACAATTAGAAACCTTGCCTTGCGTCCCGTCATCTTTAACATCATCATGGTGAGGAACCACTTTCTAAAAAAAAAACAAGCCCTGGGAGGGCACCAGAACCAGGCAGTAGTGTCATCTGGAGAATGCGGAGAGCCTCAAAAGAGTCTTCACCATTGGTCCTGGCCGGCTGCACCTTAACCGGCAGATCTCTCAGTACCTGACTCCAGGCTGCCACACTCAAATCCGCTCTGCAAAGAATAATGCGCCTTGGAATTGTGTCACACAGCAGCACAATGCACCCAAGATTTTCATGCCATACCTGATCTGAGAGTTCCTTTCATACTCCTAAATTCTAGAATAAGCTCAGAAAACCCTCCCTGCCATCACAGCAGAATGCAGATCAAAGCATCACTGTCACAGAAAGAAACTAAACCTATTCAAAACCGAAGTAATCCCAAGGTAACTGGCAGTACTGGGCATTTTAGTGTTAGAATAAAGGAATTTCCTAAGGAGCTTGTGAAGGGAGAGAACAGAAAGATCACTGCTTTCAAAGCTGAACCTCAGTCTGTCAAAGGCAGAGGCAGAGGCAGCTCATTGGTTGGCATAAAACTCCCAATTCCAGAGCGTGCGAGGCCAACTTGGCCCAGAACAGTACAGGATCGGAGCAGTGTAGAGCACAGAGGAAGTCACCTGACACAGGTTCGGGAAGAAAGATGGAAGCAGAGGGAATGCTGGGAATGTGGAAGGTGTGTGAGTTCAGCCTGGAGAAGGGATGGGCTCTTGGCATCATCCTTCTTATTGTGATAGTTTCAAATGTATTTTCTGTAGTTTATACATTAAAAAAAGAAAATGATCTAGAATGCTATTGGCGATAAAAATACTTGTATTATATATTGCAGTAATGTGTGGCATGGCACATTGTTACTGGGCACAGTGACACATATTTTTAAATCAGGCACTCAGGAGACAGAAGCAGGGAGATCTCTGAGTTTAAGGACAGCCTGGTGAACTACATAGCAAGCCCCAGACCTGCAAGGCCTACATAGTGGGACATACCCTATCTTAAAAGTGAAAAGTCTTTACTATAAGACAAAACTTATCGCAGGTGATGAGCTCACTTGGGTTTCTGAGCAGTAGACAGATGGGCCTGAACAAGTACCCACATCCCAAGTGGGTAGAGTAGCGCTGTGTGTTTTGAGTGGAACTTAAGAGAAACTATGCAAATAAAATCATGAATCACCATGCCCAACACCTCGTCTGCAAAGCGTTTATCAACCCAGTTCCAGGGCTCTTTTAAAAGACCTTCCAACTAACAGAAACATCAAGGGCATGATGGTTTTTTTTCTTCAGAAGCTCAGCTGGGCTGGGCTCCCTTCCAGGGTAGAGCAAAGCTGTATGCTGTGACACCTCAGGGCCTGGGGACTGAGGAAGGAGCCTGGGGTGCTGGCAAAGAGAACAAGAAAGCTGAACTTCCCACGTCCACTGTGCAGCTGTGGGCTGTGTAAATCAACAAAGGGGCCAGCGTGACCTCCCTGTGGCAGACCTTGGCAGCTCTACCCTGCCTCTGGGCTAAATCTCACAGCATTCCCAAACCCCTGGAAGTTCACTGTGACAGGGAGGTGACAAACTGCTCCTGCTGTGCCTCCCAGTATGACAGTGACTGAGGCATAAGGCCAACTCTTCCACCCCACTCCCATTCTCACCCCCATCACCCCGCTGGGCGCCTCCAAACTCCTGAAAAACCTGCTGTGCTTTTCACTTAAGAATCTCTCCTAGTGTCAGGTCCAATACTGGCTCTACAATGGGTCCTCAGAATATGCTGGGCCATCTACTTGACATCTGTTATCTCCTTAACTGAGGCTCTGTCCTGTGTTGTACATGCTAATAAAGAGCCTGAAGCTTATTGAGATGAAGGGGGTGGTGGTAAGTTACACAGCCAATTAGCACCAGCTCGGGGATTTACACACACAGACAAGGCAGAGGCAAAATAAACACCATGTTCTTAATCACCACATGGTCTTTCTTCCTGGTTAGAGGTTGGTGAAAAGGGGCCTTTGGACTAAATCTAGCTCCGGTGCCTGCGTCTGCATGGCCTATGAGTGAGGAACATTTTTACATGGTTAGAAAAATTGAAGCAAAAATACTTTGTGACAGATTAAAACCACATGGAATTCTGACATCAGTGTCTCTAAGTCATGCTTCGTGGGAACAAGGTCGACCCTTCTACTTAGTAATATCTATACTCTCATCAGACTGCTATGTTATTGCTGAGAGAGTGTAAGCAAAAAGCTCGGCACCCAAGAAACAATTCACAGAACTTATCAAGCTCAAAGAGAAGGACGGCCAGAAGGTGGATGCCCCAGTCCTTCTTAGAAGGGAGAACAAAACACTCATGGGAGGAAATAATGGGACAAATAGAGGAGCAGGGATTGGAGAAAAGATCATCCAGAGACTGTCTCACTTGGGGATCCATCCCATATGCAGCCACCAAACCCACACACTATTGCTGATGTCAAGTAGTGCTTACTGTCAGGAATCTGATATGAATGCCTCCTCAGAGGCTCTGTCAGAGCCATATTGATACAGACGAGGATGCTTGCAGCTAACCATCAGACTGAACAGGGGACCCCAATGAAGGAGCTAGAGAAAGAACTGAAGAAACTGAAAGGGTCTGCAACCCCATGGCAAGAAGAAAATTATCAACTAACCAAACCCATCACAGCTCTCAGGGACTAACACGCCAACCAATGAGTTTACATGGAGAGAAACCCATGGCTCCAGTTGCAAATGCAGCAGAGTTTAGCATTCTCTGGCACCAATGGTAGGAGAGGCCTTTGGTCCAGCGAAGGCTCGTTTTCCCAGTGTAGGGTAATGCCAAGGCGCTGAGGTGGGAGAGGGAGGTTGGGAGAGGGAGCACCTTCAAGTAGGTAATGGGAAACGGAGGGGGGATAGAATGGGGGGGAGGATAACATCTGAAATGTAAATACAGAGACTATTCAATAAAATTTTAGAGAGAGAGAGAGAGAGAGAGAGAGAGAGAGAGAGAGAGAGAGAGAGAGAGAGAGAGAGAAGCAAAGACTGCAGAGCCTAAGGTATTCATTATACAAACCTTACCCTAAGGTATGTCCAGTTAGTTACCTTAGAGACAGACATACTCACAGGCAGATCTGTTTCTATGCCCAGGAGTGAGGACAAAAAGAAAGACTGGAAACAGCTGAATCTAGGTTAGTCAGAAGCATGCCCAGTCCAAGTGCCAAGGCTGCAGGCTGGCTACACCTGGATGCGGTGAGGCAGACAGCCTGGGTATTTGTCTTGGCTCATCCCACCACTGGCAACAGGGGTAAACTAAGCCTAGCTCTGAAGGTTAGTCAGGATGCCCAATAAGCCACTGATTGATTTGGCCAACCTGCAAGTAGGACAGATCTTGCGGTTGACTAAGTTCTGCAGCTGGTATGGAAATCAGACTTGAGTCAGCAACCTCTCTCCCCAGTGAGCCCTCCCGGTGGAGCAGCTGATGAGTTGCACAACTGAGAGGTTTGAGGATCAGTACCTCTGCCAGAGATGCTGACTGAGGGGCACCATAGCCAGGGGGCAAACAGCAGGAAGGAGAAGGGAGACACAGATGAGAAGGGCCTGGCTGAACTTTCTCCATGGCCAGCCATGACAAACCAGAGGTCCTTGAAGAACAAACAGCAGCCCTGGGATAGGGCTAAAGAGAGAGAAAGAGGCACTCCCTCTCTTTTCCACATTGCTTATGGGCTACTTGACAAATTACCAAGGCAAAGGGACTCTGTCTCCGTACAAATCAGGAGAGAATGGTGACCACACACCACTCTTTGGATGATGTCCCATACTGAATAGCAACCATCATGGCCACTGCGAAGCATTGCAGCTACCTCAAGAACGTGCAGCAATAGGAATAGAGGCAGCATACGCCAGAGCAACTGCTGCATTGAAGTCATAGCTATGAGTTCTCAACCTTGTGTTAACACTACCCCTCTGTCTACAGAAAATCACCCTTCATAATGCCGTGACCCTTGAATACAGTTCCTCATATTGTGGTGACCCCCCAACCGTAAAATTATTTTCAATGCTACTTCATAACTGTAATTTTGCTACTGTTAGGAATCAAGATGTAAATAAATATCTGTATTTTTGGATAGTTTTAAGCCACAACTGTGGAAGGGTTCTAACACTTTTAAAGGGATCTCTACCCATATGTTGAGAACTGTTGCTCTACAACCTTACCTAGTAGCTTAACTTTGTTTCATGTGCTCAGTAAAATCTTCTGGGAATGATGGCAGTTACATCTGCCATCAGCCACGACTAGGTTTGTATGTTTCACGGAAGCAGCAGGAGGGAGAATGGGATAGGGCATTTCTGGAGCTGAAACCAGGAAAAGGGGTAACATTTGAGATGTAAATAAATAGAATATCCAATAAAAAATAAATTAAAAGAACATAAAACAAGTAGCAGTGGCTGAAACGGGTTAATGATTAATTTTCTCTCCTGAGCAGCTCAGAACTAGAAACACAGTTCCACAGTCACAGATGCTGTGTATCTTTCTCCTCGGATGTCCATGGTGTGTGCTTTCCATCCACAGTATGAGTCGTGGAGTATCTGCTGAAGCTCTTCTCAGCTCTTCTATTTTCCAGGTAATGAGAGACTGGAAGAAAGGGGCAAGGGATAAATACCATTTCCTATCCAAGTTAATCCCTGTTAAGGAAATTTCCAAAAAATCTTACCCAGTAACTACAGCTACCTGTTTTTGTTTTTTGTTTTTTTTTAAATGTGTGGTTATATACAAGATACCAATTTTAACAACCCCAAGACTTCTCCTAAAAGGGAGAATGTTAATAGAAAAGCAAAAGCAGACTTGGTTACAAAGGCCCACTCTAACGTTCATGTTGTTCTCCTTGAGCAAGGTACACAGGAGGACATTATAAACCTGCAGACAATCACAGAAGAAAGACTCGCCTACTATGTTTTTTCTTACAATGGCCTTTATAGCCAGTTTCTACTGTTTCTGCCCAGCCCAACCATCTTCTTCTGCGAGCTTTTTTGGAGCTCCAGCTTGAGTTTAGTGTCCCTTTGCTGGACATCCAGATTGTTCTGAGTATATTCTAATCTCACAGTTCTTTTCTAATCTTGAACAACATGTTCATAAAACAAACAGCAGTGGCTATTATGTATATATATTATGTATCAATTATGTCTATGCCTTATCCGTTCCCATCAGACATGTGCTGGGCTTTGCAATTGCTACCTGCCACCTGAGACAATGGCCCCACCAGCCTGTGGCTGGTCTAGATGTCCATACGGTGATACCTGTAAAATGAAATGGCTCAGAAACAGTACAAAAGCAAAATAATTTTATTTCCTATGCCGGTTTTATCTTTTAGTGATAACATATTTGATTTGCTGTGTTAATGACATGCTTAAAATGTATTCCCACATCACTTTTGACACTTAATATATTTGTGTCCCGGGTACCTTGCACTTGTGGCTCACACTGATTTGTGAACTAGCACTGCTATACTGGTGGCTTCTCAAGGGCAAAGGTCAATTTCACTGATATTTGATTTTAGTGTCTGAATGGTATTTGCTAAGCAGTAGTTAGTTTGACAGAAATCCTACATGAGATGAAAATCTTGATGCCAATTGTGACAAAGGTGAGCAAGAGAGAAAGACAACATCAGTAAAGGGTGTCAGCCCAGCAGAATTCAAATAGAGCAATATAAAATCCTAAGTGGAGAAAGCCAGAGAAGAGCCAGGGTATCTATCCTTGCTAACTATAACTGTCATCTTGACATAGAGCCCAGAGTTACCTAAGAGATGAGTTTCAATTAAATGAATGTCTAGGTTTGATTGGCCTGTGAAAATTTCTGAAAAGAGATTGCCTTGATTGGTAATTGACATAGAAAGGACCAGCCTACAGAGGGTAGCATTAATTCCCTCATAAGCAGGAGGGACCAACCTACTGAGGGTAGTATTAATTCCCTGGGCAGATGGCTCTGGACTGTGTAGGAAAGCCACCTCAGTGTAATAGTTCCTTTTCTATCTTATTTTACACCACGACCCTGGCACTTTGCAGAAGGATGAGTTTCCTTAGGGCTTACATTTCCAGAGGGATTGGGGTGCACGGCCATCATGGTGGAGACATGACAACAGGAAGGCGTGGTGACTGGAATGGGTGCTGAGATCTCACATCTCAAATCACAGTAGCAAACAGAGAAGGGGGTAAAGTAGGAGTGGCAGGAGGCCTTGAACCCTCAGAGCATTTCTGGTGATCAAGTATTCAAATTCCTGAGACTGTGATGGGCTTCTCATCCAAGCCACCTCCTTAAATATGAGTCCACGAGTAAGCCAGCAAGGCTATTTCTGTCTGGACTCTGCCTCAGGTTCCTGCTTGGGCTCCTGCTTTCGCTTCCCCCAGTGATGGATTGTAAGCTGATAGTCTAAGCCAAACATTTATTCTTCCTCTAAGCTGCATGGTATTTTTCACAGCAACAGAATGAAGTGGCCAAGCCCAATTTTCTTCCCCTGAAACCAGAGACGGCTCACTACTGACATCGTCAACTTTTGAGGAGAAATACTGGAGACTATGCCGGTAAGATGCTTGGCAGAGACCCTGACATATAATGAATGACCAATAAATGTTAGATCTTTCTTTTATTAGTTTTTATGGGTCTGCTGCGAAAGAGGAACAATTTTTTTTTTAAAGTTGCCAGAAGCCAACCAGCATTAAGTCATTTCCCTGCTGAATATTAAAACGGAATTTATAATCTATGATAACAAAAATTATTCGAGCTGGCAGATGGCACTGTGTCGTCACCCACTTTGCCGCTCGGAGTTGAATGGATTCTACATAAAAATATCATGCAACTCTTTGCTTGTAGCAAAAAATACTTACTTGGAGAGTCACTGTGAGTCTCTGACGTTGAAATGTCCCTGTACTCAGGTTCTGGGCACTAGCCTCTCAGTGCTGGCCTGGTACTAGAGTCTCTGTTTTGGTGGCTTAGAACATCTTTGTCTTACTCTAGCTATACACCTACCGTAGGCCACTTTGGGATTTGGTTCACACTTTCCTCACAGAGCTTTCCCAGGACCCAGGCTAGAAGTGACCTGGCACTGTGGTTGAGGACAAAAAGAAATACTCCTGAAATAGTTTTATGGAGTCTTCTACAGAAAGAGCCACTTTTCATTGGCCAAAGAAAACTGCCTGATTCACACCTGTCTTCAAGGAAGCAGGAAGGAGTAATCCTGGCACTCAGCAGAAGGACCGAAATGGCCACCCATGAATGGTCCTGACTGGTATCCTCTTGATGTTAGAGAGATGACTCAAACCAGTGTCCCAAGATTACACTCTTGGAAATGCTAACAAAATCATCCTATGATCTCATAACAGTAGAGAAAAAAAAAAACTCAAATTTAAATGATATCGTGGCTATTCTGGCTTCGGAAAAAAAAAAAAGCACCAAGATAGTAGATAGTGTTTTAAAACCTTTTCTTAAAACAATTTTTCAGTGAAATAACACACCTAATCATGCCTGTATGGGGTCATTACAGCTCATGGAGCAGAGCCTGTGTTTTAGACAGCACCTGAGCTGTGTGCAACAGAACAAGAAGCGTGAGTCCGGGCCCTCCAACACTAGCTGTGCTCCCAGGGGCTGGTGTGAAAGCAACCACCGAAAGCTCCAGGCCCAAGGACATTTAGCCACAGCATTCGAGTGTTTCTAATCGTGATAACAAAAATAAAATGCTTCATTACAGACTAAAATGAAAACTATTTAAGTGCTCCACTGAGGAGGATGGGCTAGGGAAATGACAGACATGTTCTCATGCGTCTTCAAGGGTGTTTATCAACTGTAATGGGGAAATGAGCTGAGGACTCAGTGTTGACTAAAAGGAGGAGCGTGCAAATGGTGATCAGCAGTATTATTCCAAATGTCTGCAAAGCAAAACAAAAACCAAATCCTGGCTGTGTCAAAATTATTTTTCTCTTAAATGTCAGAATGCAAAAGTGACTTTAAAAAGGAATCTAAACAGACTACTCTTGTCCCCAGTAGAGAGGTTCCGTGAAGTGGCTGTGTGAGCAGAATTAATACCGGGAATCCCTCTATGAGAACTAAGAACTATCATATGCCACATTGGGTAGGTACTCAGAACGCCTACTAGATAAACACACAACGAAATTAATAAAGAGGACAAGGTGGGAAATAAGTTCTGAACTGAGAACATGGAGAAGGGGGAAAAACCATCATCTTTATTTTAATTTTTTAAGAATTTCGTGCAAGAGTACATAGTGTTTATATCAGTTTGCCCATCCTCGTCCCTCCTTCAGCCCCTCCTGTGTTACCTCATTCCCTCTTGAACTAATGACACTGTGTGTGTGTGTGTGTACGTGTGTGTGTGTGTGTGTACAACATACGGAGTCCAATAAGTGCTACCTACATGTGCATGTGTTTAGAGCTGACCAGTAGAGTTAGGAAACCTATTAGGGAGCCCAAGAAACTGTCTTATATAAGATCCCTAAGTCGGAGATATTAGTCATTAGTATGAGAAACGGTGTGAGGCCTATAACAATAGTTAACCAGGGTCAGTTCTGTGTGGTCAGGAAAGTTCTAGCAGTTAAGAACCCACAGGGGGAAAAAAGTCATTCCCTCTTTTCTTGACTTCCCTGCTTCATAAAAACCCAGACTGAAGAAGACAGGCCTCCCCTACATGCCTTCAAGGGTAATTTGAAAAAAAAAATCACTTGAAGGGCAAAGTGTGACTCCTTCTGTCGATGTGTCCTCCATCCATTATTTTGCAAGCTCTAGTGTCTGGTCAGATAAATGTGGGGGAAGTGAGCCAGCTATAGTTCAGCAGCCACATTTCATTTTTCTCTTCATGTTCAGAAGATAAAGCCTATGGAAAGCTCAAAGTCTCTCTAAAATAATGATTCTCAGCCAGGGCTAACTTCACTCCCCATATTTGGTAATCTCTGATGACATTAATCTGTCCCAACTAGGAATAGGATGCTGCTAGCATCTAGGAAGTTTAAAGATGAGGCTCAACAGCCTACAGGACACACAAGAGCTTCCTGCAACAAGACATAACTACCTTGTAGTGCCAGAGTTGCCTAGCCTCAGAAATCCTGGCGTACGTAGTCATGTGGAAATTGGGAGAAGGAAAACTACTGTGTGAACAGAGTGCTGAAACCCCTCCACAGCTATAGGGAAGGACAGAAGCAGGAAGGGCTGCCATTTCTTAAGCTAACACACTGAAAGGAAGCAGCCAGGATGCATGACAGTGACACCGTGCTGAGCAAATGCTCCCTGCAGTCCTGTTTGGATGCCTGGAAACAGAGGTTTACCCTCACCATACCCCACCTTGTGACCGCAGACCTCCAATCTCACAAGCAACCTATGGAGCCCACTCACTACATCTGTAGGCGGTGGGGAAAGGTTGCCTTAGCACACGGACCATTGGAGAAAGTGTTTCGGCTTCTTCATCTTTGTCATACAGAAAAGCTTACCTGTCATACTATTTTTTTTTTTTTTTTGCTGTTAAATAAAGACATTACAAAACCACTTGTTTGGAAAGAGGCTGTGTACTTTGCTTCAGGTCTACTGTGCTATTTCCAGATTGGCCTGAATACATGTCTTCAGCAAGTTACTTCGGGGAAGAAATAATTGATCAATTTCAGACTACCAGGAATAGATTTTAACTCCACTCTTTTTCCAGGATTGGCAGAGAGCACACAGCCCAGGCAAGGCAGGGGACTATAAGTGGACACATAGCAGATTGTTGCATCAATAAGTTCTTTGGGGAGAGTTTCTTCTCTGAAGGGTTCATTTAAGCACATTCTATCTCCATATATTATTAGTGAGCCCGCACGAGCCATTATAGGGTGGCTCAATCTATGAACAGAGTCGACTTGGGAGCCTTACCTGAAAACTATAGGGTAGCTTCTCCCACACAGAGAATGAAATAGTTGCCAAAGGCTCTGGTTTAGTTTTTAAGAATAAGTGCTCAAAAAAATAATAGAGGTGGCCAGGTATGGTGGTGTTATTATTAAAGGTACGTGCCTGTAATCCCAACACTTTGGAGGCTGAAGCAAAGGGGTTATCACAAGTCACCGCAGCTATCTACCACGGACACCAGTGCCACCACCATCACCAACACCACCACCACATCCTCCGCCATCACTACTGAAGTCGCTACCACCACCACTACCAGCACCATAAAGCTATTATGAACAGTAAAAGAAAATGTTTATTACCACCTCTTCATATGGGGTGCGAAGGGCTACAGGATTCAAACACTGCATATGCCAATGTCATATGTATTTAAATTGAGATTCTGCATGTAAGAGAAAGCATTTAGCATCTGAGGCTAAAAAATTACTTGTGCATGTTCCTCCTTTCTTTTTACTCCCCCCCACATAGTTGTCTCCTTCCTATTTTCATGTCTCATTTTATTTTTACTAAATCTAGATTGTATCTATGAGAGAAATATGATGTTTTATCAGAGTGTGGTTTATATTGCTTCTCATGGTGATCTCAACTTCTACTCTTTTTCCTGCTCACAAATGATTCATAATTTTTCATGGCTGTAGAAACTCAACTGTGTAAATATATATATATATACGAAATGATACATGGTCCAAGGTATGCCCCATTAAAAATTATTTTCAATGAAAGCTATGTTTGTAATTTCAACTGTGTGATATTCCCAGTTGCTCATAGACTAAAGATAGATATTTTTGGTGGTTTTCAGCATTTTCCTACTATGAACAGTGATTTAATGGTAGTGTTTTAGAAAGTTGTTATTTTGGCCATTTATGAATATATGTAAAGGTTAATTTCCTTGAGTGAGATCCAAGGACACACACAATTTCTTTTTTGAAGCATCTTGCCAGACTGCCATACACAGATGCTGTGACAACTTCCACCCCATAGATCATCACTAAGATATTATAGTAACTTCTTTTATATGGTTAAATAAGTTTAAACAATATTTTATTGACACATTTCCTTTAGTACTATCTTGTTGCAAGATGTAAGTCTCTTTTCACTTTGAGAGGAGTGTTTTAAAGTGGAAAGGTTGTGTTTATTAGTGCTGGCTGTTTGACTGAGGACAACTCTGTTCTACAAGCTGTTGGTTGGTTGCAACAAGACGTCATTTATACAGACTTCAGGGTTCTGCTACCCAGACACCCTAACCTTCTGCTGTTGCTGCTGCAGAGACAACGGGGCCTTTCTGTGCTGCTACAGAATGCTGCATTGTGCACATAGATGGTTGGCAGAGGGTCAACCTGCCTATCAATGTGATGTGCTTCTTCACAACTGATGGCCTCTATTTTCATGACCTTTCCAAAGATATATAATATTTTTCTTTTATTCTGAAATATTTCAAGTATATAAAGTAGACTCATATAAAGACTTTCATTAATGAAATTTAAATTTTATTTTGTCAAGACATAAGTTATCTCTATTGCTATGTACAATTGTGATTGAATGAGTGTGTATGTGTTTGTGTGTGTGCACGTGCGAATGCATGTCTTTTGTTTGTACATTTTAAAACTAATTATAGACATCACGCCATTGGCTCCATAAATTTCAGTAGAATGTAGATTTTTTATGCACATGTAAAGCAGGAAACAGGGATCATAGAGCATAGTTATTATAACAAATATCAATATACTGTATATTTTTATATCTGATAAAAATAGAAATAATATAAATAAATATAAAAATAAATAAAAAACCCCATCCGGATCAAGGGAACATAGGGTAGCCAAGCTCTAGTGGTAATAAGGGAAGAATACATATTCCTATATAGGTAAGACTTGAACCTAGAATGTTTACCTTTGCTTTCTTGAGTCGTGACCTGAAGTGTAATCTGACAATACTTAATGGCATCCAACTTCTGTCAAATAAATGCAAAGGGCACATAAATATGACTAGAGGTGTGATTTATACCTCAATCAATTAAAATGTAAATAGAACAAGATCCTGCAAAATATAACTTACCTGACATCTAGAAAGTATCTCAAATATTAGAGAAGAGCACAAAGTACACTATTTGAATGCTCACAGAAGAGCAGCCAAGGTGGACTGACTTGGTGCCTACAAAAAGGACAACAACTTCATACCCACTGATATTATATGCACCTTGTTCTTAGAAAACTAGAAACCATAAGAGAACAATATCTAGGAACATTCACCTGTATCTCGGATTTAAGTAATGTACTTAAAAACGATATACAGTTCAAGAAAGAATCCACATATTAAAGAACAAATAACTGAAAAAACAAGCAGGAGAAAAAATATTGTTAGAACAATGTGAAAAAGAAATGGATAGCCATGGTGTGGCTGTAAGAAGAGGAAGAGCTTGAATAAATATTTACGCATCCACATAAAATAGGCAACAAAGAGTTGGTGAACATACAGAAAACAGGAACAGATCACAAGACTCAATAAGGCTGGGATCAGAAAAAGCAGAGAAAAATGAATGAAACCAAAAGTTGGTCCACTGGAAAGATGATAGCATTGAAAACTATCTAGCCAGACAACAGAATCAAGGAGAAGGATAGCAGGCATGCACCTGTAAGACTAGCATACTGGAGGCTGGGAGTCAAGGTCATAAGTTCAAGGGCAGCCTAGGTGACAAAGTGAGCCTCTCAAAACACCAGAAAATAGAGGGAGAGGAGGGGAGGGAATGGGTAAGGGTGGGAAAGGAGGAAGAGAGGGAGGGCGGGAAGGGGGTAAATGAGAGTGAGAACTCTAGGCCAAGTTGTCTGTGCCAGCCAGTTAAGAAAATTTTTTGACTTAAATTCCATAAAATTATCATCTTCCAAAAAAAATCTTTTGTTTGTGAATATAGCCAAATATGCTTCATATGGTCAGAATTATTCTGATGTCTAGACTAGAGAAAGACATTGGGAAAAAAAATACAAAGGAATCCTAAAGAGCATGAACAAAACAATCATATATTGAGGTCTAGCAACCCTAATCCAGCAAAGGGGGTTATATTTTAATATAATAGTATTTAACTAAAAAAGATCTAAATTTATTTTAATATTAAAAAATCAATTCATTGAGTAACTTAGTAGGGTTGCAGTATACCAGAATAATATACAGAAATATAAACTGCTTTTTATTATAGCAATAAATCATTGGAGGGAAAGTCTGTTGGGTGTGGCAGAGACCATTTAGATGATCTCAAAGTCCCTCTGCACAGATGTTTATCAGTTCTACATCACAATGCAAGAAAAGACCCTATAACATCAGTGGTTGGGCCACCCAGTGCTTCCAGGGACTATACTACCAACTAATGAGTATGGAGGGAGGGATCCATGGCTACAGATATATATGTAGCAGAAGATGGTCTTCTCTGACATCAATGGGAGGGGAGACCCTTTTCTCGTGGAGGTTTGATGCTGGAACAGTGGAGTGGGAGAGGGTGGGTGAGAGAGCACCCTCATAAAGGCAAAGGAGTGTGGGAGAGGGCAGATATGGGATAGAGGTTTGTGGAGGGGTAACTGGGAAGTAGGATATTATTTGGGATGTAAAAAAATGGGATGATTAATAAAGAAGAAAGAAAGAATGAAAAAAAGAAAGAAAGAAAGAAGAGAATTTTAACAATAGAGAAGTCTCTGTACATTAAATTGTGATATGACAATATTTTAGAAACTGAAAGAAGACCACGGGTTACTTATAAGAGACAACATGAAGAATACGTATGGTGATAAAAACTATTCAGTGTCTTGATAGTGGGGATGAACACTGAACCTCTATGTACATTAAAACACAGAAACCCAAGAAGTATTCACACATGAGTAGCAGCCAAACTGCACAATCCAGTTATGACTAGTGAATATCATTGTCTAGTTGAGACACTGTACTCTCACTCTACAAAATGTCACTAAGGGCATGTTGATTAAGCGTCTAAAGAATTTCTTCATATTCTTTTTATGCTTGTAAATAAATCTATAAGAATATTAATAGCAGCAAAAATTTAAAAGTAACTGTACTAAAGCTTCTTGGAAAGTAGATATTTCACAGTCTAGGTCTTTGTAAATGTAAAGAACATACATCACTCCATGCTGCAAATGCATTGTATTGGCCAGGGGATGAAGGTAGACTCAGAAGACTGTTCTTCTTTCTAGTTATTCTGGTGTACATTGATTGTGTGATCCAAGGCAAGGCTCTTTGCCTCACTGAGACTACTTTTCAAATCTGTAAAAACTGAGATACATTCTTTTTAATACTCTAGAGTGGTGTGTTAGCCACCTGAACAAAACAATTAAAAGGAAGAAAGCTTAATGTGGGTGCACAGTTTCATAGGTGTCAGTCCTTTGTGTTACGGAGAACAAGATGGAGCCTCATAGCAGCCATGAAGCAGTGGAAAGGAGAGAAAACTGTAACTGCGCTAGCAGCCTCCCCTTCCTCCATCCTTTTCCATAAGTGCATTCACTAAGTAGCTCAAATGTGTGTGGGGGGGGAGCAGGGTTTCACTCATGATCCTCCTGCCCCATGTCTTCTGCTTTGAAATCAATGCAAGGTTCTTTTTCTCCTTCTATCTAATATGCATTCAGTGGTGCTATCTGCTATTAATGATGGGCCTTTGCCACTTAATTCTTAAGAAGCCCTCAAAGACACACTTCTCATATGCTTTTCAAGGACCTAAAGGGCTTCTCGGTCTAATCAAATTGACAGCAAGGATCAAACATCGCAAGGGCACCGCTGTCAACCTGATCTAAGAACACATCTCACTAAGCCAAAGCATCCATCTCACCATGCAAAAAGCATCCTCATCATCCTCTCCAAGTATCCTAAGAGTCCTAACAGTTCTGAAGAGTGTCACATCTCCTCTGAGACTTAAAGACAAATTCTTAGCTCTGAGCACCTGAAGTTTAAAAATATTTGAAGAGGAAACAAGGAGAAGAAGAAGAAGGAAAAAAAAAAAAAAACCCAACCTAAATACTTCCAAGCAAACTCCCATTATAAAAGGCGGGAATAGCATTATAGAAGGAGGGGTCAGACCAAAGTGAGACCAAAATCCCGCATAGTAGTTGTAGCTACATGTTGTAGATCCATGTCTAGCATATGGGGCCTTGTCCTCAGCACTAGAAGACAGCAGGATCCTTAAGAGATGGGGTCCACTGAGAATTTCCCTAATCAAGAGGGGTGTTTTCCAAAAGCAGACAGTGGAGACTGTTGTTAAATAGATTTCTCAGCTCGTGCCCAGACAAACCTAATGCCAACAGAGACACTAAGATTTCTCTATTGTCTTCAGATCTGTACTTGCATAGGTTACTTTCTGGGCACTCAATTCAGTTATATCAGTCAATATACCTTGTTTGTGCCACCAAATGCTGTATGTAGGACTTTAGTTTCTTGGTGTATTCTGATGGCAGCTAGTGGGATGTTTCTAGCATTTTTTTTTCTTTTTTTGGTTCAAAATCATAGTAAATTTTATGAACCAACAGTATCTCATACATCATTTGCTGTGATTCGGTGTTTGGTAGTAGTTCTTATTTTTCTATGACAACCAAGTTTATATTCTTTGAAATATATAAATGTTAGTACTCATATAATTTCTACCAATTAGCATATGCCTTTCTTTCCCTCACTCTTCCATAAGTAATCAGAAATCTGCATTTTCCCCCCTGATTTGATTTAGCATTATCTTTTTGAGATAATGCTTAACTTAACATGATGTCTTCAAGGCCGATCATTGTGTTGCATATTAGTTATTCATTTTTACTAAGTACCGGTTACAACTTCTTTAGTCTTAATTGGGTCACTTTCAAGCCATTTAGAAGGTTTCTATTCCAGGAACAGCGAAGATCCAGGGACACAGGCCTGGTGAGACTGTGCTGAGAGTAGCCAGGGCGCAGAGAGGTCTGGGCCGAGAGTGCGGAAAGCCCACCCCCCCCATTGGTTCAAGGGAGTAGGAACTCTGCCCTAGGGACTTGGTATCCACCTGGAGGGCCTGTGCATGCAAAACAAATGCTCAGGCCATCTGCCACTGAGAACAGCGGAGATCCAGGGACACAGGCCAGGTACACGGGAGAGACGGGAACCAATCACTGACAACAAGACCACATATAATCACTGACAACAAGATGGCAAGAGGAAAGAGAAAGAACTTACCCAATGGAAACCAAGACAATCTGACAACACCAGAACCCAGCTCTCCCATTAAAGCACACAGCGAAATGGCAAACGCTCCAGAAAAAGAAGACTCGGACCCGAAATCATACCTCAAGATGATGATAGAGATCCTTAAACAAGAATGGGGGGGAAAGCATAAAGAAATAGAAGGTTTCTGCTACTATGAATAAATTGATGTAAATATTTTCATACCAATATTTGTGTGTGTGTTAGTTTCTTTTCCTGATGCTGTGATAAAATACCTGATACAAGCAACTTAACAGAGTTAAACATACTCAGACTATGTTTGAGTTTGTGGTTGCCCATACAGCGCATGATGACAGTGTGGAAGTCAAGGGAACAGAGACTTGAAGTGACTAGTTACCTGGTCACACCACATCCAAGATCAGGAGAAAGAGCATGGGATACAATGTCACAGCCTTTGCCCAACAGGGAACAGTGTCACCCTAGTGAATGGGGCTTCTCATTTGATTAATGTAATGCAATCCCCCTCAGAGCCTCCCAGATGACAGTCTCACAGGTAATTCTAGTTTCTTCCAAATTGAAAATTAAGAATAACTGTCACAATCTGTGTATCTGTTTTGTAATTTCTCTTAGATAATATAACAGTAAGAGCTGAAGTAGTAGAGCTTGCCTTTAGTTCCAGAACTCCACATAATGAGCTTCTAGAGCAGCCAGAACTACATAGTAAGAATCTGTCTCAAAATCCCCAACACCAGATCAGAAAAAGGAAAAAAAGATAAAACAGAAAAAAAAAAGAAAGAAAAAAAGGAAGGAAGAAAACAACACAGTATGAATGCTTGGTTTTGTAAGAAATAAAAAAAAATTTTTTACAGTTATGGGAGTGTGGTTGTTACATATCTTTGAAAATCTCAGGTCTTTCAACTTTTCTTTTATTTATTTATTTAATTTTTTCACTTTAAAAATGTATTTGTTCATTTCACATTTCACAATCAGCTCCACTTTTCTCCCAGTACTCCCTCACACAGATTCCCTCCATTCTTTCTCTCCTTCTCTCTGAGAAGGGGAACCACCTGATTGGTATTGCTCGATTTCTTGGCACATCAATTCACTGCAAGACTAGGTGCATCCTCTCCCCCTGAGATTAGACAAGGCAGCCCAGTTAGGGGAATGAGATACATAGGCAGGCAACAGATTCAGGGACAGGCTCCAGTTGTTGGGGACCAGCATGAAGACCAAGTTGCATATCTGTTCCATATCTGTAGGAAGCCTAGGTCCAGCCCATGATTGCTCTTTGGTTACTGATTCGGTCTCCTGGAGCCCTCAAGAGTTCAGGTTAGTTGACTCTGTTGGTATTTTTGTGGAGTCCCTGTCCACTTCGGGTCCCTAAATTCTTCCCCTAACCATTCCACAGGAGTCCCTGAGCTAATGTTTGGCTGTGGGTCTCTGCACCTGTTTCCACTGGTTGCTGGGTGGAACCTCTCAGGGGACAGTTATGTTAGGCTCTTGTCTACAAGAGTAACAGAGTACCATTAGTATCAGGGATTAGTTCTTGCCCATGGGATGGATCTCAATTTGGTCACAGTTCTTACTGCCAGTATGAACTTTTCCCAATTGAGAATTGACTAATACGCTACTACAATGTATAATACTGTGGGTTATATTTTGGAACCCTTTATGAGAATAAGATTATCTTTTTAGTCCCTTTTTCTTGAAATTCTTATCTTCTATGCTTGTCAAATGTTTTTCTGATCCTCTGATCTTACAGAGTTTTATATATTTGGAATGTTATTTTGAATTAAAATGTTTATGTATAATGAGTATTTTTCTAACTGTTTGATAAAATTCAACTGTGAAACCTCTGGGACTTGAAGTTTTTGTCATGAGAATACAATTTCTTTTATAAACACAGGTCTCAAAATTCCATTTTGTGCCATGTTGGCACTTTTTCTCCTTTCTTAAGATGTTAAAATTTTCATCCAAGTTATATATATGCTGGCAAAAGTGTCATAATTCATGTTATTCTTCTTTAAGATGTATTTATTTTATGTATAGTGTGATCTGCCTGGATGTATGTCTGCACACTAGAAGGAAGCACCAGATCTCATCATAGATGGTTATCAGCCACCATGTGGTTGCTAAAAATTGAACTCAGGACTTCTGAGAAAATGGCAAATTGTGCTTAACCTCAGAGCCATCTCTCAAGCCCCATATGTTATTGTTTTAATTATACAATATCTGTAGCTTTTTCCGGCCCAGAGAGAGGACAGGATGACCACTATCAGAACTCAGGACCTGCATACAGATGGCTGAGCTCCCAGAACAGCCTCACAAGCACTTTCTCACCTGAGCCCACATTGAGACTGCCACACACCTCCACCGAATATTCGGGGAGGGAACGCTGGGAGTTTTCAGATCGCAGGTAGAGTGGTGTTTTCTGGGAACAGGTCCTTTCTGGCCCAGAGAGAGAGCTGGGTCACTGCCATCAGAAGTCAGGATCTGTCCTCAGACAGCTGAGAACAGCCACACAAGTACTCTCCCACCTGAGCTCAAGAAGACAGAACCAGTCACTGCCTTCAAAACTCACTGCCTGCCTACAAAAAGACAAACACTCAGGAGCAATCTCCTTCCTGAGCTCATAGGTCCTCAGACCCACAGGAGAGACAAGCTCCTGTCAGAGACAACAAGGTCACCTATAATTACAGATAACAAGATGACAAGAGGAAAGCAAAAGAACCTAAGCAGTGGAAACCAAGACAACCTGGCAACATCAGAACCCAGTTCTTCCACCACAGTAAGTAGTGGATTTCCCAACACACCAGAAAAACAAGAATTACACTTAAAAATCATACTTAATGAAGATGATGAAGATCCTTGAGAAGTGCATGAATAACTCCCTTAAACAGTTACAGGAGAATACATGTAAACAAGTAGAAGCCCTTAAGAAGGAAACACAAAAATCACTCAAAGAACTACAGGAAAACACAATCAAACAGGTGAAGAAATTGAAACAATAAATAAATTACAAAAAGAGACAACCCTGGGGATAGAAAACCTAAGAAAGAAATCAGGAGTCATAGATGCAAGCATCACCAACAGACTACAAAAGATGGAATAGAGGATCTCAGGAGCAGAAGACAACAGTAGAAAACATTGACACAACAGTTAGATAAAAATGCAAAAATCAAAAAGCTCCTAACATAAAACATCCAGGAAATCGAGGAAACAATGAGAAGAACAAGCCTAAGGGTAATAGGTGAAGAGAGTGAGACTCCCAACTAAAAGACACAGAAAATGTCTTCAACAAAATCATAGAAGAAAACTTTCCTACCCTTAGAACGAGATGACCATGAACATACCAGAAATCTACAGACTCTAAATAGATTGGACCAGAAAAGAAATTCCTCCCAAAACATTACAATCAAAACACCAAATGTTCAAAAACAAAAAAACAAAAAAACAAAAAACAAAAAACAAAAGAATACTAAAAGCAGTAAGGGAAAAAGAACAAGTAACATATGAAGGCAAACCAATTAGAATTACACCAGACTTCTCAACAGAGACTATGAAAGCTAGAAGATCCTGGACTGAAGTCATATAGACCTGAAGAGAACCCAAATGCCAGCCCAGGTTACTATATCCAGCAAAACTCTCAATTACCATGGATGGGGAGAACAAGATATTCCTGGACAAAACCAAATTTACACAATATTTGTTCACATATCCAGACCTACAAAGGATGATAAATGGAAAAATCCAACACAAGGAAGGAAACTACACCCAAGGAAAAGTAAAAAAATAATTATGCAAGAAAACCAAAAGAAGCACACAAACATAATTCTACCTTTAACAAAAATAACAGGAAACAACAATCACTATTCCTTAATATCTCTTAATATCAATGGACTCAATTCCCCAATAAGAAGACATAGACTATCAGACTGGATACATAAACAGGATCCAAGATTTTGCTGAATAAAGGAAACTCATCTCAATAACAAAGACAGACACTACCTCAGGGTAAAAGGCTGGAAAAAACTTCCAAGCAAATTGTCCTAAGAAACAAGCTGGAGTAGTCATTCTAATATCTAATAAAATTAATTTTCAACCAAAAGTTATCAAAAAAAAAAATACAAGGAAGGACACTTTTTACTCATCATAGAAAAAATCTATCAAGATGAATTCTCAACCCTGAACATCTATGCTCCAAATACAAAGGCACCCACATTCATAAAAGAAACCCTACTAAAATCAAAGCATATATTTCACCACACACAATAATAGTGAGAGACTTCAACACCCATTCTAATCAATGGACAGATCATAAAAGCAGAAACAGAACACAGACACAGCAAAACTAGCAGAGGTTATGAACCAATGGGAATTACCAGACATCTATAGAATATTTCATTCTAAAACAAAAAAATATACCTTCTTCTCAGCACCTCACAGTACCTTCTCCAAAATTGACCATATAGTCAGTCACAAAACAGGCCTCAATAGATAAAATAAAATCAAAATACTCCCATGCTTTCTATCAGATAACCAGGGACAAAGGCTGGTCTTTAATAACAACAAAAGCAACAAAAACCTCAAAGCCACATGGAAGCTGAACAATGATCTACTCAATGATAACATAGTCATGGAATAAATAAAGAAAAAAAATTAAGAATTTTTTAGAATGTAATTAAAATGAAAATAAAATATACCCAAACTTATGGGATGAAATGAAAGCAGTACCAAGAGGAAAACTTATAGCATAGAGTGCCTCCAAAAAGAAACTGGAGAGAGAACACACTAGCAGCTTGACAGCACAGCTGAAAGCTCTAGAACAAAAAAGAAGCAGATACACCTAAAAGGAGTAGACGGCAGGAAATAATCAAACTCAGAGCTAAAATCAACCAAATAGAAACAACAACAACAACAAAAAACTTATACAAACAATCAACAAATTAGGAGCTTGGTTCTTTGAGAAAATCAATAATATCAATAAACTCTTAGCCAGACTAACAAACCAGAAGGCACAGAATATTCAAATTAGCAAAATCAGAAATGAAAGCAGATACATAACAACAGAAACTGAAGATATTCAAGAAATCATCAGACCCTCAACAAAACTGGAAAATCTAGAGGAAATGAACAAATTTCTAGACAGATATCAGGTACCAAAGTTAAATCAGGATTGGCTAAACCATCTGAACAGTCCCATAATGACTAAAGAAATAGAAGCAGTCATCAAAAGCCTCCCAAACAAAAAAAAAAAAAAAAAAAAACAAAGCCCAGTACCAGATGAGTTCAGTGCATAATTCTATCAGATCTTCATAGAAGACCTAATACCAATATTTTCCAAACTGTTCCACAAAATAGAAAAGAAGGAACACCATCCAACTCATTCTTTGAAGCCACAATTATGCTCATACCTAAACCACACAAAGACCCTACTAAGAAAGAGATCTTCAGAAAAATTTCTCTTATGAACATCGATACAATAATACCAAATAAAATTCTTGCAAGCTGAATCCAAGAACACATTAAAACAATCATTCACCATGATCAATTAGGCTTTATTCCAGGGATGCAGGGATAGTTCAATATACGGAAATCCATCAGCATAATCCACCATATAAACAAACTCAAAGAAAAAAAAAACACATGATCATCTCTTTAGATTCCTGAGAAAACATTTGACAAAATTCAACACTCCTTCATATTAAAAGAATTGGAAAGATCAGGAATCCAAGGTCCATTCCTAAACATAGTAAAAGAAATATACATCAAACAAGTAGCTAACATCAAACTAAATGGTGAGAAAGTTGAAGCAATTGCACTAAAATCAAGGGCTAGGCAAAGCTGCCCACTGTCCCCCTACCTATTCAATATAGTACTGGAAGTTCTGTTGAAAGCAATTAGACAACAAAAGGAAGTCAAAGGTATACAAGTTGGAAAGGAAGAAGTCAAAATATCACTCTTTGCTGATCATATGATAGTATACTTAGGCGACCCCAAAAATTCTACCAGAGAACTCCTATAACTGATAAACAACTTCTGCAAAGTGGCTGGTTATGAAATTAACTAAAACATATCAGTATCCTTCCTCTTCTCAGAGGATAAACATCCTGAGAAAGAAATTAGAAAAAAGACACCCTTCCCAGTAGTCACAAGCAACATGAAATACCTTAGTGTGATCCTAACTAAGCAAGTGAATCTGTATGACAAGAACTTCATAACTTTGAATATGGAAGTTGAACATGATCTCAGAAGATGGAAAGATCTCCCATGCTCATGAATTCAAAGGATCAACATAGTAAAAATGGCCATTAAGCCTAAAGCAATTTAAAGATAAAATGCAATCCTCATCGAAATTCCAACTCATTTCTTCATAGAGTTGGAAAGAGCAAATTTATCTTGAATAACAAAAAACCTAGAATAGCAAAATCTATTCTCAACAATAAAAGAACTTCCGGGAGAATCACCATCCCTGACTCCAATCTATATTACAAAGCAATTGTGATAAAAAAAAAAAAAAAAAAAAAAAAACGCATGTTATTGATACATAGATAGGCAGGTAGATCAATGCAACAGAACTGAAGGGCCAGAAATGAACCCACACACCTATGGTTACTTGGTCTTTGACAAAGGAGCTAAAAAAATTCAACAGAAAAAGGACAGCCTCTTCAACACTTGGTGTTGGTTCAACTGGCAGTCAGCATGCAGAAGAATACAAGTCCATTCTTTCTCATCTCCTTGTACAAAGTTCAAGTCCAAGTGAATCAAAGACCTCCACCTAAAACCAGGCACACTGAAACTATTGGAAGAGAAAGTGGGGAAGAGCTTAGAGCACATAGGCACAAGGGCAAATTTCATGAACACCAATGGCTTATGCTCTAAGATCAAGAATCGACTAATGGGACCTCATGAAATTGCAAAGCTTCTGTAAGGCTAAGGACACTGTCAAGAAGACAAAATGGCAGCCAACTGATTGAGTAAAGATCTTTACCGATCCTACATCTGATAGAGGGCTAATATCCAATATATACAAAGAACTCAAAAAGTTAGACTCCAGAGAATCAAACAATCCTATTTAAACATGGGGTACAGAGCTAAACAAAGAATTCTCAACTGAGTAATACTGAATGTCTGAGAGGCACTTAAATAAATGTTCAACATCCCTAGTCATCAGGGAAATGCAAATCAAAACAACCCTGAGATTCCACCTCACACCATCCAGAATGGCTAAGATAAAAAACTCAAGTGATAGCAGATTTTGGTGAGGATGTGGAGAAAGAGGAACACTTCTCCACTGTTGTTGGGGTTGTAAGCTGATACAACCACTCTGGAAATCATTCTTGCGGTTCCTCACAAAATTGGACATAGTACTACCTAAAGACCCAGCTATTCCACTCCTGGGCATATACTCAAAATATGCTCCAACATCTAACAAGGACAAGCTCACAGCAGCCTTATTTATAATAATCAGAAGCTGGAAAGAACCCAGATGTCCTTCTTCAGAGAAATGGATACAGGAATTGTGGTACGTTTACACAATGGAGTACTACTCAGCTGTTAGAAACAATGACTTCATGAAATTCTTAGGCAAATGGTTGGAACTAGAGACTATCATCCTGAGTGAGGTAACCCAGTCACAAAAGAACACACATGGTATGCACTCACTGATAAGTGGATACTAGCCCCAGAAATCTCTGAATACTGAAGAAACAATTACAGACATTATGAAGCTAAAAAAGAAGGAAGAACAAAATGGGGATGCTTTAGTTCTTCTTAGAAGGGAAAACAAAACACTCATGGGAGTAAATACGAAGTCAAATCGAGGAACAGGGATTGAAGGAAGGACCATTTAGAGGCTACCTCACCTGGGGATCCACCTCATATAACGGCACCAAATCCAAGCGCTATTGTTGATGCCAAGAACTACTTACTTGCAGGAACCAGATAGAGATGCCTCCTCAGAAGTTCTGCCAGAGTCATACAGATACAGCTGAGCATGCTTGCAACTAACCATAGGACTGAACTCTGGGACCCCAATAAAGTGCTCAAGAAAGGGCTAAAGGAATCGAAAGGAGTTACAACCTCATGGGAATAACAACATTATCAATGAACCAAATTCTTCACAACTCCCATGAACTAAAACACCAACCAGTGAGCACACATTGAGTGACCTATGGCTCCAGTTGCATATGTAGCAGAAGATAGCAGTGTCTGGCAGGGATGTGAGAAGAGGCCTTTGGTCTAGGGAGGGCTTGTTTTCCTAATGTCTGGGAATTCCCAGGCACTGGGCTGGAGAGGGTGATTAGGAGTGAGAGCACCTTTGTGAAGACAAGTGGAGGGGAAATTAGAGCAGGGTGGGGGAAGGGAATAACATTTCAAATGAAAAATACAGAAAGTGTCTAATAAAAAAACAAGGTTTATATTTTTTCTCATTTCCTTAGTTTTTTAAACAAATCAAGTTTTGTTTGTATGCTTTTCTCTATTATTTACTTTCTCTTTTGTTGGCATTTCTTCTTCTAATTCTTTGACTTTATTTTAACTTTTTTTGCTGTATGATCTTATAGTAAAAATGTAAGGTCACTAACCATATATTGTTTTCTATTATATATGAGTTAGTTTACATAACCAAACTTGGACATCTTGCATATTCTAATTAACAAGCAGTTCAAAATAGATTTTACTTTCCTTATCATTGCTAGTTTTATACCTCACATACTCATAAATGTTTTAATTAGTATGCACTTGACATCACTTGCTTATCTTTCTGTTTAGAAGCTGCCCATTCTTGATGCTGAATTATTTGAGTTTAGTTTTCTTTTTTCAGGGAGTTTGGTTTGAGTTCTGATAACATAGGTAGCCAGTTACAGGCCCATTTCATTCTTCTGAGACTTGTTTAGATTCACTATGACTTAGAAATCATTTTTCCAGGTCTAGTGTAGTCCTAGTTCTACTCTGTGGCTTCTACCAAGTACCTCGAGTGTTTTTCAAGTATCCACTTTGGCTGGTTGGCACCAGAGTTCTCCTTACCTCTTATTATTTTAAAAGCTATTCAACCTATGATTCTATATTGTTTATTCTTCTCCTGCAGAGTTTTCTCTGTCTTGTAGGACCAAAAATGAGATATGGCTTATTCAGCTAGGAACTGATGGGAGCTTAGTGTTTGCTTGCTTCCTTGCTTGCTTCCTTCCTTCCCTCTTTCCTTCCTTCCTTCCTTCCATCCTTCCTTCCTTCTTCACTTCTTTCCTTCACCTTTCCATCTCTTCCCTTCTCTGTATGGAATATACATGTATGTGTATTTACTTACGTGTGTGTGTGTGTGTGTGTGTGTGTGTGTGTGTGTGTGTGTGTGTAGACCATAGGTAGACGTCAGAAATTATTGTTCTTCATGGCACTTATCAAGATCAACTCTGATACAGAGCCTGCTTCAGCTAGATTGGCCTCTGAGATCCTCTTGTCTCTATTTCACCTACCTCCAGGGTTAAAGCACATGACATCACACTGGGCTCTGGCTGCTCTTTTGTGATACATATGCAGGTTCACAGGCTTGTGCAGCAAGCACTTTCCCTGCTGACCTCTTTCCCTACCCCCAGGGAGATTTTCTTTTGACCGTTTCTTCATACAAGTCTGTCTCCACTAGCAGTCAGCCTCAGAAACCCCAGCAGCATCTTTTCTGTCCATGGCAGGACTAGTTTGTTTTTATACCTGCATCTCACTCTGTAGTCTAGTTCATGCTTCAAGGCAGACAACCAGGTGGCTCCAGCATCGCCTTCACTGGTTTGCTTCCTTTCTATTCTCACAGCTTGGGTGTGGTCTTCCCTCCACTGTTGGAGATCACTGATTGGTTTTGTCTGGATTTCTTGTATCATCAATTGGAGGGAAAGCGGTTACTCACTTTTCTTACAGATGTGACAAAACACTTCACAGAAGTAACTTTAGGGAGAAAAGAAATGTTTGGCTCATGGTCTCAAGGGATTTCTGCTTGTCATGATAGAGAGGTGGCTCCATATACCATTGCAGTTGACAAGAAAGCTGAGCACAGGACAGAAGGATTGTCCTACATCTAGCAGCTAGACCCTATGTCCCTAAGGTTTCCAGATATTCTCAGTTGTGGGCAAGGTGTTGAAACACATGAGCCATTAGGAAACATTTCATATTCAAAGCATGACAGAAACATAGCAGGAACTAGGTTGTCAATTTTAAGCAGAAATCTTCCAAGTGTATTTAAGAGAAAGAAATGTGTGTACTCAACACTTCAAGTTTCTGTTTGTATTTTAAGATTATGGGTTTTTTTTTTTGTTTCTCAGCATGTGTGTATGTATACCTGAGTGTTGATGTGTACAAATGTATACAGAAGGCTAGGAGAGAGTGTTGGATCTTCTGGATCAGTAGTTAAGGGTGGTAGTGAACTATGAGCCATTGAGGTTGGGTGCTGGGAATTGAACTCTGGTCTTCTTCAAGAGCAGTACTCACTCTTAACTGCTGATTCATCTGTCTAGCCCATTCCCTGACTCCCCAGTTTCTTGAGTTCCTGGGAAGTCTCAGAAAGCCAGAAGCAATTCATGCTCCATCTCCCCCTCCATATTCTCATGCTGGCAAACATGCCAGCTCATTTGTATGATTATTAAATAATTCAAAACCCAGAGTTTCTTTTTCTCCAAACTGGAAAAAATAGATTCACATTTAGAAAGTATTTGCAAACTCTTCCTTTCAAAGACACACATCTACCATTTTGACTTTAATATTTCTATAATATATATAAGAAGATATCTATCTCTCTTATCTTCTTATGATCTTAGAGTATATTTCTCAGAAACGAAGGACTGTAATTTTAAATCATATTAAAATTCTATTTTTTTTTAGGGAATGAAGAAATAAATAAGTACTTAAAGATGTTAGTTCAGTTCCCAATCACCCACGACTATGTTGTAACTCCAGCTCCAAGGAATCTAATTACTGCCCTTTGTTGGCCTGGGCAGACACCTGCACTCACATACACATCATAATGCCCACATAATAAATAAATATTTTTGAAAGTTCATTCTCACCTGCAAGGTTGCTCATCACACACAAACTAGGCAAATAGCTCATACAAAAACAAATCAAGCCTTGTATTTCTAGCAAGACATAGCTAAGACTGTCCAAGAGGTAAATGGGTGGAACTAGAAAAAGTTATATGGAGTGAGGTAACAGGACCCAGAAATACAAATACAACATCCTAGATTCAAATCTATAGACATGAGCACATAACCTGGAGCAACCTCAGAAGTCAGGAAAGTAAAAAGATACCATTGCAGGGGAGAGGTGGGATGAGAAATGGGGAGGGGAATGGCAGAATATAACTGATCTGAAGCGGAAAATGGGGGAACCCATGGTGGCAGGGGACAAGGAGGAGGAAGGAATATAAATACAGAAGGAGAGCAAAATAACGTAAGAATATCTGGAAATATAAGGAGTTATATTATTAACCATCTACCTAAAGTGTTTCTACATGTCATTCAAAATATAAATATATATGTCTAGTTTATTTTATCACTTGGGCTGACAGTGTTGCCACAGACCATCTATTAAAACCCTAAACATCAGGCATAACAAGTCCTCTTTTGACTTGTTAGTCAGGGTTGTCAAGAGACTACCAAAACACTATAGGCTTTTGCTATTGCCTTTGGTTGCCCTCTAGAGATGGAAGATAAGTCCCCATATACTGTGAACACAGGGCTCAGAATCCCTGAGCTGGACTGATCAGAGGACCTTCTCCCTGAGGACTAGCTTTTGTGGTACCAGAAAAGCTTCTAAAAGGAGAAAATTCACTAACAATCCTCCACAGATAATACGTAGGAACCACAACAACCACTAACGTGGTCCAATGATACTAAGGATGCCATAATTTCAAAGATACTTTGCAGTGACCAAAAATCTCTCTAAACTCAAAACTTACTCAACAAGAGGGAAACCCAGAGCTATTGGAAAAATAGATCTTGTAGAAGAACCCACACCACCACTTTATTAAACCAACACGATCCTTAACTACATTCTAAATATTGATCTGTATGCCACAGATAAGTATAGTTCTCACCTCTTACCAAGGAAACATCTCTTTGCAACAGGTAGAGACCATTACAGAAAACCACAAGCAATCAAAGTGCAAAGTTATGGCGCTCATTTTCCAGTGATATATCTACAACCCCTGCACCTAAGCTCAGGGATCATTTTGGATAAGGGGGCAGAAAATTATATGATCTCCTTTGAGATCTGAGAGTTTGCTGTGAAACTGTGTTTCCTATAAATGTCAAAAGCTACATCCATAATGTCTCAACAGTATATCTACCTGAATATGACTTGAACAAGGTCAACACCAATAAAACATGATAAAGTGGATGGGAGAAAATTTGAGGCCTAGTCCTACAAAGTCTCATCAACAGGCTGTCTAAATGAGACCTGAACACAAACACTGCCAAGGACGTGCTAACACGGAAGAGGCAAATTGGTGGGGCTTCAGCTTCAGCCCTAGTCAGAGAACTCTGGGTGACCGAAGAATGTTGAGACGGGGACACAAGGTCTTCCCAGGAAAGCTCAAAACTGGTTATTCAAGATCAATGGGAGGGGTTGGTGGGAAGAAAAGGAAGGGAGGAAATGATGCTCTACTTTCAACAATAAAATATTATTACTAAAATGACATGTCTGAGGGTAGGTAAGACACCCATGAGGGAATGTCTGAATACTTTTGCTTGTGAGAAAAAAAGAACATTTTGTCATTTATAAATACATGAGAGAGTTGTGGTACGGGCCAGTTAACTCTCATCAGAAAAGCTTGGGGCCAAAATATTTAAAATTTTGAAGATTTCATGTTTTATTTTTTTAATGGACTTTCCTCGTTAAACATCCATGCTCTATAAACTGGAAATTAGAACCACTCTTGGGTCAAATCAAGTCAAATATGAACACTTGCTTTAAGTCTTCTGAGGGAAAACAGAACAACTCAGTGTTTCTTTTCAAGTGAACAGTACACAGTTTCTGTGGTGTGGGTATCACACTCACCTTTCATAGCAGACCAGTTAAGACAGGCCTCATATTTGGGCAGACTTGAGCCTCCTTGACATCAGCCTTTCAAAATATCCTGAAAATTGTTGCCAGACAACACTCAATTAGGATAAACCAAAATTTCTTGGTAGCTTTTATTTATTGAAGTGAACCAGGTACCTATTATACAAAATTCAAATATGTTTAAGACACAAACAAAACCAGATAGCAATAAACGAGAAATAATTTAGAAAGAGACTCGGTAATACAAAATCCCTTTTACCCCCAGAGACTCAGTGCCAGAAGCCAGAGAAGACAGTTTGGGATGAGAAATGTCTAAGGTATATGGAAAGATCTATGTAGGTATTCTGGTGGGGCCTCCATGTTAAAAGTCAAAGAAAACTTAATAACTACATTTTTAGTACTGAGTGGGGTCTTATCTGCAATCATAAAATCCACGCTCTAGCCCTGATTTCGTGACTGACTCTCAGATAGAAAGCAGTATTTGTGCATCAGATATGACAGCCTGCAGTCCTGATGGGGTTACGTTAGGGTCGCTGTTAATAAAGACAAGAAACTCCTTCTTCGATAATGAAAACCAGGATGAGTCTTATCTCAAGATATGACTTGGAAGGTCCCAAATGGCCCACGTCCCAGGCAGCAGTGGAATCTTGATTGTCATTTGTCAGCAGGGGTGTTGACAGAGGCTGGCTGCCTCTGTCACTGCCTATCAGATATAATTGCTGAGTTTTCAGGATGTATTCCCCCTTCCTGAGACTGGAGGAAGCCGAGCCTGAAATGAGAGGCTCTTATTTTATTTACAAGTGAAGAAACAGCTGCCAAGCATCTGGAGCTTAGGTATAAGAAAGGAAAAAAAGAAAAAAAAAAGACAAAACAATATTATGGGAGTGGAAATGGGGGAGGGGTGTGACCTGTATCAAGAATTATGTGGGATCACTGGGAAGGAAATGATCAAATATCCCAGTAGGTCTCTGTCTCTGAAATGTTTACCTCTTCTCCACATTTTTCCTCCAGATATAGGACTAAAGAGATTTCAAACCTGACTGGGTCATTTGTTAAATAATTAATCAATGGTAATCCCAAAGACTGTTTGTGACAACCGAAACCTGAGAGACAGTTTACGAAATTTTTTGCATCTTGTTTTAATTTTGTACAGGTGTCAGGACTGAGATACACAGTGCCACGCTTACAGGCAGAGGTGACAGGAAAAGTGATGGGACTGGGGGCTTTTCCTTTCACCATGTGGGTCATGGGAATCAAACGCAGATCTGTCAACAGCCTTTACCCACTGAGGCATCTTCCTGGCCCCGAAACCCAATTTGACTCAGTGTATTTTCAGGAGCAGTGGGAATATTTACTCGAGCTGTCAAGAGGATTTCTAGAAAGCACTTAGTACGTAGACTAATGATAATATCGTAAAGCATTGGTGGGGATTCTGTGTGTGAAACTATTTGTATGTGGTCTTTTTAGGAAAGCCTTGGTGAATACATTTATGTATAAAACCACAGTGGAATGGGCAGAAGCCCTGTGTGTGGGAACTCAGAGTGGCCCAGACTGTAATGATGGAGCTGTGTATGCTGGAGTTTGATATGTTTAAGAAATGGAAGACAGTAACAGGAGAAAGACCAGACAGCTCCAGGCCATTCCCAATGAGGCAATAAAGGAACACTGAGGGCTTAGGAGTAGGGCTAGAGAGCTTGGGGCAGAGGATTGGTGTGAACTGACAATGACATCATTTTTAAAATTTTCTAATATCATGTAAGAATGAATCTTAGTGTGACTCTTACAGCAGCCCTGTAAGAGGAGCACTTTTCTCTAGTTTGTTCCCATTTTCAAATAGACAGACTCACAGATGTTAAGAGATCTGCTCAAACAACAAACCAAGGCTAAGTCACCCACTCGTACAGCTCCAAGCTTCCTCTTTGCTCTTCATTGGATGGGTTGTTGGCAGTCAACCCAGAAAACCCCTGTCATTTACAGGGAGGACACCACAAATGCAGGAAAGCCAACTTTCATCAACACTGCACTAAACGATAAGCAGGAAGACAGGTCTAGGTCCTATAAATGATGGGCAGCTTCTCCCATGATTTCAAATATAAAATAGCATGGTAGAATTCCAGAATACCCTTTGAAGATTGGTTTAGGAGAATGCATGAGAAATTCTTTTGTGTATGTGTATATGTATGTGTGTGTGTGTGTGTGTGTGTGTGTGTGTGTGTGTGTGTAAAGCACTTGAAAGTCATATGCCTGTGCCTCACTTTCTCCTTTACTTCATTCTTTGCTTCTTCATCCCTCTCAAGTCTCACCGATGAGCAGGGGTATTATTCTCTTGCATAATGACAGTAGAGTTATTGCACCAGGACTGATCTATGGTCCACGGTCTGGTTTTGTGGTCTACCAGTGATGTCCTCTGTAGCATTCTCTCACCAGCACTATGCCTGGAGCCTTTGGGTTTCCTTACTCTCCTTTAGTTTAAATGTTCTTCAGCCTTTTATAACAATATTTGAAGTAAAAAGTAAAGCATTTTCCCAACTGAGTTTTCTGCTTTGTCCCCATGAGCAAAAGCCATTGCTATTGTGTTGTTCTGAGGATGACATATCAGGGGATAAGAGTGCCTCCTCCCCCACTGCCCAGGTGATGATAATTCTGATCACCGAGGAGATCCAGCTAAGATCATTAACAAGAAGATACCATGTTGCAGATATCTGTCACTATTTTTTTCTGTTAAGTCATATGATATGATATGATATGGAAATACCATAGTTTATAGAACCATTCAAATATGAATTCACCTTTAGCTCAGGGCTGTTACTACTAATAAAATGGTTATGGACAGTCACATACAAGCTTATATGAATGTAAACTTTCATTAGACAGTTGCCCAAGGGTTCAATTCTTACAGTGATTGCATATAATTTTGTTTGTTTGTTTGCTTGCTTGCTTATATATAAAATCTTCTTCCCACTTGGTTTCTAGGGCGACCATGTCATATAGCATCCCTGCAGCAATGGATGCATGGTCCATTTCTCCATATCCCCAACTACCTATGGTGCTGCTACTCTTTTTTGTGGTTGACATCTTGTTAGCTCTGTGGTAGAACCTTGTGGGATGAGCTTGCATTTCTAGGAGGGACAGCGATGACAGATGTCTTCTACTTATTTGTCATCTACAAATCTTTTTCAGCGAAATGTCTGTTCATTCATATCTTTTACCCTCTTTTGATTTGCCTTGGTTCTAAATTGTGGACTACTGTCAAATGTGTGCTTTACCCTGATTTTCACCCCCGTTTTACTTGGTTTTTCATCCTCAGCATGGGAACGTGCAGAGATCAGAGGTTTTGGTTTGGATGAAGTTCAACTGTCCAGCGTCCCACATTGATGGTTCATGCTGTTGGTTTCAGGTCTGGGGAAGCTGCCAGAGTCTTCAGATGTTGCCCACTTGGTGGTCTCCCTGCACTTCATCTGGACAGCTGTGACAATATCTCCTCCCCTCCCTGCTGACTGCTTATTCTAAGGAACATGAGCTCAAACCACTACAACCCTGTAGGTTACAAACCATGCAGCAGAGATGCATTGTTGAGACACACTCTGCTCCTCCTGAAGAACCCCTCATTGGCATTGTGGCTAAGAAGGAATGAAGCCACCCAAGATTCCTACCCCATGGAAAATATCAGTATCTCTACTGAAGAGCAAGCTACCTGACCACTCACATGGCTTCAGCCACTGCAGCCACTGCCCTCTAAACATGTTCCCTATTCTTCCAAAGATACTGTCAAATGTGTGCCAAGTGGCTCATAGTTATAGTAGTGACAAGGAAAATAGTAGAAAAGTGAGACTGTAAGTAGTGTGTGTATGTGTGTGTGTGTGTGTGTGTGTGTGTGTGTGTGTGTGTGTGTGTGAACGTTAAAGGTCAGGTGCCTTTCTCTATCATTTTTTTAGTTTACTTTTTGAGGTTGTCTGCCACCAAGCAGTTGGCAAGATTAGTCATGTACTAAGCTCCAGGGACTCTAATCTTCACCTCCCCAGACTACAACTTAAGCACATGCTAATGTGCCTGGTTTTTCAAGGTAGATTCTAGGGGGTCTGACCTCGAGTTCTCATGCTTGAATGGCAAATATTTTACCAGTTGAGCCTTCTCTCTGCCACTAAATGTATTGCCTAATTTAGCCGAGTCCATGCCACATGTCTTTCTCCCCACAGAGCATTCCATGATTGTTCCTAAGTGCAAAGCATTCTTTCCCTCCCTTTGATAACTAAATAGCACCACGCACCCAGTCTTACACCACGTGGTTTGCTTGCCTGTCCTTCCCTGGCCTTATTCATTTTCCAAAATGTGCATGTGCTCAAGGGCAAACACTGTGTTCTCTTCCTCTTTAATACCCTGAACACACAGTAAAAACCAAGACCCATTGAGTTAACCAGAAGGGACATGGCATCAACACAAACACACATCCCATCCTCACCACACCCACCTTCTCGTCAAAGCAGATGCAAGCAGAGTTGCCTTTGTAATTTCCAGGTCAGCTTTAGCACCTGATTTTCTAGAACTCTCACTTTTCCTGGGTCCCTAGCCTTAACCCCTGACAACAAAAGAAAGAAAGAAAACACAGAGATGCTGAAACTAAGTTCATACTGAATATTTAACCTCTTGCAAACCAGTATTTATATTCATTTTTCCCTTAATAAACTACTATGCCATGACCCCAAAAGCTCATTGAGGAGCCTCCTGCCCTCTCAAATGTACTTAGCGTGTTATGATAGCAATACTCTGGGGTTTGTTTGTTGTTGTTGTTGTTTGTTTGTTTTCTGAAAATGGAAAGTGAAAAAAAGTCTAGTTGCTAGAACAGAAAAAGCAGTGGCTTTTTAAAATCCCAAATATTTTCTACAAAACACATACTGTTTCCAACACATGGAATACACTTCATAAATACTATTGACATTAAACACCCAGATCCACAAAGTCACAAAAGCCCTGTCAGCCTCCTAAACCCTATTATGAAGATGCAAAGTCTTAACATGGTGTCAATTTGTTATAAGTGGAAACAGATAATACAATAATGTAGCCCTGCTATCATTGAAGTTGATGTTTGTCTTTTTTTTTTTTTTTTCAGTGTTGGCAAATGGCTTAGATCTATCAATAAGTGATCAAGAAAAGCCGCCTTTCTTACCTTTTTAATGCTTCCATTTTTTATTACATGCATGTACACATACACATGCATGCATGCTGTGTCATGTGTGTAGAGTTCAGAGGACAACTTTTGGGCATTAGCTTTCTTCTTCCAAAATGATCAGATCCAGGTCATTTAGGCTTCTTGACAAACACCTTTACACACTGAGCCAACACACTGACCCACCTCTTTTTCTCTCTTTGGTTTGTTGTTGTTGTTGTATTGTGTTTTTCAGACAAGGTCTTGCTACCTAAGCCACAATGGTCCCAAACATAAGACAATTCCTCTGCTTAGCCTCTCACAGGTTAGGAGGAGTATAGACCTGAATTCCATGCCTATCTCTCTTTATTTCTTAGTAGGATGATAAAACTCTCTCCTTTCCCTAAATTATCTGATTGTCTCAATTAACCTGGATTTCATTTCGAAGGCCTCTATAAGCGAATCAAGTACCGTAGTCTTTATCTTGTCTGCATAGACTTTGGGATCACACCAGTTCTTGCTGTGATCTACAGGCGCCAGTTACTATCAGCTCATAGTCACCCACTTGGGATCAGCTCTGATGCAAATCTACCAGCCGTAAGAGCACACAGTGGGAGCGTCCCTCGACATAGCGTGAGATGGTTTGTTGTCAAGAACTGCTCTGGGAACACCCTTTCTTGTTTCCAACCTGTAGCAGATGTGCACGACCGCCACCTTTAGTGGGGGATTATTTCATACATGCACATGCATTAGCACTTACGAACATCTGTTATCTGCTCTTCACTGTTTATTGCCACTAAGGGAAGATGTAAAAATAAATAAATTGTAGCTAAACTTGGAGAGAGCACACTCTGCAGAAAAGTGTGGTTCCAACTGTTGTAAACCCCTAGCAAAGCATGAAAGAAATGTTGGCCTGGGCAACCTTGCACAGGTGATACAGCATTGGAATCAAGCCTTAGAGTGAAAATAAATGTTTGCCAAGTGGGAAGCCAGAAAGAAAAGGGGCCTGGGGGCAGAGAGGAGTTATTCCAAGCAGGGGAAACTGCCTGTGCCAAGGACAGTGACAGAAAAGGTTTTGAGTGAATGTGGTCAGCCCAGGAATGAGGCTCATAGAGGGTGGCACTGGGTAGGACATCAGTATACATAGGCAGACTGGAGTGGGTGTTTTAAAGACTTTGATTTGCTGTTACTAATGTTCCCATTTTGACTGACAGTGGCTACTCACTATAATGAGATACAGGTGGGAAACAAGCTATTTCTGACCTGTGCGGAACATTTTTAAAGACTACCTCATCTTTTTCCTCATGTGATTTCCCTTGTCCCGTGAGCGAATGGGAAACCAGGGCTTCGCTGTTCAATGATTACCAAAGCCTTCTTTGCCTTCATTGCCCAGAAGGGCTGTTCTCATCGCTGTGCACGTCACTTCTCCCTCCAAATGAAGCAGAAGGCAAACGGGAAGGACAAGGAAAGGACTTTCAAATCTCTTAGTCCAGGAATTCTAGGTATCTGTTTTTAGTGTTTTGTTTGTGATCAAAGGCTCCCTCCTCAACTCAATTTTGGCTACTCTTAAAAACCTATTTCAAAGTCCTGTTTGAAGGGGCTGAGATCACTGGGCCACAAGAACCACCTTGTCAGCTGTGAATTAAAGATAGCTTTCTTGATAGCTTCATTCATTCCACACACACTGAACCCTCCCTGCCCCCCTCCATTGGTGATCCTACCAGTGACTTATTCATAACTTTCTATCCAAGGCCCCTGCTTGTTTCCTTCCATCTCAACACTGTACATATGGCAAATGATGTTTCCGTTATGTAAATCAAGACTCTGCCCTGCTTCAGAGAGGAAAGAATAAGATTCAGTAGAATTTTATCCAAGAGAACTCTGGAGCTCTAGTAATTTATACAAGGAATATTTTATCCAATGTTTTAGAAAGAGGCAATTTCATCTGTGCTCAGAGCTACAGGCAGAGATAGTACACAGGCATCAGGACTGGAGGGCTTCCCGAAGAGAGCTGCGCACCCAGAGGAGATGCAGGAGTACTCTCCCTCATGAGCCCACAGGCCTCCATCTGCATCTGGAGCTAGAGCCAGCCAATCACCATAGAAACTCGCAGCCTGCTCAGAGAGAGCTGAACACTCAGGACCAATCTCCCTCTGGAGCCCATGGCCCATAGACACACAGGAGAGACAAGCTCCATTCAGAGACTAAAGAAAAACAAAAACAAAAACAAAATCAAAAACAACCTAACATCAAAGATAAGAAGATGGAAAGAGGCAAGTGTAAGAATCTAAGCAACAGAAACCAAAACAACCTGGCAACATCAGAAACCACCTCTCCCACCACAGCAAGTAGTTTATATCCCAACACACCAGAAAAACTAAATTTGGACTTAAAACTGTGCTTTGGGTTGATGATAGAGGGCCTCGGAAAGCACATGAATAGCTCCCTTAAAGATACACACAAAAAAAAAAAAAAAACAAGATAAACTAGTACAACCCCTTAGAAAAACACAGAAAAATGAAAGCAAACAGATGTCGGAATTAAACAAAACGATCCAGGATCTAAAAACAGAAATGGAAACAATAAAGAAAGCACAAAGAGAGACAACCCTGCAGATAGAAAACCTAGGAAAGTGGTCAGGAGTCATAGACACAAGCATCACCAACAGAACACAGGAGATGGAAGAGAGAATCTGAAGGGCAAGAGATAACATAGAAAGCATTGACACAACAGTCAGAGAAAATGTAAAAAGTAAAAAGCTCCTAACCCAAAACATCTAGGAAATTTAGAACACAATGAGAAGACCAAACCTAAGGATAATAGGCTTTGAAGAGAATAAAGTCCCCCAACTAAAAGGCCCAGTAAATATCTTCAACAAAATTATAGAAGAAAACTTCCCTAACCTAAAGAAAGATAACTATGAACATACAAGAAGCTTAAAAAATCCAGATAGATTGGACCAGAAAAGAAATTTCTCCAGACACATAATAGGCAAAACACCAAATGTTCAAAGCAAAGAAGGTATACTAAAAGCAGTAAGGGAAAAAGGACAAGTAGAAGGTAAAGGCAGATTAGTCAGAATTACATCATACTTCTTAACAGAAACTATGAAATCTAGAAGATCCTGGACAGACGTCATACAGACCGTAAGAGAACACAAATGCCAGCTCAGGTTACTATATACAGCAAAACTCTCAGTTACTATAGATGGAGAAACCAAGATATTCCAAGAAAAGACCAAATTTACACAATATTTGCTCATAAATCCAGTTCTAAAAAGGAAAATAAATGAAAACCATAACACAAGAAGGGAAACTACACCCAAGAAAAAGCAAGAAAATAATCCTCTAACAACAAAATCAAAATAGGAAAGGCGAACAATCATGATTCTACCTCTAACAACAAAAATAACAGGAAACAACAATCATTATTTTTTAATATGTTTTAACATCAATAGACTCAGTTCACCAATAAGAAGACATAGACTATCAGACTGGATACATAAACAGGACCCAGAATTTTGCTGCATAAAGGAAACTCATTTCAGCAACAAAGACAGGTATTACCATACAGTAAAATATTGGGAAAATACTTTCTAAGCACAGGTGCCAAGAAAGAAGCTGGAGTAGCCATCCTAATATTGAATAAAATAGATTTTCAACCAAAAGACATCAAAAAAGATAAGGAAGGGCACTTTTTACTCATCACAGGAAAAATCTATCAAGATTAACTCTCAATCCTGAACATATATGCTCCAAAACCAAGAACATACAAATTCAAAAAAAAATTTCTACTAAAGCTCAAAGCATATATTCAACCATACACAATAATAATGGGAGACTTAAACACCCCACTCTCATCAATGGACAGATCATGGAAGCAGAAACTAAACAGAGACACATTGAAACTAACAGAAGTTATGAACCAAATGGATTTAACAGACATCCTAAAACAAAAGAATATACCTTCTTATCAGCACCTCATGGCACCTTCTTCAAAATTGACCATATAGTTAGTTGGTCACAAAATAGGCCTCAGCAGATACAAGAACAATGACATAATACCATGCATCCTATGAGATCAACATGGACTAAGGCTGGTCTTCAATAACAACAAAAACAACAAAAAGCCCACATACACATGGAAGCTGAACAATGCTCTACTCAATGGTAGCTTCCTCAAAAAAAGAAAAAAGAAAAAAGAAAAATCAAAAATCAAAAACTTTTTAGAATTTAATAAAAATGTAGGCACAGCATACCCAAATTTACAGAATACAATGAAAGCAATGCTAAGAGGGAAACTCAGAGCTCAGAGTGCCCCCAAAAAGAAATTAGAGAAAGCATACACTAACAGCTTGACAGCACACCTGAAAGATCTAGAACAAAAAGAGGCAGATACACCCAAAAGGAGTAGTTGGCAGGAAATAATCAAACTCAGAGCTGAAAACAACGAACTAGAAACAAAAAGAACTATACAAAGAATCAACAAAACCAGGAGCTTCTTCTGTGAGAAAATCAGTAAGACTGATTAAATTTTAGCCAGACTAACAAGAGGGTGTAGAGATACTATCCAAATTAACAAAATCAGAAATGAAAGTGGAGACATAACAACAGAAACTGAAGAAATTCAAGAAGTCATCAGATCCTACTACAAAAGCCTATACTCAACAAAACTGGAAAATCTAGAGGAAATGAACAATATTCCAGACAGATACCAGGTACCAAAGTTAAATCAGGATCAGATAAACCATCGGAAGAGCCCCATAACACCTAAAGAAATAGAAGCAGTCATCAAAAGCCTCCCCCAAAAAGCTCAGGATCACATTGGTTTAGTACAGAATTCTATCATACCATCATAGAAGACCTAATACCAATAATCTACAAATTATTCCATAAAGTAGAAACAAAGGGGACACTAACCAACTCAGTCTTCGAAGCCACAATTATGCTCACACAATTATGCTACAAGAAAGAGAACTTCAGACAAATTTGCCTTATGAATATTGATGGAAAAATACTCAAAAAAATTCTTGCAAACCAAAACGAAGAACACATGAAAACAATCACTCACCATGATCCAGTAGGCTTCATTCAAGGGATTCAAATATAATTCATTATACAAAAATGTATCAACATGATCCACTATATAAACAAACTCAAGGGAAGAAAAACACAAGATCATCTCTTTAGATGCTGAAAAAGCATTTGACAAAATTCAACACCCATTCAAGTTAAAAGTCTTAGAAAGATTAGGAATTCAAGACCCACACTTAAACATAGTAAAAGCTCCACCTGGAAGGCCCTTGCCTACTGACAAAACGCTCAGGACATTTGCCACTGGGAAAGCTAGAAGATCCTGGACAGACAACATGCAGACTCTAAGAGAACACAAGTGCCAGCCCAAGATGCTATACCCAGCAAAACTCTCAATCACAATAGATGGAGAGACAAAGATATTCCAGGACAAAACTAAATTTACACAATATCTGACAGCAAACCCAGCACTACAGTGAATTATAGGTAGAAAACCCAATACAAGGAGGGAAACTACATCCTAGTAAAAACAAGAAAATACCTAAGCAAGAAAACCAAAAGAAGAAAGACACACAGGCACAATTCTACCTCCCAAAGCAAATATAGCAGGAAAGAGCAACCACTATTCCTTAATATCTGTTAAAATCAATGGACTCAATTCCCCAATACAAAGAAATACGCTATCAGACTGGATACATAAACAGAATCCAGCATTTTTGCTGCATACAGGAAACTCATCTCAGAGACAAAGACAGACACTATTTCAGAGTAAAGGTTGGGAAAATAACTTCCAAGCAATCAGTCCCAAGAAACAAGCTGGAGTGGCCATTGTAATATTGAATAAATTATATTTTCAACCAAAAGTTATCAAAAAAAAAAAAAAAAGATTTAAAAAACCACTTTTTACAATTTACAGGGAAAATTTCTCAGGAGGAACTCTCAATCCTTAACATATATGCTCCAAATACAAGAGTACTCATATTCATAAAAGAAACTCTACTAAAGCTCATAAAATACATTTTACCCCACACAATAATAATGGGAGTCCTCAACACCCCACTCTCACCAATACACAGAAAATGGAAACAGAAACTGAACAAGGAAACAATAAAACTAGCAGAGGTTTTGAACCAATTGGAATTAATAGAAATCTACAGAACATTTCATCCTAAAACAAAAAAATATACCTTCTTCCCAGAACCTCATGGCACCTTCTCCAAAACTGACAATATAACTGGTCACAAAACAAGCCTCAATAGATATAAGAAGATTGAAATACTCCCATGCATCCTTTCAGATCACCATGATCTGAAGGCTGGTTTTTAATAACAACAAAGACAACAAAAAGCCCATATACACATGGAAACTAAACAATGCTCTATTAAACAATAGCATGGTCAAAAAAAAAAAAAGGAGAAAGAAATTAAGAATTTTCTAGAATTTAATGAAAATGAAAACACAACATACCCAAACCTATGAGATGCAATGAAAGCAGCACTGAGAGAAAAACTCACAGCTCTGAGTGCTTCCAAAATAAACTGGAGAGAGCATACACTAGCAACTTGACAGAACAGTTTAAACCTCTAGAACAAAAGGAAGCAGATACACCCAAGAAGAGTAGATGGCAAGAAATAATCAAACTCAGAACAGAAATTGACCAAATAGAAACAAAAAGAATCAACATACAAAGAATCAACTAAACCAAGAGCTGGTTCTTTGAGAAAATTAACAAAATTGATAAACCCTTAGCCAGACTAACTAGAGGGCAAAGAGAGAGTATCCAAATTAACAAAATCAGAAAGGAAAGTGGAGACATAACAACTGAAACTGAGGAAATTGAAGAAATCATCAGATCCTACTACAAAAGCCTATACTCAACAAAGCTGGAAAATCTGGAGGAAATGGATGAATTCCTACACAGATACAAGATACTAAAGTTAAACCAAAACCAGGTGAACCATCTAAATAATCCCATAACACCTAAAGAAATAGAAGCAGTCTTCAAAAGCCTCCCAACTTAAAAAAAAAGGTCCAGGTCCAGATGGGTTCAGTGCAGAATTCTATCAGATATTTATTGGCAACCTAATACCAATATTCCCCAAACTATTCCACAAAATAGAGTCAGATGGAACCCTACCTAATTGATTTTTCGAGGCCACAATAACCCTCGTTCCTAAACCACACAAAGACACTACAAGTAAAGAGTACTTCAGACCAATCTCACTTATGAACATTGATGCAAAAATACTCAACAAAAATCCTTGCAAACTGAATCCAAGAACACATCAAAACGATCATTCACCATGATCAAGTAGGCTTCATCCATGGGATGCAGGAATGGTTTAATATATGGAAATCCATCAAAGTAATTCACCAAATAACAAACTCAAAAAAAAAAAACCAAAAAACAAAAAAACAAAAAAACACACTAAATGCTGAGAAAGCATTTGACAGAATTCAACACCCCTTCATGTTAAAAGTCTTGGAAAGCACAGGAATCCAAGGCCCATACATAAACATAATAAAAGCAATATACAGCAAAGCAATAGCCAACATCAAAGTAAATGGTGAGAAATGTAAAGCAATCCCACTAAAATCAGGGATTAGAAAAGGCTGCCCACTCTTCCCCTACCTATTCAACATCGTACTGGAAGTCCTGGCCAAAGCAATTAGACAGCAAAAGGAAATAAAAGGGATAGAAATTGGAAAGGAAGAAGTAAAAATATCACTGTTTGTAGATGACATGATAGTGTACGTAAGTGCCCCCAAAAATTCCACCAGAGAACTTCTACAGAACAGAAAAACAAGTTCAGCAAAGAAGCTGGATATAAAATTAACTCAAATAAATAAGTAGCCTTCCTCTACTCAAAGGACACACGTGCAGAGAAAGAAATTAGGGGAAAAATATTCTTCACAACAGTCACAAACAATATGAAATACTTTGGTGTGACTCTAACTATGCAAGTGAAGAAACTATATGACAAGCACTACAATACTCTGAAGAAGGAAATCTAGAAAGATCTCAGAAAATGGAAAGGTCTCCCATGCTCATGGATTGGAAGGATCAACATTGTAAAAATGGCCATCTTACCAAAAGCAATCTACAGATTCAATGCAATCCCCATCAAAATTCCAACCCAATTCTTCATAGAGTTAGAAAGAGCAATGTGCAATTTCATCTGGAATAACAAAAGACCTAAAATAGCAAAATCCATCCTCAACAACAAGAAAACCTCTGCAGGAATCACCATCCCTGACCTCAAGCTGTATTATAAGACAATTGTGTTAAAAACTGAATGGTACTGGTACAAAGATAGGCACATGGATCAATTAAATAGAATTGAAAATCCAGAAATGAGCCCTCACATATATGGTCACTTGATTTTTGACAAAGGAGCTGTAAATATTCAATGGAAAAAGTACAGCCTATTCAACAAATGGTGTTGGTTCAACTGGCACTCTGCATGCAGAAGAATGAAAATTGAACCTTTATTATCTCCATGTTCAAAGTTCAAGTGCAAATGGATCAAAGATCTCCACATTAAACCAGGTACACTGAAACTATTAGAAGAAAAAGTAGGGAAAACCTTAGAACACATAGGGCACAGGAGAAAATATTCTGAACACAACACCAATGGCTTTTGCTCTAAGGTCAAATATCGACAAATGGAACTTAATGAGATTTCAAAGTTTCTGTAAGGCACTGTCAAGAAAACAAAACAGCAGCCAACAGATTGGGAAAAGATCTTTACTAACCCCACATCTGATAGAGGCTTAATACCCACGGTATACACAGATCTCAAGAAGTTAGACACCAGAGAATCAAACAACACTATTAAAAAATGGGGTACAGAGCTAAACAAAAAGTTCTCAATTGAGGAATATCGAATGGCTGAGAAGCATCTAAGGAAGTTCTTGACATCCTCAGTCATCAGGGAAAGGCAAATCAAAACAACCCTGAGATTCTACCTCACACTGTCAGAATGGTTAAGATCAAAAATTCAGATGACAGCAGATGCTGGCGAGGATACGGAAAAAGAGGAACACTTCTCCACTGTTGGTGGGGTTGTAAACTGGTACAACCACTCTGGAAATCCGTCTGGCAGTTCCTCAGAAAACTGAACATAGTACTACCTGAAGACCCAGTTAATCCACTTCTGGGCATATACCCCAAAGATGCTCCAACATACAACAAAGACACATGCACCACAATGTTCATAGCAGCACTATTTATAATAGCCAGAAGCTTGAAAGAACCCAGATGTCCTTCAGTAGATGAATGGATACAAAAATTTTGGTATATTTACACAATGGAGTACTACTCAGCTATCAGAAACAATGACTTTATGAAATTCTTAAGAAAATGGATGCATCTAGAGAATATCACCCTGAGTGAGGTAAACCAGTCACAAAGAACAAACATAATATGCAGTCACTGATAATTTGATACTAAGGCCAGGAAGCTCTGAACACCCCTTAAACAACTCACAGACTATATGAAGTTCAAGAAAAACAAAGGCCAAAAAAAAAAAAAAAAAAAAAAAAGAAAAAGAAAAAGAAAAAAGAAAAAGAAAAATCAGTACGCTTAATCTTTACACACCAAGAAAACTTTGATAATTCCAGGTTACATCTTGGTTTACATGTACTTTATGTTCATTGTAACTGGTACGATTTTAATGCATACTATCAAATCTTTAAAAAGTCAAGTACTGACAAAAATGTATTCATATACTTTTATGCAAAAATGTTTTTAAAATCTATATTTATCTCTGTTTTTAAAATAAAGTTGTTCAATTAAGAAAATAAAAAACATAGTGAAAGCAATATAGAGCAAACCAGTAGCCAACCTCAAACTAATTGGTGAGAAACGTGAAGCAATCCATCTAAAATCAGGGACTACACAAGGCTGCCCACTCTCTCTCTACCTATGCAATATAGTATTGAAGTCCTAGCCATAGCAATCAGATAGGAAAAAGAGGTCAAAGGGATACAAATCAGAAAGTAAGAAGTCAAAATATCACTATTTGCAGATGACATGATAGTGTACTTAAGTGACCCCAAAAATTCTACAAGAGAACTCCTACACCTGATAAACAACTTCAGCAAAGTAGCTGGATATAAAATTAGCTCAAACAAATTAGTAGCCTTCCTCTACTCAAAGAATAAGAAGGCTGAAAAAAAATTAGAGAATCGAGACTCTTCACAGTCATCACAGAGAATATAAAATACCTTGGGGTGACTCAAACCAAGCAAGTGAAGGATCTGTATGACAAGATCTTCAAATCTCTGAAGAAGGAAATTGAAGAAGACCTCAGAAGATGAAAAGATCTCCCATGCTCATGCGTTGGAAGGATCAACATAGTAAAAATGGCCATCTTGCATAAAGCAATCTACAGATTGAATGCAATTCCTATCAAAATTCCAACTCAATTATTCATAGAATTGGTAAGAGCAATTTGCACATTGGTTTGGAATAAAAAAAAAAAAAAAAAAAACAGATAGCAAAAACTATTCTCAAAAACAAAAACGTTTCTTGAGGAACCACCATCCCTGACCTCAAGTTTTATTACAAATAAATTGAGATAAAAAGTGCATGGTATTAGTACAGAGACAGGCAGGTAGATCAATGGAATACAGTTGAAGACCCAGAAATGAACTTACACACCTATGATAACTTGATCTTTGACAATGGAGCTATATACATTCAGTTGAAAAGGACAGCTTCTTTGAAAAATGGTGCTTATTAAACTAGCAATCAGCCTGCAGAAGAATGCAAATATTCCCTTTCTTAAATCCTTGTACAAAGCTCAAGTCCAAGTGGATCAAAGTCCTCCACATAAAACCAGGTACATTGAAACTAATGGAACAGAGAATGGAAAAGAGCTTATAGAACACACGGGCACAGGGGACTATTTCCTGAACAGAACACCAATGGATTATGCTCTAAGATCAAGAATCAACAAATAGGACCTCATGAAATTGTAAAGCTTCTGTAAGGAAAAACACCCTATCAAAAAGAGAAAACTTAACCAACAGATTGGAAAAATATCTTTACCAATCCTACATCTGATAGAGGGCTAATATTCAATACATACAAAAAACTCAAGAAGTTAGACTCTATAGAATCTAATGATCCTATTATAAAATGGCGTACAGAGCTAATCAAAGAATTTACAACTGAGGTATATGAAAGGGTTGAGAAGCACCTAAAGAAATGTTAAACATCCAAAGTCAACAGGGAAATGCAAATCAAAACAACCCTGAGGTTCCACCTCACACCAGTCAGAATGGCTAAGATTAAAAACTCAGATGACAGCAGATGCTGGCAAGAATGTGAAGAAAGGAACACTCCTCAATTGCTGGTGGGGTTGTAAACTGGTACAATCTGGAAATCAGTTTGGTGGTTCCTCAGAAAATTGGACATAGTACTACCTAAGTTCCAGATATACCTCCCATTGGCATATACCCAAAAGATGCTCCAATGTCTAACAAGGACACATGCACAACCATGTTCATAATCCATGTTCACATGCAGCCTTATTTATAATAACCAGAACCTGGAAAGAACCAATGCCCTTTATGAGATGAATGGATACAGAAATTTTGGTACATATACACAATGGAGTACTGCTCAGTTATTTAAAACAATGCCTTTATGAAATTCCTAGGCAAATCGATGAAACTTGAAGCTGTCATCCTGAGTGAAGTAACCCAGGCACTAAAGAACACTCATGGTATGTACCCACTGATAAGTGGATACTTGCCCAAAAAGCTCAGAATACCCAAGAAACAATTCACAGAGATTATGAATCTCAAAGAGAAGGAAGGCTGAAATGTGGATGCCTTAGTCCTTTTTAGAAGAGAGAACAAAACACTCATGGGAGAAAATAAGGGGACAAATAGAGAAGCAGGTATTGAAGAAAAGATCATCCAGAGACTGCCTCACCTGGGGATACACCCCTGTGTGCCCAATAAACCCAAGCACTATTGCTGTCACCTAGTAGTGCTTATTAGCAAGAACCTGATATGGATGCCTCCTTAGAGGCTCTGATAGAACAATACTGATGCAGAGGAGGATGCTTGCAGCTAAGCATTGTACTGAATATGGGGACCCCAATGAAACTAGAGAAAGAAATGCAGAAGCTGAAAGGGTCTGCAACCCTATGGGAATAAGAAAATTATCAACCAACCAAACCCACCACAGCTCCCAGGGACTAAAACACCACATGGAGAGACCTGTGGCTCCAGTTGCATATGTAGCAGAGGATAGCATTGTCTGGCATCAATGGGAGAAGAGGCCTTTGGTCCAGTGAAGGCTCATTTTCCCAGTGCAGGGAAATGCCAACCACTGAGATGAAGAGGGTGGTTAGGAGAGGAAGCACCTTCATAGAGGCAATGGGAGTTGGAGGAGGAGGGGGATGAGATCGGGGTCAAAGGGATAACATCTGAAATGTAAATACAGAGAATATCCAATTTTTAAAAATGAAAAAAAAGAGGCAATTTATACGCTACTAAAACTTCTTCAGAATAGACCAGAAGTTGGAACATGGGCTAAATGATTTACAAACCCAATACAGCAGAAAGATTAAATGACCAAAAAAAAAAAAAAATTCCAAAGTAGAAATGAGCCCCTCTATGAAAACAGCAAGATGAAGACAGCCTACATTTGAATCAGGTTATAGAACTCACTGGATTTGTCTCCTTGGAAACACTCCTGTTTGTGTATCTATGATTGTCTTGAATAAGATGATAAAGCCAGACAATACTACAACATAATTGGGATTAGTTTAGGTTTAGAAAAATTGATTAATGATGATGCTTGCATTGACTATTTCCCTAGTGATATTCTGAGACATTCTAGTGCATCAATTCCTAATCTTTCCGATGCCCATGAGATGGGTAATATGCTATTCTAATTTTATAAGTGAATTAACCAAGATAGGAAGAAAAGAAGCACCAGGGCTACACTGCTTATGTATGGTAAAGCTACACTTAACATGTGTGTATTCTCCCAAAATCTCTATGTTGAACATCTAAGCCCTAAGTTGATAGTACTAAGAGATGGTGACTAGTCAAGGAGACTAACCAAAAGTCTGTGGGTAGTGAACAATCTAGACAGAAGATTGGCTGAAGAGTATAGACTATAGTTTCATTTATTTCAAGTACTGATTCAGCCATCCATCATGCTGGGGTCGATAGAGTTATGATGACTATGGAAAGATTTACCTCAGGATCTCTGAGAAACCACTTTACAGTGGAATTCATATAGATAATCATCAATCTGAAAGATGCTTAGCAACGAGCCCCGTGAAGCTTGTGTTATCTGAAATAAGAAAAATTGAACCATTTACTAGAAATAAAGGTAGAGAAATATGGTGAGTTTTATTTGCTATTTTTTTTTCTGAAAATAATCTCCAAAGGAAAGACAACATTACACAGAACTGCCTTCTTCCCTCAGCATGAAAATCTTTTTCCTCTTAGGAGATGTTAAGCACTAAGTTTTAAGAGATACTATGAAATGGAATAAGGATTATGTGAATGACTTCCATGTGTCTGCTGCTAGACTCTGGGGGGATGGGTTGGAGTGTAGTCATACTCTAAGATGGGTTTCAGAAAGTGCAGGGCAAGCACTGCAAATCCAATGCCAACCAAAACAAACAAAAAATTTCCCCACCAAAGCAACAACAATGACACAAAACACAAAACAACAACGAACACATTAGAAAATGGAAGAGACCAAGAAAGAGTTTAGTATGGGGTATATGGCTCCAAATGCAAAATGAATGCAATTGCAGAGGGGAAAAAGCAAACTGAAACACATGACGCTCAGTTAATGGGCACCGTGTCCTAAGTTCCAGACAACTTAGAGGGCAGAAGGGAGGGACAGATGATAAAAGACCAAAGACACACAACAGAGTGAGGACCCAACATAAAAGAGATAAGGAGAACCTATGGAGACTCAGTCAACAGAATTAACAGTGGACCCAACACTGAGCACTTTTACAGCCCAACCACACAGGAAGCCTGGGGTCTGCATAAAGTGCAGGTGCCAGATAAAGATATTTCTTTCTCCCAGCATCCACCAAAAGAATGCCAAGAAACTGTCATTAAAAGATCCCTGCTGGGGCCATAGTTAGGTGGCCTTGCAGTCAAAAGTCCCACATGTCTTACTCTGCAACAAGTGTCTGACAACTGTACTCAGAACTGGCCTTCAGAATCTCTCTGGCATGGCAGTGGGGGGGTGGAATCCTTTAAGTCAGAACCATGGAGAGCTCCACATGCCCTCACTTACTCATTCAATGTGAAAACAGGTAACATAGCTAAGGCGGTGGGGGGGGGTGGAGTGGGGAGATGGGGGGGTGGAGGTGACAGGGAGTGAAAGAGACAAGTAGTACTTTAGGAATACACAGGGAACAGTTACATAACCACCGTGTTCTAGCACAAGCAAGGAAACAAAACCTACCAGAATATTGCAAATACCTCAACTGAAAGGAAATAGTGATTTTAAAAAGTTGATCCAATTACTTAATCGCAGATACACAAGTGCCAATATAGAAACACCAGAGATATAAAAATATCAAGTCAGCATGACTTTTATAAAAGCAGTGTCATGGTAATAGGTTTCAAAGACTATGAAGCCAATGTAATACCAGGCAAAAATCTCAAAGAATGAGTATAATCATGTTTAACAAGAAGACATAAATACCCTCCTGATTGGATTCAAAGACGGGGCAAGTAAACTACTGGAGAAAATGTAAAAGACAATATAGGACACTAAAGCTAAATCCCATCGACACAGAAATACAAATAAAAAAAGGTGAAAATAACAATCCTGGAATTAAGAAACTCAAGACATCTAATTGAAAGTTCAGTGGAAAGTCTTACCCATAGAATGGATCAGTTGGAGGACAGAATATCTGAGCCTGAAGTTAAGACATGAATCATAGCATCCAAATAATAACAATAGCTAATAAAGTTTAAAGAGAATATATAAGATCTGTGGAAAGCTGCTAACAGACCAAATTTATGAATCCAAGCATAGTGTGTGTATGTATGGGGCGGGGTACAAGCTAAAGACACAGAAAATATATTCAATAAAATATAGCAAAAGTTCTCAAATTTATAGATAGAGATAATCTTCCATGTAGAGGAAGTCTTTAGACACCATACTATTAAGACCAAAAAGACATCTTCCTGTGTCATATTGCAGTTAAACCACTAAGCTGGTCAGTGGTGGCCATGCCTTTAATCTCAGCACTCAGGAGGCAGAGGAAAGTGGATCTGTGAGTTCAAGGTCAGCCTAGTCTAAAGAACAAGTTCCATAACAGCCAGGGGTATACAGAGAAACCTTGTCATTTTTTTAAAAAAGGCACTAAATATGAAAACAACAAAAAAACTTGAAAGCTATAAGCATGAAGTTACGATTAAAGAAATACCCAACAGAGTAATAGCAGATTTCTCTAGAGAAACTCTACAGGCTAGAAGGGTAAGAGGGTATGCAACAATGTATTTTAAACTGTAAAGATGATATTTGCCAAGCAAAAGTACTATATTCAGCAATGTTACCCCTCAGAATGATTGAGAATGAAAAACAAAACACTATTAACAAAAGATAAGAAATTCATTATTGCTAATATAGCACTGCAGAAAATATAGGAAAGAGTCTGACATTTGGAAGAAAACAATAAACAAGTCCCTGAGGCCAGAGGAGAGAGGGATGAAGGAATTCCCGGATTCCTGCTGAAAAGGTTCTTATCAGGAGAAGGGAAACTGTACTTTTAATCTCACTAAGCTGGGTGACATTTACAGGTCTGGGAATGGGGGTTTCAGAGAAGGTCAGAGAAGAGGAACACCCTGCTGGTAAAGGGAGTCCCCCATTTTGCACCAGGGTCAGAATACCTATCCAGACTTGGTAGACTTCCACCTTAATTAGCAGTATTTCCCCACACTTTCAGGAAAATACCCAGGAAGAAGCTTAATTAAGGAAGTCCCTTAAAATAAAAATTGTAAAACACTAGAGAACAAAAGAGAAGAAAATAGAAGAAAGTGACAAGACCTCCTAAATGGGCAGAGTTAATGCTGTGAGAATGGCTTATTAGTAACAGTGATCTAGAGTCCCACACCATCTCCATCCAAAGTCCAGTCACATTCCTCATGAATTTCCCAAACAGCAATCCTAAAATACATATGGAGGCACAAAGACCCTGAAGAGCCAAAGCAACCCTAGTAAAATTGTTTGGGTTATGGAATCACTGAAGGAAGACCGCAGATTCAAATGGTATGCAAGAACAAAGTGTGATTATTCTGCATCAGCAACCAGCATGCAGGGGTCACCACTGCATCAAAATGGCAATCCAGACAAAGATGCTCAAGCCTCTTTTATAGGGAACTGGGAGATTTTTCCAGAAGGATTAGGTAATCGCTAATGTGATCTCAGTAGGGGTCAAAGCCCTGACATTAATAACATTTTGATTGGCTACTATGTTAGGGTTAGATTATCTAAAACCTCATTGGTGGGTGCCAGGATGCCCCAGGTGGACTGCAGTCCTGCCTCATGAATGATTAACCACAGGGTGGGCTGCCCAGCACAGATGGCCTATCCTGGGATAAGATATCTCCCATTCATGTAACTATCTTTAGGATGTTTCTTCGGTGGGGAAATTTTATTGTCTCGTTCCTGGACTTTGGGATCTGCTGCTGGAACAGATGGCTTATGGCCTAGTTTCATGGTTGGCTCCTGAAGCAGATGATCTATGGCCTACTTTCAGAGTGGAGACAAAATGAAAGGAATAGACCCCCTTTCAAATGAGCAATGATGGAGAAAGTACAATACCCAATTTCAAATTATACTGCTGAACACAGTACCACCGCAGTGTCACAAAAGCAAGGATGCAAGCCCAAGGGACAGAATAGAGGATGTAGGAGTAAATCCATGATCCAATATTTTTTACAGTCTTATTTGAGAAGTCATACATACAATGTGTTTTGATCAAATTCACCCCTATTTCCTTCTCTCCAATTCACCCTTTATCTCTGCCTCCCACTTTTCTCTCTTCATGTGCTTTACAAAAGAAGAACTGGGTTTATTGAGTGCTGCCTGTATGTCCGTGGGTAGAGAAACACCTCCCAGAGAATGGATGACCTCACAGGGATACAGGCTTCAAGAAAACTGATCATCCCTACCTCAGGAGCCTCCAATCGACAGACACTCCCCAGCTAGGGATGAAAATTTAAGAGCCCATTTCTCATCCATGTTGGGACTTTGATTATCCGTGCTGAGACTTTGATTATTTTACAAAACCACTTAAACTGTAAAATATAGAACATTTTTTCCTTATTCTTTACTGTGCAGAGGAAAGCTAGGAGGTGTTTTGCTGCCGTCCTTCACATTCCGGGTCTTTTCTCAGAACTTTCCAGGGATTTCTAGGTTTGAAGAAAGGTTGATGATGACCAGAGGGCTCTCTCAGGGTCTCACTGGCAGCCCAATGATGACTTTGTGCCACTTTTCACTTTATAAGAGAATCAAAAGTCATTTTGTAACTGGCATTCAGAGATTTCACCTGATAAAGCATTTGCATTTCCTCATATCCACACAAAGGTCTTAACCACTTAGATCCCTATGTTCTCCCAGTACAGGGAAGCTTCTCAACAATCAGAATGACATTTTTAATGTTAGAAAGAACAAATAAGATCATTTATTTAATTATTATGATGTGACAGTTGGATAATATCAGAGAAGTAGGTCAGAACATCTATACACTGTTCCTCCACAAATAAATACCAGTAAGGACTTATCAAATAAATTAAAAGTATTTTCCCCCAAATACATGTAAGTAGATATAAAATTTTAACTATTTATATACAATTTTCAGCCGCGATGATAAAAGAAACAACCATAAGAAATACACCAAATGCATTGGCAAATATGCTCCTAGACAGTGCACACACAGCAAGTTAAAACCAGAGAAGACCCTGAACATGATGTATGAGTGGAGAGCTATGATGACACACAAAAAATTTTATTGGCCAAATATGTAAATACTTTCAGTGTTTCAGTGAGTGTGGGTGAAGCTGCAGAGAGAAGGCCCTCAAACTGGAGGAAGAGCTTAAAGGACAGAATCGCAGAAGGGCAATTCGCTAATATATATTGAAGGTTTTTAAAATAACCTTGCCATTTGACTTCATAATTTCAATTTGGTAAGTGTGTCCTTGGAATATAAAAAGATGTGTGGAAAGATTTAATTGCGATTCTATTCATTACCCTGTTGCTTGCACTTTTGAAAAATTGGAAAAAATTAAATGTCAAGCAATAGGGGATTAATTAAATAGATTATAGTTCATGTGCATAAAGGAACACTATGAAATTATAAAAATGTTAACATGGATGGTTGTTTCTCATATATTTTAAAGTGTAAAATGTTTTATGCAATGTAGCTTTTACAAAAATATACATTCTTAGAAGCCATATGTATTTGGAAACAATATATGTCTAGAAATATAGTCATTATAATTTTAATAACATTATGGGCTTTTTTTTTTAGAATTATAGGCTATGCTGTTCTTATCCCCATATTTTTATTTCTCCCAAGTGATTAATATGCATTGTTTGGTGGTAAGAAAAGACAATAATGCTTATTCTTACATTAAACTTGAGTGTAGCATATACATCAGGTGCTTTGACTTGGTAATGACTTAGTACTGTCTTAGGGTGGAATACGCAGGAAATGAAGCCCATGCACTCTTCCAGCCCCATGGAACCGACTCTGGGGAATTAGTAGAATGTATTGGCACTGAATTTGTTAAGGGCATTATAAAAAATGAGGGCACTAAAGCTAAGTGTGCCTGAATTTCCACATTTCCTCAGAATTGCATAGATTCCCACAGAAATTAAATAAGTGTACATTCAAAAATTCTATGGTATATTTCTTCCGAAGTCCCTACTTTTAAAAATTGCAATGCAGTGTTTGCTCTGACCACTTTTTCTCTATATATCTTTTTAAAATAACTATTTTTCATGGATTTACTTCACCAATGAAATACACATTTTACTGTGAATAGGAAAAACATCTTAGTATACATTTTATGTGTGTTGACCTTAATCATGTCTGATAATAACCTCTAGTCAATAATGTCTTTATTTAACTGATGATCAGAACTGTATAGATTTATGGCATATGCCATAATGTTCTAGGGTAGTTTTACATTGTGGGATGTCTAAAACAACTATTTAATGTAAGCATCATGCTATCATAATTATTTTTTAATGTGTAAAACAATTCTTTTGAATATTCTCCACCCTCAGCAATTTCCATGTATGTATCATATATACATATATTTCAAGCATAAACTAATATGTATATTTGTAAATATTTATACATATGTATCATTCAGCAATTTTCACACAAACACCAATGCTTATAACTACAGTTACCCTGATATGCATGAAAATCTCTTGAACTTGTTTCTGGAGGGGCGGTTTGAAATAGTGTCTCATTCTGTAGACTGGGATGGACTCGAACTAAGACCGTCCCAAATGTGGGGACTACAGGTGTTTCACCATACCTAGTCAATATATTGATTGTAAACAAAATTGATCAACCTCTTTCCAATGTCTCCAGTCTCCAGCCTCTGATAACTACCATTCTACTGTAATTTTATGAGCTTGTTTTCTTTCATGCTTATCTCATTATTCTTCCTGATAAAACCAGAACTTGCTACCAGTGCATAATAGAAAACTCTGAGTATACAGTCAATCACAAACTAAAAAGACTGTATTAGTTGGCCTACTGACACTGCAATGAAATACTGTCATCATCAATTTTCAAAAAAAAAAAAAAAAAAAAAAACAAGGATTATTTTGACTCAGGGTTCAGAATTCCAGCCCAGAACACATTGGCTCTGTTGCTTTGAGCTTGTGACTAAGCATCTTGGCCTTCTACCCTGTCTCTGGAGAAGCATGTGGTTAAGAAAGCCTGTTCAATGTATGGCCAGGAAACGAAAGTGATAAAGGAGGGAACTAATGTCTCTAGTGCCCTTGAAGAGAAGTCTCTCAGTAACTGGCAGGCCTCTGACAAGGTGCTACTTTGTAGAGGTTTTACACCTTTCCATCTGTGCCTACCAAAGGACATAGGGTTGGTTTACCGTTGGCCTTTGAGCACATTCAAAATCCAAACTCTAGCAGCCTCCCTAGCAAATATTCCTACACCTTTCATCCTATTTTCTTTCCTATGCCTTATATACTGATATGGGTTTTTGTTTCTTTTTTATGGCAGTGACATATTGGGGAGACTGGATTCTAAGGCTAGACGGTCCCCCCACACATGGAATGCTCGTGTATATATTCATTTATTTGAGTAAAATATGCTTTATACGTAGGTCTAAAGTATTATTTAAAATAAGAAAAGGATTAGTGAAGTTTTTAGGTGTGTTGAATCACAAGACAGTCTCATTGTGTATCCCAGCCTAGCCTGGATCTCACTACTTAGAGCAGGCTGGCCTTAAACTCAGAGATTCAGCCTTGAGTAGTGAAATTAAAGGTGTGTCCCACCATGCCCAGCTTTCACAAACTTTTAATCCTAGGTCTCCTTAATGTATTAGACACTATCATTTGAGTATCCAGATAGAAAATGTGTGACCCAATTTCACCATATTCATTGTTTGGTGGAAAAACACTATTCATTGTAATTAGACTTTAAGTCACTCTAGAAGTAACTTAAATTTAATATATGTATGTACACACACATACACACACACACACACACACACACACACACACACACACACACTCTTTATACCAGATCTACAAATAGAGCTCACACTTGATTGTATATAGATGTTCTGGGATTGTAATTTACTTTCTTGAGTTGGTCTTTAGTCTATCTGTAATAATTCACACAAGCTTATAGGGATGCTCACAACCAAAGTACAGTTCTGGAAAGCAAGCACTGAAGGGCCACAGTGGATCAGTTGTTGCTAAGAAGGAGCCAGGAACAGCAGGAAGTTCTGTCCCCAAGGTGTTCTCAGACTTAATCTATGTATCTATTGTTGCTATACAAACAGAGCTTCAATGACAGGATGCTCAAAGGAAGCCATGCCCAAGCATAGAAAGGATGGCAGGCACCCCAAGAGGTCTCCAGGAATTGACTCTAAATGCAGGCTTTAAAAATGAGTAGGCAGAGAAACAACAAAGCATTTAGTCAGAGTGACAGCCAGCAGGGCACAAAGGCACAGTGGAGAGTAGGCTGTAGGGGGCAATACTAGCACAGTGGGGATGCAGGAAGCTTGCAGGCAGTTGGGGAGGGGAGAGAAGGGGTGTGTTAGTAAGAGCCTCCTGTGTTGTGTTCCTTTGTCTCACTATAGTCAAAGGACTAGAAACCTTCCTAGTTAGAATAAATGGAGATACAGAGAAGAGATGGGGGTTTTGTAGAAGGGTTGTACAAGCATCTTCAAGGCTGAATTTGAGCAGAGGACCCATATGTTTCTCTTCCTCGCTCCCAAGTGTCCCACCTCACTCCTATCTGTTCCTCTATAATAAGGAACAGGAGAATGTAGGAACACCCTCTTTAGTTGATGCATCCTCACCCTATTAATGCATGCAAATCGGGTGTTTCCATCCTTGCTCAGAATCTGGGAATGTAGTTGCCTTTATCACCAAAACAGTTTACTGAGTTTAAACCTCCAAACCTTCCATGATGGTGAAATCAGAAGGGATGGCTTTGCATCATATCTGAGCTCAGATCGCTTTCTCAGGTCCCCCTGCACGTGGAAACTCCAGCCTTCTGGATGTTGAGGCTTGCCTCAATTCAAACCATCATTTTCACTACACCATGAAATACTTGGGTTTCACTAAATACTTATATTTCAGATGTAATGCATATGTTATAAAACTCATTGTTTCTGAGCATATAGCTCCATGGACCTCTTGTTCAAAAGCTATCTACCATCATGCCCACTAACAGACTCCTCATGTCCTGTTCTTCTAGCTCCTACAGATCTTTACCCCGCAATTTCTCTGTGTGGTTGCTTATTCTGGAAATTTCATGTGAACAGAATCACAAGATCAGGTTTAATAATATTTTATGCCTGTCTTATTTTCACTTAATCTATAGCTTATGTAGTGGTTTGAATAAGAATGGCTCTCAAGAGCTCATTTATTTGAATTTCTGGTCCCCAACTGGTGGAACTGTTTGGGGAGGATGAGAAGGTATTGATTTGTTGGAATAAAGAAGCCACTAAGGGTGGGCTTTGAGGTTTCAAAGCCCATGCCAATCCCAGTGGGTCTCTTTCCCTGCCTCTGTGTACCATGATGCAAGCAGTCAGCTGTTCCTGCCACTGTGCCATTGTTCTGCATTATGGGCTCTAACCCTCCGAAACCAAAAATCCACATTAAACATCGCTTTTCTAACTTGCCTTGTTCATGGTGTCTCATCCCAACAGTAGAAAAGTAGCTTTACTGAAATAATTTTATACTTGTTTTAAAGATCACTTCTGGAGTCTTCATAGGCACTATGTAGAGATACCCTGATGTGCTGAACTTCTTGGTCAGATCCAATAGTTTGGAATTTGAATATTCCAGATGTCCCGGATACTATTTCTAATATAATACTGAATGGATTAGACAAAAGCAGACATCCCAACTCTCTCTTGGTCTTGGGGAAGATACTTTTTACTCCATTACACATGATATCAATGGCAGTCACCAGGGATTGTCAGTCAGCAGGAGACTGGGGATGTTGGAAGAGTCAGGTTATTACCTGGGAGCTTTACTCTCTCTGCTTTATAGACATCTCCAGATTTGTTGTTTGCAGACTTCTCAGTGTGCTGTATCTCTCCACATCCTACCTATATGCTCTTTTGACATTATAACAGTGTCATCTACAAAGTTGACGCTTGAGAACCACACAACTGAGCTACAAAGACTAAAAACCTACAAAAATGCACAAAAATCCTACCAATTTAAGTCACTTTATGACTGTTATTGTTGTTGGCTGCATTTATAGCTATCCTGGGACAAATGAAGCCTGAAAGTCACAGGTTGAACATGTCTATAGGAAGCTCCAAGAAAGGCACAATTCCTAACCTTCTGCTTCCAATGATATAACTTCTTTCCTATCCTCTAGACTGCCTCTTCAAAAAAACTAACAAATTACTCGATATCAAGAAACTGATAATGGTCCTAGAGAACTTTCTGTGTGAGTTTTGCTACTATGCCCTCAGGAATTATCAGAGAAGGAACCCAGCTTCCAGATGTTGGTCCATTTGCCTTTGTTCAAGATATATTTCATTGTACATATCATCCTCATCTCTTCTAATAGTACAGGAATTTTAAGTCCTTTTGTCTATTCATCACTCTGACCCAGCATCCCATGATTCCTAAAAATTCATCACCCTCTGGTATACCAGTAGTCTCTCCTTCATTATCATCTTTTAACTGAAGTTCTTTTCCTGTTTCATACCAGAAATCTGGCTGACTCAGACAAGATAACATCTTCATCTCCTATGAAGCCCTAAATTGAATGTTATTTTTTCTTTATGCCATCCCTGTATAGTTTTACTGTCATGTAACAAATGCTACAAGCTCAGCATTTTAAATGGATGCAAACCCTTTAATTGAAAGCAGATTTTCCCCCAGAGGTCTTTGGTTTATGACTCCCTGTTGGGGGTTGCCCAGGTGCTGTTTCTATTTTGATGTTAATTCTACTTCCTCCAGAGAGGCTGCCCCAACAAACAGTAGATCATATACTCTGGTGATCTCACTGAACCTTCTCCCTATTCTGACTGGACAAATAAAGGCTAGAACCAGTGAATGGGCAATGGAAGGGAAAGACGGAACTGGAGGCTTCAGGGAGGGAAGAGGAGAGGAAAGTGGAGGAAGAGGAGGTGGAAGAAAGATGGAGCAGAACCTCATGGCCTAGAAAAGCCACAGTAGCAAAGTGTCTCATAGCTGGGGAATAAATTAGTATAGTGATAGATCTGCCCAATCTAGGTATATAGCTTATAATTACTAAGTTGTGTGTGTTTTTATACAGGCTTATTGGGATAAGAAATTACCATATTTGGCAATTTAACAACATGGGGCTTATAAGTCAATCAACCCGAGATAAAAGTTAACCCCACCCCCAATAAATTACAGGAGCTGTGGTCTAGAACTACAATATATAGATTAAAAGCTAAGTGGGTCTGAGGGATCTACAGAGAGCAGCTGAGAGGTTCCCTTCCCAAGCCCCAGCAGATCACTGCAGCCAGGGGCAACACCCCAGTGTCACAACACAGTTGAGGTCTCTCTAAGACTAGGGAGGGACCGGGACACCAGAGCAGTATTGCCTATGAAGTAGTCTTTTTGCAGACACTGCCGGCTGATCTGGGAACCAGTGCCTGAGCAAGTCTTCCTATGCTCACTTCACCGTATCCCCCATGTCTAAATAAGACATGGGACAGCCATACCCATTCTCCTGACTACTTAACTACAGGCTGCCTAATATCAATACACATGCTGCAGGTAACAACTCAAACAAAAGACAAAGAGCTAGCTCAAAAACACAAAAGCACTGGACTTTCTACAGTTAGGCCTTCTCTAAGAATAAAAAAAAAAAAAAAAACAAAAACAAAATAAACAAACAAAAAAGAGAGGACTACAATGTCCTTAATTGGATCTCACAACAACTCCCTTATTGCTACACAAACACATTATCAGGAACTTATTAGTTCATACTAAGCATGATTTTATTAGCTCATGGTTTTGTAGATGAGATGTTCTTGTCTATGATACACGACTGTTTCTTTGTTTTTCCCATTCAAACACCACCTTAACTGCCAACCTGAAGGAAGGGCTGCTCTGCCCATCCATCTGCAGCAGTCTCTCCGTTCAGAAACTCCATAGTATGTGATTGTTTGAAGTCTCCAGGTGCATTTATCATTATCCAATATCAACATAATTTATGCTAATTATTACCTCTCTGTGATCACTTTATTATCATAAATAGCATTGTTTTCATTTGCATCTCATCTTTTCAAAGTTTACAGTTTCAAAATCTTACAGTTAAAAGCAATCACAATTTTCTTTCTATTTTGTAAAATTTGCTATATAACCGAAAATGTCAATGACCATGACAAAGACTGATTACCTATTGACACATCTGATTAACACCAATGCTTCTAACTCTAAATTTTTAAACAAAATTGCTAAAATAGTTTAGCAGTCATTAAAGAAAATTTTTAGACTTAATTGATAAAATATATAAAAATTCATATTTACAAATAATTGTAAGTCAATTTAATGAGAAAATGAACAATTCAAAATAATATTATTGGGCAGGAGAGATGTCTCAGGAATTAAGAGCTCTTCCAGAGGGCCAGACTTTGGTATTCACCTCAGCAGCTGACAACTACATTTAATTCCAGTTCCTAGGATCCAACACCTTCTTCTGGCCTCTACAGGCACCTCCATTCACATATAGATATCCTCCTTACACACACACACACACACACACACACACACACACACATTTACAAACATATATATATATACACCCCCCACATACACATACACATACACACACCACATGTACACTGCACATACACCATTCATATAACCATGTACACACAGAGACACACACATATAACATACACAATATATACAGACACACCACACACAGTCACACACACATAGTATACACAGATATACCACATATACACAGACATACCATGAACACATATACATATTTACATCATATGCATATAACACATACACCATGCATACACTCCACATACTCACAGAGACATGCAAAGATTATGTACACCTTACATACATACTACACACAAAAAAAGCCACTCACATAAAATAAGCATACCATATATATATATATTTATACACACAATACATATACATACCTTATACATACACACACCACACATACACAGACATACACATACCACACAAATCATACATATACCACACACATACACAGGAAACACAAATCATATATACCTACATACAGACATAAATGCACACATTACACATACACACACACATATTCAGACACACACACACACATTCACAAACAAAAATGGAGCAAATAATTTGAAAACATCAATGCTGCTGATCAGAAGAAAAAGTCCCACAAAGTGATAGCATCTAAACATGCTGAATTATGTTTAAATGTGTATTATTTATATAACTTTTAAACAGGTTTCTTGACTTTAAAAGCTAAAAGTCACAAAGCATCCCCCCTTAGTCACAATGGATTTTCCCCTTGCTCACGATGTATCCATCCTTAGAATGCACTCCCCCCTTTTGCAGAGCTTTTTTTTATATGTTTTGGAAAGTCCTGTGGTTCATTGGTTTAAAAAATAACTAAAAGTCAGTCAAAAGAATGGGGATGCAAGCTGCAGACAGAGAAAATGATTGTGGAGGGTGTATTGAAAAAGGACTGTTATCTAAACACGCAAGGCTGAATAGCAAGAGAAGCAAGGTATGCTCCACAGAGTCAGCCAATATTTCCCTAAGAAAATAACGGAAGCTTCACCTGTGGAAAGGACCTTCACACCATAATTTAGAAAGGAAATACAAACTAAATTGAAAGGGAGGAAGATTTCTCGACTCCTCTATTAGAATGATCAAACTTCAGAGCACTGACGTAGACAGGAGATGCTAAGGCGGTGGCACAGCTGGAACTCTTGGTCACTACTGATGAGTTCAGAATGGTAAAGTCACTGTACAAGAAAGTTTAGTGACATCACATCAAACAAAAACACTCTCATCATGCTGCTCAGTAATTGCACTTCCAAGTATGACGAACTTGAATATACACACAAATGTTTATAGTTGGAAGGAAAGAAACGTCTTAGTATGTGATGGACAAATGGACATCAGAGCAGAGACAATTTTCACAGCTGTTAAATACATACATACATACATACATACATACATACATACATACACACACACACACACACACACACACACACACACACACACACACACACACACATATATATATATATATATATATATATATATATATATATATATACATGAGTTATAGGATTAAAAAAGATAGGACAACAGAAATACTTACTAACAGATGAAAGGTTCCAGTCAATCTGAAAGGGTTCCTTACAGGTCCAGCTAGACAGCATTCTGCAAAGGCAAAAATAATAGCACTAACCAGCAGCTGCAGCTGCAGCATTTGGTAGATACTAGTGAGGTTGAAGCAGAAATAGAGTGAGCACAGAGTTTTAATAGTTAAACAGACTCTGCTTAATATTACCATAGTCTTTATTCTTTAGTCCCAATTCAGAATCACACCACCCAGAGTGCACCCTTGCTATCCTCTATAGATTTGGGTGATAATGTGTTGGTGTGGGCTCACTGGTCATCAACACTCTGGAGAGAGGCTTTGTAACTATGGGGGCAGGCGACATGCTATAGAAAGTCTCTGTTGTGGTAAATACTAAAGGTGCTAACTTTTTATTCCACACTAGTGCTGGCACTCTTAGGGCCACATGGCACGTGAGGACCAGCTGGTACTCTGCCACATAATCTCAAAGCCACTCTCTCCATGAGGTTCCCTTTCTAGGTAATCCATTCCACCCACCCTTACTAGTTCTATCCTGGGTGGTCCATGACCTTCCCCGCACATTGTTTCACTCACTTTCCCTAAGCGGGTTGCTGCCATGCCTTGCACACACACATCCCAACTCCATGGTGGACTTTATACGGACCACCACTACACCCTCTTTTGAACTCGATTAAGTTGCCACATCAATGAACACACCAACATACTCTGATCTAATTGTTACGATATAATTTTCCCACCTAGAGAAGTCAAATGACCCTGTACAATTCCATCCCTTATAACATAAATGTATATAACAACCTCTATCCATATAGAGATACACTGGGAAAAACTTCTACATCTGTCTCCATGTTGCTTCTCTTGATCTCTTGCTTTCTCCTTCTCTCCTGCCTTACCAAAACTTTATCCCCACCCTACTCTCTACTGTCTAATTATGTATCACCTTGACATGAACCTACAAGTCTCTGTAGTTGAGATTCAATTCTTCTGTAAACCTACAACTATTCAAAAAGATTGTCTTCAAATTAAAAATAAAAATTCTTCCAGAGAATGGGGAGCAGAACCAGCATAGGTGGAATACAGGATACTTCCCTCCATTATGAAGCACAGTTTTGAAGCCTAGTAAAATAACAGCAAAATGGCAAAAACAAAACACACTTCAATGACACCATGCAGTCACAATTCTTTACATCATTGTTTTAATACTAGATTGACATCTGCACAGTTTGCTATTTCCTGGGGGGGTTAAAACATAATCGTACTGTATTATATATTCATTTCAATTATATAGTGATTTGTTATATAATTTTTAAATATTTAATATTTTGTCATAAATGAATGTTAAATTTGTTCAGCAATTTCTCAACAGCTAATCAAAGCTTTTTCTTTACATCTAATATACTAACTCCTAGATTTCTCCCACAAGTATCCTATTAACTGATTCTTTGATAACTGACTTGGATTTTCTTGGTTATTGTTTTGCTAAGCCAGTGTATTCTGAGTTAGCAGAGAGCTGATGTGTGTGAAGGGAAGTGTTCCTTATGTGAGGACTGTTGTGGATATTTTTACATCTTTGGTTCTGCAGAAGACTGACTTAAGGCTGCTTCATGAGGAAGAACATGTACATCTTTTAGGAAGTTGACCAGATGTCCCAAGTGTGGAATAATGTTAACAACACTGACATTATTTGTTTCTTAATAATTTGATGAAGTATTCCTCGAATAGACCCAATAATAATTACATTTCAAAGTTTCTCCAGAATTACCATCTTTTATTATGTGTTATGTGATGCATTCTGATCTATATGCTAATTTCTTGCTTGATGAAGTGGTTAATCAGCATTCCTTGGGTCATTTGATGAGGTGGTAAATCAGAGTTTCCTGGGTCAGTACTTTACCTCACAAGTGGGAGTTGGGCATGAAGAAGGTGAGGACGAAGAGCATGGTCTTTCTCCATGAAATCATGCTGTACATTTATTATTTCCAGAGAAGTGTAAATGGGCAGATTCAGGGTAGCTGAGACTCCTGCTGCCTTCCTGGAACTGCTTTCAGTCTAGACGTCCAGATTCATCATAGGTTAAAAGCAACTTAATTTTTTGTGTGGGCAGCTGGTTTCTGGTCATTTTGTTCAGCTAGCAGGAGAAAATAAGATTTCAGAGCAATAGATCCCACTAATGTATTTCCATAAATAAAAATGTTTTAATCTGTTTTACTTTTAATTTTTAAAATCATGCCAGCTTTGAGGTAACTATATTTTTTTCTAATTATAATTAAGGTGGACTTTAATAAGAAAGGAGCCTAATTTCAACTCTCTTCAGCCCAATAGCTAGCCTAAAGCTGGGACAAAAATGTTTATAGATTACCAGCTTCAAGCTTTGCCATTGTAATCTCTACCTCGATACCATGTCAAAAAAAATGTATCACATATGAATCTGTATTTTCACACACCTGTGATGGTTTATTTATGCTTGTAAAAAAAGGGGGGTTGTATATGCGTGGCACTATTAGCAGGTTTAGCCTTGTTGGAGTAGGTGTGCCACTATGGGCATGGGCCTTAATACCCTTGTCCTAGATGCCTGGAAGCCAGTCTTCTGCTTAGCTGCCTTTGGAGCAAGAGGTAGAACTCTCAGCTCCTACAGCCCCATGTCTGCTTGGATGCTGCCATGCTCCTGCCTTGATAATAGACTAAACCTCTGAAGCTTTAAGCCAGCCCCAATTAAATGTTATACTTTGTAAGAGTTACCTCAGTCATGCTGTCTGTTAACAGCTAAGACAGCATCTTTCCTCTGTTCTCCATTTCTTCCACATGCTTTTGTTTTGTTGTTTTTATGTGCATGTGTGTTGGATTTGCATGCATGTATATACTCCACATGCCTTCCTGGTGCCTACTCAGTCCATAAGAGGGCATTAGGTCAACTGGAACTAGAATTACCTTTGTGAGCTGCCTTCTAGGAGCTGGGGACCAAATGCAGGTCCTCTGCAATAACAAGTGCTCTTAGCCACTGAACCAACTCTCTAGCTTCCCCATATGTAATCTTGGGGAGACTATCAATTTGATCATTTTTCCATCCATATTTTGGTGACTGAAAAGCATAAAGCCATAGACCACAGCCAGTGTCATAATACTCGTTTCTTTTTCTTTTCGCCTTCTTATCCTTTTCTTTTAAAAGTAGTGATAGTCCAGTTTCCTGTGTCTTACTTAGACATTGTTAGCCTCATTGAGTTAATTTTGAAACAAGACAGGCAGACAAAGTAAGAGCTTATCTCACTACTTTAAAATGGCCTCCTAATATGGCCTCTCCTTGTAGATGCTACATGGGTGGGCTAACACACACTATTTATTATTCCCCCATTCTTACAAATCTCAGAAAGCTGCCCGTGATATAAAGAGTTGAGCTCATGTTCATAGGCACAGAGCCTCCAATATCTGTTTTCTCCACGATGTTAATAAGAACAGGAATTCAGATGCCACTATTACCACTTACCACATACAGGCAATTGTAAACGCTGGGGCTCTTCAGTGTCTCTGTCTATGAAAAGGAAATAATAGTAACTGCTATAATAGATTGTTATGGGGGGAGGAGCTATGGGCGATCTGAACCCTTTAGACATATGGTATTGGCTGTGGGTACTGGTTTTACCCCCTTTTCCCACCTTTCTAATCTGTCTGTGACAAGCAACTCAAGTTCTCATGTTAATTCCTGTGGGTTGCCTTACTATCACCATGGACTCACCACCTACCATAACAGGCAAATGTCTCCTTTTCCAAACCCAACTCCAGGAAGTCACCCCTGCAAATATGCAAAGTGCCTCCACATCTCCTTGACCACTGCGTCCTTCTGACCACCCATCCCTCTTACTACCCAATCCTCCTGACCCCTGACCCCCACCCTCCTGATTATCCTGGCTTAGGGAGCCAAGCTCAACCCTGTCTCTCACCACTTTGTTTCCTGGATAGATTCTTGTATTACAGACCTTAGCTCACTTCATTTCGGTATTATCTATTGGTCTTTATTACTGGACTTGAGCCTTTCAGAAGCCCAAGACTATGACCTAATTCCAATTATCTGCAAAAGCTTGCACTATTACTGGCACAAAGTAAGCTATCAATAAATATTTGATAAGCTATGAATAAATAAATTAATAGATGAATGGCCTAGGTGTTCAATCATCTGGTACTCTGTTAGGAATAAACAAAAGAAGGAATTCTAGAAAAAGGGTATTGAGAAGGGTAATGCATAGTGTGAGAGGCCACAGAGCAGATTACACTTTAACAAGCAGTTCAAATGTACACTGAGGTTTGTGAAGATCAAATGGGTAGCAACAGACATTTCATTTCAAAGGCAACAGGGCTTTAAATGTGCATATCAGCTAAGTGCCTACTCCCAAGTAATTTGAATTTCTATTTTGCTATATAGTATATATTGTATGAGTTCTGCCTATACTAAAAATGGGAGACCCTTAAAAACAACTCAAAAATGCATGCTTGGAAATGTGTCTATGGTAAATTGTATAATTGATCATATAAAACAAGCTCATTTTCATAGGACATGTATGCTGCTACTCTCCTCAGTGTAAGAGTCACCCCAGCTTTACCCTGAGGCACAGATGACTGCTGCTCCTGGAGGGTCACCATCTTCAAGGGAGATGGAAAGATTACATCCAGCCAGAACTAATTAAGATTATTGTTACATCCAAGAAAGAACAGAACTGCCATCAAACTACAGCCTAATTTGTCTCTTCCCACAGACCAACCCCTTGAACCATCCATTGTAAGATGTGTCACAATAAAAACGTTGGCTATCAATGTAAAAATTGGACAGTTCTGAGGAGAACAAAAATATCCAGAGATAAATAAGGTAAGGAAGCTCAAAGGAAAAAGGAAAGCAAGATTGAATCAGAGGGCTATCTTCATTTTATTGGCAGGATCAAATTGCTTAATCTGGATCACGAGATTCAAAGAAATCAATTATTAAAATAAACATGATATGTGAGCACTTGAAATTGATCAGCTCTATGGGAAACAAATCTCTATCAAAATTCATGACATACTTATTTCTTTCATTTTCTGACTCAGTGCATGCATATTTCCAGAGGAATGGTAGAATACTTTCCCACTGGGTTTTTAAAACCTAAGTATTTCATGATCAAGTGAGAATTCTGAAAACATATCTCATCTTCTATTCTAAGTAAATTCAAAATATAACAAGAAAGAAATCCCAAGTATACAGCTCAGTGAATTTCCATAAGCTATTCAGACACCCATGAATTATGTGTTTGTTTAAACTGCCAAACAGTTTTCCTAATCAGGAGCATATGACTGGCCAAGTTGTTCCAGATGTTTTACCAGTATATGTCACATCTTGATATCCCCCCGTTCTTCTATGTGCACAGTCATATATTACTGTGGGTAATTTTTCATTTCCTTCATCATTCATGACATTGAAATCTTCCCCAACCTATTGATGAACCCATGATTCTTTTCCCATCAAGGGGTGTGCCCTTTCAAACCAATTAGAACTTCACAAACATCAGATAAAAGATTTCCCCTGGATATATTAGTGCAAATATTTGATGTTTGTTCTCTACTAATATGCTTACCCAGCACCCTGATGGAAGCTTCTCATGGCTTTTTAGCTCACACTTTTGTGTTTCTTTATAGGGAAGCTTTTGACTCAGCAAAATACTCAGCACTGCCCAGTGTAGATAGATATGCAGAGGGGTGGAGCCAAGATGGCGGCAGCATCCCTTCTCGGTATTTGGTGATAAAATTCAAAAACATAGCCACTAGAATTTTTCACAGGATCCTGGAAATTGAGTCAGAACTGCATTATAAAAGTGTATCTTTCCCCTCTGGTACTAGTTAAGTCAAATCCAGGAGCTCATACCTGCTAGGCTGATGCTCTACCATGGTCACCTCAGAAATTCCCATAGGTTTTCTGCACAATCTGTCTCATTTCCTATTGTACTATTTTGGTTGCTTGCATATTAATTTTTCCTTGTTCTATTTTTTTTAAAACAAACTCAATTCTCTACTCATTTACTTTTGCCTAGTCTTTATCTCTTTAACCCTACATTTAGGAAAATACTACACCAGAACCTCTTGCCTCTGCAGACTCTCACTACTATATACACAATTGAATATATTTTATATTGGTGGAAAATGTTTGCAGCAAATATGGTTACTAGTTTCTAACCAAATGTGCTTCACTTTCTAGTTTTATTTTTGGAATGTCATGACCCACACTGACACACTTGTCTATTCTTTGTTCATAAACTATCAGTTCTCACAGAAAATAACTTAGAATTTCCCATCAGAAAGCATAGATGGTCTATTTGGACTAAGATGGCTCACGACAGACAAAAGCAGTATCTTTTGCTCCTCTTCTGTAAGATCTCAATACCCCAGAGATCACCTACATTTAGTGTGGAGGCACATGCAGTCAGCTAGCGTGGCTTCCTACAGGTATTCACCTACTAGTGGACTGTTGAGTTCTAACCCACACTCAGAAGGTTTGGACCTCATGGCTCAGAATAGACTCAAAAGACTGGGTAGCTCCTAATATTCTGTGACTGTGCCAGTAACTGCAAATTACTCTCCCATTTCAGAGAGAACTGTGCTGAAGGTAGAGAGAGCTCTGTCATTTAGGAACAACTTTCACAGATGACTTGAGAGAACAGAATTATCGTTTTTAAAATAAGCTCTGCTTGTGCACACCAAGTGTGAGCACCCATCATACCTATGTGGAGGTTGGAGGTCCCTTACAGGTTCCTTTCTTGCTTACTGTCAATTTCAGCTTTTGAGACAGGACCTCTCACTTAGCCTAGAGCTCAGACTGATGAAATTGGCTGACCCCAGGTCTCTCCCGGTGCCAGATTAGTGCTATGGTTACAGACATGTCCTACCACACTTGACTTTTTGTGTAGATTCTGGGCATTCAAACTCGGGTTTGCATGCTTTCCCAGAAAGCATCCTATGAACTGAACCATCTCCCAGCCCAGTTATGAAAAGTTTTTCTAACTTAATTTTTCTGGCCTAGGTAATGACCTGGACAAAAGGTATTGAGTCTATGATGAGGTATAAAGACTGGAGATGTAGCAGACCTGTAGACAGGCATGTGTCAACGAATCAGCTCCTTTGTCCTATTTGTACCCCAGATTCTAAACTAACTCAGTATAAAACAGGAGATCCAGAAATAAATGTTTTTACAGTGGTCACATTCTACAACAACTTACTTTGAAATGCACTAAGGAAATCATAAAAGATATACTGGGGAAAGGGTAGGGGTAAATTAATAAGAAAGGGTGTGATAAAACAAGTATTACAAAATATTAATGATCAAAAATTGGTTACTATAGGCATTTGGTATATGGAGAGTCACTCATGATATAAAATGATTATATTTAAATATAAGGAAAAAGAGAATTTATTCAACTTAGGGGAATTTATGCAAAAGCTGTTATTATTTTAAAGTGTGAGGAGTTAGGGTTTTCAAAGTAGATACTTATTTACCTGGATTCTAACATTTTTATGCTCATTTCAGTTTTATTTTAAGGTACCTATACACACAAGGGAACAATTTCTATGCATAAACATGTTTGTTCAACAATTTTGCTTCCAGCATAATAGGAAAAAATAGCACTCACAGATATATAATGCAGGGAAGATGTGATTCCTTTCTTTCTCACAGTTCTGTGGCTGAGAAAACTCAAGACTCAGCTGTCTGGCTCTTGGGGTCAGCTGAGGGCTTGTTTTCTGGTTTGCCACTATCACTTGCTCCTCTCATTCTGAACACTTATGTCAAAAACCAGAAACAACAAACAAACAAAGCAAATTCTACCCCCCCTTGTTGTCAGACATCCTAAGGGCTACACCATCTTTTTTTATTAAAACTTTGGACGGATGTTATTACTTTCTTATATTTTTTTATTTGAAATATTTTTATTTGTAAAATTATCATACAGCAATTAGATTTTAAAGCATTTTAAATGGTTCAGGTACTTTGAAAGGTGTCTGAAAAGAAAAAAAACTTAAGGATTGGAATTTCTTGTAGCCTGGAAGATGAGTCAGGTGTTAGGACATGCTCTGGAGAAGTACCATAAAAATAAAGATCTATAGTCTTTGAAAAATAGTTTATATTATCAGAAAAAGGTAGCGGAAGGGATAGAAGGGAGGAGAGAAAGGGAGAAGAGAGGGAGAGAAAGAGGAGAATGGAAAAAGATGAGAGGAAGGGAAGAAGGGAGGAAAAGAAAAATGGGTAAGGGAAGGAGAGAAGAAGGAAGTGAGGGGGAGAGACAAAAAGAGACAAAGACACGTGCATACACACAGATGATCTCGTGCATGAAGAACTGCATGTTTCACAACATACTGTGTTTTGCATGTAGAACTCACAGTAAGCCATAAGAAAGATCCTACTTATCTCTCCCCTAGACCACAAAAGTCAGTGAAATATAAAAACCCAAGGAATTAATTCAGCCAAACTCACACAGTTAGTGAATTGAGACCTCGGTCAGTGTACCCCCACTTCCCACTGTTTTAATCAATTGGTTATATGGCTCTGCTTGAAGACAAGTACACAAAACTGCATCTTACATAGTATGATGCCTTTTGTGCATTTTCTAGAAATTGACAATCAATTTGCATCAGATCTCTCTGTCAGGTAGGCTGGATATACAAATCAGATGAACAGAATCAGATGCTGGGGCACAGTAGCTTGAAATGTGCATCGGTTCTTCATGGAAGGGAGAAGTACATAGAATATCCTTTGGATTTTCATGAAGAGAACAGAGGGCAGAGTAATGAACAAGATTCTCAGGCTGACACAGAAAACACTGAAGAAAAGTTAAACTGTTCCTTACTTAGCATCTTTCAGCTGAAATTTGGGATTTAAGATAAACTAATTTAAAAAAAATTGTTCCTCTAGAGCTAAGAAAATGCCCTGTAATTGTAAATCACCCAGTTTTATCCCAGATGAAGTTTCGCCCATTTAGAACAGAGTATAGGTTATTTTAGACCCCAGTCTCTGTGAGTATTGTTTTACATTGTTAAGTAGTAGAAACCCTGGGAAGTACACTGCTTTAGGTTTTTTTCCCCTCCTTAAAATATTAGAATCACATTATATTTTTTGGTAGGTAGAGGAGGAGGAAGAGGAAGAAAAAGAGGAAGAAGAGGAAGGGAAGGAGGAAGAAGACTTACAAGCTTTGATTTCGAAAAACCTGGGAATCTAAGAAGGATCCTTGCCCAAAGGCCATCCATCTTTGTAGATGGCAGACCAACTAAGTTGAAGCTGATGATGGACCATGGTGGGGAAACCAAAGTATATGGAGAAAACACCTTGGTATTTCTTTGCACATAGAAAGCAGACAAGGATCCATGTTTTGTTTTTTCTAGAGTTTGGTTAAGATTCTTTTTATTGGATACTTTCCAAAACAGATGCTGTCAGTCACGATGAATGCAACTTCCTACGGAGCACCCTAACATGCTTTAGTTGTAAAATTAACTCTTCTGCAAGTTCTTGACTTGACCTTTATAAACTTAGGAAGCAAGAGCCAATTAAACAGTACAGAGTCTCTGCTAAAAATAATCGCCTTGGCTAAGGAGTAATTGATTGCAGTCATAGTAGAGTCTAACAGTAATTAGATACCTAGAGGTCCAGCTGTCAATTAACTCCAGTCCTTCCTAGTGGTAATGCAACCATTTATCTTACCTTTTTTCTGATACTTAAGAAGATATGATCTAAAAATTGCATCTTTAAAATCAAGTTAAGCAGCTTGGCGTGCAGCTCAGTGACGGAGTGCTTCCTAGAATGCAAGAGGTTCTGAGTTCAAGCACTCATCCTGAAAAGGGAGAAAGGAAGACTCAAGTTAAGAATAGGAGAATCTTCCAACCCGTCCCCAATTTTATAGCATGCAGAAATTAGCAAGGCTGTGTCTGGAGGCCATTCTTTGTTCTGATGTTTTGGGGGTATCTAGGAGGCATTGGTGTGTCCTTCAAAAGAACAGTCTTCTTGGAGGTATTGATTGGACTGTTCTAACATCTAGGGACACAGTGCTACTGACGCCATTCTGTGATTTTTTTACTTTCTTGTGATCCCTCTAATTTTCTTCCATGTTTTCTTCCTATATTTCAAGTCATGTGATGTTAGAGGCTTTATGTGTTTACAGTGGTTCTGTTTACCTGGTGGGCTGATAATGTTTCACCAGAAAACGTTCTCCTTTGTCTCTGGGAAGTTTTTGCTTTAAATCTCTGATATTGTTACCCTTCTATACTTCTGTTCCCGCTCATACAGGATATTTTTCATATTTTTCCTTTCACTTGAAGTTTGTATGTGTGCTAATATCTAAAGCTAGTTTCTTCTAAGTTTTTAGTGCCATTTTCACAAATGCATGTTACTGTGTCTTGTTTTCCTCTTTCATCGTCCCCCCCCCCCATTGTCTTCTAAGGCAAATTTCTTAAGTGGGCATCATTAGGGTCTTGCTTTGTTATGTTCTTTATGTATTGTTTATGTCCCTTCTGTCACCTAGTGTTTTTTGATTAGGTAATTTAATCAGCTAAACTTCAAACTACTTATTAATGGGAGAGTGTTAACTACTGGCATTTCCTGCTTGTTTCTGTTGGACTGCAACACAGTTCTTTGCTGGCTCTTCCTCTCTTCCTTTCTTCCTCTGTTTCTTTGTGTTTTGGTTTTGGTTTGTTTGTTTGCTTGTTCCTTTGTTTTGATATGCTTTGATTCCTCTCTCTCTCTCTCTCTCTCTCTCTCTCTCTCTCTCTCTCTCTCTCTCTCTCTTTCTCTCTCTCTCTCTCTCTCTCTCTCTCTCTCTCTCTCTCTCTCTGTGTGTGTGTGTGTGTATGTGTGTATTTCCTATAGGTGTTGTGTGTTTGGTATACATAAGTAACAGTCACAGGTACCCAATCTTGTAACATTTTAAACAAAGCATTGTAGATAATTAATTGCATTGATGAAAATCAGCCTTGGATATAAAAAGAAATTGTTGGAGAATGGAGCTTTTCTAGAAAGGACTTTGAAAAAGAAGCAAATCTACTGTGGATTACTTCCCTGAGTCTCAGAATTCCCAGTTCACTGAGGCAGCTGTACTGAATAACTCAGGCTGTCCCAGCTCTCCTTCACCCACTCAGATATCCATGGAAAATCTGTGATTTGGAAACTCCTGAGGATGTGTGTGAAATGATTGAGGTGAGCACATGAGGGATTGGGTTCAGCTGGCACTTCTGCTGTTTTGAAAGTCTTGCTCAGGGGCTAAAGGGTCTCTGAGCACTAAATTCTTACCTTGCTTTCTAACCATGTCCTCTTCAAACAGACTATCAATGAGCTGAGGTGTGTGTGTGTGTGTGTGTGTGTGTGTGTGTGTTCTTTTTGTGTTGTTTATTTAGTTTTTGCCTATTTGCTTTGTAAAAAGAGAGAGAAAGGATGTGGAGTTGGGTTGGTGGGAATGTAAGGAGGATCTGGGAGGAATATTCTATACAGATCATGGTCAAAATATACTGTCCAGAGGAAAATGTAAATAATAAAAAAGGAAACAAACAGAAACAACAAAAAGCTAAGTCATCACAATAGAAACTACCAAGAGGAGAAAATAAAAAGCACGATTTCCTAGTTTAATCCTTATACACTGCATTCTCAGCTATATTGCTTAGTGGTAACCACTTTGGCCAAGGCAGTCTTCAAGCTAATTTTCATTTTATAAAACAGAAATATAACTGGTACTAATTCCTCTTATGAGACTTGTCCAAAACTGCAAAGTACAAGAGAAAATCACACAGATATTCCAACAATACTGTTTACAAAAAATCAGAGAGGCAAGGAAGCACTTTGCCTTGTGGTAGAATTTCAAGATTTATATCTTGTACTTGGAACAAGATTGTTGACATTGGAGAATCATGTTTAAAAGTCCACTTAAAGTGGAAAGACTTTTACTAATATAATTCCACTGTGACTCAGAAATAGAAATAGCAAAGGTGGAAACTCACATTGTCATGGTTAACACATTTATGTCCCCTGTAGTAGATTCTTCCTCACTGAGTATCACATCATGAAGCCTTGATCAGTTTTCATTGTCAGAATACATGAATGGGTTTCTGTAGATTTTGCAAACAACAAAAATCTCTACCATTATTAGAGCTTAGAATCAGACTCTTGTTAATAAGTTAATTATACCATAAATTGTGTACACATGTGAAGAAATGCCATGACTGCATTTATTCTGTTTAATGATCTATTAAAAAACAACATGGGAATTTTATTATTTTCTATTCACCAAATGATAAAACAACACACACTGTATGACTTATACTCATTTAAATATAAAATGATACATTGTATGATTTACAGCCATTTAAATATAAAATGCTATACACATATGAGTGGGGGGAGAGGGAGAGAGAAGGGAGATTAAATAATCATATCACCTGGATAAGAATACTCCTTCAAGAGCCACATACTATTGAACAAAACACCTAGTACCAGACATGAGAAACCTCCTGAACTGTTGTTCAGAGGATTCCAAGGGACTTCAACAAGAAGACAATGCTTGGTACTGAAAACCTAGTCAATCACCTGAGAGGTCTCAGATCTCAGGTGAGAACCTACCCTTACCACTTTCCTAAACAAGTATCAATTCTTAAGTGTCTTCTGAATACTTATACTCACAAACAGATGAAGCTTTCTCTGCACAATCTACAACCCACTCTGCAGCTCAGAGAATATCACGGGGGAGTGGGAAAGACTGCAAAAGCCAAAGGACAAGAGAATCTGCTGGGAGATGGTGTCTTCTAGAAACTACTAGAGCTACATGAAATCTCGAAACTAAGGCTTCTTAAGAAAGATCTAAATGATGGCATCCCAGTTGACATGCCAATGGTTGAGAGATAAAGACTTAGTCTTCCCCGAGGGTGTGTGTGTGTGTATGTGTGTGTGTGTGCTATGAGTTTAAAAAAGATATGAGAGGGGCTAGGAGAAGGGAAAAGGGGAAATGATGTAATTATATTTTAATTAAAAAAATAAAATCTTATTCCCTTTAAAAACCTACTATTTTTTCTTTATGCCAGATGCAACTATCAAATGTCCTCAATATGTACCAATAGATCAATAGCTAATTAGACAGTGAGATGCAGCGTGAATGTGACTGCCTGCGGAAGAGTACCAACAATGTAACTATTCTTACAATAAGATGGAAATTTAGAGAAAGGCACAATCGGTGCACCAGTAAAGTTTATTACAGGAGTGTGAAGAAGTCAAAATTATTCCCCTCTGAACAGCACATTCTTATAGTTTAAAAATAGACAAAGGAATGATTAGATTAGCAAGTGAAGCCCCCCCATCAATAGCTGGAGAAGAAGACAGAGACAGTCTCATGCACAGCTGATATTCGCAGCAAAGGTACATTTCCACACAACAGATGCCCAGGATGTCTGTCTGTATTAGATTCATTAGTGGTGATTATCTGATCACTGATTATTCTTTAACACTAATTACATCAGCCTCCTCCATCATTTTCCTGAAGCAATCTGACATTCTTACCCATTGTAAGTCGTGGTGAATTTTTATGCCAGGAATTAGTTCTAGAATCTTTTGGTGCTGCTGGAATCATTGAATAGCATCTGCATACCACTCACCAAGGATTGCTATTGTGAAGATAATAGATAAATGTCACCATTCACAATAGATCTTACATTACATGCAATTACACAAGATTATTAGAGATTTCTAGAGGATCTTTTTCCAAAAGGTTCTTGAGTGACCTCCAGACAACCCCTCTCTCTTCATAGTATCAGCAACTTTGCACATATTCCCACTTACTTGATAGAGTTATAAAAGTTGAATAAACACTGTCACTCTGAATTACAAAGCCACAAACATATAAGTGAGGAATTCGCTCTACATCAAATTGAACCACAAAGAGTATACTTGTCAACTTCTGCAGTACGTAAAAAAAAGAAATGAAAACCAGAAAATGAGGCAAGCCAGCTTGGAATCCAAGGACCATGAAAAGATTCTACAAACTTCCTACAAGATAGTAAAAAGTTTATTCCATAGCAAAGGATTTTTATATGTCCTGTATGGATAAGACACAGAAACTGTCCCAAGCATATGAAATTTCAACATGAGAAAACCAGTAATGAAATAAAAGTCATTTCTAAAACGGATTTGCTGCAAGACAAGTGTTTTGGCTGTGTGCTTGTAAGTTATCATGAAGATTCAAAGCTAGTACAGCCATTTAAAACTAACATGAAACATACTATGTGGTTTGGGTAAGAAATAATGTCCTCCTCAGTCTCATGCATTGAAACACTTTGACCGATTGGTGGTGCTATTGAAGATGGTTCTGAAGGAAGTACTCCACTCAGAGGCAGGCTGTGAGGGTTTATAGTGTGGCTCGGCTCCCATCCTCCCTCTCTGTCTCTGTCTCTCTCTGTCTGTCTCTCTCTGTCTATCTCTCTGTCTCTGTCTCTCTCTGTCTCTGTCTCTTTCTGTCTCTCTCTCTGTCTCTCTCTCTGTCTCTGTCTCTGTCTCTCTCTGTCTCTCTCTCTCTCTCTCTCTCTCTCTCTCTGGCTTTCTTGCTCACCCCTGTTCTCTCCTGTCACTGTTTAATATACAGCAGGCAGGAGGAAATATTTAAATTTCTTTTCAAACTTTTGAAAAACTATTCCCATTATTTGTTCTTGTATCTACACCTTCAAAATCATTTTATTAAATAGAATTGTTAATAAATTTGTCTGAGTTCATTGTTGAAACTTTACTACTGGTACTTAGCAATTTTGAAACTCAAGTGTATATCTAAATGACAAGGAGAATGTAGAAAGACAACAGAAAATTAATGATAACTACCTCTATTCTAAAAATTCTAAATTTCCTCTTATGACATCTTTGTGATTATTTATTTATTTATTTATTTACTTACTTACTTATTTACTTATTTATTTATCTATTTATTTATTTATTTAGTGCCAGATGCATTTTGCTGTTTTTTTTTTCT